>NC_081159.1:36785047-37985047 GCF_012432095.1 Onychostoma macrolepis | reverse complement strand
CTAATTTTGTAAATGTATTTTCCATGTATACTTTATGACGTAATTTTTCGATTTGATCAAGACCGTAAACACAAGCCAACGCTGTTTGGTTATAGTAGCCAGTTAGTTCGATGCTATTTTGTGTGTATAAGACAAACGTGTACAAACTTCAACAAATGATATGTAATCACAACAGCAAACTTATCAGTCAGAAACGTTTGTAAGAGCCGTGCTTGCGGAAGTTCTGCTTGACTCTCTTCATTACCGCTTTCTGGGTCTGATTCTGGCTCAAACTGATACGGCAATATTGACACCATTATTTACATTTGACCGGAGCACATGCATCTGTCGCCCGTGAAGGTAATGGGCGTGAAGTTTCCGGACAATGTGCAGTACGCAGTTTAGCCAATCACAACACACAGGACCAACTAACCAATCTGAGCCCATTGCCTGTTTCTGAGGGAGTGGTTTCATAGAATCAGGAAGTCAACCGGTCGTTCAAATGACAGAGGAGAAAGCGGCTTACAATAAAGGTGAAATATATGAAAAATAAGGCGTTTTTTAACAAACGAAACACGAAGACATGTTATATTGCACCCCATAAACACAATCAAGCAAAGAAAAAAAGCAGTAAACCACCCCTTTAAAGGTCACTTTTGTTCAATTTAATGCATTTTTTCTGAAAAAGTATGAATTTATTTTAAAAAAATGAGACAATACACTTGCCATACTCGAGTGTTGTACTACTAAATACCATTATCTTCTCCCTGTTGATTATCAATATATCAGAATGCTGTCTTGGTGCGACTGAGTCTCAACCGCAGTCTGCAGCTGTGTGGGAATGAAACATCTGTCCCAGACTGCTGCCAGGAGCCGCTGTGTCTCCAGGAGACTCTCCTCGTTTCTGCATGTGGATGAAACTCCCAAAGCCTCACTCCTTATACAGACCCAGATTTATGCCCAGTTTGTCCCCAACAAACCCCCATCTGGTTAGTGTCTATTTTCATGTAACTGAATATGAAGTTCTGCAGAACATCCTAGTGGTTTTTACTACTGTGGTAATACCATTTTTAACAAAAATATTTACAGTTTTTGGAGAACCATGAAATACCCTGGTTCATGAGTATTCCTGTCAATCAGACATTCGAATGAGGAACACTACGAGCAGTAGAGCATTGCTTTCGTAACAGCAAGGTCATGGGTTCAGTTTCCAGGGAATGCATGAACTGGTCATGTATATTTCTTGAATGCATTGTAATTCTAATTCACTTTGATACCATCATTTATACCATGGTACCACTGAGTAGTCGTTGATAAATTAAATACTTTAATGCTCATTTTAGATATATAATAATGTCTTCTGTCTGTGTTCTATTTTCACAGAAAATAAAACAGTCATTCCCAACCAAGTGTTTGAGCCTCTTGGCCGCTGCCCATGTGATGTTTCCCCAGGCGAGTGTGACATACGCTGCTGTTGTGACCAGGTGAATATCTGTTTCTAATATATCAATCTATCTGTTTACTATTGCTAAGCCCCACATTATTGATCAGTCCTGGTTTAGCAACTCTTACTGCATAGTTTAATAATTTTACTAAAGAAAAATTACTTGCAATGTCACAATTCATTCCAGCCCTCATTAGAATAATATCCAAAACAATTGTTCCATATTATGTGCAGTTCATGGAAATCTATGATTCAGTTCTATGGGAAGTTTCATAAAGCTGATCTGAGCGAAATCTTAACAAAGGGGAATCAGGAAGTCTAAGGTTATCTCTGAGTGTTTTTCTTTTTTCAGGATTGTACTCAAGACGTTCTGGGGTTGTTTGTGAATCAGTGTCTTCCTGGACCTTTCGGGGGAAGTTTCAGTCCTGTTCCAGAGTATCAGTGCTCATCTCAGTCCTCTGAAAATTACCCTGATTGGTTCCCCTTCCTCTGTGTCACCTCCCCCTCGGACAACAACCCCTTTCTGGGATTTTTCTACAATGGTGGGACAGTGTAAGGAGAGGAAGTTTTTCAGTGCCTTTTTTGTTTATGTCCAAATTCATGTATTTTTACACTTACTGAAAAATTTAAAAATTTTGGGTCAGTGAGAGAGCCATTTTTTTCTGCTCACAAAGGCTTTATTATTTAAAAAAAAAAAAAAAATCAACATTTATTGATATTGTGAATTATTATTATTATTATTATTATTATTTGAAATAATGCTTTTCTATTTTATAATATTTTAAAATTGTAATTTATTCCTGTGAGGGCAAAGCTGAATTTTCAGCAGCTATTCTTCCAATCTTCAGTGCCATATGATCCTTCAGAAATCATTCTAATATGCTGATTTAGTACTCAATCATTTTTTTGTGATTCAACAGGATTCTTTGATGAATAGAAAGTTCAAAAGAACTATATTATGCATATAATTCATTCTTGCTAAATAAAAGTACTAATTTCTTTAAAAAATAAAATGTTTGGTGATTTTCTACATTTGCATGTTTTTACAGCTCTCCAAAGCCCAGTCCATCATTTCAAGCCCTGCAGATGACAGCTCCCTTACCTCCCATTAACTACCGCCAGGGGGATCCAATATTCACTAAGGGTGACCAATACTTCACCATCCCACAGGTTAGATGCAGCTACATTGCTAGTGCATGTATCAGTTTATATGAGTGTGACGCTTTCGTGCATGTGATACAAATATTAATCCCAGTTGTGTTGTGAGCAGAACTCTGGACTGGGCCAGTGTGCGGAAAATGCTCCAGTGGCATTTTTGGAAAATTTTGAGTCTCAGTGCGTGAGGAGGCTGCAGTTCTGTCCACCACCTTCTGATGACTTGAGAGTGGATATTAAAGATGGACGGGAGGTAGAGATACAGTATAACAGTTTTCTTTCCTATCCTCCTTTTATTATCACAACCAAACATGAGAACATCCACCACAGATTACAACATGATGCATCATACCATCAATACCAACGTTTCTTATCGGCCCTGTAACAACTCAAGGTTCAAATATATTTACAAAGGTTTTGCAAAAAGATGCATGAAATTCCTGAACTTGCATAATCAACAAAGTTTCTATATATGATAAAACATTCTGAATAGAAAAAATCTAATATCACTTAATGCAATTTATCAGTGTTTTAAAATGCAACATTACAAGGAATAGTGTGGTTGTAGTGACTAGACTGTAGTGGTTATAGTCTACCCTCAATGATATGCTGTAGATATGTAAATATAGCTTGAAACTATTGATTGTATTGTCTTTCTGTGCATGCAAATATGTATATGTGTGACTGTTCATATGTTTGCATACGTTCCAGGTATCGTCACAGTCAGTGTTGTGGATGAAATAGCCGATAACCTCGGATTATTTCTGTCAAATTCTCGTGAGCCCATATCTGGTCAGTTGCATGAACATTTCCAGCAGTTATTTTTTTAATGCTAAGTATATTAAATATTACATTTAAATATTTTGACTATATTATATTTAAATAGATATAAAATATCAATAATTTACACTAGTGTTCAAAGATTTGAGGTCTGTAAAAAATTTTTTTAAAGAAACTAATACTTTCATTGAAGTAAAAGAAATGTGTGGAATATGTTTTATTAAA
Source organism: Onychostoma macrolepis (assembly GCF_012432095.1). Lineage (NCBI taxonomy): Eukaryota > Metazoa > Chordata > Actinopteri > Cypriniformes > Cyprinidae > Onychostoma > Onychostoma macrolepis. The sequence continues at coordinate 37,981,464 of NC_081159.1, read as the reverse complement.
AAAAAAAAAATTACAACATTTTCAACAATGTTTCTTGAGCAGCAAATCAGCATATTTAGGATGAATTATGAAGGATCGTGTGACACTGAAGACTGGAGTAATGAAAATTGAAAATTCAGCCTCGCATCACATGGATAAATGCAGTCACATGCAGTCTTGGTGATCTTTAAAAGATCCCAAACCTTTGAATGGCAGTGTACATAGTAAATAATAATACAGAAAATATTACTATCATTTTGCTTTTGGTAACATTGTTGTCAAGATTGACATGAAGTGTAAAGTTGGAAAAAATGTTCATTGTGTAATTATTGTTATTATTATTATTTTTTTAAGTGCGACAACAGTGTGATGTTGTTGTGGCCTTACGTTACACTCTTTACTGGAGAGAGAACGGCCTCACTGCCATTACTGTGACACGGACCACTGCAAACATCACTGTACCTGGTGAGTCTCACAATATGACACACCTCTTCACTGCACCTGTTTTCTTATGCACTCCCTATCGTTTTTCTCTCTTTTTCTCTTTTGTCTCCCATCTAGTATCTTTAACCAGAAGATACTCTGCAGTGTTTGAGAATGGAAACGAAACATCTCAGTCGAATTCTGACGATCCAGGTTAAAGGAACTCCCATGATACATCAGTTTCAGATGCTCAGGAACTTTATATTAGGTCAGAAAATGATTTGTAATGCATTGCTCTTTTTTTCCCCCTGATGTTTGTACAGGTTACCAGGTGAAGAGCCCAGTGATCGGTGGTATTTTAGACTCTGATACAGAAGTTATACAGAGGGCCCAGATCAATCTCTGGCAACCAGGTAGTGCAGCATATGCATATTCATCAATATAAAACTACTACCCAAAAACATTAGTTTGATTCTGTGCTGTGTCCTCTGCAGGTGGAGATGGCCTGTGCTCCTCTGCTGAACTGAGACCAGCTCTGTTTGGGATCAACTCCACATCGGGCTGTACGATTCCTGTGAGTTTGCTGAATGTGACGCAGTGCAGTCAGTTGAGGTGAGTAACACCGCTGAACGGTTTTGAGCACAATGCACTAGTTTCCTGTAGAACAGTTTCATCTGAAAAGGCTTCTTTTGCGTGTGGTTTCACAGAGAAACAGTGCTTGACGTCCTTGCTGGATTAGTGCCTGCTACACTTGTCTCCACAACAGGAAAACCAAACTTTTCCAACCTATCAGACTGGGTCAACATTACTAGTGAGCACTACAATTATCTGTAATATGTATAATATATCAAACTGTTTTAGAGTCTAGTTATACTTTGTTTTATAAAATGTGTAGTTGCAGCTTTAAATTTCGATCAGGCTGTCTACACTACCGGTCAAATGTTTGGAATAATTTTTTAAAAAGCATTTTGATTTACATGCACACCAAATCTGCATTTATTTGATCAAAAATACAGTAGTATTGTAAAGTATTATTGCACTTTAAAATAACTTTTTTATTTTCATATAATTTATTTTCGTAATTTAATCCTGTGATTCAATGCTGAATTTTTAGTATCATTACTCCAGTCTTCAGTGTCACGGTATCCTTCAGAAATCATTCTAATATGCTAATTTGGTGTTCATTTGTTACAAGTTATTATAGGTGTTCACTGTTCAATTATTATTGTTTTTTTAATATTATCAGTGTAGAAAACTGTTTTTGCGGCTTAGTATTTTTGTGGAAACTGGATTTTTTTTTTTCAGGAGGAATAGAAATTTCAGAAGAACAACATTTATTTTATTTGTAAATACCTTTACGGTCATTTTTGATCAATTTAATGTGTTTTTGCTGTATAAAAGTATTCATTTCTTTAAAAAAAGCCTTACCCTAAACTTTTGAATGGTAGTGTTTCATGGTTTCCACAAGAATATTAAGCAGCAAAATTGTTTTGAACATTGATGATAATAATAGGAAATGTTTCTTGCGCAGCAAATCAGTGTATTAGAATGATTATAATTACACTGAAGACCGGAGTAATGATGCTGAAAATTCAGCTTTGTCATTTTAGAAATAAATTACATTTTAATACGATATGTTCTGATAGAAAACATTTTGAATCGCAATAATATTTCACAATATTACTGTAATTTTTTATCATAATAAATGCAGCCTTGATGAGCAGAAGAGACATCAAAAATCCACCTGAAAAAGCTGACCACTGCTTTAAGTGATTGAATGAAAACTATTCTTGCTCTTTTATTTCAGCTTCAGTGCAGAACTCCAGTCAGCCAGCAGAGAGCAGCAATGGAGAGTGCTCTGCTGTTCCCACCAACCTCCGCATCCACGTGTGGAGCGGCATCATGGGAAGTGTGCAGGGTGTGCCTCAGACGTTTATCCAGGCAGTGGAGATTAGGTACAGGACTGCTTCATTCAGCCTTGTATTGTTCTTATCATCTCACTTTCCTGATAGCAAACATGATAGCTTTTCCTTAATGTTTGAGTGTGATGTCTGGATGCATATACAGACTTTTGATACTTTGAGAACGTTCTGTTTTGCATTCACTCTTTTTCCAATTTTCAGTTTCATAGAAACAACATGGAGGATAGAGTGTGGTATGGGCATGGAGAACCCATGTTCAAACCCAGAGCTAATGCAAAATTTTCCCGTGACCTCGTCTGTGACCTTTACTGACAATCCTCTTATTACACAGCCCCCTAGATCCAGGTGGGTTCTACACGCACACATATAATTGAGATTACTGTATAGATACAGTTGCATTTTAATTTCTAAATGTATTTATGTTTACAGTTTCAATTTATAGCTTGCATATACAACATTATTTCTCAAGTACATATACTGTAAGTTATGCAGTCTCATGAACTCTGAAGGTTTATTGGGGAATCTTCTCTGCTGCAGGTTCAGTATTAACTTCACTGAGTTTGACTGTGACAGGAATGATGTGTGCTGGCCCGAGCTGGCCTTCCCTCTCACAAGATACTATACTGGTGAGGGCTTGGATTTTTTTATGGTTTCTAATAGACAGAAATAACCTTGAAAACACTTGATGTACTATATCATTTTTGTTTTTTTCTATGTGTTGGATTCTTTGCTGAAATTGTAGCACATTCTTAAAATAAGTTATCGCTCATGTTTTGGTATATTTGAATGGTTGATGTGAAATATGAAGCACTAAAAGTAATCTCCTGCAGTGTGACATGCTAGACCTCATCTGCAACCGTTTTAAAACATCTTTTTTGTAATTCTTGTGTAGACGGTTGTTATGAGCTCATTTTTGGGGACAACAAAATATTTATGCTTTAAAAATGTAATTATTCACACTGCAGAACTGTTTAGGTGAGCTGCACAGCACCTAAACATACATTTTCTCTTTTTACAAAAATTTATACATTTTAACCTAAAACCTTAATTCAGTCTTAAAGTATGAATTAGGCTTTTTTTTTTAAATTATTATTATTATTATTATTATTTATTTATTTTTTTTGCAGGTGAGCCGTATTCCCAGGCTCTGGCTAAAGGTCTCATTCTAGTGTTCTTCTTCATCGCTGCGTCTGTTTTAGGAACACCATGGAGACAAATCAGACAGGCATGGAATACTGCTTCATTATGAAAGAAAGCAAGAGATGGAAAAAGAAAATGATCTATCAAATAGAATTTTATAATCAGTTGTAAATAGCTGTAAAGATATTATTTATTTTCCTTTTCTGGTTTGTAAAATGTTTTTTATGAATTATTTATTATGTTTTGAAAACTTTTGTAGGTCACATTTATTATGTACAAAAAACTTTTGTACTTTTTTATTAAATATTGAATACAAAATAAAAAATGTGCATATTTCATATGTAAAAACAATGTTTTGTTTCTTACACTTCTATATATGTAACAAACTATCACAATAATAATAATAATAGTAACTAATGATGATAATAATAATAGCAACAACACTAATATTAATTATTTTTTGTAAGTAAAAACACTATTTAGTTTCATACATTGTTTATGATGTAACAAACTTTCACATAAAATAATAATTATAATTTAGTTTTTACACTAACATATTTAACATATTACGCACACAGACATATATATATTGTGTGTGTGTATATATATATATGAAGAGTTTATTTGCAAAAACAGACAACTCCATTTTTACAAATTTTCAAAAATCATGTTTTTTATTGTTATCTTGTTTTTATTGTTTTATTGTTAGTTAGCTGTTTTTTAAAGTTATTTTTTAACCTAGTCAAAATAACCCAACTGCAGTTTGATTGAGATTATGTGTGTGTGTGTGTGTGTGTGTGTATATATATAAAACTATCATAAATGATTACATTTATCATTATTATTTAGTTTGTTCCAATTTCATGTAACAAACTTTCACTATTTACAAAAATAACAATATAATAATTTTTAGTAACTATTTTTAATTAATTATTAATATAATAATATTATTATTATTAGTAATAGTAGTAGTAGTAGCAGCTAATGATAATAATCCACTAAAATAATTCCACTAAAGTATATGTAACAAACGATCCCATATATATCCCAATAATAATAATAATAGTAATAATTACTAATATGTCATAATATTATTATTATTATTATGTAATAATAATATTATGTAAAATATTATTATGATGACGATTATATGTTAATGATGTAATAAGATTATGTATTAATTTCCTAAATTATATAATATGGGATATTGGTCCCGCAGCGCCCCCAGCGGTAGAGACGCAGCGCAACTGGTGGGAGGGACCTGAAACATCACTGAGCGCCCGCAGTCTCTCTCAGTCTCTGACTCTAGCTGATATTTAGACAGTTATTCCTGGTGAACTCGTGGCGACATGAGCGGAAGAGTTGGAGATCTGAGCGTGAAACAAGCCGAAGCTTTGGCTCAGGTGAATTCTTCTTCTTTTATTCCTGTCGAGAGTATGTCGTGGATTTAATTGCTCCGGGTTTTGAATGAAACATTCTCCCGATCAGAGAGGCCACACTCACCGCAGATGAAGATGAAAACAGCCGAATCACACTCGTTCTGAATGCAGAATCAATAGACTTATATAAGAGTACAAAAAAGTGTTAGTTAATCGCTCTTTTGCTGAGTTGTGTAAATTACGTAACTGCTGAAGCTTGCAGCGTTGCCAGCACTTGAATAACGTTAGATGTTGCTAACGGATGTGCATGTGAAACTTCTTACTGTGACATTGCATAATTATTCATTTGTTTTCTTAAGTTTCGAGAGAATGTTAAGGATATTCTACCCCAGTGTCCATCCCAGAATGACCACTTTCTGCTCCGATGGCTGAGAGGTGAGCTACTTCACTCACATTCATGATGCACAGTGAACAATTAGTTGGCTAAATATTAATTTTCTGCTTAAGTTGAATGAAAGAGAGAGAGAAATTCCCTCTGTTCTATACTAATATGTATATACATACATTTTTATTTTTAATTTTTTTTAGTTTGAGAACAGTCTTAAGTCTCTGTTTCATAGATATCGATATTATGATAATCTTAATTAATGTAAAAGAATGTGCATGACCTATTGTGGAATGTCTCTATTAATCTATATTGGCAACTATTAAATCTAATCTTCTAAACTGATACTGCCTAAAGAATAGAGTTGTATAGAATGATAAAAATGTTTTTATAAAACGATCATGTCTATAGAATAGAAGCGCAAAATACAATTTGTTAAATAGAATGACCATATGTATAAAGTGTAATCTCTAAAACATAACCATATAGAATGATGCTATATCATATATAGTATATATAATGTCATATAATAGAATCAGTCTGTAGAATAGAATCAGGTTTCACACTGAAAAAGAAAAGGTTTGGGGTTCAGATTTATCTGCAGCGTTAGTTAAGTTTAATATTTAAGTTAGTTATTAAAGTTCCTCTAAGTTTATTGTTTGTTCCTCTGTTGAAAGTTGTTTCAGTCATCTGCTAAATGTAAATGGTCTCTAAACTTTTAGCTGACCCTCTAGAGTGGCGTTTGGACTCCTCGCTGGAGGCTGTTCTTGGGTTTTGACAAAGGCTGTTTTGTGTTTCTGAATGCAGCCAGTTTTTTTCTAGGCACCAGACAGAGACTAGCAGCACAGATTTTATGCAGGACTACTAATGGGATTGTTTAATTAATTACTATATTCATATAAACAGTGACACCATTTAGCATGCATGATGAAAGCTCGAAAATGTCATTAATCATGACTGTGACCTGGGTTATTCAAATATGTACTTCTGCATACCACTATTATAGTTTTTTGTGCTGCGTTAGAGACTGTAGGCTATAGTGCCTCGCAAGTGTTGATAAGATAAACACCCGATTGTGAAACACGTCATTGAGGTCTGCAGTGATGTGATATGAGTTCACTGCTGTATAAGAGTGCAGAGGTACTATAGTTCATGCGCTTACATGTGTGTGTATATATATATATATATATATATATATATATATATATATATATATATATATATATATATATACACACACATGCGCATACATACTGTTCAAAGGTTTAGGATGAGTAATTTGTTTTTTTTTGTAGGAAATTAACACTTTTTGTTAAGCAAGGATGCTTAAGTTGATCAAAAGTGACAATACATGAGTATGCCAGTTTCCACAAAAATATTAAGCAGCACAACTGTTTTCAGCGTTGACAATAATTAGAAATGTTTCTTGAGCAGCATATTAGAAGGATTTCTGAAGGATCATGTGACACTGAAGACTGGAGTTATGATGCTGAAAATTCAGCTTTGCATCACAGGAATAAATTACGCTTTAAAATCTATTGCAATAGAAAACAGTTGTTTTAAATTGTAATAATATTTTACAATATTACAGTTTTTACTGAATTTTTGTTCAAATAAACATCCTTTGTGAACATAAGAGACTTCTTTTAAAAACATCACCATCTGAAACGTTGACTATTTCTTTAAATGAATGAATGAGCTGGCTTTTGAATGGCAGTGTATGTAACTTGCTAAATAAGTCTTCTATCACTTTAATTTTTGCTTATGCTAAAAGGAATTTATACAAAGCCTTAGCCTCAATGTGCGTAACTCATCAAACACAAGCATTATCTGTTACTTTTCCCAAGCGATTAGACACATTGGCTTAATTGTGGACAATAAAATGGGTGAGAAGATCTCACAGAATCATTGAAGCACAGTCTAGTGACCAAAATGTCATAGAGATATCAAGAAACTTGGGGATGAGCCAGTAAGCAAACACCTAGCAACCACCCAGAACACCCTGGCAACTGCATTAGCAACATTCTAAAAAAAAAAAACACCAACACACCCTGGCAACCACCCAAATCATTGTAACATAGTGGCGGTGATTTCTGCACAGGCAAATAATATAAACATACTATGAATAAATTTTTTACATTTTGTTTGATCAAACTGAAAGAACTTATATAACTGCTATATTTTTACCTTAATAACATTTGTTTTAACAATTTTTGTTAAATTGCATGTGTGTTGTGATACATATATACATTTTATTTTGTTATGTTTATAATAACTAATAATTATACTAAGATTTAATATATAAATATAATCTATTATATATTAAGTAATTCTAGTATAATTAACTTTTATTATTATGATTATTCTAATTTGTACTACTGAGTTTGTCTTTGCTGCTACTACTGATAACTAAATTACTTTGATTAATGGTGTATTTTAGAAGAGAAGGCACTGTATCCACCGTTAAAAGTATTCATAAGAAAGCGGTTGACATATCCATTCCACAAAACACTGAGCGCTTTTGGCAGCTGTGTCGCATAATCTTCTTTATGAGTATTAAATACTTACGTATGACTCCATGTCTGACTAATTCTGGGTCAGTCGTGTCTCTAGGCCAGTCAGGTACAGACAAGTGTGACTAGATGACAATAAAACTAATCCACTGACTTTACACGATTGTGGAAATGAAATTAGGTTGGGTTAAATTTCTAATTAATGTATTTTGTGGTAATACTTGTTTGAGGATAGGCTTTTCCCTCCAAAGTCAGCCTATCTGCATGGGAATATGTTGAAGGTCAGCACACTGCGACCTAACTAGCCTGCTCATGGGCCTGCAGGTCTGCAAACTTTCCCTCTTTTCAACTGAACAGTTAATCTGTTACCAAGTAGTAAGGCTTCCAGTTATGTGCGGGTTATCTCGACTGAGTTAAGACACATGAAAGCTTGTCTTGCAGAGTAAGGATGTTGAGGAAAGTCATGTGCACAGCATGTTTGCTCTTTTTACTGTGAGTGTGCCAGCATATTCATGGATTTTGGTCTTGTGGTTAAAGACTAGGGCTGGAAACTGATGATTTGTAGGTTCAAACCCTGCAAGACACTTAAGCTTCCTGTAATAAATTGGTTACATTTAGTTTTTTTCCCTCTACATTTGTAAACTAATCTTTTTTTGCAACTTGTCTTTCTTGTTTTACAGCCAGAAATTTCAATCTTCAGAAAGCTGAGGCCATGCTGCGCAAGGTATCACACAAACTTACTATTTCATTGAGCTTTTCAATATTTACACTACAGTTCAAAGATTGGGATCAGTAAGATTCTGTTTTGAAAGAAGGTTATGTTCACCAAGGTGGAAAAATACATATACATAATTATACTATATACCAAATTATAATACTATAAGAATATAGTACTGAAAGCTGAATTTTCAGCAGATATTTTTTTATTATTAGTTAAAAATAATTGTGCTTCTAAATGATTTTTTTGATGAAAGAATAGCATTTCTTTGAAATAGAAAACTTTTGTGACGTTATAAATGTCTTTAAAATAGTTTAATGCATCCTTGCTGAATAAATATATTAAAAATATATTTATTTAAAAACAGTCTTACTGACCCTAAAGTTTATGAACAGCAATCGTCATGTTCAGAATATAAACAAACTCTTGGTATCACTAGTTCTGTAATTTAAGTTCACAGTCCTGAACAATGTGTAATTTTTAACCTTTGGGGCACAGACTGTCAAACTGTACTGAAAGAAGAACATTTCTGTGAATCTCTGGATTCATTAAGTGCGATGAATTTGGGTGTGACTGACCTTCACAAAGCCAGGCTTTATGTCAGCATTTGGTCTACATTACCCAAAGGCTTTAAAAGACATGTTGAATAACTCTATGTAATATGATCTCACTAATATTAGGCCCGTTTACACCTGGTGAAACTCTTGTGATTGGATTTCAAAGAGAGGATTGCTGATTTCATCACTCACAGCATCAGTTTATTGCTATGTGTTGATAAAGCTCTAAAAACAACAATAAAAAATGTCAGTGTTTTTCGTAGAAGTCTCTTTATGTTCACCAAGGCTGCATTTATTTGATCAAAAATACAGTAAAAAGAGCAATATTGTGAAATAGTATTCAAAATAAAGCAATTGTTTTCAATTGTAATTTATTACTGTGATGCAAAGCTGAAGTTTCAGAATTTTCCAGTCTTCAGTGTCCCATGATCCTTCAGAAATCATTCTAATATGCTGATTTGCTATTCAGGAAACATCTTTGAACAGAATGTGGTGCAGATAGCAGTTCTGCAGTCAAGTGTGCTTTTCAGGTTTTAATTAATGAGTCACGTCACTGTCTAATCACAGCTTATGGGCGATTACAGCGTAATCGTTCTGTGCTATTGGGTGTTCAAAGTGCTGTTTGCTTTCCCTTTGTGTCAGTGATGTTTCTGTAGTCCATGGGTCTTTTATTACAGACCTTTTGCTCGACATCTTGTTGTAGCTCTGAACTCTGTTACCAGTATCCATTGAACCTGAGGTCAAAGCACAGTGGTATCTTAACTAACACACAGAGGCAAATTATGTTGTTCAGACAGAGCTGATAACGCTGTCAAAGTTTGCTGTGATGATGGTTCTCAATCCTGATCATGTAAATACAGTTTTAGGGCAAAAACACAGGCATGTTTTTAATCATGTGTTGTTTTTCATGTGCAGCACATGGAATTTCGGAAACACATGAAGGTTGACACCATCCTTACGGAGTGGCAGGTGCCAGAGGTATGACGCATTTGTTTTAGGATTAAAGATCACATGTATTTTATATATAACATATCTTTTATATATATATATATATATATATATATATATTTCTCTGTTGTTCAAAGTTTGGGATTAGTAACATTGTATTATTTTTGAAAGAAGATTATTCTGTTCACCAAGACTGCATTTATTTGATCAGAAATACTGTCAAAAACAGTAATATTGTGAATAGTATTTTTTTAGTTATTTATTACTATATATTAATTAATAACAATAACTATTTTCTGTTTTAATATAGTATATATTTAATATAGCTGAATTTTCAGCATCATTACCCCAGTTTTCAGTGTCATATGATCCTTCTGAAATCATTCTAATATGCTGATTTGCAGCTCAAAAAACATTTGGTATTATTATTATTATTATTATCAGAAATGTAAATCTTAGATATTTTTATTCTGATCAATTTAAAAGTTTGCCATTGATTTAAAAAGTGCAATTTAGAATTAACGTTTTAGTATATTAATCCATAAAACAGGCGTGTTTTTTGACCACAAGAATAGAACAGGTGGTTTTTGCTACTGTTCCTTTAAAGGGATAGTTCACTCAAAAAATGAAACTTCTCTTCATTATTTACTCACCCTCATGTTGTTCCAAACCTGTATGAGTTTCTTTCTTCTGTTGAACACAAAAGAAGATATTTTAAAGAATGTAACTTGGGAAACAAAGAATTGCTGGTAGAAATTGAACACTGGAAGTCAACGGTTAGGTTTGGTTACCAATATTGAAACTCATACAGGTTTGGAGCAACATGAGGGTGAGTAAGTGAAAACTATTTTCTTTTTTGGGTGAATTATCCCTTTAAAACTTGTGTGCATATGACCTCTATTATGATGAAATGGCTGACATATGCCCGCTCTCATTATAAACATGGTCATTTCTTAATGAACCTTTTTTGTAGGTTAGTAGGTTTCGGTAAATATTGTACACAGAGCGGGAAAGGATTTTTGCAATGTTGATGTTGAGTATAATACATCAAACTCTCCTGTTGTGTCCCATTTAAGAGATTAATTCTGTGATTTACTCTTGATGTTTATTTTTGTGCTTAGGTAATAGAAAAGTATCTGTCTGGTGGCATGTGTGGCCATGACCGTGACGGGAGCCCGGTCTGGTATGATGTCGTCGGACCTTTGGACCCTAAGGGTCTGATGCATTCGGTGTCCAAGCAGGACTTAATCAAGTCTAAAGTCAGAGACTGTGAGGTTCTGCAGAAAGAGTGCGACCTACAGAGCGAACGGGTATGTGTGCAGCTGTGAAAAGTGGTGAGGAATAGTTTTGGGGAAAAACTTTGTAAGTGAGTGTAAAAGCATTAAAATAAATTTTTTTACTCCTCTTTTTTTTTTCTTTTCTTTTTTTTTTTAACCATCACCATGTCCCTTTAGGGCTCTGTACAATTGCAAAGTACGACAAAATAATTGCAGTGTGTAAGTTGTCATGCAGCCCTATACTGTATATAAAGAATTTTAAAATAAAAACAATCAAAATAAAACACAAACTATGAAATATTTTGTTTACTTGCATGCCATGTGACAATTAACCAACATTAGAAAACCTTAAATATGCAAATATGTAGCTAAATTATTGAAGCATTACCCTAAATTCTCAGGGTGTACTTCAAATACATATTTTCCATCCAGTGAGTTCAGCAAACAAAAATGTTTAGAAATCCTTGCACTGTAATAGTGAATCACAGGTCAGGCTTTCAGTGTCACGGTGCACACAGCAGGGAGGAACGAGGAGATGAGGATCACTCAAATAACAGTCTTTAATTAATCCAAACAAGGCAGGGCAAGACAAGGCAAGGCTGACACAGACAGGAACACCGGGGAATAACGAGTAGACCAGACGAAAACTAACTGAACAGGCATGAACTAAATACACATGATAATTAGATAATGACTAAAACACAGCTGGACAAGACTTAACTGATAATCACACTTAACAAGGACAGGAACATGACCAAATAAGGACACAAGAGGCGGGAACACATGACACACACGACAGAGGACTGACATTCAGGTCATTTTGAACAAAACAAATTGACATAAAAACATGTGGTTTATTCCAGATGATCACTTTCACCACAGAGTGTTATAATGAATCATATCATGGTTCTTATGCATATTGAATAGCTTATGTCTGTCTGTTTTCTCTTTCTTCTCTCCCAGTTGGGTAGGAACGTTGAGGCCATTACTATGGTCTATGACTGTGAAGGTCTGGGAATGAAGCACTTATATAAACCTGCTATTGAGACTTATGGAGAAGTGTGTATTTTTTTCAAATTTGTTTCTTGATTATTAATATATTGTTTGGTTCTTTCAGTTGCATTAGACTCATATTTATGTCTTTAATGTTCTTTCATAGGTTCTCACTATGTTTGAAGATAACTATCCAGAGGGACTCAAGAGGTTATTTGTCATTAAAGGTTAATAGTATTTTCCAAACTTTGTCAGTTATTAATTTGGAATATTTGCACACTTAGGAGTTATTTAATAAGCAATGCATATTTTGCATGTCACTGTGATATACCGCTTTTGAAATCTGAATCTCGAGACTGTTTCTGTTGCAGCACCCAAACTGTTTCCTGTGGCTTACAATCTGGTGAAACATTTTTTGAGTGAGGACACTCGCCGGAAGGTCGTCGTCCTGGGATGTAAGCGAGCACATATCTTACTGCACTAATGTCTTTTCAGGGATCCTACGCAGTATTGAAAAGTATGGAATTTGATTTTAGTCATTTATATGTCTGGATAAGTATGAGTAAAACAAAACAGAATACGAAAAATATTAGTTTTTCTAGACCGTTGCCCCCATTCTGTGTTCTAAAATATAAAATTGGGAATTTCTAAAAATGAATGTATCATGCAAGTAGAGTGTTTTTCATGTTGCTTTAGTTTCCTAAAGGAATATTCTAGGTATTCATCTTGATTGTCTTCATACTGTTTGTTTGACATTCTGTCAGTTACCACAGACTAGAATTTCAGTATTTTTACACAATATTTGCTCAGAAATCTTAAACAATGGAAACAGAAAGGCTGTGGTTAATTTTTAAAATTGATGCTAGAAGGAATTGACCAAACCAGCAAGATTATTGTACAATGCTTGTGCCGTTCAGACAAACTGGCATTATCAGTGACTATTTCAAACCCTCTAGCTCACTTGCCAAACTTCCATTTGAATTATTTGCTGTAAACGTGTTTCCCGTTTCCCGTTTTGGTTTGTAAACGCTGAGCGTCAAAATTCTCAACCAATTCTGTTTCTGTCTTCTTAGCAAACTGGCAGGAGGTTTTAAAGAAATACATTGACCCCGAGGAGCTCCCAGCGTACTATGGAGGCAAACTGACCGACCCTGATGGTGACCCCAGATGTAGAACCAGGGTGAGTAAAAAACAAAGGGCACACATCATTCTGAGTGACGTTGACTTGCTAACGATCTAATGTTTAGGTGTAACTACACACACTTTTTTTTTTCTTTCAGTTGAAATTTAATGGCACTTAAGATATTAAGGAAGCTGCGAAGCCACATGAGAATTAGTCAGCAGTTTCCGTTTTATGAACCTTGAGGTCTAACCCATGTGCGAAACCGATTTTCTCGATTGATAAGACTGTCCTCTGTCTGATACTTTACTCTGAAATCAGCATTGAAGCACTGTAGGATTCTTGATTTTAGAAATTTAAAGAATTTCTGAGTTTGATTGTTTATGAAACTGTATATATCTGTGCTGTACTGCACTCAGATCACCTGTGTAAGATATAAAGAGGTTTCAGAGAATGTATTTGGAATTAAAGGGGTCATGAACTGAGAAACCAATGTTCCCTTGATCTTTTGACATTTGAGGTCATTGTATTATAAATACATCCTGCAAGTTTCAGAACTCAAAACTTTCTCGTTAGTCTAAAAACTGCTTATACAGGTGCATCTCAATAAATTAGAATGTCATGGAAAAGTTCATTTATGTCAGTAATTCAACTCAAATTGTGAAACTCGTGTATTAAATCAATTCAGTGCACACTGTAAGTCTTTGGTTCTTTTAATTGTAATGATTTTGGCTCACATTTAACAAAAACCCACCAATTCACTATCTCAACAAATTAGAATACTTCATAAGACCAATAAAAAATTTTTTTTTAGTGAATTGTTGGCCTTCTGGAAAGTATGTTCAATACTTGGTAGGGGCTCCTTTTGCTTTAATTACTGCCTCAATTCAGCGTGGCATGGAGGTGATCAGTTTGTGGCACTGCTGAGGTGGGATGGAAGCCCAGGTTTCTTTGACAGTGGTCTTCAGCTCATCTGCATTTTTTTTGGTCTCTTGTTTCTCATTTTCCTCTTGACAATACCCCATAGATTCTCTATGGGGTTCAGGTCTGGTGAGTTTGCTGGCCAGTCAAGCACACCAACACCATGGTCATTTAACCAACTTTTGGTGCTTTTGGCAGTGTGGGCAGGTGCCAAATCCTGCTGGAAAATGAAATCAGCATCTTTAAAAAGCTGGTCAGCAGAAGGAAGCATGAAGTGCTCCAAAATTTCTTGGTAAATGGGTGCAGTGACTTTGGTTTTCAAAAAACCCGATGGACCAACACCAGCAGATGACATTGCACCCCAAATCATCACAGACTGTGGAAACTTAACACTGGACTTCAACCAACTTGGGCTATGAGCTTCTCCACCCTTCCTGCAGACTCTAGGACCTTGGTGTTCAAATGAAATACAAAACTTGCTCATCTGAAAAGAGGACTTTGGACCACTGGGCAACAGTCCAGTTCTTCTTCTCCTTAGCCCAGGTAAGACGCCTCCGACGTTGTCTGTGGTTCAGGAGTGGCTTAACAAGAGGAATACGACAACTGTAGCCAAATTCCTTGACACGTCTGTGTGTGGTGGCTCTTGATGCCTTGACCCCAGCCTCAGTCCATTCCTTGTGAAGTTCACACAAATTCTTGAATCGATTTTGCTTGACAATCCTCATAAGGCTGTGGTTCTCTCGGTTGGTTGTGCATCTTTTTCTTCCACACTTTTTCCTTCCACTCAACTTTCTGTTAACATGCTTGGATACAGCACTCTGTGAACAGCCAGCTTCTTTGGCAATGAATGTTTGTGGCTTACCCTCCTTGTGAAGGGTGTCAATGACTGTCTTCTGGACAACTGTCAGATCAGCAGTCTTCCCATGATTGTGTAGCCTAGTGAACCAAACTGAGAGACCATTTTGAAGGCTCAGGAAACCTTTGCAGGTGTTTTGAGTTGATTAGCTGATTGGCATGTCACCATATTCTAATTTGTTGAGATAGTGAATTGGTGGGTTTTTGTTAAATGTGAGCCAAAATCATCACAAGCCAAAGACTTGAGTTGAATTACTGAAATAAATGAACTTTTCCACGACTTTGTAATTTATTGAGATGCACCTGTATTGAAGGCAGTCTGCCAAAACGACAGCTTGTGAAATCTACCACTCTATGATGTAATAGTGTGGATAAGCACCGCCTCCGCAGAAGATCAATGCCTGCTTCAACATCACTGCCTGTTTAGCCCCGCCCACCGATTCGCGTATGTAGTGTAAATAACAAGAAAGGCAAACGCAGGTCTGCACAGAAACCAAACAATAAAAATGCTCCGAAGACAACAAGACGCTGTGCAGTGTCAAGTTGTGGAAAAACTGTCTTTGCGTTGCCTTCCTTCTGATCCCAAGGAAAGAGTGAATGAACTGTATTATATATAACTTTATTTAATTAACTTTTATGTCAGTAAGAACTTGGGCCTTGGTTCACTTCATTTTACCGCAGATTCGTTTACAAACAAGGAACAATTCGACGTGGGATTTTCAGAAAGATTGAAACTGAAAGACGGTGCTGTGCCGACTATATTGGATCCGTGATAACATTATAAGTGGACTTCAGAGAACAGTACAAAATAAAAACAAAGGCAGTTCATGACCCCTTTAAGATAATTTTTCTTATCCAGTTATGTTTATATTTGCGACTTTTTATCTCTCAGTTCAGCCTTTTTCCATTTTTCTCAGTGTTCTAAATCTGCATCTTGCAATTCAGTTTTTTTTTTGTTTCTGCCATGAAAAAAATAAAACTGGAAGTTGCATCTTTTTATCTCATGATGTTTTGTCTTGAAAATTTGAGTTAACTTCCTATTCTGACTCACCCCCCACCTCTCCCCAGTTTATATCTCGCATTTCTGACTTTTGTTCTATAATTTCTATAATAAAGTCTGAATGTTAAGATATAAACTCAGAATTGCAAGCAAAAAAAGTCTAAATTGTGAGAGAAAAAGTCTTTTTTTTAAATCCCCATCGTAAAAATTTGCTGGACAGTTTTTTAATTGCAAATAAATCATGGTCTAATTCACAGTAGTCAGAGATATTAGCAAATCAAATCATAAAGATACAGTTGGAGTAGTAAAAAACCTCAGTGGAAAATTTACCATCAGCAGTTTAGCAGTTTTTCTTGTAATCGCAACTCTGGATCTTCATTTGGGGATACAGTCTTGCTGTTAAACCACTGAAATGTAAACATGAGGAACAAGATCACAGTTTCATGACAACTGGCATCACAAAGTTTCACTGGCTTGTATATGATGCTATAAGAGACATTGTGATCTGCTACAAATATATTAGGGAAATAGCTTAAAGGGGTCATATGATGCGATTTTCAAGTTTTCCTTTCTCTTTGGAGTGTTTTCAAGCTGTTTGTGCATAGATAAGATCCCTGAAGTTGCAAAGACTAAAGTCTCAAAACCAAAGAGATATTCTTTATAAAAGTTAAGACTCGACCACGCCCCCCTAAAACGGCTCATTTAAACACACCCCCACATGTCTACGTCACAGTGTGGGAAGATTTGCAAAACACTGGCCAAATGTATACGCAATGAAAGAAGGCGGAACTATTATTCCGCTGTAGTATTATTGCTGCTGCCGGCGTTATGTCCTGGAGACGCGGTGTTTTGTTGTGAAAGCGAAAGTACTTTGTTTGGGCTTCCAAAAGAGGACACAACTAGAAATCAGTGGTGAAGTTCAACACTGTAGTACAACACTGTTCCAGAACAGTTCAACCCAAATATTCGAGTGTGTGCAGCGCATTTTACTGAGGACTATTTCCTGAACCTGGGAGTAGCCTGCCAGCTATGCTCAAAGACTGTTTCTATAAAGTGGGGCAATTCCAACTTTGCAAGGACAGTCTGGCGCTTCTGACTCACAGCCTGTGAGTACATTTTCTTATTTAAAGAATTTGCCACTGACTATTCAAACGCCAGTTTTGAGCAGTGTAGAGTAGCGCTTGTTTGTCGTTTCTCCGATCACAAATGCAGACATGGTAATGTTTACGCGGCGCGATGCAACGCAACGTGTACAAAGACAGTATAAGTCATTATAATCAGTAATTATGTCCCCACTGGATGCAACAATTGCATCGTTTGTAATGGGTTTTATTGTATTTGTGTTGTCATGCCGGGATACGGCATCACTATACGGTAAGGGGCGTAACATTTCCGTCTCACGCTAGAGGTATTCGGCCAATCACAACACACTGGATAGCTGGCCAATCAGAGCACGCCTCACTTATCAGAACGATGAGCTTTGTAAAAATCAACGCATTTCAGAAAGGCGGGGCATAGAGGAGCAACAATAATGTACAGTATGTGGAAAATTGTGTTTTTTGAACCTTAAACCGCTTAAACACATTGCATTACACCTAACACACAAAATAATATTCTTTTTAGCAACATCATATGACCCCTTTAATAATTCCAACTACCGAATATAATTTTTAGGAAGTAATGCAAAATACAGTTTCATAGCCAAAAGTTTATTTTGGACTATTTGTATGCTGTTGGTTTCGTGTTCATCTTGTGTCATTGAAAGATGCTTCACAATTTGAAACTTCTATGGTCAGCGCTTATTGTTTTGAAGTATATTTTTAATATGAATTTAATTCAGATTTTATTATTGTTTTTGTATTATTTAATAGTACATTGACATCAGTGTTTGTCTCCTTTTCAGTTTTTGAAACAACGACATGAATTTTTTCACTCCACCTGGTCTCTCCCTGCTAAACGCTTTGTGATGCTTGGTTTAACGTCTTGAATTTGCATATTTGCCTATTTAGTTCAAGCCTATAGGAGCTTCCTGCTTATCCTACTGCCAATATACCCACATAATTTAGCAATGCCAGGAAATATAGTATAAGAACGTAGTCAACCTGTTGCCTCTGACAGCCTGCTTATAGGTGTATTTTTAGTGTCCCAAAACAACAGAGGAGTGAAATAGCTGTTGTTTATCTATATCAGTTAATGCTTGCATGACATTTTAAACTTCATTATGATACACATGATGCCATGTGGTGTAATCTGGACAAGAGCCCGTTGGATTGCTTCACTGGTTATTGCATAGGCTGATTACTCAGTTGATCAGCTGGTAAGGTTGCAGCTTTGGAACACATGACATGACTAATCTTCCCCTCCAATCTGTCTAAGCATTGTGGATATGATTCTGTTTGTGATAAATCCTGAATGTGAAGAGCAAAGGGCTGTTATGACGGCGGCACTGCCACTTGAAAAGCACCCTGTCAAACCGACATAAAGTACATATTTAACCCTCTGGTATTCCTCACTTAGGGGTCACACTTGTGCTGCTTGTCAGTCAAAACATAATAATTGTACCTTTTTAATGAAATAATGTATAATATTTTGTTTCAGTAATATTTATTCTGTAATAAATGTCTATTTTTGTAGCTAAATAATGCAGCATTTATTTTAAAATTTTAAAGGCGTAGTTCACTTTAAAAATGAACATTTGCTTGCTGTAGATAAGTATCTTCATCAGAACAGATTTGGAGAAATTTAGCGTTATATATCACTTGCTCACCAATGGATCCTCTGCAGTGAATGGGTGCCGTCAGAATGAGAGTCAAAACAGCTGATAAAAACAAAACAATAATCCGCAAGTAATCTACATGACTGCGGTCCATCAATTAATGTGAAAAGCTGCATGTTTGTAAGAAAATTCCTTTAGTAAGATGTTATTAACTTCAAACCATTGCTAGCTAACCTATTATATTATTATACATCTATATATAATATTGCTTGAGTTTGAGTAAATGTTCAGTAAATTTTATTTTTCAAACTTTTCCTTTAAAACCGTGATATTTTTGTGTGTTCATATGAAAAGTGCCACAAAAATCACCAAATTCTGTATCATTCCGATAAATTAAACTTTAAAAAAAAAAACATTTATAACATTGAAATTCTTCAATCTGAAATGACCAAAGACCACAGAGGGTTAAATTTCTATTTTTAATAATAATTCTGTGCTAGTGCGCATGTAGGATTTAAAACATGAATCACATTCAGCGTTCTGAACTGAGGCGTTTTATGTCTGTATGTAGATACACAGGTAAAGCTGGTGCCCCCTTCTGGACTGGAAGTGCTAAAAAGGACTCGGAAGACTCAAAGTGGACGGATATTTAGTTATTTAGTTACAAATATTTGTAAAACTGTAATCCTTGGAGTGTTTGTTGGACTGTGATATCGCACAAGTCAAGTAAATGTTTGTTTTCTGTGTTTAAGTCTAGAAAGCTGAAGATAGTAGTTGTTTATTTTGTCTTAAAGACAGTTAGAGCTTGTTTTCCCACTGGTGTGACATATGGACGGCAATTTTCTTGTCTATTAAAACTGTAATTAACCTTAAAGAAAACCAGAGCACTTCCTTGGGAAAATCGCTAAAGGGGAATGGATGGATGCAAGTCCTAATGAAAGATCTGTTTGTACTAATGAGCACAGATGGAGTCATTACATGTTTGAATGACATGTCCAGACTTACGCAAATCTCAGAACAACAGGCTTTTATTGGAATGTCTTTACACAAGCATGTTTTATGGAGTGAGTAATAAGATTGTGGCTAAATCCCAATTAACATGCTTCTACTAAACATTGCAAAAATATGTGCTTTTGAGTATTTAAAGAGAACTTATGCGCGTGTTAGCATCTAAATATATCCCTGTACTCACTAAATTCAATGACCTAACATCAACTTTATAAATGATGTTCAGTACTATTATTTTCATTTGACACATTTCTGAATGAAATGGAATATTCAACAAGAACAAAAATTAATATAAGACTAGATTTTATCCATTTTTAATTATATTACACTGCTGTTCAATATTTTGTGGTTGGTGTGATTTAAAAAAATATATTTTTGAAAGTCCCTCATAGGCTCACTAAGACTGTATGATCAAAAATACAGTAAAAACTGTAATATTGTGAAATATTATAATTTAAAATAACAGTAGGAGAGACCCCCAACATGATTGTAAAGTGCTTTGGGTGTACAGAAATACAATAAAGCGCTATACAATTGCATCATTCATTCATTCATTCATTCATTCATTCATTCAAATATTATAATTTAAAATAACATTTTTTTATTTGAATGTTTTAAAATATAATTTATTCCTATGATGTCAAAGATTAGCAGCCATTACTCCAGTCTTCAGTATCCTTCAGAAATTAGATGTTCAAGAAACATTTCTTATTATTATAACAGTTGAAAACAGTTGTGCTGCTTAATATTTTTTGTGGAAACTGTGATACATTTTAGCCTTTTTTTGATGAATTGAAATTTTTTTTTTAAATTTTTTTTTTAGTATTTGATTAAAATAGAAACTATTTTACTGTTTTGGAAATCATAACATTATACTTTTTTACTGTCGCTTTTGATCAATGTAACAATGCGTCATTGTTAAAAGTATAATTTTTTTTAAACAACATATTATTTGGGATGCACTAATCTTGGTTGCCATAGAATGTATAGTATGTGAATTGGGATGTTGAGTCATTTAATATGCACAATTATCTGTGATTTTGAGTGTCTACATTTGTTTCTGTGTATGAAAATAATAATGTGCATGAAAGTGCATCATTTTCAGTGACGCACCATTTCTCAAACATCATCTTTATATTTGAGTCTGTGACTCCAGACAACGTGACCTTAACTCTTTATAAAGTGTCTGATGTTAATGTTGTCAAGTTGTTTGTTTTCTTATTGTATTTAGTGACAATTTAAACTCTTATTTCTGTATTTTATTTTGAAAATAAATAAACATGAACATATCTGCAGGCTGTAATCTTCCAACGTTTTTCTCTTCAAGCTTCAGAGTAGAATACTTGGCCTATATGTAGGATAATCAATCCTCATTGGTACATGTAAAGTGTAAAGGCAGTTTGTGTTCCTTATTAAAAGTCACTTTAATTTGGGCTCCTTTCCTGTCTGTTTTTTTCCTTCTGTTTTCTTATTTTCCATAAAATGCTTTACTAACGTTAAAATATCAGGGTTATTTTCTTTTGCACTCACGATGCTTCTGTAAGTTTCATCCTCCTTTTGTATGTTTTTTTTTTTTTCATTTTCAATTCTGATTATTACCAGCTCTTCTCAGCTAAGCACGTTAAAAGAAGGTTTCTGTGTTTTTGTTTCTTTTCAGATTACATTCGGATCGGAGATTCCCAAGACCTACTATGTTCGAGACTCCATTAAAGTGGACTATGATCAGTCTGTGACTATTGGCCGTAGCTCATCACATCAGGTGGAATATGAGCTACTTGCACCAAACTGTGCGCTAAGGTGAGCAATCTGAGGAAACACATAAACGGTTTTTTTTTCTAATACTGATACAACACAAAAACACTTTATGAAACTGGTAATAGACATGGAGTTTGCAATGAACCAGTCACTGATCCGTGACATCAAAAGTGCTGTAAAAAAAATTATTTTTGGAAAACGATGCATAAAACTTTAGCTACCAAAACCTTAAATGCCAAACTAGCTAACCAGCAACACTCTCTGCATGGGACGTGCATTTAAGTTTATTAACTTTGGGTTGGAAAGGCCTGGGTTTGGATATAATTTTGTGGTCTAATTTGATTACATTGACAAAACATTAAAAACACTTTCAGCAACTTTCAGGATTGATCATGAGCATTAAAGGGGACATGAACTGAGAAACCAAAATTCCCTTGATATTTTGACAAATGAAAGGTCATTGTACTATAAAAGCATCTTGTAAGTTTAAAAACTCAAAACTTTTTCATAAGTCTAAAAACAGCTTATATTGAAGGCAATCTGCCAAAACAACAGCTTTTGGAACGTTCTACTCTATGATTTAATAGTGTGGATAAGCATCGCCTCCGCAGAAGAAGATCAACACCTGCTTCTACATCACTGCCTGTTTAGCCCCGCCCACCGATTCGTGTTTACTTGCGAGTCTACAATCCGCCATGATGAGGGGGGTTACAAGACAAGACAGAAAATAGCCTACTTCTAAATTTTTTTATGTAAAAATCTTGATAACATTGTAAATGGACCTCAAAGAGCAGTACAATATAAAAAACAAAGGTAGTTCATGACCCCTTTAATTAAAGGGGTCATGAAGGGGCAATTTTTGTTTGTCGGCCGATTAAGTTTTCTTAGTGTGTTCTGCGCCGTCGGCTGAAGTTGGTCCTCGTCGGCTTTTTTTTCGGCCTATTCGACATGTTGAATTGAATTGCCGTAGGAGCTTGTCGGTCCATCTGATCATTCTGATTGGCTGTTCAGCTGGCGAACCAGTGCGCGAGAAAGGCGCAGAACGGACGTGCTACTTGGCCATCGGGTGTCGAGCGTCGGCTTGGTGTGTCAAGGCAACTTTGGACCCAGATGCTGCTGACATGAGCCGATCCCGCAGTCTGCTTTCGTCGCCACTAGTTTGTTGGCGTCGGCTTGGTGTGTACCGGGCTTAAGATGTTCAAGTCTTTCTTTCTTCAGTCGTAAACAAATGATGTTTTTTGAGCAAAACATTTTACGATTTCTCTCCATATAATGGACTTCTATGGTTCCCCCGAGTTTGAACTTCCAAAATGACCTATTAAATGACCTTTTGACCTATTAAATAATACTAAAATGTTATAAATGATTAATTATTGGGGTTTATTCATCATATTCAGTATATGAGTATAGACATCTGGTATGGCTGCATCAGCTGAAGAGCTTCACATCGCAGGAACTCGGTCTATGTGTGATGCTCTACTCTCTTCTTCAGATGGCAGTTCACCTGTGATGGTGCTGACATAGGTTTCGGTGTCTATAAGAAGAAGAAGCTGGGAGACTGGGTGAAGGCCAGTGAAATGAAGGAAATTGTGCTAAATCAGCGTTACAATGCACACCTGGTACCTGAGGACGGATCCCTCACCTGCCCAGAACCAGGAGTGTGTAAGTACAGATTTAACAGGTTTTATTTTATATCACCAACTGAGATGAACATTAAACGTGCATGTGGATTTACTGTATTTTGTTTTATTCAGATGTACTGCGATTTGACAACACATACAGCATCTTCCAGTCCAAAACTGTCAGCTTCACAGTGGAAGTCCTCCTACCTAGTCAAGTCAACCAATCATAACGTTAGAAATTATGGCAACTAACAAGCAGACAATAAATTGAGATTATGAAACGGTTTGGAAACTCTTGCTCTGAAGCATAACGAACTCATGACATCTTATACAGTATATCTGCTGCACTATAAAAGGAAAATATTATAATAATGCTGCTCTCGAAAAGGAGAGTATGTACATTAAACGAACTGACTAATCACTGCATTAAAATGGTGGGATGAAATTTACTTTTCAGTTATCGATTTGCAATGATAGACTGTTTCATCCAACGATATATCTGGATCCTGACTTCAATGCCAGTGTGATTCTTTACAAATGTTTCTCTAAGATGAAGCTGTTATCAAGTTGATTTATCATATATTAATGAAGTGTTGAGCTTATCAGTGAGCTGTGGTTTATCAAGTGTAACAAATGTGTTGCAAATTACTAGACTGAAACTGTCTTGGTGTATGTTATTTGAGCTTACCCTTGTATGCCCTCTTTATGATTGCCTTAACTAATGTTCTTGAAGTTTCTTTATCTGTTTAGTTCCCTTTGATCATGAATTCATTTAGATGAGTCTGCACAGTTTTCCCTCCGAATGTGGTTAAAGTTTAAATTATTGCCTACTCTTGTTGTTGATGCACACAAATCTGTGAACCTTTTGAAATATTTTGTTTACAAAGAGCATTTGACTTGAGGTGGTTTGCGTTTTTTTTTTAATCTTTTTTTTTTTAAATTTATTTAACTAATTGATGTAAACATTTCATAGTAAGATTTTATACCTCAGGTCCTTGTGTTTACAGTAACAGTGCCTGTATTTGATTCCAGCAACATGCATCTGTTCTGAACGTGACCACATTGTATTTTGTCTGATTTGTCTCTATTGATTTTGTAACATTAATATAATTTATAAGTGATGTTGTATTGATTTTGATTAATTAAATATAATACATTACATTAGCAAAAACAATATCAGTTTTCATGTCTTTCTGACCTATATTTATGCATACTTTAAAACGAGTGTCTTAACAATCAGTTCCCATGCACAATCTAAATCTACTCTAAAATGAAGGGGGCTTGGTTATGTTAAGCATTTTATCAGTGTTTGATGTAGATGTATTAATGTTTAATTGACGCCTGTCTGATGGCTCCATCTGTTGGTGAAGCATGTAAATTCTTTATAATGAGGTCAGTAGTTAAATCTTTGCCCATTAGAAGGTGCCATTAAAATGGACATCTGTCCTATAATAAACACACACAAGCATGTTCACCTACATAGACACTCAATTTAAATTGTAATAATATTTCACAATATTAGTGTGAATAGTTATTAGTTTGCACTTTAATTTTTGATAAAAAAAATACAGCCTTGGTGAGCATAGGAGACTTATTCTTCTTCCGTTTATGTACGGAAGGCTTTGTGGTGCTTAAACCGTAATCTATTATATTAATTTAAAAATAAGAAAGGCCACCAAGGCTGTTTTTCAAAACTACAATAAAAACATTACTATTGTGAACTTCACACGTTACATAAAAAGGTAGATTGGTCTAATCGGAGTATGAAAAGTAAGATTGATTGCCACTTTTACTGCTAAAAGTGCTAAAACTATAGTTGCTCAGATTGGTTCTTGGTCTTAACATGTCATTGTTTATGCAACTGGCACCTGTGCTGAATTTTCAGTCTAATCTAATTAGTGCTGTTAAACGATTAATCGTGATTAATCATCCAAAATAAGTTTTTGTTTACATAATATATGCACGAGTACTGTGTAAATGTATTATGTACATATATTATGTACACATGCATGTATATATTTAAGAAAAAATATGGTATATTTATATGTTAAATGTAATTATATATAATATAATTTATATGAAAATAAATATATACGAGTAAATACATGTAAATATTTTCAAAACATAACTGTATGTGTGTGTATTTAAACATAATAAATATATAGCCTATTGTAGCCTACACACACACACACATGTAAACAAAAACTTGTATTTTGGACGAGTAATCACGAGTAATCGTTTGGCAGCACTAAATCTAATCTATTATGCTAATTTGGTGTTCAAGAAATATTTCTTGTTATTAGGCTATCAATGTTAAAAAGAACGTTGTACTGCTTAATATTTTGAGGAAACCGAGATACATTTTTTAAAAGAATTCTCTGATCAATTGAACAGCATTTATTTGAAATAGACATTTTTGTAACATTATTACTGCTACTTTTGATCAATTTAATGCGTTCTCAGTGAATACAAACATTGGTTTCTTTTAAAAAAGGCCATTTTATAATGGTATCTGTTTTATAACGTTACGAGCGCTTAGGACAGTAATAAAACAAACGGCTGCACCAGTACAGGAAAAACCATAGACATATGTCTATGGGAAAAACAACTGCCTCGGTCGCGTTTTTCAGACAGGCGTCGCGACGGCCTCCCTCTTAGGGGTCCTCTAGGTGAAGACTGGATTTTTCAAGCCTTTATTCTTACTTTCTGTGCTCCGTGATTGCACGTGTATGCGTTGATTGAGAATTTTATCAACTGAACGTGTTTATTGTACAAAATATGGACAAATTATTAAATACGAAAATACCTAAAATAGTATAATAATAGTTATAATGGAGCATGGGTGACACCCAGTGGATCTTTTTGGTATTACACCTCTTAGGGGGTCCTCGGTAGGTGGAGACCTTATTTTTTTCTCTTTTTTCTCTTTTATTTAATGTAATAAACACAATAGATTGTCGTAAATAGTAAATCAAGCCACAATACATTGAAATATAAACAAATGTATGAAGACAAATGTATAAAGAAAAATCCTAGCAGGTTTGCATGCTTGTTTACTCATTTATTTCAAATGTGGAAAATAACTACAAACTACATTTAAATCAGTGATGAATGTGCATTTTGTAAAGACGAACAAGAAACATTGCTCAAAAAGGAGTGTGTTATAATGGCCCAGCCTGGACAAAGCATCAGAGGATGCAAAGGATACAAAAAACGAGACAATGCAATGGCTTTGGTTCATAGTTGCACAATTTACCTGCCCACCCCACAGCAGATTAGCAGAGCTCTCAAGCCATAGAGTTACTGACTACATTTAGCACAATTAACCTTTAAACAACGAGTGCATTGACTTCTGTGTAAATAGCTGTTGTACTATTTTATGTACTGTTATATAAGCTAACAGTTAAAGTTATACAATTAAAATCGTAATAGCTGTGATCACGGTGTAATTTGTACTGTGATAATTACTGTATGATTTTCTTTGTAAGTAATCATCTTTAAATAATACAAAATCAATAGTTGCAGTACATTCACTACTTAGAAGCAAAACTATACATAGCACATTATAGCCTACTTTTACTTAATTATTTATAAATAACAAAAGACAATCATATATTACATGAATTAATTGGTTTGATGAAACTACCAGGGTTGCAATGACTGCAGAAACCATGGGTGCTGATAAAAAAAGCTATTAAGTCAAAAAAAAAAAAAACTAATTGTATGTGTTTGTATGTGTGTGTGTTGGTTTCACTGATCACAAATGAATTATTATTATTATTTGAGGATAATATCGTCCCCTTACTGGAAAAAATATCCAAAAGCTGTGTTGAGGTTTTCCAGCAACTGTAAATGAAAACTAATTTAAATGTTTTACTGGTGCATTACTTATGACACGTTGCTAGTGTTATTACATTTAAATACGTTTGTAATTTTATTGAAAAAAGTTTGATAATTAGCAGTTTACAGGTTACTGTAAATTGTAAACATTGTTTCTTGCATATTGTGCACACAATCCATGTGCATATGTTTAAATAACTGTGTCGATTACATTCTGTTGCTTTTACAAATATAAGACATTAAACACACTATGTGGTCTTTGTCTGCAGCATAATGCTATTGAATGCTGCTTTCAGGCTTTTTGTTTGATACATTTTAAATGCTTTTATTTTGTACAGAGAATTTAGCTTGATACAACAGGCGATAGCAAGCTACCGTCGCAAGTTTTGATCAGGCATTTCAAACAGCTACCGCCTGGGTCCTAAAGGAGACTCGATCGCGGGTGGAGACTCGATTTCTCGCGACGGCAGCAGCAGCAGCAGCAGCTTCATTCTCAGGTCGGGAAACTGACAACAAGCGAACAGAGAAAAACAGAGAGAAATCTGCATCCATCCTGCCGAGTTTCTCTATCCGGTGGAAATATATCGATATATGTAATCTGAAGCGACAGTCGTACGTTCAATCGGTGAGTTATTAGCGCGCTCGGTGCGGTTATTCGCGGGTTTGGGGCCGGTTTGTCGCAGGATGTCTCAGTGTTTGTGTCGCTTTGTTCTGAGCAGCAGCCATTTTTAATCGGCTCACACATCAACAAGTCCCCAGAAACCCCTCATTAACGCATCGAATACTCATTATACCAGGCGATGTTAATTAAACACCCGCGCTACGTGCTTTCTGTCCCGGTTTGAAGCTCGTTTTGTCGGATCTGGTGGCGTTTATACAACAGAAGCGGCTCGAGGCTAATGTCAGTAGCATTGCTAAAGCCCTTAGAGAAGTCTCTGTGAAAATCGCTCACGTTGTAGTAAATGTCGTTATTTATCAGCTCTCACGCTCGTGTTTACAGCCTCTAGTGTGTGATCGTGTTGATTTCGTGTTTGTGAAATGAGTGATTTGTTTAATAATCAGGCGGAAGAGCCTCTGTTTACATCTCATGCTAACTGTACGTTCACAGTTACCGTTGACAGATGTGTTAGCTTCGTTTAGCCTGGCATCAGAGTGTTTCATATTACATTAATACATCACATTGATTTCGTAATAATCGCTTGTTAATGTGTCAGTATTTCTCGGGGTTTTCTCGTAAAGTCTTACTGATGTGCATTTTTCATGAGCGCAGATTTTATTTCTCTGTCATAATGAATCTGAGTTTGGCACTGACGACGATGATGATGATGATGGTCTCTTATAAGTGTGAACTGTGCATCAGCCATTTTTGCAATTAGACGAGCAAGTACTGAGTAATATTAACAACGTGCACGTACTGTTGGGTTAGGATTTGGTTCAGGGTTAGTTGCTTGTAATTATGCATAATTTTCTGTTATTAGTATATTAAAGATGTGTAACCTTTATAGTGTTACCTTTTTGTTGGAGTAGTTAGCCCAAAAATGAAAATTTGTGAGAAATGTTCTCACCCTCAGGCCATCCAAGATGTAGATATTTGTTTCTTAATAGGAACAGATTTGGAGAAATTTAGCACTTGCTCATCAATGGATCCTTTGCAGTGAATGGGTGCCTTCAGAATGAGAGTCTAAACAGCTGATAAAAACATCACTGTATGCAAGTAATCCACACCACTCCAGTCTATTAATTAACATCTTGTGAAGCCAAAAGTTGCGTGTTTGTAAGAAACAAAATCCATCATGAAGGCGTTTTTAGTTTTAAACCGTTGCTTCTGGATAAAATATGATCCATAATCCATAATAACGCTTTCTCCAGTCAGAAAGTTGTCTGGTCTGAATCAGGAGAGAAATCTGTACAGATTTCAAACAGTCCAAAACAGCTCTAAACAAATATGTGGGTGGATTTTGATGTGAGGGACAACAGGGGATGGACTTTTTTTTTCTCCTTTGGAGGAAGCGGTATTATAGATCATGGACTCAGAAGCAATGGTTTGAAGTTAAAAACGCCTTAATGATGGATTTGTTTCTTATAAACGTAGCTTTTGGGTTCACAAGACGTTAGTTGATGGACTGGAGTGGTGTGCGTTATTGTGATGATTTATCAGCTGTTTGGACTCGTTTTGATGGCACCCAGAGGGTTTTTTTTAAGTATATATTAATTTTTGGCTGAACTATTCCTTTAAAATAATTTTTTTGTGTGTGTGTACACTCACATTGTCATTGTCTGTTAGTCATCCAAAAATAATTGACAATGAACTTCTGTTTGTCATCTTCCATTATCTCTTTTTTTGGGTGATTAACTAACAAATAATATTTTCTTTGAAACACTTTGAGAGTGATTATACATGAGTCTGTTATTGTCTTTTCTCTCAGAAACATTTACTAAAAATGTTTACTTTATATTTACTATTAAATTGAAGATAAAGCCAAAAATGTAAATGATTTACTTGCCCTTATGTAATTTTAAAGTGTTGTGGTTTTCTTTCTTCTGTGGAACACAAAGGTAGATGTTTCGCAGATGTTCATGCTGCACAGTGAAAGCATTTTACTGCATTTACAGAAATGGCATATGCTTCTAGTCGTGGGGTTATTTATTCAATAAAAGGAGTAGTTCATCAAAAAATTAAAACTTATTTACTCACCCTCATCTTTTGATGAACACAAATCAAGATATTTTCAATGTAACCTGAAAAATATCTGTCCCTCCATTGAAAGTCCATGTAAACCAAAACTTTGATGTTTTATAAAGTTCATACAGACATTGTAAACTTAATATAAGAATGTGTTTCTTGATCCATGAAAACAACCCCATTGGTTCTTGAGCTTCTGTTAACCATACTTGATGTGCATACTTTAAGATGTCTTATCGAACATGTATGTTTCCCTTCTGCAGAGCTCATGCATGTCGCTGGTGTGCATCCAGCAGAACGTGTCTCAGTGAGAACATTCCATGTTCTGACTGAGACAGCGGGACACTGTTCATGTGAATGTTGATTTCACCTTCATCACCAGTCCGAGACTGTCTGAATGATCCCTGTGGTTTTTTTTTGCTAATTGAAGTTGATCAGAGTCATTATTCTGTCCAAGATTGTGTTTTGTTGTTGTCCAGCTTTGAAATGTGTCTGAGCCGCATCCGCTTGTGTCCGGATGGAAAGATGACGTTTCTGTGGCATAGAAACGATTATTCATCACAGTTCAGAGGATGTGTTGGAGAGACGTTGGTTCTTCTGCTAACAGTTGTGTCATTGTGTGTGTTTCTCCACAGAAACAGACGGTACTGAGGAAGAGGTGCAAAGAAAAATTTCCATACTCGATGACATTACATCGCAATGTCCGATCGTTTGGGGCAAATAACCAAGTCCAAGGATGGGAAAAGCAAGTATTCATCACTCAGCCTATTTGACAAGTACAAAGGGAAGTCAATAGAAACTCAGAAAACCACAGGTGAGACTCAAGCGCTCAGTATTCACATCCATATTCAAGTGTTTGTGGAATTGATGCAGAAAGACTGTTATATAAATCTGAAGTTAGTTTGTTGTGTGTGTCTCAATGTTTGCTCTGCTTCACACACTGAAGCATTCATCTGTGTTTCACTATATGAACACGCAAAATTAATCTGAGAATCACTTCACCAGCATTTCACCATTTCATTTAAGAAAACTGTCGGCAGATACACAAACTCAAAGATCTTACAACCCACCAAAATAAAAGTTCAGAAATATACTACTATTGCACAGTAGAATGTACTTCTCGAAATAATACAGGGCATTTTAAAATGATTTATATTTAGGAATATCACAACTTTGTATCCATGATTAATTTAAACGGTAAACATTCTGTGCAGCACTGTTCGCCAAAAATTTAAGGAATTTAAATGCATTCATTTCGTTTTATGCATTCATTTGATTACCCCTGGTTTTTATGATAACGTTGTATTAAATCATAAAAATGAAAAGTTTGACAACACACAATTTCTGAAAATGTACAACATTTC
The DNA here is from genome assembly GCF_012432095.1 of Onychostoma macrolepis. NCBI lineage: Eukaryota > Metazoa > Chordata > Actinopteri > Cypriniformes > Cyprinidae > Onychostoma > Onychostoma macrolepis. Next base: position 37,950,346 of record NC_081159.1, on the reverse strand, counting down.
TTAGGGCACTGTTTTTGTTTAAATTAGGACATAATCAAATTGTTAAAGTTTTAAGTTTGTTTGATTTTTAGTTCTTTTGTTTTTGTTTTTTTTAATTTAATTAAACCATTCAAATGAAATCCATAAAAATGAAAACTAAAAGCATGTAATCTGATTTCATACAGCCGTGCTTTAAATCTCAGATCGCAGCAGCAGATCTCGAATATATAATGTGCCAGTATTTGTGACGTATGTGATTGTTTTCCGTTCATGTGTCACTGATTTCACACCTCTCTCTCTCGGTCACCTGCAGTTGTTGCACGACATGGCTTACAGAGTCTTGGCAAAGTGGCCGCTGCCCGGCGCATGCCCCCTCCCGCTCACCTGCCGAGTCTGAAGTCTGAGAGTAAAGGAAACGATCCCAACGTGATTATCGTGCCCAAAGACGGTACAGGATGGGCAAACAAGCAGGATCAACACGATCCAAAGAGGTCAGAGCCAACGCTGCTAGAGTGTGTTTTTCATGTCTGTGTGTGTCAGTGTACAGCAGATGTGTCTGTAAGTCACACTGATTGTCGTGCAGAGCAGCTTATATTAAGAAAGGCTTGTGTGCAGAGAGAAAGCGAGATGCTCATCAAAGTGTTGGTGGCGTGTGAGTGTTTGGAGTTAATGAGGACGTTACAGTCACTCTGTGTTGCTGTGAGTTTGTAGTCCAGCTAAAATTGTACCAGCTGTAATTTTTAAATGTTCAATTACGCATCATGCTTCAAACATGCAAAAACTCGATGCAGGGCTCAATAGTCTGAGTGTTTCACTCGCATTTGTGGCTAAAAATAGAGGTTTGCGAATAAAGAAAAGTCCTAATGGGTCAAAATTCAGTTTGTAATGTAAATTGTGGTCATAAAGTGTTAAGTGGGATAGCAAAAGTTTAATTTCAAGAGGTGGATGGAAAAAATAGTAGTCGTGATATAGTCTGTAATTAAATTTCATAGAGGTGATTCATTTAAATGTAAACACTGCATGTTTTAAAGTAAAAATGTGGCGCTGTTGCGTGTTTAGCACCGGTTGCAATCAATGAATACCTGGAGTGGTATAGACATTTTAAAGGAAAACGGCACCGGTTTTCCATATTCTAATATGTTCTTCCCTCAACTTAGACGAGTTGATACGTACCTCTCCCGTCTCAGTGCGTGCACTTAATCGCTCTAGTGCACGGCGCAACTATGTTAGCGTTTAGCTTAGCACCATTCATTCCTTAGGATCCAAACAGGGATGAATTTAGAAGCCACCAAACATTTCCAAGTTTTCCCTATTTAAAGATGGTTACATGAGTAGTGACACGAAATAAAACGTAAATGATAAAAATAACTATAATGTATGGCGGAAGAGCACGTCGCAGCACCGACCACGGCGCATGATGATATTATTGGGCCGTGGTCAAGTGCTGCAACGTGCTCTTCCGCCATACCAGTGGCGTTTTCCTTTAATATAAGATCATCTAAGATTATCGCCTTGCATACAACCTCACCTGTAAAGCATGGTGGAGGTGGTGTCATGGCATGGACATGCATGGCTGCCTGTCTAGAACAGGCTCGCTCAACTTTATTGAAGACTTCATGAATGATGGTGACAGCAGAATGAATGCAGAAGTGTACAAAAACATCTTGGCCACCAGTGTTCAAGAAAATGTCACTTGGCTCATAAGAAAGCACTTCACATTTCAACAGGACAATGACCCAAAACACCCTGCCAGTTCAGTCAAGGAGTTTTAACAGGGCAAAGAAATGAAAGGTCTTAAATAGCCCAAGACAATCTCCAGATTGAAATCTTATTGAACATCCAGCTGAAGAGGAGACTAATAGCAGAAACTTTCCAAAACAACACATTTGACTTGGCTGTATTAAAGGCTGGGAAAAGCTTTGCAAAGGATGAGACCAGGAGTATGTATGTATGTGTATATATGTGTGTGTGTGTGTGTATATGTATATACAGTGGGGCAAAAAAGTATTTAGTCAGCCACTAATTGTGCAAGTTCTCCCACTTAAAAAGATGAGAGAGGCCTGTAATTTTCATCATAGGTGTACTTCAACTATGAGAGACAAAATGAGAAATCCAGAAAATCACATTGTAGGATTTTTAAAGAATTAATTGGTAAATTCCTCGGTAAAATAAGTATTTGGTCACCTACAAACAAGCAAGATTTCTGGCTCTCACAGACCTGTAACTTCTTCTTTAAGAGGCTCCTCTGTCCTCCACTCGTTACCTGTATTAATGGCATCTGTTTGAACTCGTTATCAGTATAAAAGACACCTGTCCACAACCTCAAACAGTCCAACTCCAAACTCCACCATGGCCAAGACCAAAGAGCTGTCAAAGGACACCAGAAACAAAATTGTAGACCTTCACCAGGCTGGGAAGACTGAATCTGCAATAGGTAAGCAGCTTGGTGTGAAGAAATCAACTGTGGGAGCAATTATTAGAAAATGGAAGACATACAAGACCACTGATAATCTCCTCGATCTGGGGCTCCACGCAACATCTCACCCGTGGGGTCAAAATGATCACAAGAACTGTGAGCAAAAATCCCAGAACCACACGGGGACCTAGTGAATGACCTGCAGAGAGCTGGGACCAAAGTAACAAAGGCTACCATCAGTAACACACTGCGCCGCCAGGGACTCAAATCCTGCAGTGCCAGACGTGTCCCCTGCTTAAGCCAGTACATGTCCGGCCCGTTTGAAGTTTGCTAGAGAGCATTTGGATGATCCAGAAGAGGATTGGGAGAATGTCATATGGTCAGATGAAACCAAAATAGAACTTTTTGGTAAAAACTCAACTTGTCGTGTTTGGAGGAGAAAGAATGCTGAGTTGCATCCAAAGAACACCATACCTACTGTGAAGCATGGGGGTGGAAACATCATGCTTTGGGGCTGTTTTTCTGCAAAGGGACCAGGACGACTGATCCGTGTAAACGAAAGAATGAATGGGGCCATGTATCGTGAGATTTTGAGTGAAAACCTCCTTCCATCAGCAAGGGCATTGAAGATGAAACGTGGCTGGGTCTTTCAGCATGACAATGATCCCAAACACACCGCCCGGGCAACAAAGGAGTGGCTTTGTAAGAAGCATTTCAAGGTCCTGGAGTGGCCTAGCCAGTCTCCAGATCTCAACCCCATCGAAAATCTTTGGAGGGAGTTGAAAGTCCGTGTTGCCCAGCGACAGCCCCAAAACATTACTGCTCTAGAGGAGATCTGCATGGAGGAATGGGCCAAAATACCAGCAACAGTGTGTGAAAACCTTGTGAAGACTTACAGAAAACATTTGACCTCTGTCATTGCCAACAAAGGGTATATAACAAAGTATTGAAATGAAATTTTGTTATTGACCAAATACTTATTTTCCACCATAATTTGCAAATAAATTCTTTAAAAATCCTACAATGTGATTTTCTGGATTTTTTTTTCTCATTTTGTCTCTCATAGTTGAGGTATACCTATGATGAAAATTACAGGCCTCTCTCATCTTTTTAAGTGGGAGAACTTGCACAATTGTTGGCTGACTAAATACTTTTTTGCCCCATTGTATATTAGGGGTGTCAACGTTAACGCATGCGATTAATCAAAAAATTTTAACGCGTTAATATTTTTTTAACGCAGATTAATCGCTTGATAAGGTTTGACCCCAGCTTCTTCCCATCATCGCAGCGCGTTGGAAGGTTATCTATCATTGTGTGACGAGGGTACAGCGAACCAGTGTTGCCAGGGTAACTGCACAAGTGGGCTATTTTGAAAATACAGTCGTGGGAAAAATTACAGAGCCGTTTTGGGCTACTTTTTTAATGTACTGCGGCCGCCCAAAGTGTATATAGACAAATAAAAATTAAAAAGATCCTTTTACTAATGTGTATTATACTTGGAATGTATCCCTGACAACTTAAGAACGGAGAGGCGGTTGTAACGTCACAAACAACGTGAGTTTCAGCCAGAGCAGCAGAAATAAACATGACAACAGCCACTATAGATTATATAAGATAATAAACACACGATTACGATAGGATATGGTCTGTATGTGATTTTTTTCTCTTTTTTTTTAGTTAAATGTGTACATCTGAAATGCTAATTTGTGCAGCGATATAAAAGACTATAAATAGCATATTTTAACAACAGTAAACGACCAAATTCCACATGTGATCGCAAAAGGAAGTTATTACAAACACTCGATGGTGGTTTGAAGTGAGTTCTGAGTAAAAGTGTAATATTAATCTCATAAATTGTCTTATGAAGCATGATGCTAATATTAGCTCTAATGCAGCTGCAGAACAGGTCCAATTCTTCTTCATAATGCATTTTGTCATAATACTTCATGTAAGGTCACAAGAAATGTTTTGTTGTATTTATTTAGAAACACTTTTGATAATAGTTGGGTAAATGTATACTGGGATTGAAGCGATGTGGCTTGGTAAACGTTTTATTGCCAGTTTAAAGGCTACTAATGGCTGAATAAAAAAAAAGAATAAGGATTATGTCTCATATCTGACGGAAGTGTGAAAGGTTCTGTTTCCTTAAACTAGTTTCATGCAGTTCTTTATTTCAACACATTTACAGGTAAATCCTAGTATTTTAAATTTGTGATTAATCATGACTGTGATTAACGCGATTTTCAAATTTTTTAATTGATTGACAGCACTTATAGTATAATATAATATACACACACACAGAGTTCAAAATAGGCCTACAAATACACAATTGTGACCCTGGACCACAAAACCAGTCTTAAGTGTCAATTTTTCAAAATTGAGATTTATACATCACATGAAAGCCGAATAAATAAGCTTTCCATTGATTTATGGGTTGTTAGGACCAGATAGTATTTGGCCGAGATACAACTATTTGAAAATCTGGAATCTGAGGGTGCAAAAAAATCCAAATATTGAGAAAATCGCCTTTAAATTTGTCCAAATGAATTCTTAGCAATGCATATTACTTATCAAAAGCGATGTTTTGATTTGTTTACAGTAGTAAATTTACAAAATATCTTTATGGAACAAGATCTTTACTTAATATCCTAATGATTTTTGGCATAAAAGAAAAATCTATAATTCTGACCCATACAGTGTATTTTTGGCTATTGCTACAAATATACCCCAGCGACTTAAGACTGGTTTTGTGGTCCAGGATCACAATTATTAGATACAGATTAAAGCAGAAGTATTTAAAAACCTAGTTTACTTTGTGTTTTAATAAATGTAAGAATTTTTCTTAGAAATGTGTGCTTGTATGCACTTCTAAGGAATTGTTCGACATTATTTGATCAATTTTAACCACATCCCTAAAATCTTATTTTTGATGTGTCCATGAATTGTTCAACTTGGGAGCACATAGGTCTATTTTCCGAGAAAAAAGTGGAAAGTTCTGATGCATCTCTATTAGAACTGCGCAAGACAAGTAAACAAACTGAGTCGCAAGACTTCATGGATCTGCAGTGTGTGTTGTCTTATCAGTGCTGCATTTTGAAGGTCACATTCTATGGACATCATGCTCAAAAGCTTAGATTTGCCGTGACGCTTTCTTTTTAAGAAAGTTCTTTTTTTCTTTGTGCTGTATGTACTATGTAGTCATGTGAAATCTTTTGCTGCTTATTTAAATACATACTTTGTTCTCAAAATACCCAGCTCTATTTCTGGATGCAAATGGCCATCACACGTTGTCTGATTAGTGTCTGTTTCCTCCTGTAGTTCCGTTGCATCATCAGCACAGCTGCCGGAGTCGCAGCCACCGCTGGCTTTACAGAAATCTGTCTCCAATCTTCAGAAGCCCATGCCAATAACCAGCCAGGAGGTACAGACAGTTCATCATCTCTTCATAGTGTTCACCTGATGGTAATGTCATGGTGTCTGATGTCTGCTGAATGTGTTTCTGTCCCTCTAGAGCACAAGTACAGGTGGACCAAAGCAATGGGCACAGCTCAATGGAAAGGCAGTAGATCAAGATGGTAATCATCCGTTTATTCTGATCAGACATTTTTGTTGTGGTGTCTTGTTTTATACTTGTGTGGCTCTGTTGTCCAGGTTTAAAGGTCTCAAGCCGACTGCAGCCCTTCTCTCACGAGGAATTTCCGACGCTGAAAGCAGCAGGCGAACAGGACAAGGCTGGCAAGGAAAGAAGCGTCTTCGATCCGTCGTATGGGCCCGGACCAAGCCTCCGCCCACAGAGTGAGTCCTGCTCTGCACGATAAAACGTTTAGAACATTTCATTTCATATATGTAATGGTAACAGTAGAATAGAACATTTTCATAATCGTCTTCTAAACTGCATTCCTGCCTTAACCTGACTCACTGTGCACAAGCCAGCAATAATGATTTATATTCAGAGCTATCAGGTTTGACGCTGGGAAATGTCAGGGCTCTGTGATTTGTCATTGCATGTTTGCATCATGTAGTGCAGGGCAATATACTGGTTCAAACCGTAAGCCAGTTTGAATTAAGCACATGGTATGAATAAAAAAAAAAGATATGGCATAACGGTACAAGTGCCTAAGCAACATAGATAGCGTTGTTAACTGCATACACTTTTGACTAATGGTTACAGAACTATTTAGAACACACAACTAGTTCTTTAACTGGGCAAATAAACAAACTGTAAACGGTCGTCAACAGAACCCAGAGACTGAAGTTAAAATGCAAAGAGGAGAAAATCCTGCAGCAGGCAGAGCAAATTCGCTTCACCATGCGTGAAATATTGGAAGAAAATACTGAATTGGTGGTGAGGGTTTATATGAATGCATCTCTGATGACTCGGGGACCTTTCCCGATCCCGCCCCCCTCTCACTCCCACTTCGCTTCCTGTCAATTCTGATCTGTCTTGTCACAATAAAGACAAAAATTGGCATAAAATAAAAATGGATAATTTTGACCCATACAATATCACACATACTGTCATGATGTACAAAAACACAAGATTGACGAATGAGATTTTATTGCATTACGTATTTTACTTATTTCATTTGTAAACCAAAACATTTTTCATAAAGCTAAACACAAAGGCAGAAACACTATATTTGAAAATTGAATACAGTAATATTTCTGTTGTATTACAGATGTTGAAATATCTGGTTACACTTTATTTTAAGGTGTCCTTGTTACAGTGTAATTATACATTTAAGTACTGAGTAATATTAATTGTCTACAAGTACTTACTATATGGTTTGGATTAAGATTAGGGTTTGTTTTAGGGTTACCTGCAAGGACACCTTAAAATAAAGTGTTACCAAATATCTATAAAACTATCCCTAAACTTTGGTGTAGTTTCGTAACCAGGCATGAAAACGGGGTCACAAAACACTGTCAGTGTCTGTATGGATTTCTTTGTCTGCTGTAGGAATGCACTTAAAATTACATAAAATGAAAGGGAAAATAAGCCAAAAGGTCTGAACAGAAATGCAATTCTGACAGATCAGGAAAACCTTGCCATGTAGAATAATTTTATTGAATTGAAACGATGGCTGATTGGGATATTTGGCAGAAAGAGCATTTTCAGTTGGTGTTTTACTGATTTGTTTGAAGAAGTCCAGATGTACGATGAGTGCTTCACAACAATTTCACCGAAGTCTTGCAATATTAGCATATTGTGGTCCAAATTCAGTGTGTATTACTTTGTATACACATGTATTTACATAAACAACTTGTATTTAAATGTTACTATGAGTTTGATCAATATCTTTCAGTGTTTTGGCTATTTACACAGCGTATTTGTGTAAATCAGTGTTTTTGTTAGCAATATTACCATTGAGAATATTTTTTTTCCCGTTTTCATTTTAATGGTTTTATAATTTTGCGGGTTTGTGTCTTTTGTATTTTTAAATTTTTTATATATATGTGTATGTGTGTGTGGTATGTATGTATGTATGTATGTATGTATATACATACATGCATGCATGCATGCATACATACACACACACACACACACACACACACATATATATATATATATATATATATATATATATATATATATATATATATATATACATATATATATATATATATATATATATATATATATATATATATATATATATATATATATATATATATATATATATAAAAAACTAACTATCGCGATTCAATTAAAAATTGATTGGTTTATTTTATTTTTCCTAAGAGGTGGTGGGGAGAAGTTAGCGCTTTGTAATTCCAACAGAGGGCGAAATGTATAGGTGTGTTCGACTTGAAGCAGCACCGCACAGACGATCAGTGTATGACATCAAAGTACCATGAGAGCGATTCGAAAGCTTGTGGAGCCGTCTGTTCTCTGTAGCTCTCACGGTGCTTTGATGTCATACAACGATCGTTCTGCCTGTTCTGCCGCTGCATTAGATGACGTCATATATGTTTAAAGCCAGCACGAGAAAGCAAAACCATGACGAAAGCAGAGGAACAAACCTCTTACAGAATTCCTTCTGCACCGTTTTGAATCCCAACTACCGGGAAAACATGACTAAACATGACTGAAACGGTATGCAAAGTAACATAGCACTTTATTTTATTTCAGAAAGTATTTTTTCCTGTTCATTTTGTTGAATATTTGACTATTATATTCATGTGCAAGTTCAGGGTTTTGGTAGTTTAAATATACACTTTGAATGTGTATGCTCCTGAAATAAAATTTTAGAAAGATGTGATGCATTGTTTTTGTTAATATGACTCATCATATACAGTGTCTTTTAAGGGTATTATCAGCTCTTTTCCATTGTCTAGTCTTTAAGCAAACAAAAATCACAAATTGTAATATCGAATCGCAATAGTAACTGCTAAGATGATATTGTTTTTTTTAATCATTGACAGTCTGTAGCCTATATTAAGTATATCAATCAACTTTTTAAAAAAATGAAAATTGCAACACACAGCAATACTTGTAGAATCGAAATTCTTAAAATCACAATACATCGTATCGGCACCAAAGTATCGCGATAGTATCAAATCGGGAGGTAGGTGTATCGTCCCATCACTATGAAATAAGTGTAATTTTTGTGTTATTTAAGTTCATTTAAAAGAACTTTTAAGTTTATTTCAAGTAACAAATGCCTGTGGTTTTATTTTGCTCAGAAAAACCACTGGCGTGTAGGCCTGTCGCGATAGTCGATATATTGACTTATCGCACGATATATGGAAATGAGCGCGATCATTTTTGGTGCCGCGATATATTGCGACTGATCATTTTTTTTATAATTAAAAATAATGATTATATTTTTTTACATAAAAATGAATATCACCAACATTTTAGTCGATCGCGCTGCCTCTGTCATCTCGTCTGCCAACCTGATCTCACAGAGTTCCTTGTAATGTTCACGGACTTAATTAATCCCGAATCTGTGGTGGCATCACGGAATCGCCGAAAATTCCGTGATGTGCTCACAGAAGGCATCAGCCGTGGTCCACGCACGGATTCACTGGTTCAACACCAGCGCTGCATCGGACCACGTAAAAAGAGTGACTTTCACTGGAATACCTGACCCCACCCCTACCCTAAACCTACCCAGTTCTGAACAATAATGATGACGATAAATTTCCCAGTATCGCGTCGGCATATTGATGCTAAGGGTTTCCTATTTAAAGTGTTGAACCAGTGGATCCATGTGTGGGGCACGGCTGATGCCTGTCACTGACTTACATTGGTATCACTTCTGTGAGCCCATCACGGATTTTTTTTCTGTGAGTCCATCACGGGATTTTCGGCGATTCCGTGATGCCACCACAGATTCGGAGGTTAATTAAGTCCGTGAACTGTGGCGGAGGCGGGGCTTAGGCAGCGTCTCCCCCACACACATGCACACAGAGCGGACAGCGACAGGTGAAGAGAAGGCGTGAACCCACTGCGTTATAAAATGTTTCGTGACAACTACAGCCGGTTAGGAAGAACAAGTCCCAATGGACTTGGTTTCAAGGCCGCAATCTTCAGCTCCGGTGTGGGAACATTTTGGCTTTAAGCCGAATGAGAGAGGAGAGCCAATTAACGTGAATAAGTCGGTATTTGTTTTATTTATTTAGCATATATTTTTTTCACATTCCGGTTCCAATGTCTAAATATTCTTAAGAATAAAATGTTCTTTGAAAGAGTGTACTTGCATTATTATGCTGTTATATTGTCATACTGTAATTATATAATTAGTGAAATAAAACTGTCTTAAAATGACACTAATATCGTTTATCGCAATTAATTTTGGTGCAATATATCGCACAGCAAAAAGTAGTTATCGTGACAGCCCTACTGGCGTGAAAGAGCCGTTTGTTGTCTCAATGTGATGTGCTGATGTTGTGTGTCGTTGTCAGATGTGTCGAGCTGGAGGGAGGGCGGTGGGAGGAACCTGCAGCCCCCGGTGCTGTCTGCCGCCCCGCCCTGCACAGACACGGACACCAAGAGCAGCGGCTCAGCCGAGACCACCACTCCTCTTCCTCCCCCCTCCTCATCCTCATCCTCATCCTCATCCTCCTCCTCCACTGCCGCTGCCCAGTCCTCTGATGTGAAGGAGCCATCGCTGCGGCCCGCTCAGCCTGTGCAGCGCAGAGCCGCCCCATCAGCCCTCCAGTACCAGCACCACACCACCACCACATACCACGACATGCTGCCTGCCTTCGTGAGTCTCTGCCCATCATATCGGTTATCCAGTGTGCTGTGCTTTCTCTGATAAAATGCTTACTGGCTCTTTATTTTTCAGATGTGCCCTAAAGAGACTCGTGACGCTCCGGGCTCCTCGGATCACGGCCCGACCACTGTGGTTGCCCCCGTGCGCTTTGAGTCCAGGTTGATCTTCAGACCAGCGTTCCCTGCACCGGAGCCCGTCAAGTGAGTATTGTGCTATTTACTGCAGTGAGGAACGCTTGCTGTGCAGTAAGGAAGGCTCACTGTCCTCTTCTATAAATGGCTGTTTTTCATTTCACAGTGGTGATTTAAGAAGAGAAGCCCGTTTCCCCCGTATCCCTCCACGCCCTTCCACTCGCCCAATCCGCCGCCCAGGAGATCGAGCTCCCCGTCCTGCCATAATCAACCCTGAGGACCTGAAGGACCTTGATGAACTGGACAATGACTGTGAAGATGGCTGGGCAGGTGAGCGCTCGATTTCATTTTTAACAACAGATGAGTGCTTTTTTTTCACCAATTCTCACTGTGACTGGTGTCTGTTCTTCAGGTCTCCATGAGGAAGTGGATTATAGCGAGAAGCTTAAATTCAGTGACGATGAGGAAGATCATTCCACTTGTGCGAAGAATAAAATCTGGTGAGCTTTTCTTTGTTTTAAGGCAGTGTATGTGGTGTGTAAGCCGCTTGTGTTGGAATTGAAGCTTATTCTGGTGCTTGTGTCTTGCAGGGATGACTGGGACAACCATCAGGACCAGCATTCATCTCAGAGCTCTGGTGACGTTGCGTATCCACAGGAAGCTGAAGAGGAGTCATACTCACGCCAGCCAGAGCCCATACCCTCCAGGAAGACCAATGGACGATTCTCCTCTACTGAATCTCAGGTAACAATCTACAGCCTTCTGTATTTGTTTTTTCCCCTTGAAATCTTTTATTTGGTATTTTAACAATATCTGCAGGAATTAAGACCAGTAGTTGGATTGCATACAAACCAGAGATTAGTAAAAAGTATAAACACAGAAAATAAAATAAAAATGAAGGAGAAATGCATTCAGTACAGATAAATGTCTAAAATACATATAAATAAGTGGGGGGGTGTAAATTTATTCTGTGGCTGTCAGTAGTGGTTAACCGATATATGGTCAAGGCCGATATTTGGCATTTTTCAAATATCGGCATTGGCTGATAAGCTTTTCCTGTTTGGCCGATGCGTTTGAGGCGGGACTTTTATCTTGATGGCGCTGAGGACAGCAGTGCCTGAGCACACAGCGCTCACATTCTCCCTCTTGTTTGCTGTCGTCGTTCACAGTTCTGTCTAATACGGATAGAAGTCTGTCCAAAAATCAGATAGAACAGTTAAACAAAGGAATTAAAATGTATACAAAAAGTATTATAACGATTGCTTTTATATTATTAGTATATGATTAGTGTAATACTTTCTCGTTTGCCGTCAGCATTCAGCAAATATGCATTTATATCATTTAAACAAATCTTTGAATGACTAATGAACATTTAATTTCACAAGCCTTGCAAACTTAGTCAAATCCAGCTGTGAGATCTTGTGAAGTGTGCATTTGTATCCTGCATGAACGCGTGTTCTCTGTGTGACGGTCAGTCCGTATGAATTGAATGTGGACAGGAGGAGAGTTCAGCTTCACTGGAGATGCACGATCAACAAACTTTAAACTCGTGATTTTGCCCACTGTCATTTTCACTGTGTGCTGTATGTAAAATGAGTGTTACGCTGGCTTTATTTGAAAAAATACGATTTCCAATGCACACAAACTTCCCAGAATACTGAGTGACCTGTTGGTTACAGTGTTTACTTCCTTTTTAATTGTATTTTTATTAAATATTTATTTATTTGTGGAAAAAAAAACTGTCATGTAAAGTATAAGTGTTTATTTTACAGATTTATTTTTTAATCCATTTTTAAAGGATTTCAAATTTCTTAAATATTAATTAAAATAAATAAAATGATATCGGCCACCCTGCTTTCCAAGATATCGGCATCGGCAGTCAAAAAACCAATATCGGTCGACCACTAGTTGTCAGTCATGCTGGGAGCACCCGAGCAGTGTTATTTTACAGGGTTTGTACAAGGTGCTTAAGCTGCTTAAAGTGCTTGAAGTACTTGAATTATTAAAAGGCAGTATATATGAAATTAGTGTTAGTTTTTTTTTTTTCTCTCGATAAAACAAATCTTTTCACACAAAATTAACAATGAATGCAGGGTGTCTGATATAAATACAGAGCCATTTCGGGAGCGCGCACAAGATCTTGTGATTTATTATGGCTCGTTTCCACTGAGCGGTACGGTACGCATTTATTTCTGTTTCCACTGTCAGAAGTTGTGAATGGTACCAAAATAGCGAACCGTACCGTACCAAAAGGGTGGAGCTAAACTCACTGCAGAACATAGATTTATTGACTATAATCGTCACTTTTGCGTGATACAAGGGGATAAAACTTCTCCTTCACTCGTTCCGCTCTGCTGTCCGTGAGTGTTGGCCTTATTTACATCAGAGTGCGCAAACACAGAAAAAATATAACAGAGTATTTTATGTGTCTAAATAGTTTTTATACATTTTTATTTCAGCATTAGTTCCTTTTGTACATCAGGTTAAACTAAATGGAAAAATTAAAACAAGCTGAAAAACTTGATATTTTATTTCATTTAAATAAAAAATTTTAACTTTTTTTTTTTTTCATGGTTTTAACAGTTTTAATTTTTAACAGTAATTTTTATTTAACTGTCATTTACGTTTGTGATAAACTAAACTGTTCTGTCTGTCCTTCAGAGTGGAACCAATTGTTTTTGGTGCTGTAATTCCATTTTTATATTTATGACTTTTATTTTGATTAGATAACCACATGTCAAATTGATGATTGTAATGCAAAATTGAGCATGTTCGATTTATTTCTTTACTAAATGTTCAAATGACATCTTTTAATTGATAATTTTTGATAGCAGCTTTAAGGTGGTCCCATCAGTCCAGGCTCATCTAAAAGATCTCTCTCTGTTGTTTGTGATTTGCAGCACCAGCAGAAGAACAGTGAGTCTGCAGAGGAGCAGGAGGAGCCGCAGCGACAGGCGCCGCCTCGTGGGAAGTTTGTCTCGGCCGACCTCTCTGCCGTGGAGAGAGCGCGCAGACGGCGCGAAGAGGAAGAAAGGAGAGCGCGGGAGGAGAGACTGGCTGCCTGTGCAGAGAAACTCAAAAAACTGGATGAAAAATTTGGTAAAACTGAGAAACCTGCACGCTCTGGAGAAATGCTGAGAGAAGCAGACAGCAAGGAGCTGATGCAGTCTCCCGGCCGAAGGTCATCCAAACACCAACAGGAGGGCTGGCAGTATGGCACTAAAGGTATACGAGTTCACATATACTAGTTGGTTTATAAATGTAAGTTTTAGCTACCCTTGTAATAATGACAGTGATTTAAAGGGAATAATTTAGAGAAATCTCAAAAGCGTTTTGCCTCTGCTCTTTTCCGCTACTTTTCTTAACACCTCATTTCATTGTATATAGAAGTGTCTGATACACCAACTGAGTCATCCAGTCAGGATTACAAAGATGATGGTTGTAACTACCACAATGATGACGATGGTCCTGAGTCCACCTCTCCCCTCCCAGACTACAGCCGACACCAGAAGCCTGTGCCCCCCCGCTTCCAGAAGCAACACCAGCAGCAGGTGAGCTTTTACACCTAATACTTTAAGTAAGAGGAAATGGTTATTAATTCAGCCACCCTGAAAATTTTTAGGTGCATATGTCAATGCAGAAGTTTTAATACTGAGTAATTATGGTTTTCCTGCCAACTATATGCTTTTATGCTGTTATATATACTAGAGGTCGACCAATAGTGGATTTTACCGATAGCTAGGTTGGATCACACTGGCCGATACAGATTAATCAACCGATAGTTTTTAAAATGGATACTAAACGAAAACTAAAATAGTTTTACTATTTTTAAAAAACAGTAACAGTACTGAACCATACTTTGTAAATGAATAGAAATTTAGTATTTATATTAACTATTATATTGATCATTAAAGTTATTTCATAGTTAACTAATGTTAAACTTGAAAATTTAAAAATGAAGCCTATTAGTAATAGTAAATGTTGAAATTAAATGAACATACACTAACAAGGAACAATACTTCTGCAGCTTTCATTAATGTTACAAATGGACTCTTATTGTTAAGTATTACCTTTTAATTTCAACAGTCATGCTTAAAGATCTTGAAATACCTACACAAGGCCATATTAAAATTACATGCACAAGTTATTGATGTTGTATGTGTACTCTCACATTTTATTTGCTGCTATTTTAGAACACTGCATGATTATCTAATCAAAATATAAAAAAATATTATGCAAGTGACACACTGTGCAAAAGCACAGCGTTGCGTCTTGGAGAAGTCCCAGGTGTCACACACTACAGATGTGTCACGTTCAGTTCAAGCAGCGGTCTAAAACTGTTTATTTAATCACCAAACGGACATAAGTTTGCTTCAAGAATGAACTGTGGCATAAATGAGTTTGAAGTTCGGTATTTAAAAAAACAGAGCAAATGGAAAGAGAACACGCGATCTGTATTACAGCTCTCTATATGAAGCATACAGACTGTATTAGAGCCACAGAAAGACAAACGGTTTGCTGAAAAATGCACAATACATAATTTATAGCCTAGGGTGAAGTCATTATGTAATTTAACAATGATTTGGGACAAATATAATGTTATTTAATGGAAAACTATGTGAATGGCGCTCTGTTCCGTGACAGAATTTTCTGTCGACTTCATTTAAATGCGTGTTTGAAGTTTCCCGCTCTGTGCAACGTGCAGTGTCACATGCCAAAATAAACATGTGCTGTCAGTGATTTCCACCTCTAGAGGCCGCTCTTGTGCTGTATAATGACAGCAGACCATTCTCAGCCACTCCAGCAACAGACACAACACGGGAAAACTATCGGTATGGATTTTTGCCGATAACCGATAGTTCCGCAAATCAACTATCGGTGCCGATTAATCGGCAAAAACTATGAATTGGTCGACCTCTAATATATACTAGGTATGTGACGGTCGCCATGACAACAGCGTCACGGTTGATTGACACCGGCAGTAATGCGTGACACGTCACACACTCTATAACAAGCATAAAATACAAAGTTTTGTATACAAGTGCAACAATAGTAACCGTTGCAATAGAATTCTGTATTTATAGCATACCATTTAGCTGTAAATTGTTTTATTTAGACTGTTAATTCACAAATTACCTCAAATGCCATACATGGCATTTCCTTTACACCGTCTACACACCGGACACGAGAGGCGCTGCGCTGCATGACAAAATACAACAGAACTCAATACATTATAATCAGTGATGCTGTCTACACTGGATGCGGCACGGCACGACTAATCCCCGACAGTAAACTGATGCCTTGTTTTATTTATGACATGCTGACACAAAGTTCAGATGATTTTTAACGGTCGCTTTGTCACGTCCAGTGTAGGCAACTTTAGCTGTTGCGGTGCGGCGCATTGTGTTAAATGGGCGAGCACTTCATATCTCAAGAGCCGTTTCCAATTACTATTTGCAATAGGAGGCCAGTGAAGACCAGCTTGTTTGGTGGTGGAATAATGAGGCAAGATACCTGGCCACGGTTGCTTAAAATGCTTTTGCGCAACAAGCACACCATCTGAACGCGTGTTCAGTGCGGCTGGAAACATCGTAACGCCAATGAGGTCCTCCCTTAAACCAGACAATATCAACGTGTTTGTTTTTCTGTCAAAGAATTTTAAATCTATCATTATATAAAAGCCAAGGTAGGCTTAAGCAGTAGTGTTTACGTTTTAATTGTTATCAGGCCAATGCAGATTTTCCAGCATGTGATTGAAGTTGTTACGAATTATTTAGGGTACTTTCTTAACTGTATTACTTTGATATCCTGGTGTTTTGCAGGCTGTGTGTTGCCATGTTCACTGACTGAAGTGCTAAAATGAACACGTTCGTTTGTTAATAGATGTTTGAGCTGCACCCGCATTTATTTTTTGTTTCAAAATTATATATAACACCGTGTCACCGCCGGTAGTTGGTCCATTACCACCGCAGTGGTAAAAATCTGCCACCGTCACAGCCCTAATTAGGGATGTTCATTTCGGTTATTTTTCCTAACCGACAACCGATGCTTGTTAACCGATTATTAACCGTTAACCGACAAGATTATTTTAAATTAGAACTAAAATTAAATTAGAATAAGCGTCTGTGACCCGTTAAAAATACTAACATTTCTTTTCCTGGGATTAATTTTACATACGCAAAAAGCAGCAAACAACCCTAACCTTTTACAATTCCGATTATCTTCATGACTAAAAGGAGTATTTGCTTCCACTGTTAGTGCGCCGCATGCATTTCATTATCATTATAAAAAAACAATAAGTCAAACATATGGAAGGAGGAAAAAAAAAAAAAAACACTGCTCAGTTTAAATATGTAGTAAAATCTGTGCCGTTAAACTTTATCACCGTACCGCCGTGAAGTTATGCAAAACATTTTGTTTTACGTAGATATTGGAACGCGAGTGAAGTAGGCCTATGCATAAAAGGTAAATAATATTTTGGCATTCAAATACAACGCGAATACGGAAACATTCGATTTTGTGTCGAACGTTGGTTTCAGTTTCGTTTTAGCCTTAATTCGTTTTGGTTTGTCGCTATAGCTTCTTACATTTTTAATTCTTGTTCTTTTCTAAATAGCCTACTGTTAATTGAAAGAATTTGTTGTGGAGTGAGGGGAACTAAAATAGCATAGCTATGTTTACAGTGTTTATTATAATATTTGTAATTCGCGTCGGCCTATTTCTGAATGAAATAATAAAATGCGACTTATGTTTTTTTTTTTTTTATCTCTCTAAAAATCGTTTTTTTTGTTTTGTGTTTTTATACACGTAGATTATTTTGACCGTGTAGTAAACCTTTTAAAATAACTTGATAAATTACTGAACAAAATAAATAAATAAGTGACTTTAAACCAGTTAACTGATTGTATTAATCGGTCAAAATTATTATCGGTCGGTTAACGGTTAAACGGTTAAAATGAACATCCCTAGCCCTAATATATACTGTATGCTTTCATTTTATAGAGGAGTCTTTTTTTTTCTGTTGTTTCTAGGAGCAGGTGTATAAGATGGCGCCATGGCAGCAGTCGGGTCACCCCGCCCAGTCCAGCTCTGCTCACCCACAGAGAGGATTTTACCCTCCTCATGTCCTGGGCTTTGACCCGCGCTGGATGATGATGCCTCCCTACATGGATCCCCGCATGGCACAGGGATGTTCTCCAGTGGATTTCTACCCTCCTGGCGTTCACTCATCTGGTAAATTACAACATCCTCCCTATTTAGTGGTGTTTTCCAAGTCAAGCATCACTATTATTTATAGTAATACGATCAAAACTTTAATAATAAATATTAAACTTCAAAATATGATGAGTGAACTCTTAACTTGATTCAGTAAGCCAGACATTCACAAACTGTTATGTCAGTTTAACCCCTTTGACAGAAATTATTCATCTGAAGCTCCCAAGAATTTGAGTTGATGTGTTAATATCTTAACACCACATTTGCATGTTTAATCTCATAAGAAAATGTCTTGTATTCCTGTTGCTGAAACATCCAGGCTATTATTTTAATATTCTTTTTGTTTTTATTATTTTAAATTTATAGTTTCAATTAAAAAATGAAGACTAATATATTACTACTTTAAAAGGTTTATAAATGTTTCTTATTCTATAGGCCCTTATTATAACATTCAGAAAACTTGTCTACAGAAATGTTGTGAATTATGTGAGTGCGCAAAATGCTTTTCCCAAATGCACAATTAGATTTTGGGTGGTGCAGCTTTTACTGCAAACTGATCGAGCTGTTCCAAGACCATGAACTGCTTGTGAATAAACAGTGCTGTGCTTCACTCTGAAACATGCAGAGATTCAGACTTGATATTGATAGAGCTTTACAATTGATTGAACAAAATTTCAATGTATGTATTTTAGTTTTGCTTTGATGTAGTTATTGGCTTTTCATAAACTTATGAAACCCCAAGGCTTCACAAGCCCCCATTTGAGAAACTCTGCTCCTTGCAACTACCTACAGTACTTTAGTGACCACAACAATGCTCCTTAAAAACACGTTAGCAAACATTTAGTAATACCAAGGGTATACAACCAGCTACAATAACTTAGTATCATGAGTTCTGCATGGTGATATATGGCTCATTTTTATACCGTTATGTTTATATTGTAATAATTAAATTTAACTTCTTTATTTTCAAGGTTTGGTGAAACCTGTCATTCAACAGGATCACCTGAATAGCCCTGGTTCCACCTCTGATGAAGGCTGCCATCCCAGCATGCATCAGGAGAGGAGGGCTCCTTCCACTGAGCCTTATCAAGTGTGGAACCAAGACAGCTACTCATCTGCACGCAGTTTCACCCCACCCTACCAGAGACAGCACGAGAATTGCGACAGGGCTCAGGCGGATGACAGGAGTGACCAGTCATGCTCCAGACACGACTCGTATGAAGATCGAGGTCATGACCGCGCAGACAGTCCAGCAGAGGATCTGCCCCATCAAGGCTTCCGCCAAGGCAGAGGCTCAGACGTGTCACTCGGTTCGCAGCGAGATGTTTCCCATGAAGTAGCCCATCAACCATTAATACTCAGCAGAACTCATCCTGGAGACAGCGAGCACAGGGACGTCTCCTCTTGTAGACATCAGAAAGAAGACCTTGATACCCGTGACGAGGCCTTCAACAGCAAAGAGAAGAGCTACGACTCAGATTTTTGGAGGAAAGACATGGGTAGTCTGAGGAAAGACGGCAGCAGTCAGGCCCAGTGGTCCGATCACGGTTCGAGCAGCAGCAGTAGCGTTAGCCAGCCATCTGAGTCCAGTGGTAGAACCCTTAGAAGGACGGGACCCATCAAGAAACCTGTGCTGAAGCCCTTGAAGGTTGAAGACAAAGAGAATGAGAAACCCAAAACTGACCCGGAAGAGAAGACTGTCCCATACAGGCTGGAAAAGGAAGTGGTTACCAATGTCTATGACCTGAAGAAAGATGCTCCACTTCTGTCTAACAGGCACTCTGCCCCACCACCTGCTCCCTCTCCTGAAGAGAAACAAGTGGAAGCTCCGAAGGTGGAGAAAACGAGCAACTTGCTTGAAGATTCACACAAAGAGAACTGCTGGGATAGTACCAAGTGTCAGTCTGTGGACTGCTCTGACAGCAGGGATCCACCAGCACCTCGCCGCAACAACTGGATATTCATTGATGAGGAGCAGGCGTTCGCTGGGGCTAGGGGAGCGGGTCGTGGACGTGGCAGGGGCTTTAGAGAGTTCAACTCTCGTGGTGGTGCTCGTGGAGGACGGAGCGACGGCAACAGAGGAGCCTACAGTAGCGCAGGCACACAGAGGCCTGCGCGAGGACGTGGTGCTCGAGAGTTCAGGAGTGAAGATCTGCAGCGAGGCAAACCCCGTAGACGCAACGTGAGCGAGACGCATAGCGAGGCCTCAGAATACGAGGAGCAGCCCAAGCGCCCACGCCAGAAGGCCACTGAGAATGGAGAGGCTTCATATCCTGTGTCTGGAGAGGTCAAGAGAGCTGACAAGGAGTCGTGGAGATCAAACAAGGTCTACACTGATGATCAGAGTGGCAACAGCGATTCCAGGGACAAGACGAAATCAGCTCGAGTGTTTGGAAGGTCATTGCCCCCTCGCCTTAATGCTGGATACAACCGTGGATTTGGCTCAAGGGACATTTCGACATGGAGAGGGAGAGGAACCCAGTTCGGAAGCACCCCTGCACAGGAGAACGGCTACAACTTCGGTGCAGACTCCTATTCCAAACGCTCGTCGGAACGGGAGCCCCTGAAGTACCCCCCTAAATTTACAGGCTCCTTTGTAGAGAATGGCATCGAGGACAGAGATGGAGGTTACTACCTTGATAATGATAATCCCGACAACCGGCCCCTTAGAAGGCGGCGTCCCCCACGCCAGGATAAGCCCCCACGCTTCAGGCGTCTGCGTCAAGAGCGTGAAGGAGGAGGTCAGTGGAATAATGAGGAATATGTTAATGGAGATGTTGCCAATCAGTGGCCGGGTCGTTCTAAGGGTCCAGAGGAGCACTGGCCCAACCACTACTCTGGGGGAAGGGCACAGGAGATCACGGGTCAGAGTCAGGGCGAGGACTGGGAAACCGGCTCTGAAAACAGCGATTTCAGCGACTGGAGGGAGAAACGGGGGCAGCATGGCGACACGCTCACAGATGCAGGTCACGGAGAACCTGGCTCTGAGAAGAGAGAGCTCTCCAAGCGGAGCTTTTCTAGCCAACGGCCAGTAGTCGACAGACAGAACCGGAAAAGTGACACATCTGTAATGGAAAACAAGATGAGCCGCTCAACGGACACGCAGTCTAGTGCAGGTTCCTCTGGTAGAAACGAGAGTTGGCAGAACGGTGTTGCTTCCAGCAGCAAACGGTATGTTTCTTCAGAACATAAGTTAAGCATATTGATATGAAAAAACAGTACCATTTATGAAAGTCACACTATGAATGTGGCTTAATTCGCTCTGTGCAGAGTTCCAGAAGATTCAGTCGCCGGCCTGAGCTCGGCATCTGTGTACAGCGTGGAGCAAAATGACGACACAGGCGCGGTGGAAGCAACAGGAAAGATCCTAGAGAAAGACTTGAAGCCCAGAAACATGAAGGGGGACATGACAGAACCACTGTCCCAATATGACCTGAACACTTACCCAAGTAAGTCAAAAGTGGTTGTTTATTCTGTATTGGAGAGGCACTTCTATCATTAAGGTTGATAAACTCGTCGTTTTTAAACTAATGCACTCCTCTGGTGGTAATGTCGCCACAGTGCAAATGAGGAATAATTCAGCAACCCTGATTAAAAACATCTAAACTAGTTGATCAAGGTCCTCAGGATTACTAGAAACTTCCAGGCAAGTGTGTTGAAGGTTGAAGCTGAGCTCTTCAGGACATTGGCCTTCCAGGAGCACGTTTAGAAGCAGTTCAAAGTCTCTGTTAATAGTTTGAAAGTTTATTTTTTTAAGATCGTGACAAAGGGATATCGACTTGTGCTACTTCATAGCCATATGGTAAATTAACTCTGAACTGTAAAGAGTTACTCAATTTAACGGTTCAATGCTAAAAATGAGAAAAAATGGTAGACATCATTTGTTTTCAAGTGTGACTTGTATGGTGTTCTTCAGTACTGGATCTGAAGGAGCTGTCGCTTGTGTTTCCTCGCAGTTGAGAGTGACTCAGGAGCTTCTGTACCCAGTCCAGAGGTTTTCCAGGATGCTCTGTCCAAAAAACAACGCCGCCCACAGGATGACGATCGCAGGAGGAAGGATCAGGGTCCTCCAGTAAGTAATCATGGCCTCTCTTCCCTGATGTTTAGACAGACATCTGATAACCAGAAAGATGATATCTTCAGTTATTTAACTGTATAAAGTATCTCCTGAGTGGATATTGTAGTTATTTGGTTTGTGTACATGAAGGGTTCGGTAAAGAATAGAACAATTGCATCGAAAATGCCACCCCGTTTTGCCAAGAAGCAAGGCAGCCTGTCCATCGAGCAGCCAGAGGAGACGCTCTCCACCAACAACTTGGGAACAGAGATCTGGGAGACGAACAGCACAGGTAATACTGATAACACCCGATATCAAGTATATTATTATTTAAAAGACTGATTCTAAATGACTTTGTTATCCTCCTGAAGCTCTGACTGTCCAGTCGTCAGGTGGCGATTCATGGACAAAGCAGGTTTCCTACACAGGAAGCGAACCCAATTCAGAGGTACAGGTTGTTCTTTTCCAAGCAAATATTTTTGTGTGCCTCAGTCAGTGAGCTGAGCTTGAGACTAATGTCCCACTGTTCTGTCCTCCAGGATTCAGATGCGGGGCCTGAGCAGAGTAAAGAACACAAACCGGGCCCCATTGGCAATGAGCGTTCGCTGAAGAACCGCAAGGGATCGGAGGCCATGGAGCGTCTGGAGGGACCCATCACTCCCGTCAATGGAGTGGATATTCACGTGGACCACGTCATTCCTGTGCCGCCAATCGAGTTTGGTGTCAGCGCAAAGGATTCTGACTTTAGCCTTCCTCCAGTGTCCACGCCAGTGCCTGTGTCCAATCCCGTCACCAAGCTTGCTGGGAATGTGCGTACAATAGCTCTGCACACAGCATTTACATTGTCAGCTTTGTGTAAAGAAGCATTGAGCATTTATACTGTTATTAATGTGTGTGCACAGGCTGGCCTGACTCAAGCCATCCCGATGCTCCGCAGAGACCACTTGCAGCCCGGAATTAACCTCAACCCCATCAGCTTCCCTACTGCGGACCTCACACTCAAGGTAACGCTTACCGCCGCATCATTGCTTGGGTTGATGGCTCTCCATGACCTTAAGGGTTCTTCCAGATACTTTAAGATTTGAGAGACAGCACACATTCTGTCTGCCCGTCGCATGCCTAGTCTAGCACAGGATATGCTAAAACATTCTAATGACACCTCATAACATTAAAACTTGTTTTAGTGCATAGCAAAACTGTTTGTCTCATGCTAGTTTAATGTCAGAATGTCAACAATAGCTTGTAAATGTTAAAACATGCTAACATGTTAAATTGTTAGCAACATGTTAAAACGTTGCTGTAATTTTTTCATTCTAGATTCATGTTAAAGTGTTAACAGTATGGTAAAATGTTATCATTCTGTTAAAACATGCTAACAGTATGGCAAAACATGCTTTCAGCATATTCAGTTGTTAGTAACATGCTAAAACATGCTAACAATTTGTTAAACCAAATGAATAGTGTTTCCCACAGGATTTTGTGAGACTTGTGGCGGCAGGTGATGTCATGTTAATTTGCATATTTATGACGTCATTGTGTCAAGTTTGCATTCAGATGAGTTTTGGCACTTCGGATCTGTTCTACTCTATGAACTGTCACATACTGTAATACAACTGAATGCCCAATAAAGCTGCCTACATAAAACAAGTATAAATGGTAAACACGACCCATTAATACTACATTAACCAGGAATCACTCTCACTATACTCCTTAAATCCTGATTTATAATTGCAACATCGTCTGATTAAAATCAATATACATCTAACTTACACTAAAAAGCGACTATATGCGGTGGTTTTGGCTATAGGCCTATTACTGTTTTGTCTCATTCAGCGCACTGCCTGCATCTGAGTAACAAACTATAAGCATATTAACAGACAAAGTAAGTTCATATTTAAAAGTCCAAACAGTAAACAAAAAAAACAAAAAAACCTAACGGCATCGTAAAACATGCTATCTTCATGTTAAAATGTTTGCAAGCTAAATATTAACATGCTACATTGTAAAACGTTTTAGCAGTGTTTTGCAGTATTGGTAGTGTATTAGCTCAGGTTGTTCCAAATCTAAATAGTTTTCTTTCTTCTGTTGAACACAAAAGAAGATATTTTGAAGAATGTGTGAAACCAAGGAGTTTCTGGTTTCCATTGACTTCCATTTTTTTCCGTACTGCAGAAGTAAATCGAGATAGAGTTTGGTTACCAACGTTCTTCAAAATATCTTCCATTGTGTTCAACAGAAGAAATAAAATCATACATGCCTCCAAAGGTAAAGCTTTTAAAAGTACTGAAATCTTTCTGGACAGGCTTTCTCACGCCAACATATTTCTTTTTCTTGATGAACTTGATCTGCATTAAAAGAAATAAATGATCGAGTGAACTAACAATGTGCTAAATCCTGAGCAGCTGAAACACGGGTCACGTCATCTTTGCTGTCATTTCCGAACACTCCATCAGTGTCCCTCACCAGCATATTTCTCTGTGGTCTCAGATGGAGTCGGCTCGTAAGGCGTGGGAGAACTCTCAGGCTCTCCCGGAGCAGGGCTCCCCAGGAAGTGCCGGCTCCGGCGCTCAGCCCGCCTGCAGCGTGGGCTCCTCCAGCGGCGTCAGCTACAGCTCCTTTGGCGGAGTGTCCATGCCCCCCATGCCTGTGGCGTCTGTTGCTCCTTCTGTCTCCATGCAAGGTCAGCTGTCTAATCATTCTCTCAGACTCTGTTGCATGCGGTGGCTATGCATGGCTCTAAAATCTGTTGTGATCTGTGTGTATCACAGGCAGTCACATCCCTCCTCTGTATCTGGACGGTCATGTGTTCCAGAGTCAGCCGCGGCTCGTGCCGCCCTTGACTCAGCAGCCCAGTTACCAGCAGGTACACATTGTCTTCACTCTCCACAGGTTTTATAATGACTGTCTCAAATGTGGGTTATTCTGCTGTTTTGAAAGAGGTCTTGCGGGCAGGAGCTCCGCATGCTGGAAATATCAGTTATGACTGCAGGTCTCTAAACATGTTTTGGTTTTATTGAAGATGTTTGTACACTAGTAAATTGTGCTTTATTAATAAGTGATTCCCAGGCATACAGAAATCTGCAGCAATTCCTATCCAGTCATCACAAACTACTGGGAGTATAACCCTGTAAAGTCTGACATATGAAATAAAAGTCAGAAAAATATTCTCTAAAATCTTTAGACAAAGTATTTCAAAACTCAAAAGTATTAAGACTTGTATGGCTTAATATATTGTAAATGATGTCTCTTACTGAAATATGTAATAGAAAACCCATAAAAGCATCGTTTTATACATATTTTGGACTATGGGGTGTGCCATTATTTTGATGACGTAAAATGGTTGCACTCATTGAGCTACTGCCGCTTCCTATTGCTATTTTTACCACAACTCAGAAAATAAAATACTGGTATGATGACCACAGCTATTGAAAGAGCTTACAGGTGGAGAAGGAGATAATCATAGGCTTAAACCAAATGCTGTACCTTCGATTTCCCACAAGGGGTCTAAACGCCTCTGGATCTCGAGTGAAATCCGCACTGAGAAACGCCTCCAGTGGCCGCGGTGTCATGATTAGCGTCGGCATGTTTACATGCTAACAGGATGGCATCTAGCGTTTCTTGTCTCAGCCGTTAGTAAGCTCTTTCAATAGCTGTGGTCTACTAAAAGCCTCAAAAGCATCAGGGCTAAGTGGAGAGAACAAAGAAGCGGGTCTTAAGGAAGTTTTATTCGTCCACAGGCATCTTCCCATTCTTTTCTCCTCCTCTTATCGCTAGGAAAGCAGTGAAGTCTTAATTGCTTCTCTTGTTGCCCTTCAACTGAAAATTATGAAAATGCCCTTCAACTGAAAATGCGTTTCATTTTCAGCTGGGTCTGCACCATAATGTCTTGTCCGTCTGCATCTTTCTTGTGATTTTAGCGCCAGTTTTTTCTCCTGCCCATTATTTATTGCATTAGTTTCCAGGGAACGGTTTTATATTTTTCTTTTTCTTTTTTTAATTTAGATTTTTTTTTTTTACTCCGTAATTAAAATGTAGCAAAGTACAATACTTCAAACAAAATATACTTAAGTAAAATTACAGTTTTTAAAAATTACTTTTAAAAAGTAGAAGTACACACAAAAGCTACTCAATTACAGTAACACGAGTAAATGTAATTCGTTACTTTTCACCTCTGCGATTCGATATTATGAAACCGTTATTTTGACGTCTTTGCGTGGCTGAAACACTGATTAAGCGATTACATTAGACAGGATACGGATTGTAAAGTTGCGGTCGGATGTTTAGTCATGTTTATTTTGTGTTGAAACTGGTATTAATGTGGAGGAGATATTCAGTTCACTTGCGCCTCGTGCTGCTGCTTTTATTGAATTGAGACGCTACAGCGATCTGTCACTCCACATTAAACGGCGCCAAAACTGCATTTATTGTTTGAATACTGCAATACAATGGACAGAATTTGAAATCTGAGACTTTGTTTCGTATTAAAAGTACCAAAGCACAATGCTTATAGTTATTGCGATTTATTGGATGGGAGGTGCCCTTCAATGTTCCGTCCATTAACTGAAAACAGGCTAGACTAACCGATTCTTGGGGTTTAAGAATCGATATCGTTTCGTAAAAATGAGAATTGATTAAAATCGAGAAATTATTATTTATTTTTTTTACCCAGCTCTACTTCATAGGGTACTTCATTCATTGGATCTATGTGCATGTGAATAACCTGTGTTTGTTTGTTTGTGTGTTCAGGCCACCCCTCAGCAGATCCCTATCTCCCTGCACACGTCTCTACAGGCTCAGGCTCAGCTGGGTCTGCGAGGAGCTCTGCCTGTCTCTCAGTCTCAAGAGATGTTCAGCTCTATCACTCCCTTCAGGTAATTCACACGCCTCAGTCACGGTTACTATCATTCAGTTTCATTCAGTATTTGTCTACTGCTCTTCTACACTAAGTCTCATGCCATTGCAAAAAGTTTCTCCTAAAACAGTTGAAATCAATAACTGCGGTATACAACTTCTTCTATGCTGACATGCAATCTAGAGAATATGGACAAAGACAAAAAAGAATCCTTTTCTACTGTATCGTACACTAGTGGTGTTGTCATAACAAAAGTTTCAGTAGTCCATGTCAATTCAAGTAAACTTTCACTCTTATCGGTACCATAGTGTGTAAACTGTAGGAACACACTCCTCTTTAATTGAACTATTTAAAATCAAAATCATATAAAAATTGAAGTATTAATGCTAATAAAGTAAATTACGCATTATAAATAGCATGTAGCTTTTAAATATTTTTCATTTAAGTGAACATTTGCTTTTCATTACTGATATTTTACATTACATTTTTTTTAAGCAAAGATACAAAAAAACATAGAACACAGAGTGCTAATAGTAACTTACTGTAGAGGCTTATTAAAGCTACTAAACAAATTTAGCCACGACTGATTTAATGCATAGTTTCAGGAGTGAATCATGGAATGACAATTTAGTAGATTTACTGGAATAAATCCAGAGATTGACTGATAATCGGTTTAAATCTAAAGACTGATGATAATCGGTTTAAGTGTAGAGGGAAACAGATAATCTGTTTAAATGTAGAGATTGACAGTAATTGGTTTAAGTGTAGAGAGAGGCAGATAATCAGTTTTACTGACACATTTTCCTGTATTTAAACTATTTTTCCTTGATCGGATATTGGTTATGTAATATCTGATCCTTTTATAAATGTTAAATCCTCTCTGTCAAACAACATTGAGTCTGCTCTAAGTTGGTGAAATTGACCACACTAATAATGCTGGACCTCTGTTACAGGTCTCAGGTGTACATGCACCCAAACCTGTCTCAGCCTAGTCCCATGGTGCTCTCTGGTGGAGCTCCTCTCAAAGGGCCATACTCTGCATTTCCTGGCATGCAGCCGTCAGACATGGTCAAATCGCAGTCTGGGTCTCACTACCAGCCCATGAATGGCAGCCAGCCGCTGGTGTACGATGGGCCCATGAATCAGGCGGCTGGGATGGGCACGTCACAGCTCATGGACTCTCAGCTCATTCAGGCAAGTTCTGTGAAAGCCATAAGACAGCAGTGTTCAACTACATAAACGCATATGCAGTTATAGAAGTAAAATGATTTGGGTCGGGCATTAATATACAGTCACCAGCTTCAAATGCAGTTTGAATTTGCTTTATTCAGAATTTGTAGTTCAAGGCTGTGTACATTGACTGATTGCTGTGTGTTTTCAGGTGACCATGCCAATGCCTGGATCTCAGCTGCGCTACGGCTCGGCCCAGCAGCACCTCATCCTGCCCCAGTCCATCCAGCTCCAGCAGAACCAGAACCTGTCTGTGGGAGCTCCACGCCGCATGATGCCTCCCGGATCCCAGCCAACCGTCATGAGCGGCAGCAGGGAGGTGAGAGCCTGTGCTTCAGGAAATAACTGCCATCAAATCTCTTCCTGCGTGTTGACACACCTCTGATAAATCATGTTCTTTCTGCAGCCTTCCCAGATGGACATGAAGGGATTTCAGTTCTCTGATAAGCCCAACCATTCACCTGGAATGCCCAGTGGCTCCTACAGGTGAGTGGACAGTGCACAAACTCAACCTGCAGAACAGTAAGCTGCAGTCACACTATGAAGTGTTCGTGTTGGTCTTCTTCGTCGACCTACCCCCCCCCTTCTTTTTTCAAATTAAATTTGAACAGTTCCTTTCCTTTTTATGATAGTGTTGCACATCAAAGGTTTACTGTTAAAATTAAAACAGATGGAAAAATTCCTGTATTGCTTTTGATAAGTATATTTTATTGTACAACAGAAATATGTTTATTACTTCAATTTAAAAGGTTAGTTCACCCAAAAATGAAAATTTTGTCATTAATTACTCGCCCTCATGTCGTTCCAAACCGTAAGACATTCATTCATCTTCGGAATACAAATTAAGATATTTTTGATGGAATCGGAGAGCTCTCTGATCCTGCATAGACAGCAAGGATATTACCACGATCAAGGCACAGAAACGTACCAAGGACATTGGTAAAATAGTCCATGTGACATCAGGGGTTCAACCATAATTTTACGTAGCTACAAGAATACATTTTGTGCGCAAAGAAAACAATATAATTTATTCAGCAATTCTTCTCCCCGTGTTACAGTCTTCCGCCATTTTTGAGAGTACCCCAGAATGTAATCAATGTTATCAGCGCTGTTAACATTCAGTATATTGATCGTGGTAATATCCTTGCTGTCTATGGGAGGGTCAGAGAGCTCTCAGATTCCATCAGAAATATCTTAATTTGTCTTCTGAAGATGAACAAAGGTCTTACGGCATGAGGGTGAGTAATTAATGACAAAATTTTCATTTTTGGGTGAACTATCCTTTAAGCCAGTCTTTCATTTTGGTGGGTTGTAATGTAAAGAAGTTGCATACTTTGTGTGCAGCCTTACTTTTGATTTATTCATCCACATTTTGATAAATTCTGAGATTTTCCATGTTGAGACATTCCATATTGTAAATTCCTTTTTATATCTGAATTCAGCAATGCTGTACACGTTTTTGCTTTGCAGGAGTCATAAAGGGCCAGTGTGTCAAATTGTCAATTTAACAGTAACGCTTTTTTTTTTTTTTTTTTTTTTTTTTTCCTCATTTAGAGGTCATTTGTGTGAACAATCTGCTGTGAAAAGTTATGTCACAATTGTGTGTGTGAAAATGATTTATAAGTACCGTGATTAACACCATATACTGCAAATTTCTATTTTGTTTTACTGTTTTAATAACAAAAGACTACATTCTAAAACATTCACAAATGGTCTTAGAGTTTATTAGTCACAGGAATAAGGGCAAGCGTCTGTGTTCACTCATGAGGTCTTGTGTTGGACTGTCTTTCTCCTCAGACCCGGTTCAGCCAGTCCTAGTGGGAAACCCTCTGGCCCAGGAGCCACTGCAGCGGTCGTCTCTCTCCCAGGACATTACACACAGCAGGTAGGGCTCATTTCTGTCCCTAACGCTGACCCGAGAGGACACGTTACACATGGCTAACACATTCATTTGCTGTCTGATGCTGCAGATGTCTGCTCCTCAGGGCAGTATGGTCATGCATATGAGGCCCCCCACCAGTGGTCCCTTCCCCAACCCCATCCAACGGCCCGTCATGCAGGTCAACAAAACCGTCATCATCCGTTCGCCACCTTATCCCAGCCCTGGGCGCGATCCGCCCCACAGCACACCCCCCTCCAACCCTGACCCAAACGTGAAGGGTCCTGAGGATGGTGTGAAGGTGAGCCACCCACTGTGAGCATAGGTAATGGCATCTCATGCACTTTCTTCTTCTTGTCATGCTTTATGATGTTTTTTTTAGATCACGTTTATATCAAAACCAAAATGCTAATCTGTAAAGATGAAGCTTTGTCTAATGATGGAGGTTTGTTGTGTCTCTCAAGTGAAGCTGGGTTATATAGCAGCTTGATAAGGGCTGGGTAATAAATCAATGTTAGCATTAAAACTTTTTTTTGTGTTAAGCGTATATCTAGATAATCACGTGTGTTGCTAATAAGTCTACATGTTCTTCATACTTGAATGAGTTTCATCTTCACTACAACCTGCCAAAATAAACGTTTGGTTTAATTTTAAGAAACCAACAAATAATTACTATGTTGTAGTGTTTCTACAACAGTATTAGTATTTGTTCAATGTAGTATTATTTCCCCCCCCCCCCCTTTTTTAAGGAATATATTATACAACCAATATATGTTTTCATCCATTTTAATGTTCTGTTTTCCAGCAGCGTATTAAAAAAACAAATGAAAATATATATGTGTATATGTATGTGTGTGTTTGTGTATAGAAACAAGGCAAAAATGTGCCCCTCACTTTTTGAGAGAAGAAATTATCTATTTTATTGGGCCAATGTAAAAATTCATAGAGTAAATGTGATCATCCGTTTCATCCTGAGGAAGAACTATAGAAACCAGTCTAATGGCACAAAACACAGGAAAATTAAAATCTATAAAAACGGCACGTATGATTCTAAAATGACTGTGTGACTTAATCATATATTGCCTTCTCATGTGTTGACTGTTCAGCGTATTATACAGTGGAATCATTTGAAGCAGTTGTTTTCATAAGTCCTTTGACTGCCAGTGTTGAAGTTCTGCTCCAGTATTGAGCCGGTCTCTTGTTTTCGGTGCAGGTGAAGGCTCTGCGTGACGCGCGTCAGGCCGTCAGCGATGCCAAGAGCTCATCAGTGATTCCCGGCAAGATCCAGGAGCAGCTGCCTTCAGTACAGGTCAAAGCTGCTCGAACCGGAGCCATCAAACCACAGTCAGTCAAAGTGGAGGAAGGCAAAGCCTAATAAATGGACCTCATGATCACATGACACAGCTGTCTGTAGGACCTCCTCTCTCTTCCTCCTCTCTTCTCTTCTCTTCTCTCTCTCTCTCTCTCTCTGTCACTGTACTCCGGAACTGACGCACAGGATCACCAACTCCACAAATCAATCAGAACACATTAATAATAGACGTCACATAGAGAGATATGAATATCTATATATAAATGTAAACTATATATATATAAATAGACACAATAGTTTTGGACTCTTCTGCGCAGACTTTCCAAGATCAGCTTTATTTATTTACATTTTATTTGACATTCTCAAGTGAAGAATTACGGTTCACAAAAGTGGCAAATGAACCCTGGTGTGTCTCGCTCTCTCCATCAAAGTCTGCAAACTGAAAAACAGGAAGCGTATCTCCTCTTCCAGCTCTCGCGTCTCCATGCCCACATTGCCAAACTGAGCCAGCTGATTGGACTCAAGGTTTTGATTGACATGCAGATCAACAGAAGCTCCAGAGCTGCGGTGTGTGGCATTAGTCATTTTTACTGGGTACCATGGAGTTTTAACTTTTTTTTTTTTTTTTTAAAATATATATATAAATATAGTAATCATGCCTATGTGCGCTATTATTATTAAAAAAAACACCTTTTATTCAATAAAAAAAAACTTCAAACCCAATTTTGAGGACATGCACCTTTCTCTTATTTTACTGCTGCTTTTCATGTGTTGTGTAAATGCAAAGCAACATTTGATCCTTAAAGGTGTTGCATGATGGTGCTTGAGTGGCGGCGGTGTGGCGTGTGTGTGTGGAATAAACATGTTAAAGTCAGCAGCATTGAGAAGCGCTTGCTCTGTTTTTGGTGTGATAAGGGCGGGTGGGGATATATGGGCACTTGTGTAATGTGAGGACGTTTGTGATATTGTCAGTGGGATTGTTGTGCTGTCTGGAATGCTGATGGGAAATTGTTACAGTACGTTGTTTGATCTATATTTGATTTGGTCAAGAAACCCTTTAGCTTCAGCTTTGAGTTTCTGTTTTGTCGGTCGGTTGGTCACAGGAGTGCGAGGGTTGCACAAGCAATAAACAGCCTATCTGTAACCATCGGGGTCCAAACATGCATCTGCGTCATGTCTGCGAATGAGTGCTTGTGTTGTAAATGTTGCCGTCTCTGTGGGCTCATGGGGATCAGAAGTTCACAGGAAATGTTGGTTTTGAAGGTGCTTCGTTACACTACAGCTGTACAGAACTAGAACCATCAGCACATGTTCGTTCATGTTTGATATTGGAGCATTAATGCAAATGCAACCTCTTCTTTTCCTTTTGGGTGAACTGTTGGACATTTGAAATGCCTTTTTTAATGATTTCTGCAGTGCTCATGGTTATTTCAGAGGTTTATTTGTTTGGGTGTTCATTGGCGCTGTTGGATCGCATCACCTTCAACGGTAACATTGCTTCTTGATGATTGCTGCATATCTGTACAGACTCATTATTGCCCTTTTGCTTTTGTTAGACCTGTATTTAAAGGGCCAGCAATGGATTTACTCACTTTTCTTTCACATTTATTTTCAAGGGTCTGTTTTCCCTGCAGATATTTATCACTCAGTGTTGTTTATCCTATTAAATGTGTGATAATATTTGCCCTTTTATTGGAAATGATCTCAAGAGAGAAATAAAGCAGATTGTGCTTTTTTTCCAAAATGAATCATTGTTTGTATTCCCATTACCCATGTACAGTTTTTGATGAGGCCATTGCAGTGATTTAAGCTTTTAAGTCATGTCAAATGAAAATCAATGATACTGCATCTTGATGTTTTTCTGTTTTTTAAATGCACATTGAAAAATCTGAAATGGCTAAAAGGTTAAATACAGTAAAAATCAAGGGAAAATTAAGACTTTTCACTAAATGAACGCAAAGAATGACTTTATGGACCAATTTAACAAGACTTAAAAAATACGTAGCTAAACCGTTTCTCTTTCAACATTTTTAGTGGTCACGTAAACATTCACAGAGTTTTTAATCACTGCATTGAAAATGTTTGAACTGATTCGCAAAAATGAATCAATTCCCAACTCTAGTCTAACTTTGTTTTTGTTATGTGAGTTTAATTGCAGTAAGGTGTAAGAGGCTGTGTTGTACTGTCAATATAGTAACAACTGAAGGGTTGTCATTAAAGTCCCTTTCACTGAAAGTCAGTTCACTTTCTTTCATGCATTGAATGTTTCAAATCAGAACTAAAATCTGATATAAATTGTATATAAAAAGTTCAGTTTTGCTCTTATAATGGCATAAAATGCACTGTATAATTCAAGGTTTTGCAGCATAGACCAAAGGCGAGTGCAAGTACACCACTAGTACACATTTCTTATCTCTTCTTGATCAAACACCTGATTCAACTCCTCAGTAGAAACTCCAAGACTTGAAATTGGTGGGCCAAATAAGAGATTCCCGCGAACATGGCTGTGAAACACTGCCTTATCCTGCCTTCACATGCTATCAGAATCTTCCTACTTCCCACTTCTGAAGTTGTAATTACGAGTTTGTCGTGTTTAAGTGTTTTGTTCTTGGAAAGAACAGGAATTAAGAGAGAGAACCTTTTCATGAGTTATTCTTGTCCATTTATTGGGGAAATCTTATTAAAGCCAAAAGGTATCGAAGATTCCAAGTTAAGGTTTTTTTTAAGGTAAGGTTTTGAGTAAAATGCAACGTCCCATTCATTGGTAACTATGTAAACATTCACAGAACTATCTAGATATTCAGCTTGCTGACGATTCCTAAACTCTCCAGGAACAGAGTTGGGAACCACTGGTCTATGGATGCAGTGGTCACCTGGAAAGAGAAGGGGCTTTGAGGAGTTTTAGGAACCTTACAAGTGTTTGCAGTGCTGCTTCACAAATATGTTTTATTGTATCACCTTTCAAGAAAGGCCTGTGTACAATAGTCATTTCTCCTGTAGAATATGCATGCAAGCCAGCAGGGACGTGCAGAGAGTTCCTCAGGGGCAGGGCCTCAAATGTAAAATAGGGGCAATGTAAAAAAAAATATATATATATAGATATATAGGTCAAAAGTTTGGATACTTTTTATTTTTGCAAGAAGTCACTTATGGTCACCAAGACTGCATTTATTTGATCAATTTTAATATACTTTAAAATACATTTTATGCAATGCTGATTTATCAATGTTGGAAACCTGTGATACTATTGTCAGGATTCTTTGAATAAAAAGTACAAAAAAAAAAAGAACTATATGAACTATACTAATATTGTTTATTTAAAATATAACTTTTGTAACAATATACGCTACCGTTGAAAAGCTTGAGGTCAGTGTTTTTTTTTTATTTTGTTTTTTTTAAAGTAATTTAGTTTTTATTCAACAAAGATTTGTTAAATTGATAGAAACAGTAATAGTAAAGATTGATATTGTTAGAAAATTGTTGAATAAATGCTGTTCTTTTAAACTTTTTATTTATCAATGAACCCCCAAAAAGGTTCCAAATAAATAAAAATAAGCAGCACAGCTGTTCCCATCTTTGATAATAAATAATTAGAATGATTTCTGAAGGATCATGCACTGAAGACTGGAGTAATGATGCTGAAAATTCAGCTTTGATTACATGAATAAATGCTATTTTAAAGTATATTAAAATGGAAAAAAAACATTCTTTTAAATTGTAACAATATTTTAAAATATTACAGTTTTTTTCTGTGTTTATGCTCAGATAAATGCAGGGTTGATGAACATAAGACACAATGCTGCATAATTATCAAAAATGAAAATATAATAAAGTCCTTTCACGTCACCGTTTCGCCAGCCTACACTTCACATAATAGGCCTGTAGGTGGCACTTGGGCTTCATTAACTATGATAGTTTCATCAAGTAACGTAACATATATAAGTGATTACTGATTACTATTATTGCGACTTTTGGCGCTGCACGGTTTTGTGCAGTGCTTTTGTAGTCATTTAGCATCCATTTTCTCAGTGATCTATTTTGATTTATAAAATGAGACAAACTGCAGATCCAGATCGCTCCACAAATGAGCTCCTATGTAATTTTCAACCGATTTATGAATAAGAACGGAAAATAACCGCTCCACATTATTGTCCAATGAAATTTGAACTTGTGCCAGATCATGATTGGTTGGTGTATTATAGCCAATATATAGGACAAACGGGCATTGATGATTTATGTAATATTCTAAAATATATAATATATGGATTTTTTATTAAATGGACACACTAGCTTTGATTACTGATGAAAAAAAAAAGTTTTTTCTTCTGCACGTGCCTGCAAGCCAGAACCTTGCCTGTAATATATCAGGGAAGTTCACCATCCAGTGTGAGAGGTGCTGTTTGGTGATCCGGCTTTCAATAGCCAAACAATGCTGCCACCTCAGATGACAATATCTTGAATTCAACTTTGTCCAGTAGCACAAATGGAGACACTGAAATAGCATCAAGCACCATCACTAAATCCCATGAGGGATAATGTGGTTTAGAAACTGGGACAATGTGATATTCATAAAACAGCATGCTTAAATGCTGCCCTACTGCAGTGCTGGGTAACTCCAGTCCTGGAGGGCAACCTTCCTGCAGATTTAGCTCCATCCCTAATCGTACACGACTGAAAAATGTAAGTCTTCACAATTACTTGAACTTTATCCAGAAGTTAGTCATTTGCATTTAAATGGGCCAGGCTCTCAGGGCCAAGTGCACTGGATGGGATTGAAAATCTCCCTCGTGCCTGTGACAGCAGATCTCTTTGCAGTGGCAGTGGCCATGGTGGTTTGTATAGCATGCATATGTAATTCCAACTGCGTTTTCTTTGTTTCTTGTTATATTTTAAGGGCTTTTATGCCTTTAATGAGACAGGATAGTGGAGAGCTGATAGGAAAGCGTTGGGTGAAGAGAGGGGAGTGGGATCAGCAAAAGACCTCGAGACGGGAATCGAACTCAGGTAGCCAGTGTTCAAATCTATCTCCTTACCTAAGCACGATTCACAATGGTAAGCTTGTAGTAATATTTCTTTTAATTTGAGTGGTACTTTTCGTGGGAAATACAAGCATGCCACTGTTCATCTTTGCGTCATTATGTCACGTCCAGTGTTGGGTGTAAAGCGTTACTAATCCACTGAAAAAGTAAAGTAAGGGATTACTGTTCATTTTTAGGTAATTTAATTACAGGTACTTATAAAGTACTTGCATTACATACAGTAAATAATTTCAACAGTTCTAAAATCAATATTGAATTTGAAATCTAAATTTACCATCTAAAGATAAAATTGAATGCAGTGTCTTTAACCATCTGCGCGCCAGCGCGTTTACTTTCAGTTTTTCCTGATTCACAGAGAAACCTTAAACACTCGGATAAGACTAAAATCAATCGAATCTAAAAAGAGCCTGCTTTTTGTTTTGTGTACACTGACAATAACAACAAAACATTGTGCTTTTGCAAAAAAAAAAAACTAACAGGGTGCACTTTCTGCCGTCTATGTCTCCGTGAGCAACTTTCTACACGTCACAAATTCAGCGAATATTTGACACACAGACGTGAGAAATATGTCTATAGAAAGCTTGTCTACTTTTAAATGAACTTTTAATATCTGAGCTCATTATATGCAGTCACCTGCTGCGCAAACATGTATAAAATGTATAAAAAAAAAAAAAAATCAAGATTAGTCTAATTTTCATGGTTTTTAAAAGAAGTCCTGCTATGAGGAATTTACCTCAGAAGAACAGCGCGATCTGACACGGCTTTATTCAGCAGAGAAGATCATTTATGTAATTTATTAAATAATGTATTATGTATTACCTACATAACGTGTTATTTTTACATAAACCTGTATGGATTTTTACTAGTTGGGCTTTTCCTAAAC
The DNA here is from genome assembly GCF_012432095.1 of Onychostoma macrolepis. Taxonomy (NCBI): domain Eukaryota; kingdom Metazoa; phylum Chordata; class Actinopteri; order Cypriniformes; family Cyprinidae; genus Onychostoma; species Onychostoma macrolepis. The sequence goes on along the minus strand of NC_081159.1, from coordinate 37,913,128 downwards.
CAATATCTTGCCAAACTGAAATGTATTGTTTAACTGTTCTTAAGCTTTTTTGTTTTCCAGATATTTTGTTATTCAGAGTATTTCTATTTGTTAACCAAAGAAGGTTACATTTTTTATAAAAAGTATTTGGTACAGTTGTAAAGCTAAAAGGTTAAACTATTCTATGTTTGACTCAAATTCAAAGAATAAAGAGTTTATAGGGATTTTAAGATGTAGCCTAATTAGCAATTTAAATAATTAAGTTACTTATTGAGTAACTAAGTTACTTTTCAGACAGAGTAATTAGTAAAGTAATTTCAATACAATATTGATGATGTAATTAGTAATAGTAATTAATTACGTTTTGAAAGTAACTTACCAAACACTGGTCACGTCTGTAAACAAAGGATTAGTCCCGGCTCTCACATGTGAGGTTGCTGCAGGTGGAAAATCATCAGCACAGCTACATTTTGATGGCGAATTGTAATCCAGAAAGGATTATGTGTTAATGAAACGCATGTAAATGACTGAAATTAGATTATATTCCAGTTTTAAATGTGTATCTGATTACAGATACGTGGGATTGCACAAGATTTGTATTTCAAAGAGAACCATGTAATGAATCTAGAATATGAAAGTTTAACTTTTTTTTTTTTTATTGTGTTTTTTTACACAACATCATAACATCCATTCAAAACAAAAAAACAACAGACATATAATCAATACTTTAAAGAGTCCCGTCAAAAGGGAGAGAGAGAGGGAGGGAAAAAAGAAAAAACAAAAGTCATTCCTTTATATAATTAAGTATGTTAAAGAAAAAACACTGCCAAGCATCAATAGTAGAAGGCTTGGCCCCATTAATTTGCGCTGTTGTACATTCACAAGTCACTATTTTCAGGAGGCTATGGATCCAATATGTTTTTCCACACATGTGCGGTGTAAACCAGTTCTGTATTATTGTCTTCTTCGCAGCTGTAAAACCAGCAAACAACATTCTCTTTTGTATTAAGCTTATACAGAGACCAGAATCATCATTAAGAAGACACAAACCTGGGATAAAACCAGGTTTACATGTGTCCATAGATTAATGACGATAGGACACTCCCAAAACATATGCAGAAAAGTACCTGATGATGCAGTATTACATATATGGCAGTTATAATTTGGTTGTAGTTTCATTTTGAATCTTTTGTAAGGAGTTATGTATGCTCTATGAATGACTTTGAAGTGAATAAGACGATGAGCCAAGTTTTTAGATGTTAAGCTGAGGTTAGACCACACTCTCTCCCAGTCGACAGACAAATTAAGGTCAGATAATTCCCGATTCTAAATAGATTTAATAGAAAGAGGTTTTGTAATTATATTATATATTAAAGAAACAGACGGCCGACCAACAGATGGTGCAATCCAATCCCGCATAGGATGAGAGGAAATGGGAGATGCCCAAGGAACTCCATACGCTTTGAGAGCAGAACGTAATTGAAGAAAGACAAAATATGTCTAAAATAAACCGAGGCCCTGGTTATCATATATATCACCGCACGTGTTTACACCTAAAGAAGACAAATGGATGATTTCCACATACAAAATTAAAATTGTGCCATAAAGGTGTACTGTTTCAAAATTTGAAGGGTCCTCCTATCAGACATTCAACCGTTTTCCAGATTTTAATAGAATTAGCCACAACCGGACCAAATTTATAATTATCACCTTTTTTTCCTGTGCCAGTAAATAAAATATCTTGGAGTCTATTTGGTTTAACCTTGTCAGCTTCAATCACTCTCCATGAAACGTTCAATTGAGGATCAACCCAATTATGAAGAGCCTTAAGCTGGAACGACCAATAATACAGTTCAAAATTTGGTACAGCCAGTCCTCCTGCGCGATTAGGATGTTGTAGTGTGGTAAGTTTGATTCTGGGGCATTTATCATTCCAGACAAAATGAGAAATTATGGAGTTGATCTCCTTAAAGTAACCTGGAGGGGGAGAGAGTGGTAGCATAGAGAAAAGAAAGTTAAATCAAGGTAACAAATTCATCTTAACTTCTTCCTTGAAGAGAGACTTTAAGATTCTTCCATCTTTGGATGTAATTTTTGACCTTAACTAGAATACTATTAAAATTGTCTCTGGCAATCTTATGGATGTTTTTATGTATGGTAATGTCCAAATAGGTAAAAAAAAAAATAGTATTCTGAATTCTCCAAAGATCGATTAAGTTGAGCTCAGTGATCAATTTATTCAGTAATTTAGAAGATGGATTGACTGTTGTATCAGACTGAGATTTATCCAAAGCAGGATTTACTACAGCATTAAAATCACCACCCACCACTAATGAGCAATCAGTCTGTTCAAGTAGAGTTTTGGAAACATTTGTAAAGAATGCACTGTCTGTCTCATTCGGACCATAAATAGAGACCAATGCTAACCTATTATTATGTATTATGCAACGGATAAAAACAAATCTACCCTCCTCATCACTTCCGGTATGTTCAATTGTTAAATGTAACTTCCTGTTAACAAGGATAAGCACCCCCTTGGAATGGAAGAAAAGGAGATTTAACAAGTGTTCATGTCCACCTTATTATCCTCTCCTGGGCAGCTGGAATCGCCTCCATCCCAGTCTTTAAATTTTTCTCGCTGGGCCGAAGAGATGGACATGGTGGCCACTGTTTTCCCGTTGCTTTGTAGAGCTGCAGCATATGTCTTCTTCTGTGACAGTGAGCTGATAAAATCCTCCGCTTTCTGTGGAGAGTCGAACATCATCTGCTCACCTTTGTGCCATAGTTTAATTACCGCTGGATAGGTGAGGAAGGGCTGGAGACCAAGTGCTGTCATCTTCTTCAAGACTGGATTAAAGCTCTTTCTCCTGGCAGCTGTGGCTGGACTAAAGTCGGGAAAAAATAGTAGCGTGACATTGTCCTGCGTACATTTCACTGGATATGCCTGCCGAGCACCTTTCAGGATCACCGATCTGTCATGCCATCTTAGTACACGGAAGATGAGAGTACGCGGCCGAGTTTCTCCTTCCGTCATACACGTGATGTGCCCGGTCAATCTCGATGTCACTGCCTTTCAGGGAAGGGATCCACTTGGAAAGATTAGCTCTGAGAAAGCCAGCTGCATCGGAGCCCTCCGCCCCCTCCGGAAACCCCACCAGTCACACGTTATTTCTCCTGCTCCTATCTTCAATGTCCGTCATCTTCTCAGTGAGTTGCTCCAGCTGATTTCTTAAGTCCGTGACTGTCCTCCTATCCTCACGTGCAGCTGCTTGAACAGAACCGACCCGGTCACGTGGCTGCTTCGCCCACGCTAGCTAGTGCCTCAAGCTCTGCTCTTAGCTCTTTAACTGAATTGTTGGTCGCTTGTATGTCCGCACGCAAGTCACGCAACGCTGGGGTCAGTACAGAGTCTACCACATCTCTTACTGTCGAGGCCACAACTGAATCCAAAGTACTTTGCTGCTTTTTAAGTGCTAGCTTGATACCGTTAGCGACAGCACCATCGAGATCCTCTCTGGAGAGATGGTGGAATCTTTTTTCTTTGTTGGCGAATGCTCAATCTCTCTTTTCCGCTTGTCTTTGACTGTTGAAGTATTCATGATGGGTTAAATAGAGAGTGGTTCGAAATTTACTGACAGGATTATATAATATTTGACAAAGTGAGCAGAGCGAAGGACTAGACATGCATCGCTGTTGAAGGGTCATGTGATCTCTCGAAAGTTTGACTTTTTAAAATAAATTACCAAAAAAACTAACTTTTTCACAATATTCAAATGTTTTTAGATGTATGTCTGTAAAGGCTAATGTTTTTTTTTTTTTTTAATGTGTGTTTGAAGAGCAGAGAAGCATTTGTCGTCTAGTTGTAGTAAATAGACTTTTGTACGTTTTAAATATCCTGTGCATATAGCGCCTTATCCTTTATATAATGAGATTTTGGTCAAATGTATTAAACAAGAAGAAAAACTTATTCAAGTGCTCATATAGCTGTAAGTTGATGAAAGCGTAGGCTATAATGCGATGCACTTGCTGCCTCAGATACATGTAGCCACTGATGGCAAAACCAGAGAGAGAAAAATATTACTATTACACTTCAATAATAAGTCAGGAAATGTAATTGATTATGAAAGTGCTTTGTCCCTTGGCACCAACTCCTCTACGTGCATTGCTCTCAGGAATAAGTTGCCAATGCCCCACAGAATCTGTATGCCCAAAATGTGCACAACAAGTGACTTGAAACCACCTTGTCGGGTTATATATGCTTTACATTCTCCAAACTTTGATTTTGAAGAATGTACAGTGCTTGTGAGTAGTACAGGGGTGTCCAAACCTTGAGAGCCACTGACCTTCAGAGTTTAGCTATAGCCCTAATTAAACATACCTGAACCAGCTATTTAAGGTTTTCAGACTCATTAGAATCTTCCAGGTGTGTTGGTTAACCTTGCCAGGATGTTGTCCCTTCAGGAGCAGGATTGGACACCCCTGGACTAGTGGGTGGGTGTGCTACCATAGTATCATGATGCACAAGCCTCAAAATACCAGCGGTGCAACAGTTTTTTTCCAGGTGAATGCTTCAGAACCAGTCAGCTTTGGATGGCACTATCAGATTTGCAGCCAACATGCTTCTGGAGTGCCCATGCTACTTGCAGGGCTGAGCAATCGTGGCCCTCAAGATCCAAAATCCTGTAATCCTGAGTTCAACTCCAGCTCTTATTAATTTCTGGGGCTGTGTTCTACATCGTTTTTAGTGACACTCACAAATTCCCTAAGCTCAAAATCCCCACTGCCATTTTGAAGTGTGTTCCAATTTGTGAAGTGGACAAGGGAAGTATATATGGACAGACCTTTGAGCCATCAATTTTGACAAAGGGAGCGAGTATACTTCATATGTACACTTTAGGCCACTCCATGACAACTCCAATTTATAAAATTAAATTATAAGAATATTTACATATAGCATGATGCATCAAACAAATTCTTATAATAGATCAACTCCATAGCGGATTCCAAGGCTGTGTTCCACTTCACTTTTAGACATGCACTCGCGAACTTCCCTAAGCACTTCACCTTGGGGCAATCCCCGCTTTTTAACATTTATAACAGCCCAAGCATACCTATAATACATATAGAATGCTGCACCAAAATAGATTGCACCAAAACTGCACCAAAAAAAGGGGGAAAATGTAAACAATAAACCAACTGTATAGCTGATTCTAAGTGATCAAGGGCTTAGGATGTTCCAGATCAGCCTATTCCAAGAGTTCCGCCAGAAGTGGGCACTCATGCAACGTAATCAATGACGGACGAAAAAAACGGACTGGAACAAGTGATCAAGGGCTTAGGATGTTCCAGATCAGCCCACTGCAATGGTTTCACCAGTAGTTGGCATTTATTCAGCGTAACCTGTGATGCACATCTGAGTCAACGAAATGGAAGTTAACAAGGGAAGGGCATAAAAAACAAAATGGAACACTGCCCAATTCTGATCAAACCCTCCTGCCTGAAGCTTTCTAGCAATCCTGAAGACATTGATTAGCTGGTTCAGATGTGTTTGATTAGGCTTGGGGCTAAATAAATGTGTAAACAAGGTCTGAAACGTTTTGAGCTTGTCCGCTCTTGGCCTCTTTCAGAGGTAGTAAAAAAAACTAAATTGACTGGATTGCTTTCGTAGTCTAAATGTTCATGTGGTCGAATGGTTTAGTCACAAGCTTTTTGAATGCTTTTCATTTGTTTAATATTTGCAAAACCCACAAACAGACATAAAGATGACTATTTGCATTGATTTAAAATAATAATAATAACGAAATATAGTAGATAGAAAGTTTTGATAGTTTTCCACAGCACGCCTAACAACCTGTGGTTGGGAAACGCTGGATTAGACCCTACTTTGAAGTAGGAGCTAGTTTAGTCCCCCCAAAAGGCATTCCTATAACTAAAATTGTTCCAAGATCCTGCGACGCAAACATGCCAGAAAACAAGTACTTCAACTGCAAAAGTCTGCAAACAGAAGAACAGGAAGCCCTCTCCTCTGGCTCTGGCATCTCCACATCCTCATTACCAAACTGAGCCAGCTGATTGGACTTGAGGTCAACAGAAGCTATCAAATCATTGGATGTTGTTTTTGGTGTAAACATTAAAATGAAACCATTTCATTTTTTTGTTTATCACATACTTTGTAGACACTTTTCAATAATAAAATGGTTATTGGAGATATTTTGTTTAATTCCATAATGAAGATTCCATAATTGTTGTCTGTTATGACTAGTATTGTCAAGATGTGAATTAATACCATCTTTCATGGGAGAGAAATGAACTGAATTCAAAACGTAAAAATTCGTTAGTTTTGAGAGAGACCCATAACACATCGAGTCAATGCACTGGGAATGAGCTATTTTAAGACTTTCTAGACTTTGGGGAAAAATGCTCTTTTTATAATCAAATTATATGAAATGTTACATGTTTACATTTGGAAGATGTTTTTATCCAACGTGCACAGGGCGCGCGCGCTGTGTGTGTGTGTGTGTGTGTGTGTGTGTGTGTGGTGTGTAGTCGGTGGCTCGGTGACGTGGCTCGGTGAGTGAATTCCGTGTATTTTTCCCGTGAGCTCCGGATCTACAGCACAATCACGGAATAAAAACGGAGTCGATTTGTCTGAACAGTGAGTATCGTGCATATTGACGAGCTGTTTTAACACCGCCGGATCCTATTTGAACTTTATTTTTCTTCAGGCTCGAGTTTCTTTGAGTGTGTGTGTATTTGGGCAGGTCTGAGCTCGTTATCGCGTGCTTTCATTTTTTTTTTTTTTCATGTATCTTATATACATAAGATACATGAAGTTTTTGTTTGTTGGCGAATCTTCACAATGAAACTTTGCAGCTCGTGCTGTAAATGTTTTGGATTGTACAAAGCGAAGGTTTACTTTATTTAGCAGAAATGCGTTTATTGTTTTCACACTCTTGTGTTACCGGATCCATGCCGAAAATGTTTGTGTATGCTTAAATCACGGTCTGTGAAATATCTGATCAGAAAAATGCATTATACAAGTAGTTTTAATGCATTATGTGTCCTAATGCACCTTATAATGCAATGTATGGTATACTCATCTACTCATTATTACACTTTTAGAAAATATATAATGTAGGAACAAACCATCAAATATTATAATGCTTTTATAATTATAACTTTGGTTACAGTTATTTATTTATTTATTTTATTGTTTATTTTTACAGGGACAATGCACAATTAGAAGTAATTGAACCAGAGTTAGCTAATAGCTAATTTACATCTGCTGTCCCTGGGCAGGTAAACAAATAAAATAACATACAATATTACATATACACCACATAAACATCACAATACATATATCCAAAATATAAAATGAATAAAAACAGTATATGAAAAAACACAGGACTTACAACACAGTCATTAATGGTTACAGATTTGTTCAGATAGTAGCCAATGCTTAAGATTAGTTTTAAAAACTGTGAAACTGTCAATACTTCGGATATTTGTAGGTAAGGAATTCCATAACCTCACTACTCTAACCGAGAACGCTGTTTGACCAAAGACTGTTTTTCTATACTGCGGTACTAAATCTCCCCTAGCAGATGCTCTTGTCCTACCGGCACTGCCGTTATGGGCCAGGCATCCCCCTAAGAGGAGGGGGAGCAAGATTATGAATAATTTTATACATCAGGCATACACTGTAAAATACAAAATTATCAAAATTAAACTTTTTCAAAATAGTACAATAATGATGGTCCCTTGATTTTTTTGTCTAGCACTTTCAAAACTTGTTTATAAAGAGAATACACAGGCTTAAGCGCAGTCGCACCTGCCTGTGACCATGTTGTTATACAATATGACAAATGAGGGAGAATCAAAGTATGTACAAAAAGTAGTGCAGCTGATTGAGACAATTGATGCCTGATGTTTTTAAAATTATTTAGATTAAATTTAACATTATTTATAATCCTTCTTACTTGTTTTTTAAAAGACAGGTGCTGGTCAATTATTATTCCTAAATAATAATAAATAATAATAATAATAAATTATTCCTTAGGAAAAGATATAATGCATTACAATGCAGACCTTTATTATAAATGTCTTGATAATGCATAATACATAAGTAAAGTGTTTGCGGTCACACTTTATATGAGGTGGCCTTAACTACTATGTACTTACATCAAAAAATAAGTACAATGTACTTATTGTGTTCATATTGTATCGCTATTCTATTGAGGTGGAATATGGGTAAGGTTAGAGACAGGTTTGGTGGTTTGGTTAAGTTTAAGAGTGGGTTAAGGTGTAAGGGATGGGTCAACAGTGTAATTATAAATGTAATTACAGAAATTAATTAGAGATGTAATTGCATATAGGTATTTTTAAAAATATAAGTACAATTTAAACACATGTATGTACACAATAAGTGCATTGCACCAAATTATTAATTTAAATGTAAGTACATAGTAGTTAAGGCCACCTAATATAAAGTGGGACCGTGTTTGCAAACTTTTTTTGCAGCGTAATTAATACAGTGTAAGACACTTTTATTGAGAAAGTGTTTAACCATTTATCTTTGATATGTCAGCAGTCATCACCTCTGTTATTTACCATTATAACTTAATCAGGTTGTACAATTATAACATTGGTGTGTGAAAACTGTAAATGAAAAGGCTGTGATGTAAGTTTATATAATTTTTGTGACATTTATGGTACAAATCTGACAGCTGTGGATAACAAAACCATAAAACGGTGATAATGAAGCATTATAGCTTGTCATTTTGCAAGCGGTTGTGCATTGGTGCAACTGGCAGCTGAAAGCATAATGCACCGGTTTTCATATTACACCTCCACATCCACGGCCTTTGACCCTGTGTGTATGTCTGCATGAGGAATGTCTGGCAGAGACGCACTGAAGACAGATGAAGGCCTGATGATGATGCAGGAGCTGGAGGACCGACTCAAGGAACACACTGATAAACTGGAGCATGTGCGTCTGTCTGCCATGGACCTGAGAGATGCTCTATCAGGGGTTTGTTTCTCTGTTCTCATCGTTGTGTCTCAGTAGTGTTGTGTGTTTGTGGATGAGCAGCATCTGATGTGCTTGTGTCTGTCCTCAGAATAATGATGATATGCAGCAGTGTATCTCTGAACACATGGAGTGGCTCGCACAGATGACCGATCGCGTGGAGACGCTACAGATGAACACCACTGTCTTTGTGCAGGTCTGTCAAATCAAGTCCCCTCAGAAACACGGTCGTTACGACAGAATGTCCACACTGTGAACTACAGCAAGTGAGCAGATGTGTATTGGATACGCTGCAAAAAAATGATGTATCTTTATATTGTTTTCCAGTACAAATATCTAAACATTCTTAAATCGAGATTTTTCTGAGAAGCAAATATACATCAGTTATTAAGTCATGTTTACTTAAAAATTTATTAAAATTAAGTGTTAAAAAATCAAATGATTTTCATTATTATTCATTTATTTGTTTTTGCTCAACACAAGATAAAATGTAGTTTTTCCCTTTGAATTCAATCTATTTTTCTGAATCCAATGACAGTTTTTATTATTATTAAGTCTTCTTAAGTAAATGTTTCTTGTTTGAGAATGTTTAGATATTTGTACTGGAAAACAAGATGAAAATACAGTCAAGCACATTTCCAATTAATTTGTAGAGCAGATTCCTGAAAACATCACCAGATTTCTACATAAGGAACTGGGTCATTATTTCTTATCACTGAAATGAATGAGAAAGAATGCCTTGAATTTCTGTAATTTAATAGAGAATATTGAACTTTAAGAAGAAGCCCTCCATCTTTCTTCCTCCTGTATTCATTCATTCATTCATACATATAGATTCTTTTATTTATTTATTTTATTGGTTTTATTTTATGATGCATGTCTGTTGTTTGGCTAAGAAATTGTAAATACTGTTCCTTTCTAATTTCTACTGTTCAATTAAGTTCTTGGATTGAAAAAAAAATGAGCTGCAATTGTCATGTGACTGATAACTCGGGAGCAGCAGGAAAATGATGTATTGTAATGGCTAAAAATGGTTCTTCTGTGTTATTCCCATAGATGAATGCCAAGCCACGCAGCTTTCGGGTCAAACAGCAGGGGCTTAGAAGCACTGGCCGCTGGGGCCGCTGTCATGTGACCGATGACGCCCAATCAGAGTATGGCTGGTCTCCGGTCCGCACCAGACGCAACAGTGACGCGGCGTCTGAGATGTCGTGTGCGTGGTAGAAATGCTCCGCTACACTCACATCAAGAGTGTGTGATTGTTGCTCTTCATTTACTGTCAGTGTAACATTTCCTTGTCCAAAAGTGACCACTGTAATGGTAGCCTGCTGTTTTTGTGTTTCATACAATTTACAATGTAATTAAAAATTATTTGTTGTTCCAAAGCTGAGTGACTTTTTCTTCTTTATAACATGAAATATTTGTAAAATTTGTTTTAAAAATGTTCACATTTTTAAAAAGTGTTGTTTGTTCATACAGTGGAAGTCAATGGTCACCAAAACTGCTTCCCAACATTGTCAAAATATTGTATTTTTTGTCTGTCAGGTTTGAAAATGCATGAGGGAGAGAAAATGATGACGGTTGATAATTTTTGTGGTTAATTAAGGTAATGTGGTCTCATAGTTAACATCATTCCAGCTGGGCCACATTCACAAAGCAAATCATCCAAAAAGGTTTCCTACACAGTTCTCACAAATAATAACAAATAAATAAACATTAAGGAAATACACAAATACTGTGCCTATGAAGCATGACTGTTACTATCAATGTTTCTGCGAAAACTTAAATATGTTTTCAGTTTGTAAACACTAATTTTTACATAATTAAATGCAGATGTATTGATTTCCGCTGAGACTGTCAGTAAAATAACTGTATGTGAGCTGATGCTTTAGATAAATTATTTATACATATAAGTAGCTTTAGGTTAGGTTTCAGGGTGGTTTAAAGTGTAGAGGTCAACAGTGCATTTATAGATATAACATGTAGTTAACATTCATTTAAATTAAGTACACAGTAGTTAAAACACTTATTATAAGGTGGGTTTGTTACTGAACAAACACAAACACAGTCAACTAATCAACTCTAAAATCAGTTGGGTAGAGTGGGGGAAAACGCCCCCCTACTATTTTTCCCAAAATAACCACAAGATAAAATCAAGATAAGTTTTTATTGTAACTATGGCAATAGTGATGTAGAAGTTTTCACGATGAAGCTTACACTGGTGATGTACCGAAGAAAACTGATTTCACAGTAAATGATCTAATTTTCAACAGTAAAAAACAAAAAGTGTTTTAAAGCTTGTTGTTTTGTAAAACATCACAGTTATATATATGATACGAGAACAGTATGGCCTGTAGATAGGGAGTACGTGTTATTTAAGAAAAATATAATTAGTTAGTGGCGTAAAACGCCCCCAGCGGGCAATGGGATATTACTGTAGTTATTCTGTTCTGAACATCAAATCATTTGTTTTTCCATCAAATGTATTCTAACTAGTTGGTTGAATAAAAATATTTGGATTTTATATTTTAAAAAAATACCTCAAGTTAGCATCAGGTAGCTAATTAGCTAGCCAGTTAGCATCAGCTAACAAAATGTTTCAAATAACTTTTAAACTTTTGTTTCACCGAGAGAAAAAGACATAATCCTCTACCTTAATGGCACTAAACTCTACACAACTTTTGCGTGATTCTTCACTGATCAGTTTCTAGTCTTGGTTTGGAAAACATAAGATGAATTGCAATTATTACTGACAGCCCTAGCTTTTTGTTTACATACAATATCAATATTTCAGTCAATTCATGTTTCTTTTCCCAACATACCTAAAAGAAACAACCTGCTTAATCCATCTAAAGTTGTAGAGGCACGTTTCTCATTCTGAACGCAAGCGACTCCGAAATGCGTTTTTCTCCATGAAATCCAGTGCAGAGAAACATGTCAGATCTCCTCTGAACAAACAGAGACTGAGGATCAGTCAGTTGCTGGGGGTAACGCATTTCAAGTAACGCGCGAGTTATGTCAGATTACTTTTCCAAAATAAGTAACTAGGTAACGCATTACTTTTTAATTTGCAAGAAAATATCTAAGTTTCTTTTTCAAATAAGTAAGCTAGATACTTTGCTTTCCTATTTATTGACTGACAGCTCTCTTGGGAGTAAGTGCAGAGGCTTTGTGTGCGCTGTGTAAACATGATGCTTAGACTAAATGTAAACATGCATATACTCATTACACAAAAACAGATACAGTATTTCTCAAAATGAATAAAAACAGTGAAATTCAAACTACAATAGTTAAATATGTTATATAACACAAATATCTATATAAATGATGTAATCATTTTATCTGAAGAAGGGTTTGTTATACTATTAGAAAAATATATTGGTCCAGCTCAGGATATTATTCTTTAATAATCTTTCATGAAATTCTTCACATGTGCAAGGGCTAAATGTCCACCCTGTTACAGGACATTGTCATCTCAATTAACAGTTATTTTAATATTTACATTTTCTAAGAGCTAAAATGTCCCTCTCTTTACCCTGCAAATGTATTTTAACAAAGTGTTCATAATCAGTCATTATCTTGAAAAAATATTGTATTTTAAGACAGTGTAATTTAAACAAATTTCTTTAGAACAAAAAGAAATCTCAATGGAATTTTTGCCCCATTTTAAATTATTTCATTTTGCCATTTCATTCCCTACAAGTAACCAGAAAGATACGCATACTATTTGTTGAACTTATTTTCTTAATATAAAAAAAAGAAAGAAAGAAAGAAAGAAAGAAAAAAACAGTATATGTCAACATATTGCCTAATATGAGAAGCATATTGTCACAATTTACAATCACTACAACAGATAAATGGTTCTGTATATAAAATTATCACATATTATCACATTAAAGTAAGCTGTTCTTACATCCAAAGCTCTGGAATGAAACTCTAGATGGCACAGTCTGATAGGTCAAACTCAGTCTGACCTAATGACATCAATATTACATGGCTCAGCTGATTGGTTCTTTTTGTATTAGCAGCCAATGAGCTTGTTGCTCAGCATTCAAATATTTGGCTAGTGCTTGCTGTAACAGTTGCAGTGCGCTTCAGAAACCCTCCACCTTCCCCAGCTCCACCTGTATAGATCATAATCGTAATGGTTAGTAGTAATGTTTTTTTCTACTGTACAAACCGTATTTTCTCTCCCTACACCTAAACCTACCCCTCACACAAAACTTCAGTTATTTTAGATTTTCAAAACATTTAATTCTGTATGACTTAAAGTATAAGTTTTTTCCTCATGGGGACCAAATAAATATCCCCACATGATCAAAATTTACTGTTATTACTTGTGGAAACATTTGGACCTCATAATACAGGGAATACCAGCACACACATACACACACACACACACACACACACACACATCACAGAGACACACACACACATTGTAATGGCAATGTGTGGGTAGGTTTCTACCTAATCAGCAAAGTTGACATCTAACACTATTTTCTTCTTCCTTTCTTTATGTCCTTTTTCCACCTTTCCTCCTTTTTATTAAGGTATATCTGTCTTCTTTCAGGGTCTGCATCATGATGAGCCCTGTAGCATTGCTGCTTTTCTTCAGCAGACAACAGTGCCATTTTCTGACAAATACATGCATACCATTTAAGCAACTCTTTCTTTTAAATGCACAATAAGTTCATTATAAGTACCAATACATGCTTTAAACACCTATTTATCTGCTTTTTTCCATCCACTGTTACAATATGTCCACCCTGTTACAGTGCAACAGTAATAGGAGGAGGGTCATTTTATGCTAAAGTCAGCCATTTCTACTCATCTGATGAACAAGCTTGTGTGCATTGATCACTGAGGAAGATTTTTAACCTGTTTATTAACCATATTTTCAATTACAAAAAAAATATCAGTTTCCACTATAAATAAGCATAACAGAGTGGACATGTTATGCTTTACCACATCAGTGAATCATTCTAAAACACTGAAAAAGGGTGAATTAAGAATTGTTACTTACTCTGCTTCTTGTATATAGTTTGCCACCAAAAAGTGTTATACTTCCTGAGAGTCATGTTATTAGAGAAACATTCAAGGGGCGTGTTCAGAGGAACTTTCCATCAGAGTAACAGGGGGGACATTCAATTCAGGGATGTTTTATAGACTTTAAGCATTAAAAATGTATAAATAACAAACAATATATTTTGTTGAGGAATATTATAAATAAGAATACACAACAATATTGAAAATTTTGGAATTTGTTTATTTTTTATTACTTATATTTGTGGCTGAAATTTTGCAAGCTACTTGGGGACATGGCAGTTTAGCCTACTTGCACTAAAATAAAAGTAATTATTTTTAATTCATGAATTTTGGGTACATATTTATTGTGTTAGAAAGGGTGGTAGAGGGGCAGTAACTTTGTAAGATGAGCATTCAGAAACAAGTACTAGCCCATTTTTACACAAAATATACCACATTATGTCATGGGGACTCAAATGGCACCAAATGCTAGGATGACCCCTTTATGTATTTAATCCCATTTTATTAACCAAGGTCTTTGCTGCTGACATTCAATGATCCAATTCAAATATACTAATAAGCAAAAATTACTTCATATTTACATTTCCTTCAGCCTGAAGTGAAGCATTTCACTTTTGGTGTGAAAGTGCCAAAAATGGAACTTCTTTTTTTTTTTTTTTTTTTAAAGCAAGCCCAACCCAGTTGAGAGAAAATAATGCAAAAGTAATGTAATGAGTTACTTTCCATAAAAAGTCACTAAGTAACGCAATTAGTTACTTTTTAAGTAACACAATGTTGTAATGCATTACTTTTAAAAAAAAGTGACTTTACCCAACACCGGTGAGGAGGAGTCATGAGAGACATGTGTCCAGCTGCTCAGTGGTTTTGTTTCATATCTGGCCCTGCTGTTTCACTTCTAATGCGACGTGGTTCAGTTGAAGCAAAATATCGGAGTTTAAATCCTTCAAAGCTTATAAACAAACACTTTTAAACACTAGAGGGCAGAAGAATCAGTCAAATGAGCTGAACCCGTCAGAACCACAGCCTGAGCGCATGTGTGTGAACTTGTCAGCTGAGTATGATTAATGGTGTTTCAGCTCCATTTTTGTGGTTCATTTAGCAGTTTCTCAGTTCTATAAAGTGCTCTGATCTTCAGTTCCTGTCGTGTCCATCTGGACCGCTGTCTGTGAGCAGAATGCTGCTGTCAGAAGCGCTCTGGACATCTGGACGCCCCGCTGACAGAGTTTATGTGGTCAGACCTCACCGTCACAAACAGCAGCTCTGTGGAGATGTTTCTCAGCTGTTTTAAAAGAATGTAACGATCTGTAAGCACATGTTTACATGAAAAACATGTATAGATGAACATAACTCATTATGGCCTGTTGATTACGGAATGTGATCTAGATCAATTTAAATTATTATTCATGCGGATTAGCACTTAGGTTAATATATAAAGAATAGTAAAAAACACTTTTAATAATAAAAAACTTTTTTATATAGAACTTTTAATGATACAGAAATACACAAAAAATATTTGTTAATATATTAAAGTGTGAAGTAATTCTAAAAAGTAGTAGCCTGCAAGCATTTATGAAAAAACTAAAATATATTTTAATGTAATTTCTATTGTATGTATTTAAATATATTTGAATTTACACATTCATTGAGGAAGTCGCAATTTAGTAGGCCTACATTTAAAATATACAAACTTTAAATGTAATGTTAACACACTACAGTTCAAATCAAGTACTTTATATGTGTTTTAGGATGTTATTCAACACAAAGCACAACAAAAGATTAAAACTAATGATTTAAAAAGTGCTTCTAAGCATAACTTTTTTTGACATTACTACAAAGTGTGCTTTTCAAAAGTGTCATGAAAGTGTCTCTCTTTTAGTACACTACAAATGCATATTCTTTTTCAGAAGGGTTCAGCTGGTTTTATTTGTGTGATATTTTGGAAACTACTGCCTCTTTCTTGTGTGCTGAAGTTCGTTCAGTTAGACTGATGGTTGAGCAGCCTTTCTCTCCGGAAACCAACTCACTTCCTCAATGATTCAGACGCTTGACACAATCTCATGGCACAGTAAGTTCATTCTATTGTATTCTACACACAGCAGCTTTACTAATATTAAAAACCTTTAAGAGTAAGGATTTATGTGAAAATGATAATGATACAGTGACGTCACAGTGTTGTGTAGACGTACTTTCCTGTACACGTCTCCACCCCTAACACAGGAGAGATTAAAGCTGATGAGTGCTGCAGAATCATCTGTCCTTCACTGATACTCTAATCTAACAGAGACCAGCAGAAACTTCATCTCCGTCATCACTGGAGGAATGAGGCTGGTCTACACAAACCACAGCTGAACATCAGTATTCACAAAAACACAAATAAATTATATTATGCTGATTGGTGGTGAAACAGTGACTGCATGGGTGCCATCAGAATGAGAGTCCAAACAGCTGATAAAAACGTCACAATGTAATCCACACCACTTCAGTCCATCAATTAACATCTTGTGAAGCCAAAATCTGTGTTTTAAAAAAAAAACAAATCCATCAAGACATTCTTAACTTCTTAAATCCATAATCCATAATAAAGCTTCCTCCAGCAATCTCCTGTTGTCTCTCACATCAAAATCCACCCACATATTTGTTTTGGCTGGCTTGAAAACAATGCTTGATCTGTGCAGATTTCTCTCCTGATTCAGACCAGACCACTTTTTTCACTGGAGGAAGCGCTATTATGGATTATGTCAGCAAAGAGCGTCACAGGTCTCATGTAACAATCAGTTATTTAATTTTGTAGTACAAATATGTGCAGTACAGTATCATTTCACTAGTTCATTTTGATGTCAAATACAAAGGCAACAGATCATTTGAATATTGTAGGAGACATTACAGTACTGATTGATATTACAAAAAATACTGATTCAAAACATGTCAAACTTAATTCATGCACACAAAGAAAACCAGACACGCAACATCCTGAAATAAATACACCTTGATGGAAAACTGATTGTTTGTAAGTCTTGATCAAATTTGACATGGGTATCACACAACTGTGTTTTACACACAAATTTACCATTAAATGCATGAGCTTTTAAATCACAAAACAAAAAAGAAATGGGTTTTTCACTTCGGATGTTCTTATAATTAATTCTAAACTTTTTCATTTTTCTTTCAAAATTACACTGGTGCTGCTATTAACTAATATTCAAATGTTGATGACATTCTAAAAATGTCAGTTGTTTATCAGGACAAAAACACTTTTAACAATTACTTTCTTTCCAAGGAACTTCCCCTATAAGATCTCAGTTCTGCAGAATTAAGAAGTGAAAATGAGACAGAAAAAGAATCCAAACTCAACTGTACAGTAAAATTCAGTGCTTTTGCATGCAATATAAAAATACCCAAGCACGAATGTATCTTTTCAGCGTCATGTAAACACTACTAGAGAGTGACTGAAATCATAACTAATAGACCTGATAATGCGACTGGAGCTTGTTTTGTCCAGCATGTAAAATCCAGACTGCATTTGTCCTTTACATTGTGCATCTGATCTGAAAGACTGAGACGCAATATGTGTTTAATCCTACAAATACTGGATTATGCATCTGGACTCAGCATGTAAACATACGTCTTCTGTGTTTGCAGTCTAACGGACGGAGCCCCAGCTGAAGGTCCCGATGGAGATGAGTGTCTGACAGGCTCCAGAAGACAGCCAAACCGTCTCCATCAGACTGAAGTGAAGGAAGCCCAGAGCGAAGCCGCACGCCATGTCCGTCAGGTGGTGTTGGCCCAGCAGAACGCGGGACAGACCTACCAGGACGGCCCACAGCACCAGCAGGACCCGTAGCGGGACGGCCAGCACCAGATGGGACAAGAGGAACTTGGACACCATGGCCGCTCTGCTGGCGTGTGCAGCCGGGAACGAGTACGTGTCCAGAGCCACACAGTCCAGAAAGCCGGGACTTATGTCCCATGGTCCTTTGCGCCTGACCAGTTTCTGAACCCCAGCCACAGTCAGGACATCAAGAATCAGCGCTGAAAGAGAGGTAAAAAATATGATAGAGAGGAGCTGAGTGTGTCTCCATCAGGACATTTAGACCTACAGAACATCTATAAAAAGCATGAAGCACATGAAATACACACAGCAGCACATATGTGATGTTCTTCATGAGTAACAACATGAATCATCTGAGACTTTCATTGTCACATGTATAGCATGCACATCTTATTTTGTTTTCAAAAACATGCCATTTCCATAACATTATAAGTGGATTTTTCCATTTCCAGGATGGGATATTTCAATTTTATGTTTTGTAAGACTGTAGACCCTTTTGAAAAAGAGTACTTACTAAAAGAATATACTTAAGTATGAACTAAATGTGAACTTAAGTGTAACTAAAACTAAAACCATTAAAAACATTTTTGTTACTTAAAATAAAATAAATATTAACTGAAATAAAATATTAAAAACTTCATGTACTGAAATAAACTAATACTGAAATGATTAAAACCTATATAGACATATTTTAAAAGAAAAAGAAAACTACTAAAAATGTCAAAACACAGCAAAATTTACTAAAACTGAAATAAATTAAAAATATATATAATTAAAAATTGTAACACTGCCCTGCATCATATTTGCTGAAATCCAATAATAATTTCTAGCTAATTTTGGCTGCCGATTCCAAAAATAGTGTCTGTTTTGCTTGAGAACGTCACACTTTCTCACTAAATATTTTGCATTTTGTAGCGTTTTTGCATTCGATATCCATCAGGGTGAAGAAGCCTTGTATTCTCCATTAATCAGCAGAAAAACATCACAAATACATGATTCCTGTGTTCCTCAGAGCCAAATTACAACTGTTTGATCAATTCTCAGCCCATTTTCACATGTATGACATTACTTGATGCCTAATCCTGATTTTATATATAATTACATATTCATTTATATATATATACAAATAATCATACATACATATAATTTGAAAAATCTTCATTCTTATTTTGTGAAAAAACTATGTGATGGAAGTTTTTATTGATATTTTTTAACTCAGCATCATTCGATGCTGTTTCGAGATGCAGTGCTGTGTAATAGTACCTAAGTCCTAAAATAAGACTGGCAGAGCGTCTCACCTATCAGCAGGTTGATCAGGACCTCTTGTCCAGCCAGCGTGTTACTCTGAGTGAGACACACCAGAGTCCCACAGATCCACGTGATGCCGTGACCCGTCAGAGCTAGCAGAGTGACCGCCGAGCGTATGCTGCCCCATGAGGATGTGGTGTGTACGCACACACCCAGACGCTTGGACAGACAGATGTCGATGGCCAGCAGTGAGTTGATGGCGATTCCTCTGAAGGACGGGTTGAGCAGCATGCAGTCTTCATCCGGCAGCCTGGTCGCCTCTCTGCGCTCCTTCACACTCTCGCCCGGCTCTGGTGGGTTCTCGCTCTGCTGGTTCTGCTGGGACCTGGACTGGCCGGATCTTCTCCACGCTCTGCTATTTCGCGGCGGGACGTTCAGGGACAGAAACTCGGGCCAGCCCAGAACACTGCTGCTGCCACTGCGATCCTTTGCTCTGGAGCGACTCGGGTTCAAAGGCATTGTGTGGTTTAATCGTACAGCAGGATGAGAAACTGATGTGAGCTTCAGATGTAGGTTCAAAGTAGGCTGTGAAAACAGTGTCAGATATATTTAGACATGCACAAGTGTATGTGTGTGTGTGTGTGTGGATATCTAACGGCATAATGCTCTATCATTTAGGTTTCTAAATGGGTAGTTGTTCACAAATAGGCTTGATTTTTTTAGCAACAAAGATTTTAGGTGACAGTTTATTTTTGTGACCATTTACAGCACTGCATTATTTTTTTTACACCATTTTTCACAGTTTAGATCAACTTGTTGTCTTCACTGATTCAATTAACTGGCCTTGCAATGTTATTAATGTTACTAATCCCCCATCTCAAGGTATTTTGATTCACCCTTTCCAGCAGCTATAATTATGTCTGACCTGGTACTGATTAGCAAAATTAGAAATATTGTGAGTCACCCCAGAATTCAATAACTGGAGGCACAATGGTATAGATTCGTTTGCATAAATTCATATCAGTTTTCACATTTTACTGAAAAAGGACACACAGAAACACGTTTAACTATCTCAGGTATCATTCCACAGACTTCTATTGTTTTATATACAGCTAGGCTAGCTATAAATAGTACAATCTAACCCACACCTTAGCCCTAAAAGAAACCTTTCTGCATTTTTACTCTTTTAAAAATACTTTATTTACCCAATTTTTAAATCGTTTTTTTTTTTTTCTTTTTTTTTTTACAAGTGAGAACATCCCAGAAAGTAGTTTTTTTTGACAGATTTATCTTTAATCCTAAACCACATGTGAAGCATCACCTGGCCTACCTCAGATCAGCTCTCACCGCTGGAGAAGATCCCGCTCACAGTCGCTGCGGTCTACAGACGGAGTTCAGATCAATTCACAAGCACAGATATGCTGTAAGACACCTTGGTTTTTGAAAACGTTCACTGTATTAATAAGCACGGCTTTAGCATCCATCACGGTCCGCTTCATAACAAAATTACGAATACTACTATGGTAAAGGTGTGCCTTTTGAATATTAATTACGTACAACGACGTACGCCCTACTGATTGGCTGCAAGGCAGAGAGCCGACCAATGAAGGTTTGGCTCATGAATATTAGTTTCATTCGACGCTTCAAGCGTAACATCACACGGCTCTAAATATTAATGAGCTCTGTCAGCCTTGGCGTTCTCCAAGGTGCTTAAACAGACGCGCACTTTTATCATCTTTCTGACGCGAATGTTTAAAATCGGTGTTTTCCATGTCAGTTAGCAATTTCCATCTGAAGCATTTTAGAATTTTGTTGCTGCCTGAAATCCCTTCAAAATATATGGATACATCCAGTGTTGGGGAGTAACTACATGCAACGGAATTACGTAATTTAATTACAAAATAAATGTAATTGTAATAATTAATTACAGTTACTGAGAAAAATGTATAATTGAATTACATATGAAAATGTTAACGATTACAAAGGGGGTTACATCTGAATATATTTCACACAAACACCCACACACAGATTTAATCGATTTCTTTCATAAATTTCACAGACTGCTATAAATTATGAGACACCATTTTTTGAGGAGTTTAGGACACAGAATAGGACACATGTTTATTCAGTAACTGTTTTATTTCCTGTTTGGGTTTATGTATATGTTTTATTTTAAGATGAACTGTTTTTTTCATAGGCTTTGTTAGATGCCAGTGTTTCATAGCTATGCAAAGATTTGATTTCAAAGACAGTATCATAGCTATTTAATTGCATTTTAAACCTCAAAACTATCTCAAAGTAAAAAGAGGTGCTAAAGCCTGATATTGTGGTGGCTGTGCTTTAAAACAAATTATTATAATCTTTATTCAACCTATTACATTTCCAAAGTAAGTAACCTTCCCAACACCGTTTCGCCACGCGCCTCTCTCAGCAGAACTACACGCCCCATAATGCGGCCGCTGGGGAGCGGAAGTGACGCCTCGGGCGCTCGCAGTAGAGCAGCTGCAGCTGATGCGGTGACGCGCACAGCGCTGCGGGACGGAGGCTGAGCGCAGCAGCGGCGCGAGGATGAGGATGGATTATAACTGATGAAGAGAGACGCGCAATGATGGGCAGTTCATCACAATATGCGTGTTCGTGACAGCCGGGCTGATTTATCCACCTCTCATGTTTATTCATGTGGGCTGATGAAGTTCACCTGATGCTGAGACGGATCGTTTACTCATAAGTGCACAAGAAAGTGAGCTTCCTCCAACTGAACCTCAAGGACAAACTCACGGAATGTAAATATTCATTGCAAAATAATCACTTTTCCAGCGTTACTATTGATGCCCAAACCGTCTATAGCAATTTTGCGCGCTTGTAGTTGAAGAATTTTTATTTTATTTTTATTTATTCTTTTTTTTTTTAGTACAAAATGTCAGCAGTATTCTGAGAGGATGGACTTAACCTATTTATTTTAATCTAAAAGCAATGTTGTGAGAGTTATGACGCGGAAATGTCCGTTTGACGACGACTGGAGAACGTTATGTGTGAGTAACGGTCCGCCAATGACGGAAAGTTGACGAACGTCGTTTTTATTTATTTTCTTTAGTTTTCTTTTATTATTCAACAAAATAACGTGATGCTTTTGTTAATAAGAAACGCTTTTCTAGTCCCGACGCGACACCGCGACGCGTCGTTTAGTGTTTTCTGAGGGACAGTAGTGTGCGTTATTCTGAGAGACAGCGTCTGGTGTGTGTTCCTCAGAGGTTCAGTGTGTGTAGTGTGTGTTCTTCTGAGGGACACAGTGGGTATAGTGTGCGTTCTTTTGAGGGTTGATGTTCTGCTGGCCGCTCGTGCTGCTTGTGATGGGCTGTATTCAGAGCATCAGATGCAAACCCAAGAGTTTCCGGGACAGCATCATGGTTCTGGAGGTGAACTCCTCCATCGACTCGAACCCCACCAGCATCGACGAGTCCTCCAGCGTGGTGCTGCGCTACCGCACGCCGCATTTCCGCGCGTCCGCCAGGGTCCTGGTGCCGCCGGTGGCCGGTAAAGAGAGCTGGACGGTCGGCTGGATCCAGGCGTGCAACCACATGGAGTTTTACAACAAATACGGATCCAAAGGGATGTAAGTGTATCCGACACACAACATAAAGGCTTCACATCACACCTTCTGCCTTTTACAGCTCAACGTGACATGAATTTATGTGATGTATATTGTACTGTATTTGTTTGACAGAAACATGGATAATAACAATTTACAACACGTGTACTGTAGAAACAACAGCTGTAGCAACTTTTAGCTGAAGCTTTGTTTGCCATGGTAAATGTTTTAGTAAGAGAAATTACAGAAAATATTGTTCATGTTACAGATGTTACATGCACATACTATAGTAACAACAGTGAATAATGCATAATGACATGCAACTAACCCTAAACCAAACCCTAAATGTATCGTACATTAATTGTACTTCAGTATTTAATTATATAATTTCACTGTAACAAGGACAGTGTAACCAGAAACGATAATAACAATAACACAGTTTATTATCAGTAATTACACAGTCAGAAAGCGTCCTGTCTTCAGATGTTCAGCATTATTTGTGTATTGCACATGCTCTTTTAGATGAACATCATTTGAGAAGCAATCCAAAGCCTCGATGTCTAAACGTTAGTGCCAAACCAATGTGACAATCAGACACACGTGCATGTATAGGATCATCTTAAACTCGTAATTTTGACCGTGTGCAGTGTAAAGTATGATCATTTGATCATGTATGTGCATGAGGTGACATTACTTAGCCTGCATACCGTTTGAGGTTTCACTTGTCCTACTTCCTGTTGAAGAGACTACACTTTGCCCTATTTCCTGTATGAAACAAAAAATAAACCCTTCGGTGTCTTAAGATATCTGGAGACTGCACATGCTCAGCCTCTGCATATTCCTGGAAACAAGAGCACAGAAATGATCATGCATTTAAAATAAATGACGGAATGACTGACGTTAAACTTGTGAAAGCAGCCTTTCAACATTAATACTTAATTTTATTAATCACTAGTTCCACTTCCTTTGTAAGTAGATGACATCATATCCTTTATAACAGGTCTTTGCATTTTACGTACAACTGCAAGAATGTATTTGAAAGTATCGTTTACTGCAGACAGTAAAGTGACATGCACACATTTACTGCAGATATCACAGCATTGGGACAGTTTGCTCTGCAATTGCAATGTAAAAAATTGTAAGCTTAGGTTATTGGAGTAGCTACATGTACAGGAAAATACCATTCCAGTCTTTATACTTCAAAATTTTGGTAATTATTTGTGAAATTTACTAGCAATTTCTGAGCACAAATTGTTTCTACACCAGTTTAGGCCATTTCAGTAAAACCGAGTCCATCTGAAGGATCTTTATATTCAAGTACGCTCACAGAATTGCGTGGTAATGCTCTCGACTGATATTTCAGCTGCTGTTCTGGCCTGATAACGCCGGTCCTGTCGAACATTTACACACTCAGAAAACAAGAAAACACTTTTATATCTAGTATTTTTTGAGTCAAGTTCTCTCTTCACCTTCTGAAGTGCGTCTGTTCTGCTCATATCGCCTGATTATATGAATGTCGACAACATTAAGCTTTCATTCCAGATTATTATTTTACATCAAGGCCACAGTAAAGTGTACATTTAAGGCAAGACAGACCAGGTAAATAGTGTAAAATGTTAATTAATAGATCTCACTATATTTTCCCCAGTTGATTAATCACAGTTAAATTGTATTATAGGTCTTCTGAAATGTTATGCTTACATGTGTAAATAAAATATGCACTAATTTGCATAATTTCCAAAACATAAATCTTCGTAATTGATCTCTTTTTATCACTTTTTAAATCAGAAAATACTGTCAACAGACAGAAAACATACATTTTCACCATGTGTTTAGGAGTAAGATCTTATAATAAATCAGCATGAATGATATAGAATGAACAAACCCCTCAATAAAACCCTTCAGAATAAAGTTTGGTGTACGTAAGAGAAAAAACTCCTTAAAGATATGGATTGAAGTTGAATTATTCAAAGAGATAAAGTGCAATAAAATAAAGACTTGTGTATTTTGGATGTTTTCTTTCGACTATTCTGGGTCAATGTCACTGTAGGGTACCTTTTGGTGTCCTGTACATAAATAACTAATTTGCCATGATAACGTAACATAAAAATGATTATGAAAGGGTGTGTTATATTAGGCTAAGTTTTTATATTCATAACAAATGCATTACTTGGCTCTTTAGATACATTTTCTGGATTTTTCTTTAGGTTTGTGCAAGAGGATGCGTGTTATTTAGCTTTGTCCCATGCACTGCTCATTAAATTTGAATGAGAGTAGAATACAGTCAAATCATAAAATTAAAAAAATGTGTTAAATTTTGTTAATTTTTTGTTAAACTCAATTTGAGTGTATTGATCATTTGGTAATAAACACAATATTTTTATTTAATAAAAAAGAAGAGTTTGTCCACGTCCCTTGAATGGTTGTCCACCCTGTCGTGTTGGGAAATCCGCCCATTTAAGAAAAGGCCATCCCCTTTAGTGACATCAGGACGACATTTTTTGTCTCTTACGTGGCGGGAATTTCAGCCACTTAGGTGAATAAATTGGTGACTTTTCAATTGACAAATTTTCTTGGTATGAGTTTGCTTACTTGCTTTTCCCAAGCTTAACATGTCCACCCTGTCGGCAATAAAATATGCCAGAAGTGATTAGAATACAGTATTTTCAAAATATGTAAGTTTAAATATACCAAATTCTCTTCAACAGCCAGACTAAATATTTAGCTAGTCACAGTTTGTTGTAAGCTAATATGCTAATTGAAGCTCAAAATGTCCACCCTGTCGGCCATTTAGACTCGATAGAGGTGGGCTGAATGAAAATGAATGGGGAGGGATATCAATGTGATTGAGGATGTAATTGTATTATTTATTATTATTATTATATTATTTTTTTAGAAGTTGAATAAATGTTTCATTTTCATATTTTGTCATGATTTGTGTGTTCTGCATTATGTGTCCACACCGTCATGTGCTGGTCCACCCTGTCATCTTGATATTTTACAATAATATTTTAAATAATAATTCAATCATATCTATATAATCCAGTGTGTTCAATAGCTAGGTGTGGGGGCAATAACATGCAAACAAAAAACTGCATCCAAATATCATAGTTTTCTCCAAATAAGAAAAAATACGTGTGAATTGTATGAGTTTCTTTAAAAACACATGGTTCACATAAAATCTTTAATGTATTTATGATTTGAAAGCAAACAAATAACCCTGTTTAGGAAAGGGACATCATACCTTTCAGAAAATATAATTTGCATCCTAATTTTGCAATGAAAACGTATTTAACAGTAATATATATGTCCATGACAGGGTGGACATATCTTATGGTTTATGCTTCGAATAATGGCCCATAATTATCTAAAAAAATGTGTGGGAGCTCAGCTAATATCTTTCTATAGTACTTGAGTGTCTACTATTTATGATATGACAAAGCGAATGGGAAATTAAAACCAAAACTTTTGAGTATCGTGAGGGTTGAACTCTATGGTGATATTGACCCACATGATATGGACGGAAAATAGCCTTAAAATCAACCAGTGCATGAAAAACAGCCTGTATCTTGCCATGAATGGTTGATTTTCAGCGGTGAACTGACAAATGCAGATTTGTATTTGTTCGAGATGTTTCCTGTCATGCGTTGAGCTGAACTGATGGTGGTTTGAGATGGAAACCGCGTGTTACTCAACAGTGGTTCATTCCATTGATATTGAAGTGCGTTGTTTCGTTCCAGAGAACATCAGTTGACGTGTCAGAGATCGATCTGATGTTGTCAGTAAATCGTGCTGTTAACATAAATTTGCCTACATCTAACGTACTTATACGGCTGTGCAAAATACCAACAGTTATGTATGATTATTAACTACATCATTTTAACTCATCATAGTAAGTTTGAGTTTCATATACATGTATTTCAAGTAGAGAACTGAGAAAAACTGTCAGTATTTATGTTTTGATCTGTACAAGCCATTAAATGAAAAGCTGATGCATGAAAACATGCAAATTTTTGCACCTTGGTCAACAGTTGTTTTTAATGGTGCTATATAAATAAAGTTGACATTGACATTGACATATTCCAATGAAACATAAAAGCTTTACACACCAAACAAATGTATCAATCAATGTAAGTTGAGTATGCTGGTTATTATATTCATTATATTAAAGTTTTTGAGGACATGTAAACACAATAAACCTTCCCAAAAACCCAACCGTAACTCACATTAGACATGATTTAATATGAATATTGAGCAGTTTTTCTTGAGGGCATTTGGGTGCGTACAGCATAAACACAAGCACTCACTCACTCACACACACTCGAAGGGTTTCTATTCTTATTCCCCTGATGATAATCAAAGCCCCTCGTGTGTTCATGTCATGTGGCTCTTTCCCATGATGCTCTGCTGCTGATGCTTGAGTTCTGGGAGAAAGGTCACGGTTTTCCTGCATCAGGGAATCGATAGGCCGGTAGCTCTGCGGTTTGTCCCGCCGTCACCCGCGTCTGTGCTGATTCTGCTGTACGGTGAAGGTCATTGAGAGCGGCTGTGCTCTCAGCATCGCTGCCTTCACTGCTTAAAGGCACAGATCACACCAATCAGACATCTGTGATCATCAGCTCACCGCTATGAAACTTTAGATACGTGTGACTGTCACTCGTTTGTAAAACACGAAAGATGTTTAGCACAATGTTCACGCTGCTCTTTTACACAAAGCATGAATTCTGCTGAGCTCAAAACCCGCTGAATAAACACTGAAGATCATAAATGTAGTTCACATGACATGTCATATCATGCTTTGTGTGTGGAACACATGCACATTATCTCATTATTATTACTGAAGTCAAATCTCATCCAAACAGCCACATTACAGCCTTGGAACAAATGATGGAGTAAATGATGACCGAACTTTCTTTTTTAGGTGAACTAATTATATACTAACTATACCCTTGTGAAAAAAGAAGTACACTTTAGCACACTTTTAAAATAATACACTAAGGGCTAACTGAATGTAATGTATTCAGGCACTTAACTGCATGTTAACTGCAATTAACTGAAAATGTATTATAGTTTAAATTTATATAAAATGAAATTAGCTGAACTTTAGAGTGCTTTTTGACCCACTTAAGTAAGACTTAAGTATAGCTTTATATGTAATTTCATAATTACTTCTGTATACCTTATGCGACAGAGCAACAAGCGTGCAAGGCTAATTAGCTTGTGAAGTGGATTTACTTATTGTAGAATTAACAAACGTTATTTTTGAACGCAGACGTCATAAATGTCAGCAGACTGGGAAGATTTTAAAAAAGGCAGTTCATTTATAAATTAATACAAACATTGTGGAAACACAAATGGAAGACAGATGATAATGAGTGCAGCGCTGAAAAGGGGCAGCGCTACATATGGTCTATTGTCTTTGAAATATGGTAAAACTACTGTGAATGTACTAACAAACATTTATGATTACCTAAAACATACTTTAATGGCATTTTTATTAAAACTAGTATGTCATGTATGTAAATATATTTTGTAATTACACATTTGTAATGACGAAGCTGCTATTTAGTGCATTTAAAGGTTACCTTTTATTTTAAGGTCTCATTGTTACAGTGTAATTATCCACCTTTTCTACTGCGTTTTGGATTATGAGCTTGGGGTTTGGGGACATTCCACTCAAAATCATTTCAAATCAGATACATATTATTACAATTATATTTAACATGTCCGTAATAATGCTGTGGAAATAATGAAGCTTTAGGGGTTCTTCGTGGTATTTTTAATTAATTTGTAATTTGTTAATGCTTACACACTTTTAAATTTCCTTTTAATGATCGATAGTTGAACGGTGAGCACAATAATGTCACCTCACTGTATACAGTTTTTGAAAATGCTTATTATATTGGGTTCATAAATTGAACCTTTTCCTGATTGTTGACAAAAAGTTGGATACAATTAAGTATCGAGCAATATTAATTAACAATACTTACTATATAATTGAGATTAGGGTTATGGATTACTATTATTACTATCATAAGTACAATAAGGTGAATAACAAGGACACAAAAATGAAGTGTTACCTGTATAATTATATTAAATGTAATATTGACAAACAAACTATAGTTAAAACACTAGTTGAATAACACAGTTAATTACAACTGAAACCATAAAAAAAATTGTTAACTGAAATAAAATAAATTATAAAAAATGTTTCATTTAGTTTAAATTGATGTGATAAAATAACTAAAACTAAAACTCAAATAAAAATGAATAACTACTGCATATAGACATTAAAAAACTTCTAAAACGAACTAAAATTAACATGGAAGCAAAAAATAACATTTAATTCGATTTCGACACTAAAACAACGCTGTTTAAAATATACTTTAAAACTTTTAATTTGCCCTTATTATAATTTATACTTTTTAAAAGTGTGCTTAAGTGTGTTAAGAAACAGTCATGAAAGTGCCTTTCTTTAAGTGGTCTTTTATTTCATTATTATTATACCAAATGCAAATACAGATTTGTACAAATATAGCTTTACGATTTGAAGTACACCACAAGTGCACATTCAATACAGTGAAGTGCACTTCATTTTCACGAGGGCAGAGATGTGCCGTGTGAGTCAGATGATGATGCTGGTGGTCGCTGGAGCAGAAAGAGATGTGTGTGTTTGTTCTTTATCAAAGGTCTCTTTTGTTGGACGCTCAGACTCACATCCCCGTTCTATGTTTAACTTCCTCTAAGTGCTGGAATAAAAAGCATCTCTTGCCTTTGGCAGCCAGTGTTCTGGTTTCTCTAGAGTCAGCGCGCTTCATTCCCTCGCGTTTTCACGCTCTCATCCTCCGGTGTCTCCCACAGGTCCAGCTGGGAGCTGCCGGATCTCCGAGACGGAAAAATCCAAGCCATCAGCGACTCGGACGGCGTCAACTACCCCTGGTACGGCAACACCACCGAGACCTGCACCATCGTGGGTCCCACCAAGAAGGACACCAAGTTCACCGTCAGTATGAACGACAACTTCTACCCCAGCGTGACGTGGGGCGTCCCGGTGAGCGACAGCAATGTACCCATGCTCAGCAGCATCTGGAGGGACCAGAGCTTCACCACCTGGCTGGTGGCCATCAACCAGGCGTCGGGCGAGATCCTGGTGCTGCAGACGGTGCGCTGGCGCATGCGTCTGCACATCGAGGTGGATCCCGACAAGCCGCTGGGACAGAGAGCCAAGCTGTGCGATCCCTTCGCGCAGGAGCAGCCGCAGGTGCAGGGGAAGAACGAAGCCATCCCGCCCAACGCCATGGTCAAACCCAACGCCAACGACGCTCAGGTGCTGATGTGGCGGCCGCGGACGGGCGAGCCGGTGGTGGTCATCCCTCCCAAACACTGAGACCAAAACTGCTCGGGAATCACTGTGCTAAACGCCGCTGCAAAAAGATGAAGTGGGAATATTGCGTCTCAGACGGACGGAAAGAGCGTCGATTCACGCTGCCTTAAGTTTACATTGCTTTCACTGCAAACGTTTCGCCTTAAACCGAGTACAATGCAGTAAACCTCGCGCGTCCTACCTGTCCATAGATTTGCACTGGATGTGTCCCAGTTAGTCGTGGTCTAACGGGAC
Organism: Onychostoma macrolepis; assembly: GCF_012432095.1. Classification (NCBI taxonomy): domain Eukaryota; kingdom Metazoa; phylum Chordata; class Actinopteri; order Cypriniformes; family Cyprinidae; genus Onychostoma; species Onychostoma macrolepis. The sequence goes on along the minus strand of NC_081159.1, from coordinate 37,882,791 downwards.
TGCGATGACCGCCGCGCGTCCATCCAAACGAGGACACAGTCATTATGCATTCAGTGTTTTCAGCAGGAGCTTCAGTGTTTCAGTTTTCTGTCAACCAGCCACCTCCAGTGTGTTTTACAATAATATATCTTTTCTACTACATGTGATTTTGCTGTGTCGGTCAGTGTCAAGACGTCGTGGCCAATCGATAGAGCGAATACGCAAACGATCCGTTCTCCTGGTGTTTGAATGAGATGTGTGTGCGGGCGACAGGAGCGCTGAAAGCTGCATCTGCTCTCAAATCGATCTGCTCCTCAAATCAAACAGCATCAGCAGAAGCTGAAGGGAGAAACGTGTCGTTCCCGAATGAATGCGCTGAGAAACTCGTGTCCAGGCCACAATTCTGCACAAGAACTAGACATTATTTTCATGGCAGTACTACAGATATGACCATAATGTACCTCAAAAGTTGGAAATAATTCCGATTTTTAAATGTTTTTGAAAGAAAACTCTTCTGATGCTCACCAAGGCTGCATTTTTTTGATCACAAATACAGTAAAAAAAAAGCAAATTAAAATGAATTTGTGTTTTCTGTCTGCAAATAGAGTAAAATACTTTTTTAATTGAAATAGGTGATACACTACCATCAAAAAGAGAGAAATTAATACTTTTATTCAGTAAAATTGATTAAACTGTTCAAAAGATTTCTATTTGAAATAAATGCTGTTCTTCTGAACTTTCTATTCATCTGTGAATCCTGAAAAATAAAATGTATCACGGTTTCCACAAAAATATTTGGCAGCACAACTGTTTTCAGAAATGTTTCTTGAGCAGCAATGTAATAAATTACATTTGAACTGTTTTAACTACATTTAGCTGTTCGAAGTTGTAATAATATTTCACTGTTTTTACTGTATTTTTCAAATAAATGCAGCCTTGGTGAGCAGAAGAGACTTCTTTCAAAAACGTTGAAAAATCTCAGTATATTCCAAACTTTTGAGCAGTAGTGTGTAAATACTTTAGCGTTTTTATAATATATTTTTTGCATTGCAGTGTTGAAAATTTGAGGGCGAATTTGCTTGATATACATGAAAATGACATTTAAGCACAATTTTTATCCATTCTGCAACTCAAGATACAACGCACTTCAGCGCTTCCAGATGCCATGTGTTATTGACCCATTGAAGGCCTTATTACACTGAGATGTGATTGTGTTGATGGACAGATGAGCGTATGATGTTGTGATTCAGTTCAGCTGTAGTCAAATGCTGACCAGTATTTATATGCATACGTGGATCCAACGACACAACAGACATTGAGCTTTACGTCCATCTTCATCAGCACCGGACTGCTCCTCATACAATCAGTCCAGAGACTGTCATGAGTGTTTCATTTCATCAATCGCTTTTGGATGCTTGAGTTACTCATGTGTGTTTGATCCGTTCACATGGCGTGAGTCTGCAGGTGTGTGTGTGTGTGTGTGTTTGGACGCTTATACACAACATGACTAAATAATTTTAGTTCAGATTTCTGATGTTTGTACTTCCAGCAGAGTTTTATTCGTCATCAGATCAAATACATTCGCTATTAAATGTTTGTGTTTATGTCAAGACTCCTCATTCTCACATAATTCCTGCTGTTTGGCTTGGAACACTGTATGTGACACAGTATGACATCTGACAGACAATAAATCCGCAATAAATCCTCCAATCATTTAGTTTTGGATATGAAATAGTAACATTGAATCCCTTCAGCTCCATTAGCAGCACATGTTTATATTGCAAGTGTGAATGTGTGAGTGTGTGTGTGTGTGTAGGGTGGGGGGTGGGGCGTCAGACTCGTTTTTGTTTTCTCTTTTCAGAAGGAACGATGGGATTTTGGGCCGTTTTATAGCTTGACAATAATACTTGAAAAACAGAAGTGGGGAACATTTCAAACTGTGAAGATGCACATTGTGAGAACAAAACGTTCAAAGACAGCTGAATTTTTCATGAAGAATATAATAAAACTGTGAGATTCAGCACAGTCTCTTGTCTTTGATTCAGTGTGAATGTGGCATCGCTGCATTTTGTTTGTTTTGCATCTTTTATGTGCTTATAGATCAAATATTAATACTGTGATGAAACTAGTGAGAGATACGAGAGCTGCAGGGTTAATAAGGACATGGACAACCAAACACACAAACACAACAGAAGAATGAGAGACAATTATTACAGATTTAGTACGGTATTTTATTATTAGGCAAGGCAAGTTTATTTATATAGCACATTTCATACACAGTGGTAATTCAAAGTGCTTTACATAAAAGGAAGTGAAAAAGTCATTAAAAAAAAAAGTCAATAAAAATAAGGAATTAAAAAATAATAATAATAAAAACAAGATATAAAAATTGATTGAAAAAGAATTTAAAATTAAATTAAATTGAAGTTAAAAATTCTAAAATTCAGCTATTAGTCCCATTCAACCCTGTTATCAGGTTATATTTTTATTGAAAAACCCACATTGTTCTTGTTATACAAATCAAGAGATAAATGATAGTAAATGATCCTGTTGTGACAAAAGCAAAAAAAAAAAAAACTTTCATTCATCAAGGAAGCATTAAATTGACCAAAAGTGTCATTAAAGACATTTATAATGTTATAAAATATTTCTATTTCAAATAAATACTGTTCTATCGAACTCTCTATTAATCTGTGAATCCTGAAAAATAAAATGTATTACGGTTACCAATTGTTTTCAACATTGATAATGATCAGAAATGTTACTTGAGCAGCAAATCAGCATATTAGAATCATTTCTGAAGGATCATGTGACACTGAAGACTGGAGTGATGACGCTGAAAATTCAGCTTTGATCAAAGGAATACATTACGTTTTACAATATATTAACATAGAAAAGAGTTGTTTTTACTGTACTTTTGATCACATAAATGCCACCTTGGTGAGCAGAAGAGACTTCTTTCAGAAACATTAAAACAACTTTATTAGCCCAAACCTTTCTAGTATAAATGCAGTTTACAGCGATTGGTTGTGATTTATTTGAGTCCCACTGGTGTAAGATCTTCCTGTATTCTCACTGTAAGCACAGTTTCGTCACAGTCACCAGTGGATTTAAGCATGCTTGATAATGGAGCGTATTATACTGTTATATCCGTGGATGAAGACAGGGCTTAAACTAGAGAGAGACTGAGAGATTAACAGACTCAATCCCAGACGCAGACACTCTAGTGGCACGATAGGATTGATCTCTAGACACCAAACTCTGATCATCTGCAAACAAGCGACTGAAGAAGCAGACGCTCACAGAGCTGCAGGCGCATTTGTCTGCATTCACTGCTATATTTACACGCTTCTCTCTTGCACCTGTCCCGTTCTATAAACACATATAATCTATAAGATAATAATACATACAGACACCAGACACTCATGTGGGAAAACAAAAGCTCTAATACCTGAGGAACTAGAGGACGATGCTGGTCAACACATATTGATGTAGGGCAGGGTCAAAGGTCAGTGAGCTCAGACACGTGGTGCCTCTCAACCTCAGCAACAAACAAACAAAGAATGGGATCAGTGGAAGCCGGTTTGGTTTTAAAGGCTACTTAAAGGGTTAGTTCACCCAAAAATGAAAATTAGTCCATGTTTTACTCACCCTCTTACGCTTATGTCAGTTAGATGAAGCGAGAGAGATGTTTTTATTACGTTTGAAATATGGATATTTTTCTTACAAAAACGCATGGATTTGCAACAGGAGGGCTTTATTCATGACTGCAGTGATAGAGCTTAGAAGAGCCAGGACAATTTTTAATATAACTCATTGGATTCGTCTGAAAGAAGAAAGTCATATACACCCTAGGATGGCTTGAGGATGAGTAAATAACAGGATAATTTTCATTTTTGGGTGAACTAACCCTTTAAGTAAATTTGAGTGTAGTTTCAGCAAACTCTGGTTTTCTGATAGCTGTGTTTTTGTCGGTGTTAAAGGTGTAGTTCACCCAAAGATGAAAATTTTGTCATCATTTACTCACCCTCAAGTAGTTCCAAACCTGTATGAATGTCTTTGTTCTGCTGAACACAAAGGAAGATATTCTGAAGAATATGGGAAACTGAGCAGTTCTGGGGCACAATTGACTTCCATAGTATTTTTTTTTTCCTACTATGGAAGTCAATGGTGCCCCAAAACAGCCTGGTTACAAACTTTCTTCAAAATATCTTCCACCTTGGGTGAACTGTCCCTTTAACTGCAATGATAGCCTAACTTACGCTACACTGAGCTCACTGCTAAAGCATTTTAGAGACCAAATCACAAGACTTCTGCTGCTAACTATATTTATTTGATCAATTATATATTACATTGACAAATAATATTAAAATTTTAAATTATATTAATACAAATTCAAGCTTTAGTGTATATATATATATATATATATATATATACAAATGCAAGCTTTAGTATATATATATATATATATATATATATACATATTGTGCTGTCAAACGATTAATCGCATCCAAAATAAGTTTTTGTTTACATAATATTTGTATGTGTTACTTACTTTTACTTATGCCCTCCACCCCTCCCGGGGTATGGGCCGCCAAAGGTAGATCTCCAAAAATGTCTGTCCTGGGCCATTCTTTCTAGTTGATTCCAGGTGTAGCCCATCCTTTTGACGTCTGCTTCGAGGTTGCGTCGCCATGTGATTCTTGGACGGCCTCGCTTCCGCTTGCCTTGAGGATTCCACCGTACAGCAGTACTGACTTCACGTTAGAGTTGAACAGCCGGATCTTGATGGTCAAGGTCAGCTCTCTGGAAGCCCAGATGTTCTTGAGCTGGATGAATGCGACTCTTGCTTTACCAATTCTTGCCTTGACATCTGCATCTGTTCCACCTTGCTAGTCGATGATGCTGCCCAGGTAGGTGAAGTACTGCACTTCCTCCAGGGTACATCCGTTCAGTGTGATTGGGTTGATGTTGCTGACGTTGGTCTTAAGGATCTTGGTCTTCTCTTTGTGGATGATGACTCCAACCTGTGCTGATGTGGCAGCCAACACACTGGTCTTCTCTTGCATCTGCTGCTGGCTGTGGGAGAGGAGTTCGAGGTCATCGGCGAAGTCTAGGTCATCAAGTTGACTCCACAAGGTCCACTGGATTCCATTCCTGCATTCGTTGGTAGAAGTTTTCATGATCCAGTCGATGGCGATGAGGAAGAGGAATGGGGATAACAAGCATCCCTGTCGGACTCCAGTGTTCACCCGGAAGCTGGTGGTGAGCTGTCCTGCGTGGATCACTCAGCAGGTCATGCCTTCATATGAACTCTTGATCAAGTTTACCATCTTGGATGGGATGCCATAGTACTGGAGGAGCTTCCATAGGACCTCTCGATCCACGCTATCAAACACCTTCTTGTAATCGACGAAGTTGATGTACAATGATGAGTTCCACTACAAAGACTGCTCGACTATGATGCGCAGCGTTGCAATCTGGTCTGTGCATGATCAGTTCTGCCGGAAGCCAGCTTACTCATCTTGTAGTTGTAGATCGACGGCGTCCTTCATCCACTCTAGGAGGATCCGATTGAAGACCTTGCCTGGCACTGACAGGAGTGTGACACCTCTGTAGTTGTTACAGTTGCTGAGGTCACCTTTCTTTGGAAGCTTAATTAGACAACCCTCCTTCCAGTCAGTCGGTACCTCTTCCTTCTCCCAGATCTTCTCGAAGAGTGGGTACAGTATTTCCACTGACGAGTTCAGGTCTGCTTTCAGGGCCTCTGCTGGTATGTCATCAGGTCCAGCAGCCTTCCAGTTCTTCAGCAAGGTGATGGCTTTCCTTATCTCTTCTCTGGTCGGCTTGTCGCAGCTGATGGGGAGATCTTCGTCGGCTGGGTTGATGTCCGGTGGATTTGGTGGCGCTGGTCTGTTCAGGAGCTCCTCAAAGTGTTTAGACCATCTATTCGTCTGCTGTGCTAGTCCTGTGATGGTCTTTCCCTCCTTGTCCTTGATAGGTCGTTCTGGCTTGCTATACTTCCCAGACAATTTCTTTGTCGTGTCGTACAGCTGTTTCATGTTGCCTTTGAGTGCAGCCTGCTCCGCCTCAGCTGCTATTCCATCTATGTAGTCTTTCTTGTCCTTCCTAATGCTCTTCTTAACTGCTCTGTGGGCTTCTGCGTATTCAACTTGGGCCTTGGCTTTTGCAGCCCTAGTCCTGCTGTTGTTTATTGCCCCTTTCTTCTGTTTTCTCTCTTCTATCTTGTCCAAGGTATCAGCTGTGATCCACTCTTTGTGATGGTGTTTCTTTGTTCCGACCACTTCTTGACAGACTGTTCTCAGTGTCTCTTTTATAATCTGCCAGTTGACCTGTATACTGCTTCTTTCCTCATGCAGCTCTTGTAGCACCTCAAACTTGTTCTTCAGCTGAAGTTCAAACTCATCCCTGACGCTGGTGATCTTTAGGTGGTTGATATCATTCTTCACTCTACCTAGTGTTGTTTCCATCCAGTTCTTTTTTAACTTCAGCTGCATGCTGGCTACTACTAGGTGGTGGTCGGACCCCACATCTGCTCCTCTTCTAATTCTAACGTCCTGAAGGGATCTTCTAAACTTCTTGCTAATGCAGATGTGGTCAATCTGGTTCTCTGTCACACCATCCGGTGATACCCAGGTGCTTTTGTGGATCCACTTGTGAGGAAAGACGCTACCTCCGATGACCAGGTTGTTGATCGCACACAGTTCCGCAAATCTCTCTCCATTATCGTTCATCACTCCCAGCCCGTGTATCCCCATAACATGTTCGTATCCTGTATTGTTAGGTCCAACCTTGGCGTTGAAATCTCCCATAAGGATAACGATGTCTCTGGCTCGTAATGTTTCCACGATTTTCTGCAGCCTGTTATAAAACTCATCCTTGTCTTCTTCATAGGAGTCGTTGGTTGGAGCGTAACACTGGATGACGTTGAGGTTGACCTTCTTCTGTTTGGTTCTGAAGGATGCTGTGATGATTCTGGAGCCATGCACCTCCCATCCAATCAGTGCCCTCTGTGCTTGCCTGGATAGCATAAAGCCTACTCCCTGCGTGTGGGGTGCGTCAGTCTCTTCATGCCCGGAGTACAGTAATAGCTCTCCTGTCATCAGTCTCCTCTGTCCGGCTTGCGTCCATCTGGTTTCACTGATGCCCAGTAAGATCAGGTTGTTGTTCTTCATTTCGGCAGCTACCTGCTTAGTCTTACCTGTCTCGTACATGGTCCTGATGCGCCATGTGCCGATGTGTGTTCTCCTGGTCGAAAGAAGAATCGGCTCGGTGGCTTCCTTTCGGCTTTCACCATCTAGCGTCATGCGTCCCTGAATTGTCGAAGATCTTCCCACTTCCAGGATATTAGTCTCTGTTTCTCTATTTGGTGTTTCTGTAGCAGTTAGGGTTTTTCCGGGGTTGGGTTGCTAACCCTACGCCCAACCCTCCTTTTTCATCCGGGCTTGGGACCGGTTATTTGTATGTGTACTGTGTATATTTATTATGTAAAGACACACACATACAGTATATATTTTGAAAATATTTACATGTATATACATTTATATTTTATATTATATATTTAATATGTAAACAACATTTTTCTTAAAAATACATGCATGTGTTTGTATTTATATATAGCCTACATAATAAATATTCACAGTATACACATTATGTAAAGAAAAACTTTTATTTTGGATGCGATTAATCATTTGACAGCATTAATATATATACATACATAAACATACACACCTTATTCTTCAACGCAGAAGTACTACCGGTTAGCCACTATAGGGAAATAGCGAGAAGAATAACGTGCAGTAAATGGTAAAACTGTTTGCACTACAAACCAGTGTGTTCATAGTTAAGATAACACATTCAAATAATATGGTAATACACACCAATTTGCAATATCAGCGGCAAAACTAGCTGTTTTATTCAACTAAAAATTGCTGCACGCGGATGTTACAAATGGCCGCGCCCGCTCTTATGGGAAAAATAAGGCGAGTAGCTTGTAAGATGACTAAATTTGTATGTTTTATTTCAAGTTCTTTCTTTTACTTTGATCAATTATGAATTCACTTCAGGTGACTTTATTGTGAGTCCTGTGAACCTGCTGAAACTCGAACCCAAAGAAGTTAAACTTGGTTTAGATTGTTCCAACTTTTTTTTTTTTTTTTTTTTTGTGACTCTAATATTCTCTTTGAGGAAACCATAAAGTTGTACTGTAATAACTGAGAAACTCGCGTCAGAATGGCCCGACATTAATAAAACACCACAGCTTAATCTTGTTTTCCTGGATCTGACTCTCATTATCCGGCAGGGATTTACAGAAATGATGGAAAAAAAGGGCAGGATTACGGAGGAGCTTCTTCATCATCATCATCATCATCAGTGAATCTGCTGCAGGATCCACCTGTTCTCAATCAAACACTACAAACGACCTGCAGCTTTGTGCTTGAATAACACCAGAGTCAGTCATAAACGACAGATGAAGTGAGTCTGTAGAGTTCAGACTCTCTTCTAGAAGAATCTCAATCTGGATGTACTTTCACAGGCATGTGAAGAGACAGTGTTGTGATGATAAGCGCCTGAGTGACTGTGACATACACGCACACAGTATTTATCAGGTCAGGAATAAATCATATGTCAGGACTGAACAACAAATATTAACGTCTAAATTTAAGATTTATGTATTTGAATTGCATATAAAATGCTAATGAATTTGGATTTCACAGATTTAATGTAAACTAATAAACTTAATGTGAGATATATTTGTCAGTCACACATAATCAGTCTGATTTCTGTAATAGTACTAATAAACTGAATGTGTTTTACATATACAATAACTAGGTTTATATTTTTATCATCAATAAATCCATTTTGTTTCAATCTCACACTGATTGCACATTTTGCTTGTTCCACAGCTAGCCGTATTTAATTGTTTTTCCAATGAAAAGATTTATCATATTAATGCATTCTGGAAATATGAATATTTAAATAATTAAATTAATGCAAATAGTTAATTATGCCAAGTGCAGAAATCTGACCCGTTTCATTGATGCATGACTGACAAACATGCATCTCATTAAGTTTATTAGTTTATGATAAAACTATAATCCAAATTTTAGATGCAATTCAAATACAATAAATCTTAAATTTAGGCTTAAATATATTTTAGAGTGTGACATTAAAGAACAGAAATGAGACGTATGGTCAACAGCACGTGGGTTTATTTCTCATTGTGCGGTTAAAACAGAAGAAACTGAACTGAACATAAAACAGGAGGACATCAGCACACTTTAAGAACTCATTCAATCTTGCGCGCACACTATAAAACAGCAGATCAGATCAGATCAGCTGACGTCCACCGATCAACTCCTCCAACTGCTGAACGTCTGAGACGACGGCCTGGAACACATCATCAGATGTGAATGTGTGAGCAGAACACTGACGGATGTGTGTGAATGACACAACACTTACTGGTTGGTGCTGGTGTTCCCAAAACCTCCAAAACCTACAGACAAACAAGACACACTGAGAGTCAGACTTCATCAGTAATGACGAGTGAAAGTGAAGCAGTAAAGAGGTCTGGAGTGGGTTTATCACTGTAACTAGGTAACGTGCGACATTCTGTAAGCAGCACTCGAGTCTGTCTGCAGCGGATATCTCACAGGAGATGCAGAGATAAGAGCTCGTGAGAAACAGAGCCACGACTGAACTTGCTGTGCTGTTACTGGTAACTCAAACTAAAATTAGAATTAAAAATGCTTTTCATTAATTGAAATAAAGCTGATTATAAATATTACATTAACAACCAAATTTAGAAAATTATTAACAAATAAGTTTGTGTTAAAGTACTAAAATAAACAACAAAACAAAAGCACAAAATTACAAACTAAAATTAGAAACACTGCCTTCACAACTTAAAGTATTACAATTACTAAAAAATTAATAAAATTTACAAAAAGTTCAAAACTACAAAAACTAAAATTACAAACATTGTCTTGGCAACTAACTGAAGTAAAACATTGAAAAAAAGATGATAAAAGCACAAAAATGAGAAATGCTGCCTTCTAATATACCTGAAATATATAATCTGAAAAAAATAAAAAGTTAAGCTTAATGACAAAACTTAAGCTTAAAGTGCCAAACAAAATTATTAAAACTAAAATTAAAAAGGAAAACTGAATATAAAAACGTAATTCAAAATATTAATAAATAAAATAAAAAAGGTTGCTCGGTGTGTTTAGGTAATTAGTTTATTTGTTCATTATGAGTATTATTTGACATAATGAAGTCTGACTTGAGATTTTGGTTTGTTAAAATCAATCTGAATTCATTTTTAAATTAATGAGCGTGTAAAACTTTTGGCCAAACTTTAGTGTGTAAAATGCTAAATCATGTTGTGATTGTCTAGTTTTGTAGATGACAGAGACTCAAGCCCTACATGAAAAGAAACAATTGACATATCGGTAAGCGCAACTCGGACATCTTTAGCGCCATAGAGAAACATTGGAAGATCCGAAGCTCGCATTGTTTATGCTTCAAAAATGGAAAAAACGATGTGCCTGAGGTACTTGTAACGCTGATTCCAGGTATCCTGAGAGGATGGGCAATATCATTTATTATATCACATTTCCTGAATCCAAACAAAACAGAGCAAAATGTCCCTAAGTATTCACCTCAATACAAATGAAGACAAAAACGTTCATTTTCTGGTTGTCATACACTCATTAAGTTACAATTTTCATCTGCTCAAGCAGAACGTTTAATGTTATCTTGTGCTTCAGCAAGGTATCTCTGGCTAAAACTAGCTAACGTTAAAGTTTGTGAGTCCATGCTAATGTACAAACCTAAATAGCGGACTGTTCTCGCGTCTTGTACAGTGTAGGTCAAAAACACAAATGAAGGTCTACATTTCAGTGCCTCTCCATATTAAACTGGTTAAATATGAACAGTATTTGTATATGTACATGTATATGAACAGATACAAGAACAGTGTTGATCCTGCATGTTGTCATCCTTGATGTCTGTGACGGCCGACTGTAATATGAGACTTCTCCCGCTTGCATTGTGATCTGTAAACCCTCGCTTGAGTTACCCACCGTATTTATTTTAAAATATTTTATAAATCCCTCCATGGAATATTTAATTCCCATTTGGTGGCCTTGTGTGTCCAAAATTGTGCAAAAACATCATGGGACAAGGTTTTCACACTGCAGCTGTCATTGTAAGACAGTGAGCAACTCCTTTTGTTTGTCCGAGGGAGCAACAGTAACTAAGGGGGGCGGGGCTTACCGATAGGTCAATTGGCTACAAAATCTAGTGTAGTCTGAATGAAGGCGGAGTCTGAAATCAGGTGTGTGATTAAACTGAACTAGCTGAACGCAGCACGTTATCGGCTCTAACGCTGGTCCTGCTGCGGCTACATCAGCATCGGTTGGAAGCTGTGAACTCACCTCCAGATGAACCGAAGCCAGTGAAAGCACCGCTCTGAGCACCGAAGCCCGGCGGCGGCTGCTGCTGCTGCTGCTGCTGTTGCTGCTGCTGTTGCTGTTGCTGTGCCAGACTGCCGAACGACGGCGCTGTGTTTGAACCCGCTAGAGAGCCAAAGGACGGCGCACTCTGAGGAGACGCGAACCTGAAACACACAATCACAAGCATGCGTCGCGTCAGAGCATGAACATGTGACAGATGGCAGCGGGTTTATTTGGGTGAGTTATGTGGCTCGGCGCAGCTGCAACACACACAGGATTAGATCGCAGCACATATCACTAAAATTACCCACACCTCTGACCTCATCCGTCATAACACGAATCAGATTTACTCATTTACTAGAGGCTTTTATTAGCACAAGACCCTGTGTGTGTAAATATAGCTGTAGTTGTTTCAGAATTAAAGGTTAGTTCACAAAAAAATGAAAATTCTCTTATTAATTACAGACACGGAAAGACTGACACGAAAGAGATTGAATAAATGTATATTTGTTTTCTTTGCACACAAAAATTATTCTTGTGGCTTCATAAAATTAAGGTTATGGACCATTTATGACTATTTTAATGATGTCCTTACTAGCTTTCTGGGCTTTGATCATGTCAGTTGCGTTGCAGTCTATGCAGAGTCAGAGAGCTCTCGGTCTTATGGGTTTGAAATGATATGAGGGTGAGTAATTAATGACAGAATTTTCATTTTTGGGTGAACCATCCCTTTAAACTGTTATTTCCTCTTTATTTTAGTAATAAACTCAGTGTGTCTTGTGTCATTATCTGTTCAACTTCGTTTGCATGCTTACATCTGTTGCTCATGATCAGTTTTTTTGTTCTTGGTTTTATTTCTGTTCACTTGCTGCATTATTTCAGTCACTGACAAGCTGTTTTTATTCGAGCGCTGTGTTGGTGTTTTCATTCTGCTCACGACGGACGCTGTGCTCACAATTGATGATCAATATCCATCAATTATTCCATTTGACTTGCAGTGTCTCGTCTAGTTTCACAGCAACGCTTCAAAACACATTTTCTCCACTTTTAACTTAAACTACAGAAACACAACAGGCCAGATATCTTAAGTCTTTATCTTCATCTCAAGTAATTATCTGTAAGTGAGTTTAAAACTCACTAGATGATGGAAAGGTTCGATAAGATCTTTTTAAAAGACTTATTTTTATCATCATGTAGAATTATTTATAGTAATACTCCAATCAGGAATTTTAGACATTTATTCAGGGCCTGAATTTCATTTTTGAAAATGGGGGAAATTTCCCTCTTATTAGGCGACTCTTGTGAGAGAGGATTTATTTTTTTAATTTTAGAGGTGGAGGGGAGCATTTTTTACAGCACAAAACAGCTGCTCAAGCAAGTGGCAAAACATTTAAAATACTTTTCTTTCGTTACCACAAACATTCTAAATTAAAACTTAGCACTGACAGAAACAGTCAGCTCTATTGCCTCTATTGCCGCAATCCTGCGATTCATAAAGAATTTTTTTTCCTACCTCCACGAGTGCCATCTATTATTGCCTTGTTTATCTAAAAGTGCTCTTTTTCTTTAAACCTAGGCAAAAAGCCATAGCCTAGGTGTTGACTGTGACACATCAGACTTTATATGTATTTATAGTGTAATTACTATATTTTCGTTTTCATATTTACCGCAAACAATGCGCTGTTACTTTAATTCAGCACGTGCAGCAAACTCTGTGTGGAATCAATCGCTGCACTGCTGCAGACTGCTTCTGGAGCGCACTGCAGCCGTGTGCAGTGTGAACGCTTTAAAATCCGTTAACATGAGCACGGAAAAAATACGCACAGCATAGGCCTACGCACTGCAAAAGGAGTATGTGTGAACCTGGTGTTATGTGTGTGCGCTTCGAGTGTGCATGTGCGCACGGTCTCCAGGAGAGCGCGCGAGCACTGAATGGTTAAACACTGGCAAGAATTAAAAACAAATGCAATTTATAAACTTTAGTGATAACACTGCCTCGATTGGTGACAATTTCTGTGTCAACTGTGCAGCTTTCTTATAGACAGACGATCAATCGGAGGACCCCTACGTTTGTTCACAAAATCTACAGATGCTATTGTCAAGAGATTAGAAACATTTCCAGTTTTCATTGTCTTTAGTGAATTAAGAGTCAGTCAATATTGTGAAAATGGTCATTTTGTGTGTCTTATATAAACTGCCCTAACCATAGTCTCCCAAACCACATATATCCACTTTAGTCCAGTAGAAATATAATCATGTAGAAGTTTCACTTTATCTCCATGCAATAACACATTTACAATGGTGTTGAGAAGCTGAACATACAGCAGCCTGTGCTGATCTGTGACGGGAGACTCCTGATCTCTCTCACAGCCTGTAATCTCCAACACACACACACACACACACACACACACACACGCATAATCTCTGCATAACCTACATCCTGCATCATTTCAGACAAACACGCTCATGTGAGCCGCTGCTGGAGATGAAAATTACAATAATCCAGCATTTAATTTCCTTCATTCTGAGCGTCTGCACACAGATGTCACGACAAACCGCTCGACAACTTCATCTGATCAACTTGAGACACAAAATACATGCACATTCATCTATTCTGCTGTCTAACATGAACAATAAAACATAGCTCTGATCCCATTCATCACAGTAAAGCACGCTCCAGCTTCACTGCACTGTCACGCTTTCATCCAGTGTGTTTATATGCACTGGGCGAATCTGGACTATTTTGCTTTCCTAACATGTCTTCTTTCAGACTAGTGGAAAGAAAACACCCAAAATACACATAAAATATTGAAATCTGTAGATGATATCTTTAACAGGTGGTGAGTTTGTTTCTCCACTTCAGCAGAACTGACAAACTCCAAAACTTATAGTTTTAGTCTTCTCTATATTCTGAAGGATTGTTCATATATCATTGACACGGATTTATACAACATTTTACTCCTGAAAACATGGTGAAAATGGTTTTGATTTGACACAAATTCACATTAAAATCACTGTATTGCACCGGACGTGGAAGCAGAAACTCACCCAAATCCGCCGACGTTGGCGGCTGTGGTTCCCTCACCAAACACCTTCCCCGAGGAGGAGCCCAGCGGACTGTTGAAGGAAGGGGCGGAGCCAAAGCCTGCTGACCCACCGAATGCTGGAGATCCGCCGAAAGTTGGAGGACTGCCGAAGACTGGCGCACTTCCGAAACCAGCTGCAGAACATCAGAGCAGAAGCACACACATCAGCATCAATTCGAGACAGGAGAACAGGAAACACACCGCCATTGTTCAGGAAAGAGTCGCTCACTGAGCGCTCTGAAATTACAGCCAGCTGAATAATTCAGTGAGTCATGTCATTGAATTACATTTTTTGGATCGCTGACATTAAAGTAAATGCTTGTTTGGTTTTAGAAAAGATTCAAGCTGAATGTAAAAGACAATTGTTACTAACCAATCATCATTATCAAAAATAAATAAATAAATAAAATATATACACACAAACATAAAATAACAAAAATAATACCAATAAATAAAAAAAAAAAA
Source organism: Onychostoma macrolepis (assembly GCF_012432095.1). NCBI lineage: Eukaryota > Metazoa > Chordata > Actinopteri > Cypriniformes > Cyprinidae > Onychostoma > Onychostoma macrolepis. The sequence continues at coordinate 37,867,781 of NC_081159.1, read as the reverse complement.
AAACAACATTAATAAAACTAAATAAATAATTTATTTAACTTTATTAATGCTATTGTGTTAATATAATTATTATTATAATAATATAATAAACTAAATCATAGAATTAAATGGAAAAAAAGGATAAAAATTTAATTCAAAATAATAAAAATTAAATAACAAAATGACAAAACAATAATAGAATTAAATAGAAATCAAATGAAAATAAACAATATCATAATTATAAAAATTAAATATTCAAAATAATAAAAACAATAATAATAGTCCTTGGCATTACAATGTCCACTTCCTCGTTTATGTGTTAGACTGCATCAAATTGTGTAGAATGTGATTGACCTGGTTTGGTGGGTGTAGAGAACGATCCGAAGCCCTGTGCGGCTACAGACCCCGTGCCAGAGCTGAATGAGCCGCTGGGTTTCTGTTCACCAAACGAACTGTTACCGAAACTAAAGCCCTTCGCTCCGCTGTTCCCAAACAGGTTAGATGGACCTGCGAGAAACAAACCACACAAGAACCTCAGCACTAATGCATACGAGACAGATGAGACTCTCTCTGGTGCACAAAACACAGAGCGATCATTTAGATACTAGAATCAATTTTATTCACATTTTGATTGTTTTTTTATTACTAGATTTTCCTTTAATTTTCGTCTTCGTATTTTTTTTAAATTTATTTATTTATTTTTTCCAGTTTTAGCTATTTTAGTATATCAAGTTAAACTAAAAAACTGCCCTGAGAATTAGCTGAAACAAATGAACTAAGTTTTTCTTATTTCAGTTAACATTTATTTCATTTTATTTATTTTTGGTTTCAGGTTAATACAATAGCCCTGGTAAGAGTAAATATCTGTGTGCACACCTGTATTAATGGGTTGGCCGAATCCACCTGCGGCTGGCGTTCCAAACGGGTTTTTGTTGGCAGCGTCTTCACTGGGTTTTCCTCCAAGACCACTGAAAAACCCTGATCCTGATGAAGCGTTTCCAGTGTTCGACCCGAACAGACTTCCGCCAGACTGAGCCTGATTGCAAAATCACATCACATTCGTACTTGAGATTCACATTTTCAACCACAAAAACCTGCAATTAGTATAATCAACTACATTACTGGGTGTTTAATCTGATTCACAAATGTTAATAAGCTATTAAATACAATATTGCTTCGGTTAAGGGATTTTTTGACCATAGCAAAACCAGTCTGCTGTATTTGAATTTGAAATTTGACTCGGAATGGAAAGATAGAAGCAATATGTAATTCTGGTGACTCAAAGCAGTCCTTCAGCAGACTGACAGCTCGTCTCAATTCAAAAGCCTGCGGCAGAGTGAAACTGAAACTTTTTATCTGGTACGTCGCAGCTTCAGCCTCCACCACATGCTGATGAAACGCCATCACTGCATCTTAGACTCAAACACACACATGCAGCTGAACAACCCGCCTGCTTTAGCATACGAAGAGGTATTTTATAAGGACTGTACCTGGCCAAACACGCTGGCTCCACTGGCCTGCTGTCCAAACACTGATGAGGTGGAGGGGTTGCTGCCAAACGCTATGCAAAAAACACACAGTTATTAAGAGATCAAACATGAAACTGTGCTTATTCTTTGGCACTGGATGAAATCAGGCTCAAAATAAATGCATGCACAATTATATATGAACTTGATAAACCTTGCAAATGCATCTTACTATCCACAACCACATACCTTTCAAAGAAATGCAGAATTAAACATATGTACAGTAAATTGCACTAATAGAGATGGGGTTTTTTTGGTAATAGTGCATGCAATATGGACGATGTGTGTTTGTGGATCGAGTGGCATGCATTCATTGACAATCCCATTTGATTTACTTGGATTTTGAGACTTGATTGTCTCACTGAAGCATTGCCTTTCAACATGCTCCTCTATCTGACTGACTGATTCAGAAATGCACAAGTGAAAAAATAAACAGCAGCTGATCTCAAATGTCGCTGATTATGCAAAACATCACAACAATGTGCGTTTACACTGCAGGATCACTCTCAAATATGAATAAATTAATGTACAATCTATGAAACTGCAAAATCATATGAAATGATAAACAAATACTGCATATGTATCTTACTATCCACAAACAAATGCAGAATTAAACTAAATGTACAGCGATTTGTTCATAGACATTTGTGAATACAAATTTTTTTTGTATTAGTGTATCAAATTTTGTGCAAGCAGCAAGGAAGATTACATTTGATTAATTTGAATTTTGAGACTGAAACATTGACTTTCAAGTAACAATCTCTTTGTGCTGCTCTATCTGTTTAACTGGTTCGGTAATGTACAGTTCATCTCAAATGTCAGTGATTATCCAGAAAATCAGAACATAATATGCAGGCCAAGGTCGATACATTTGCATAATTTCAAACAGCACATTTCTTGAGTTTAGCGTGAGTCTAAATAAGCAGAGCATAAACAGGTGTGAATCGGGCATCCTACAATGTCACTGAAGCTCAGGGGTCAGAGACTCAGCTGCTTATAATGTGGATGTCTCAGGATATCTGAGAATTCATAGGAATGGGAGAAATCCTGGCCTAAGGACACGCCTGAGACTGCTGCACATTCTCCAGTGCTGGACAATCACATCCACAGCCCTGACACGTTCATGAACAACACCCAACTACTCACGTAAACACGCACACTAGATGTCAACACGTTTAATGCATCTAGAGTCTGTCTTCTAAAATTACCATTTAGCTGCTTTTCCACCATCATATCCAAACCGCTCTGCATCACTGAATGTCCTCTCCATGCTCAAACTCGGCAACCCCCCAAATGTTTTTATTTATCAGCTTTAAAATGTGGTTTTATTGAGGATTTTTAACATGATTTTAGGAAAAATGCTCACCCTATATACAGTGGTGTCCAAAGTTATTAGAACACCTGACAGATCTGAAAATATTGACAGTCGTTTGCCTCCAAAATATGATTTCATTTCCTTGTTCATGAAATATGCAGATAGTTGCTCTGAGCACACCAAATATCAGATGAAGTGAGTCATACTGTTTTACCCACTTTTAACTTTAATGGTGTGTCCACCTTTTGCAGCGATTACAGCAGCACATCTCTCTGACATAGTGTCAATATATTTCCTGAGAACGTCAACACTAATGTTATCAAATGCTTTCTGCAACTCAAGCCAAAGGCTTTCCTTTGAATGTACAACAGATCTGTCCAGTTTATTTTCCAACTCGCCTCAATTTTGCTCGATGGGGTTGAGGTTATGGACTTTGAGGGGGCCAGTCCATCATTTTCAGTGTTCCAGCAGATTCCTTCCGTCGCAGGTAGTTCCGGCAATAGTTCATTTTATGGGTATTGTAATGGCCAATTCAACAAAAACAACTGAAACCTCTTAAATATGCCAAGTGTTCTAATACTTTTGGCCACTACTGTAGTTTGCATTCATTTTTTTCAGTTCAGTTGTCTCATGCCACATTCACACGGGGTGGGGGGTTTATAGAACCCATTTAATATGGCTACATAATAGTAACAATAATAAATATCTACTAATATAAATAAACAAACTGATACATATTAATATAATTATTTAAAATATACAAATAAATGAAACAAACCAATAAGGAAACATATTACAATGAATAATACTACTTTTGTATTTTAAAATAAATTATTATTACTATTTTATAAATCAACTATAAAATTACAACACTAATATTTATGGATGACTTAATCTATTCACTTTCAAACAGTAAAACATCAGGCTTTCATTTTCGTGGAAAACTGAAGAGAGATCTTAAGCTTTTCTTTTGTTGACAATAAAATTGATTTTCATTACAAATTAAGGAAGATAGGAGTTCATATGGAGCAGAATTGACTGTGAACTGTTCTGAGATACTGAAAACACTGGATCATGAGTTGCATGTGTAAATGAACTGCTGCATTTCAGCAATTCATAAGCTGTAGTTCTTATTTCATTGCCTGTGATTCCTTGCATAGTTTACATACAGTATCAAGGCATTATCAGGTTAACAACTGATGCATTCCTGTAGCACAAAAAGTAGAGCATGGCACTAGCAAGGTCACGGTTTCAATTCCCACGGAAAGCAATAACTGATTAAATGGGTAACTTGAATAAAACGTAAGTGGCTATGGATAAAAATATCTGCCAAATGGATAAATGTATTTGTTGTGTAAATTCTTACTGATTTCACAGCACAGCAAACCATAACAATAACAGCTATTCGGCACAATGGTGGAAAAGCAAATTTCACAAACATGGCTGCACAATCATTTTATATTCACAATATGGCCCAGTGTGATAATTAAACTGCAAAAGGCTTCAATTGAATTAATTAAATACACAGCCTAGTGGATGTGCTGTGGGCTTCACAGTGAGCGGGTGGCGTAACATCAAGATGCTCTGTATAAATGTGGGACAATCCCTCTGGGGTTAAAAGTACTGATCTGCTGAAGGTTCATGTCTCGCTCCTAAAGCGTTTCTAGCCTTTCATTAGTACTGTTATGGATATAAATTGTCTTAACCTTTAGTACAGAATGTTGCTTGTACACAACCTGCACATTCAATAAAGAGCTGCTTCATCGCTGACACATAAAAGACATTTGCGAGTTCTATATCATACAGTGGACTGTAAATATAACCATATCTATCACTTATTATTTTACCTTATAAAGCATCCAGTTACAATAAGAGATACTGCTTCAGTACATTAATGAACTGTTTGACTGAATCAAACTCAATTTGACACTTTTTTTGCAAACCACTTTGACCAATAGCCATTAATTTGAATAACTAGTTCTGCTTCTAAACAGCTGACAGAAAACAAAACATTATTTCTAAAATATTAAAGGGGTCATCGGATGAAATTCACTTGACGTTGTTTGAACATAAATATTTGCTGGAAGTGTGTGTACACATCCATCCTATAATGATAAAAAGCCACCCAGTGTTTTTTTAAAATTCCCTCTCTCAAATCAGGCTGTCCTGAGATTCCTGTCAGAATGACGTAGTTCTGCGCAGGCCGCTCCCACGATAGTTGATTGACAAGGCTGTCTTACCTTAGACCCGCCCTGAGTGAGCTGAGAGCTGTCTGCCATTGTGTCTCAGATTAAGCGATTGAGGTGTTTTGTTGTTGGATGTAGTAATGAATACAGCAGTCATCATTTACTCCTGACATCTGAGCTACTGAAGACGCAGAAGATTAACGTTACTTTCATTTTTGAAGGGAATGCGCCAATCCCCGATCTGCCTAAATGCGTTTATGTTCACGCGAATCATTCGTGATCCAGCTTGATCTACAGAAGTGAGTCTAAGGGTTTTTTATGAATCTTTGCAAATCACCTTTCCTAATAATGTGCTAGTTAGCCAGTTTCACAGCTAAAGTAAACAGTACTGCTCGTCACCCCATGGAAGACAGGGGTGGGGTCAGCAGAGCTTATTAGCATTTAAAGCAACATGGACTAAAAAACAGCTTGCTGAAAACAGAGCTGATTTTGACAGAGTAAAAAGGGTGTTTTTTACACTACCATTGAGAAATAAAGTATGTTATAGACTTTTCATTAAGACCCTAAAGAATCATATCAACTTGTGGAAAATGGGCATCCGATGACCCCTTTAACAGGGAAAACGATTCAAGTTGGTAAATGGTAACCTCCACAATTACACCGTGTCCCGACTACACACGTTGTGACAATACTCCAGCAACAAACATTCTGGCTGTCCACACCACAGGCAACATGGCACGACACGACAACGCAATGTGACAGAATCAATCAAATATCACAGCCAATCAAAAGCCTGTGTGGGTGGGGTCTCTCTGGAAGCGCACTGCACTCGCAACGAAATGGATAAGTTTATAATCTAATTCATAAATATTAAACCTTTTTAACATTATTAAAAGTACATAGTGAGTGACTGATACCATCTTTGTCATGAAATATGCTTGTTTCACATTGAGTTCACAGTTTTAACGTACATCTTTGCTTTCATTTATTTTCAAGATCTGGGGTAAGCCATCTGTTATTGCTTTCAGTATGGCTATAAAGGTCACGCAAAATGATATTCAAACTCACTTTAGACACTTTTACCATTGAATAAGGCGCACAATCAGTACCTGAGATTATCACTGTCATAGTTGCTATGTTGTTGCTCTAGTCGCAGAATTAGAAACCATTTCTAAAATAGAAATTTCGAGTCGTGTCATGTGTAGTTAGGAAACGGTGTAAGACGAAGATTTAGCAGTAGTACTTTGTTGGGGTTCATACCACAGTAAAAAAGGGTCTAGCAACAACCCTGGTCGGGATCAATCCAGCAACTTCTCCAAGTTAGCACCAGCTCTGGGTCTCATCCAATAAACTTCATATATAATTTCATCCTACTCTTCCCTGTCAGAATGTGTGGAAACAGGCCATAATGAGTATTGCGCTTTCTAAAAACCCACCTGGTTGTTGTCCAAAGCCGAATCCAGAGGACGATGCTGTGGTGGTGTTGCTGCCAAACATGGATCCCTGGCCAAAGCCTGAGCTGGACTGTCCAAAAACAGTTGTGCTGCTCTGGCCAAAGGGCCCAGTGCCAGTACTGGCTGCAGAGCTGGTTGCGCTGGCTCCGAAAGAGAAGGAACTGGCACTATTTGTGCCAGAGGATCCAAACAGTCCTCCTCCTCCACTGTTTGTGGCTGACGTGGTGGTGGCTGCCGCCGGCTGCCCAAACCCAGAATTTGCGCTAAACGCGGCCTGACCAAATGTGAAGCTGCTAGCAGAACCAGAGGCCGCAGGCTGGCCGAATCCTGCACCGTGACTCTGTCCGAAGGCAGGCTTTCCAAAGCCAGAGGTGGCAGAATTGGCACCAAAGACGGTAGACCCGAACACAGTGGTCGGAGCGGCAGAAGTATGTTGTCCGAAGACTGGGGTTGGAGCTGTACTGGTGGTGATGGCTGCAGATGGGGCAGAGGAGGCCGCTGTAGTGACAACACTGGTGAGATTCATGGCTCCTACAGTCAGACTGTCTGTGCCACCCGAAGGTGGGGCGAAGATTGAGCCTGGTTTCTCGGATGTTGGAGCTGAGGATGGGGTGGTTGCTGGTGTCTCTTGTGGTGCAGGAGTGGTTGTGGAAGTGCTAGTGGTCTCAGGGGCAGGATCAGAGACTGGCTCTGCTGCAGGAAGCTCGGAGACAGGCGCCAGTGTCTCAGATGGTGGGGTAATTGATGGAGGTGGTGTGGAAGAGACCTCAAGAGTTGGAGGAGTTAGGGGCTTGTTGGAAGGTGCTGTAGTGGGCTCAGTATTGGTAGGAGCAGCGGGTTCAGTGACTGGTACGGCTGATGGAGCACTTAAGGTTGGTGGTTTAGGACTGGGTTCTGCTGGAGGTTCTTTAGATTCAGTATCACTGGAGGGAGCCGGCTCAGTTGAAGTCGTCATTTCTGGTTGGAGGGACTTTGTTGGAAGAGTTTGCGTCTCTGATAGAGGTGCTCGCAATAGACTGTCGAAAGAAGTGGCAGCTGGTGGAAAGGAAGATGTCGACGGAATGGTGAAACTTGGCTTTATTGAGGGAACAGTTCCCTCCTGTGGTTTAAAGGTGAACGTAGACGAGGCAAATCCTTGTGCCGTAGTCGCCTTTGGAGCTTCTGCTGCAGTGCCTGTTGATTCCAACGAACTTCCAGTTTCTGCAGGCTTGATTTGTGCAGAACTGAAAGCAAATCCTGTAGATCCATTGCCAGGTTGTCCAAAAGCGAAACCCAAGGTGGTCTTGGGGACTTCCTTTCCATCCTCACTTTGGCCCACTCTTAAGCCAGAAAAAGAGCCGAGAGTTTCTCCAGCATTGCCCTGGGTTTTGGGAGCTTGAAGGAGTTTAGATGGCTCAGGAGGTGGTGTAGAGGAGCTCACGCTCTGTGCGGGAGATGACAGTTTTGAAGTGAAGGAAAACGGCTCCTCAGACCCCACAGGACCAAATGTCATCTTTGTTCCCGTGCTGCTTGCAAAAGAGAACTTGCCTGGTAGGCTAGAACTCTTTGCTATTTGCAAAAGTAGAAAAAAAAAAAGACATTTACTAAAAGAGACCAATACCAATAAACCAATGTGACCAATAAGCCATTGGAAGGTCTAGAACCTGCAAAATCTCTCACATATTCTGCACTGAATTTGAGGGATATTTGGGGGGGGATTGTGCTAAGTGGATTTTATAATTTTTTCAATAATGTAAAATTCAATTTCAAATTATTCTGACGATTCAAAGATTAACATAAGCAACTAAAGTAACAATAATTAAAATAAAAAATTAAATTTTAGAATTCCATAAGTTATCTGAAGCCCTCGGTTGAGAAACACTGCTCTAAATTATGTGGACATTTCTGCAGATTCTTTCAGGCCCTCCTGGCCATTGGAATGGCACTGAAAACCTTGACATTTCCTAACCAAAAGCTGTGTTAAAAACTACAATATAGTAAGTAACATTAAATATTTGCCTTTCTAAATGACACGAGACACACATGGAGATGATACCTTGAGTGTTGTTGGTGTCCTGTGATGGAGGGGCGAAACTGAACCCTGCTGACCTGTGAAAAGATAACCAAGATAACCACTCATAAGAGTCAATAACAACCATGAAGACCTGTATTGAGATGAAGGTGGTCATTGTAATGATGTTTAGTAACTCACGGAGAAGTAAATGAAAAGCCCTTTGAGTTCTTCTCACTGATGGATGAAGATGCTCCTGCCTCAGTTTTAGCAGCTCCACCTGTAGCAGCCCACACAGAAACAAGCTCATCACGACACTCAAACCAGCATTACTACACACAGGTACTAGAGTATAAACAAAGTAGTGCAGCCCTCATCTACCGGTATTTAACATTTATTCTACTTCATACTGAACTATTTGTACTATTGTGGGAACTCAGAGTCACACTCACCAAACACAAAACTACCTGATGGGGTCTGCGCCGGACCTGCCAGCGGTGCCGAGACCTTTAACACACCTTGACAGGAATTCTGCAAGTAAAAACAATAGTTACACCAAACGACAGACATTCACTCACTGGAGATGTTCTGTGTGTGATTTGTAAGACAAAATCATTGTTACAAACACTGAATTCTGATAAAAAGCAGTCTGGCATTTCAATCAGCAGTAACCGAGTTGTGTTGTGCAGCTCATGTGCGACTCACTTTATTGGCCTCCACCGTCGCCAGAACCTGCTGAACCACCTGAGCCGCCGGTGCTGGAACAGACGCGCTACAGACACACATAAAACGTGACTGAGTCATTCAGACAACTCAAGGGACAACTTCTAGCAATCAAACAGCACAGGGACTTAAGAACGTGAGAGTTTATAGGAAGACATTTTCCAGACAATTTTGTAAAAAGAGGAAACCATTATTTGCGATCAAAAAACTGAAAAAAATAAGGCCCTTCAGTCCCAAAGCGTGTACATTTAGAAAAATACCTAAAAATCTTTCACGTTAACATCATCTCTCTTTTCAATTTCCACTAAATTATACAATGTGATGAGGGCAGAATGATCTCTCCCATCTCACTATACTGTTATCCTTTCAGCTAAAGCAATAGAGGTTTAATGTTGCATATTTTTATCATAACAGTATAATATTTTATAATAAAACCTTAGACCTTTCTAATGATTTATAGTTATAGGCTGCCTGCATGTTACCAGGTAAGCTTGCAGTTTAAAAAAAAATATATAATAATTAACATTATTTATTCTTAAACTCTCTCTCTATATATTTTTTAAATAACAAAAGCATAATTACAATAGTAATATTTCTTATTGTTTATTATTTTTATTTTGCAATAATAAATCATAATAATAATTATTAGCCATATTAATATAAGCACAATTTTGGCCAAACTGTGACCAAATTTTTTACCCAAATCGCGCAGCTCTAATGTCCTAATGTGTTTTGCAGGCACTAGCATGCTTGCTTGCTTTTGGCTGGATGGAAATAGGCTAATGTGTGTGAAGAGCTCATATTTACAGATGAATGCCTTTGTGTTCAGGGATGCATCTGAGAAACATCCTGAGTATTTGAACAAAACTGATCTGATGCTCTGCGTTCACGTTTGTTTATACTTCCCGTCTGAGTCTGTGAGCGTGATGCTCATACAGCACAGGAAGTTCACGTGGAAAGTGTCCTGCGGGGCTGTTCAGGACAAATATCAGCCACAGCATTGGTCAGACAGACTGATTGAGCAGGCAGAACGGCCGACGCTCATGTGACCACGATGATGATGATGAAGAGCAGTAACTGGAGCAGAGGAAGAGGAGAGATGTTCCCTGATAAACAGCCCAAGCACTTGAATCAAGATGACCTCATTACAACGGTCACCTGACCTCTGCACGGCGAACAAACCTAATGAACAAGTGTGTGTGTGTGAGGATGTCTCCCATCTGACTTTCTGCATCAGTATGAGAGATCAATACAGACAGGAAGAGAGACACACACACAGGCTGAGACAGCAGTTTAGTGCATACTGCGCAGTACACACTGGGGAGGACAGTATCAATCTATGCAGGGCTCCAGACTGCAACTAAAACGGTCACATTTGCGACCAAAAACATTAAGGTTTTTGGAGGTCGCCATTGGTGACTATATAAATTTACATAACGACTTTTGCATGTAATGCCTTTTCCCTAATTGTTTTGCAATTACATCTTTTGTTGTGTTGACGTAATAACCTGAGACAATGCACTAGGTTTTAGTGAAAAAAAGACTTTCAAACAGTCCTCATCTCTGCCAAACAGCAGCGTTGACAGCACACCTGCTAAAAGCAGCTCCAGTTGTGCAGCGTGAGAGAGATCGAAAATGACGGAGACGGGCAAAGTTAAAGTGCAAAAAATCAATGTCCATTTCGTGCATAACTTAAACTACAACAGGTAAAGCTGTCAGCTGTGTGGACATTAACAATATCGTTAACAATTCTCGCTTAGAATTGATACTAATATGGCTCCTTGTTATCAAGATCTTTAGTCTATATGCTGTGTTCTCTTAATGCATTAACTTCATATTATTTATAGCGCTCTTGCCATTCAATAATTGCAATGAGCTTTGTGCTTAGTTACCTCTTAATAAAGTATCAACTTTAAAATTCTGCCAAATTCATAACGAAATTTAAACAAATACCGTTTTGGCACTCTTTAATGCGACACGAGTGACTGTTTTAACATCTCAGTTCAAGACGCATGTGAACCCATCATATGTCTTTCTCTTTACTACTATAGTATGAAACAAACATTAATTGACATCAAAACGTAGGCTATTTTATAATAGAGACTACTGAAATGTCTCACGTAATCGCTCATTTAGTGTTTCAAACTGCGGAAAAGACAAGAACAGATGAGACAAACACATGACAGTATGACTGAAATGTTAGTGTTGAAAAAAAGAAAGGAAAGGAAAATAATGTTTATTCTGTGGCACCCAAAAATAATTTGGCACCTAATTTTGTTTCTTATAGAAGCCAATGGCCCCTTAATGATTTTTTTTAAATTTTTATCTGAAGCCCTGCTATGAGTTTTATTTATTAGTAAAGGCATGAAAGCCTATTCACTTCAAGGACAATAACTATAATGATTAATTATAAAGCTTTAATAACTAATTATATGTAATTTAACAACTTTAAAAAGCTTGAGCAATTAAAGCATCACATGACAAAACTGCAGAGCATGGTTATAATAAACAGAACCTTGTTATAATAAACAGAACCTTATTGTCTGCTGGTGTGGATGCTAATATAAGTTACCAATCTTGATGTGAACGGGTCTTAATTTGTGCAGAAATTCAGATAAAAATGGTTTATAAATTAAATAACGTGATAATGTTTGAATTCAATGCAAAATAAATTTTTAATAAAATAAAAACGTGTTTGAAGTTTGAATTAAACCCAGTGTAAAAATGAGTATCTTCTATCTGAACAAATGAGTCAAGAAAGAGATTGCAGTTAATATCACTTCTCAGTTCACACTGGGCATGGAAGGTCAGGTTTAAAGTGTGTTGCATCGTGATTCTCTCAGATGCATTTCATCAGTGAAGTACTGCAAAACAGTGTTCAGAGCAGACATACAGGTGCTGGTCATATAATTAGAATATCATAAAAAAGTTGATTTCACTAATTCCATTCAAAAAGTGAAACTTGTATATTATATTCATTCATTACACACAGACTGATATATTTCAAATGTTTATTTCTTATTAGAGCTTACAGCTCATGAAAGTCAAAAATCAGTATCTCAAAATATTAGAATATTTACATTTGAGTTTCAATTAATGACCATCCCTACAGTATAAATTCTGGGTATCTCTTGTTCTTTGAAACCACAATAATGGGGAAGACTGCTGACTTGGCAATGATCCAGAAGACGAACATTGGCACCCTCCACAAAGAGGGTAAGTCACAGAGGGTCATTACTGAAAGGTGTGGCTGTTTACAGAGTGCTGTATCAAAGCATATTAAATGCAAAGTTGACTGGAAGGAAGAATTTGGGTAGGAAAAGGTGCAGAAGCAACAGTGATGACTGCAAGCTTGAGAATACAGTCAAGCAAAGCCGATTCAAACACTTGTGAGAGCTTCACAAGGAGAGAACTGAAGCTGGAGTCAGTGCATCAAGAGTCACCACGCTCAGACGTCTTCAGGAAAAGGGCTACCAAGCCACTTCTGAACCAGAGACAACGTCAGAAGCATCTTAACTGGGCTGTGGAGAAAAAGAACTGGACTGTTGCTCAGTGGTCCAAAGTCCTCTTTTCAGATGAAAGTAAATTTTGCATTTCATTTGGAAATCAAGGTCCCAGAGTCTGAAGGAAGAGTGGAGAGGCACAGAATCCATGTTGCATGAAGTCCAGTGTGAAGTTTCCACAGTCTGTGATGATTTGGGCTGCCATGTCATCTGCTGGTGTTGGTCCACTGTGTTTTCTGATGTCCACAGTCAACGCAGCCATCTACCAGGAAATTTTAGAGCACTTCATGCTTCCTTCTGTTGACAAGCTTTATGGAGATCCTGATTTCATTTTCCAGCAGGACTTGGCAACTGCCCACACTGCCAAAGGTACCAAAAGATGGTTCAATGACCATAGTGTTACTGTGCTTGATTGGCCAGCAAACTCGCCTGACCTGAACCCCATAGAGAATCTGGTCTTAAGTAATATTCTAATATTTTGAGATACTGATTTTTGACTTTCATGAGCTGTAAGCTCTAATCATCAAAATCAAAAGAAATAAACATTTGAAATATATCAGTCCGTGTGTAATGAATGAATATAATATACAGTTTCACTTTTTGAAATGGAATTAGTGAAATAAATCAACTTTTTGATGATATTCTAATTATATGACCAGCACCTGTACTGCTGTACTGCTCACAGCCGCAGCCATGCGCGTGTGTGTGTACCTGTGTGCAGCCCCTGCCTCAGGCCGAGCAGCTCGAGCGTTAATAATACATGTGTCTGGGTTAAAGTTGCATGAGACACGGTCTTGTGCATTCACACACAGATGAGGGAGTCTCGCTGCTCGCGTGTAACACAACGCTTAGACATCAGATACACTTCTGCTGAGCTCGGACAGCGCGAGTCAGGCCGTCAGTGCAGGAAATGTCGTCAAATCATGTCTCTCACAATGCTGGCCACAAACGCTTACATCCTGTTGTGTGTGTGTCAGTGCACAACATTGGACAAAACACACACCTTCACAACAACATCAATGTTAATGCCAACTATAATGATAACTGCAACATTAATGATAATGATAACTACAACAGTGATGACAACTATAACATTTACGACACTGAACACTACAACCATAACCTCAATGTTAAAGATTCTGAAAACTATAGCAATGACTAAAACATTAACAATAACTCCAATAACTATAACAGTTAATGTAACAAAACCACAATGTTAACGAATATAACTATAAAATTAATAACTATGATGTTAACTACTGATATACATGTACTATAAGTGTACCGATAAAGTATAACAATAACTGTAATAACTAGAACAACTAATGATAACTAATGATAAGTAATGATGCCTGTGATAATGATATTATTATAGTGATGATATTGTAAACTACAGCTGTAATAACTATAATAAAACTATAAAAATGACAATAAATAATACAAATAATAACATTAATATTGACAACTATAGCAGTAAAATGCCAACTAAAAGGACAACTGTTTACGCGATAACCAATAATAACCATAACATCATCAACAATACTGACATTTATAAGTAAAATGTTAACAATACCTTTGATAACTATTATCATTTACATTACAGTTATTGTTACAACTATAAGTAATAACTATATTAACAATTAATGACAACTATATTGACATTTATAGTTATTGACATGGATAGTGAGCACTAAAACATTAATGACTGTAGTAATAACTATATTGTAAATGTAATGTTATTGACAACTATAATGATTATAAGAAGTTACACTTCATTTTAAGGTGTCCTTGTTACAGTGTAATAACACAAATAAACACTAAGTAATAGTTATCAACAACATATACTTACTACAGGGTTCGGGTTTGGTTAAAGATTCTTTTCTTGCATTTATGCATAAATAACTGTTATTGCTAAGTACATGTAACAATGATCCCATAAAATCCACATAATAAACACACTGGCAGGCAGCAAATGATTCATATCTGGTGATGACAGTTTCAAACCTTTAACCTACTGTAAGTCAGTCAGCTGATAGAAAAACCAAACACTAATGTGCTGTAAAGGAAAGATGTGTGGTCATGTAACCGTCCAGTCCAGCAAATGTCAAATGCTGGTTTATGAATATTCAAAGCTCTTCAAGCTTTAATCCTTTAACATGCATTTCTACATTTAACAGAGAGCTGATAGGTCAGCACACGTGTCACGCGTCCAGCAGCTGTTGTTCATCATGCAGCGCTGCAGATAAGAAGGTCTGAGCGCGCTCACAATGTGGTCTAAACGCACCCCTTAGGGCAGATGAGCTCATGTGTAAGGTTAAAACAGGACGCTGTACAAACACAGAGCCCATAATAAACACAGACTCAATCTGACCCTGACAACGACCTCATTTTAGACGCACAGAGAGGATTTCTCTCTCTCACTCAGACACACACACAGGCAGCACAGCGAATGAACATCAGATTTGTTCTGAGCACATGCTTCTGTTGTGCATAACGAGTGTGTGTTATTTGTGCCGTGAGCTCTCTGTCACAGCAAATGAACTGCTGTGGTTAAAAAGACAAAACAACCCAGTCTGAGGCATTCTACATGCATTTTACATGCATTTTCAATCTGTACTGACGAAGAGCAACCAGCAGTGCTGTTTTCAGTGTGAAAAAAAAAATAATAATAATAAAAATAATTCATAAAAATTGCCCATAATCCCCCTGCTGTGGTGGTTCTCTCACCTGATGACAGTGGACACAGGTATGGGCGGACCTTTATCCTTCAGTTCCTGTACATTCACCACCTGAGGAACCGTCTTGAGCGTGGACTCTGTCAGAGATGCTCCTGGAGAAAATGAAAGAGACATACTGTTAAAAACATACGGAGGAGCATGTGTAGCCCACAGCAGCAGAAGGGATATTTTGGCATTAATTTAGTACACGTCAGATGTCACATTTCTGATCACTGTGACATCTGCACATCCACGTGTTTCACAGCCTTCAATATGAACACTGGGAAAAGTCAATAATTACTTAATTACACCATTATATAATGCTTTTGGGTGGTTGACATGTCACACTAAGAAGCATTCCCTATTTTCCATTTGAAGTGAACAATGTTTTAAACATTACACAATGGCACAAAAAAGTGAAAAATAGGACACACATTAAGACACTTATTCTTATATAACTAATAAATGTGGCTTTTGTGAGCTCGTTTTCTTAGAGACGTACATGGAATGCAAAAAACCTAACAGGCGATTAAATTATAAAAAGAAATGGTAAATAAAGACAGAACCAACAATACACACTGTCACTCATACATTCATCTATTCAACCCACAATCATGATCAAAGCTGAATTTTCAGCATCATTATGCCAGTCTTCAGTGTCACATGATCCTTCAGAAAACATTTCTGATTATCATCAATGTTGAAAACAATTGTGCTGCCCAATATTTTTGTGGAAATTGTGGTACATTTTATTTTTCAGGATTCTTTGATGAATAGAAAGTTCAAAAGAAACTTTGAACATTATAAATTGTTACATTATAAATGTCTTTACTGCCACTTACATTTTTTTTGCAAGGCAGTGTACATACATCTATAACAATAATTAAGTCTGTTTAACAGTCCAAATATGCTGTAGGTCTAACATACAGTGTTGCCCCCAAGTGTACAGATAAGACTGATGGCGATTTACTGATAACTAATAAGACATCTGATCCAAATGCATAATTATAAAGACTATAATATTAAAGATCAGTTCCACAGTTTAAAATAACAAACCAAAACTGGCTGAAATGATGAAAACGTGTGTATGATGTGTAAATGAGTATTATAACAGATCTATGAAGGACAGTATGTTTGCACCTGGTTTCTGGCTGGTCATGTGTCTGCTGAGGGCGGCTCTTCCTGCAGCCTGGGGGGCGGGGATTGTGGTAGGAGTGAACTTTTCTGTGGGCGGAGCTCCATGCTTGACCGTTTTTGTGGCTAATGCTGTGCTATCAGCACTGTCCATGTTTATCTTTGGGGCTGCAACACATGCAAGAGATGTTCTAAAGATGTTGACAAGACCAGAATCACGTGTTGGTGTGGTTTGAACCTCACCGGGGCTGATGACAGGTATGGGGACGGTCTGGACTCTGCTGAACGGACTGGACTGCATACTGAAGCCTGGCTGTATGGAGGGTGTACGGACCACTGCGGGGTGTCTCGAGACGGAGGGCGTCAGCAACGGGATGGGCGCCGGCTCGTCCTCTTCCTCTGCCACTGCCAGTGAGACCTCAGGCTCCAGAGGCTGAGACAGAGAAGAGCTGGAGCTCACCTCGTCCAGATCCTCATAGAACTGAGGAGAAAGGAAGGCTGACCGCGACAGGTTGGCTGAGAAACAGAGAGAGACATATGAGACAAACACAGGGGTGTCTGGCATGTATCGTGTTCAATACAATCTCTCACACAGGTTGTTTTTGCAGGGGGAAAAAAACAAAACAAATAAAAATTCAAAAACGTCTTGATTGTTCACGCTTTCACTGCACGATGCAGACTAGTAGAATGCAGTTAGAATGAGCAAGAAATTCAGTATATGGGAGCAAAAATGCCCTTTAAGTTTTTGTCTTATGTCACATGAGCAAGCATGAGCGAGTATCAGTCTGATTGCAAATGTGATTATATACAATATTAATATTGTAAGTTACATTTTAGACACAGTATTGTCTGTTTTTACACTATGAAAATAGTTCCAAACAAAGCCAAAACTGTCCGAGTAACACACAGAAGTGCTTCGTTCCTGAATTAATCAGTCTTATTTTTCTAACTGAATTTACTGATTAAACATAAGAGTTTGACAAAAGATGACGCATACATCTAATAAGGTTAGAATAAAATGCCTTTTTTAAAAAGGAAAAAATTCCCTGTAAATCAATTTAAGATGGCAAATGTCACCCTTCTTTGTACATGAGCCATGCACAGAATATGAATAATATGAAAAGCTTGTCCATGACATGCCTAAAGCAGCCAAGAACCAGTACCAAAATACACCCAGCAAAAACACTGCCTTACAGCTATCAACAAAATCACGAAAAATATTGAGATATCAATTGTTTTTCATCAATGTAACACCCCTAGATGCACAATCACATCACAAGCACACACAGTTTATGTACCTGGAGCTGTGGAGCGAACCGGTGGAGTCTGTCGCTTTGACAGGAAGTTCCTCAGCTGAGACTGTTTGGCTGGGGTCATTTTAGCTGCATACACACACACACACACACAGAGATATCAGGGAGGTCAAACTAGAACAACATCTCACTGCAGCTCATCTGTGAGCAGAATCATCTCGAGTCAAATAGCATGAACAATTCAAACTGTACTATTGAACATGAGATGATGACTGAACTGTGGTAAACACAAGCAGATCTTACATGGTGATTTGGCAGGAGCTTTAGGTGTTGTTTCCAGGCTGGCCTTCAGAAGAGCATCCTTCAAACTCTCCAGCTCACTGTCCAGACTGTAAAACACAGAACATGTGAATATGGATGCTTCAAGTTTCCCCCAAGGATGATGCTGCAAACACATCAGAAATATAACGAAGGACACAAAGGGAACTGGTGCTGGATAAGTGCACAATCCAAGTTATTTATGAAATGCTTCAAACTACATAAACCTATGTGGCTTTTCCTGCTGTCGGATGCGTGTGACTCAATGCATTTGGTTTCCTCAGTGCACAACTTACATCTAACAGTGTTATACTCATCTGTAAATATTAAAAAACAGTATTACCACTGTGAATAAATGAGTATCCTGACAGCAAGAATAAATAAACAATTACATAAATAATTATCCCACAGAGTCTACATTTAACTTTGCAGACGTCAATGAATGAGTGCTGGTGCACGTGTCTGATGAAAAGCCATATGTCTCGAATAATCACTGCTGATGAGAACATGCATTAAAATTATTTTTCTCTTTCTGGAGCTCTGGTGTGACAACTTGCTCTTGTTGTGATTGATTTTTGTGATTTGAGCAGCACCGTAACTGAGCTTTTTTGCTGGCTGGATGTTTGAACTTGGTTTCTTTTCTGGCTTATATTGCTTAACTACATCATACAATATAAACATAATTCAGATTAAGGCTCAACACACAGTGGTTATAAAATCATAGCCTATTCTGTGAAAATAAATTAAAATTAGACCTGTCAAGCTATTTAGTTTTTTAATCTAATTAATTACATGATGTGCCGATTAATTAATCTAATTCATTGCAAATTAATCGCAATTAAAATGCACCAAATTAATGCATGAAATCAACATATCATCATGTTAATACAAGGCCGTAACCATATCATAAACACAGAGGAAACTAATTATTTATTTATATTTTTATTTAATAAAGCATAAATAAATAGAACAGTAAATGAAATTCTAGATCCAATTCTATTTGGGAAGTCATTTTGAAATAGTATTTTAAAATATGCATACATTCACTCTTACTGGCATGCCTAATATGTCGAAAATGCAAAAAGTTTCTTGTTTTGTTCCATTTAGTTGGGAATTACATTAATCTTGATACCAATTTTGAAAAAAATTATTTGCATTGCTGGATATTACTGTTAGCCCTTTAACATTTCTGTCATTAAACACTTGCCTCCACTGCCCTCTACCTCCATCTTACGCTCTGCTTCTGTGAACAGTAAACCCCGCCTACTTCAATTTGATTGGCCATGCACTGTTAGACCGCTGAGGCAGACCAGCCTAAAAATGTAACTAATGCATTTTGTCATCCTGACAATAAGCTTAGATTAATAATTATAAAATTAATTTGGGGGGAGGGGGCAATTTGGCCATTTCTAATTATTGGGCGACATTCATACAGAGATCAGTCATTATTCAGGTGGCTACACAGCATTTGACCATTGGATTTACAAAAAGCATTTCAGGTGCTTCAAAGTGTTTCAACATTGCACCAACAACTAACGAACACATTATCACTCGATAGGTTATTTAACCATGTATTACTACATCTTTGGAAGAATTGTGTCTTTCAAACAGATTAAAATGCACAAATTCACATTATTTCTTATTTACATGTAATGCAATGATTCGTAAACTTCTTTGTCATTTCAACCTCTTTAATCTAATATATTTCCTGTAAGTACCCATGGAGGTTTTAAAATAAATATTTTAATAATTATGTATCACATTTGCACGTTCACGGTTCTCTGACATTGGTTAATGGTCACATGACATGCGAGTAAGCAAATGTAATTTTTTATTTAGATTTATGTTATTTTCAAATGAATTTATTCTTAGCTTTTCATTAAACTCACAAACCCCCTGCAGTTCCTTCACGAACCCCAGGTTGGAAAACCTTGATGTAATGTAATGTTTAATGCACTTCATGTTGTTAATTACAATGAATGGAATATATTTTCCTATTCTTTGTACTTTATATCAATATGGTACAAAATTACCCTTTTTAAAATCAATGTTAGAAACGAGTTAGGTCAAAAGTAATTTAAAAATGTAGTCTGATATATTACCTAAAATGTGCAATGTAATTGATTACGTTTTTTTCATGCAATTTGGAATCAGTAAACAGACTACAATTTGTAAGGAGTCGACCCAACTCTGTCAACTGTTTATAGGCCATATTTTCCAATTTTAGACATTATCAGCAAAATCCACTATCGGTCGACCATGATGCCCTGTGCGGCAGACGTGCACTCTCACCTCTGTCCTGAGGGGGTAGAGGGTGTCTGGCTGGTGAAGCTCCACACTGACGTCCCTCTGTAGAGCCTCAGTTTGTGGAGGTCACTCTCCAGCCGGTCAAGACGCTGTTTCTGCTGGTTGATGATGTCCAGGTTATTGGCCAGTGCTGCAAACAGAGCCTCTCTCTCCGGGATGATCAGGTGCCTGCAGAAGCAAACGCTGACACTCAGGCGTACGGGCGAACAGACTAGCGGTAATAAAACACAGTATCACAGCTGCTCACCTCTGCTTTTTCTTCTTCTCCAAGTGCTTCTCCCACTCCACGTCCAAAACATCATTCACATCTTCCATGGCAAACTTCACATACTGGTACAAGCGGCGGATTTCCTGTGGCAAAAACACACTTTCAGCACATGTTATCATTTCAAATGATCATCTAGTTATCAGAGGTGGTGATGAGACCTTGAGCTGTTCTTCTCGCCGAGGGTCCAGTGGTTTCTTGTAGAGCAGCTGGAGGTAGTCTTTGTCTCGGTTGAGCTCGCTCTGTGCTCGTGCCTCCTCGGCTCCAGCAAAGCCTCCAGCAGGCTGGTCTTCAGTGCACTGATGTCCCCGTGAAGAGACTGGGTTCAACGATTTGAGTTGGTCAGTCATGCATTCATATAACTCAAAACTACTCTCACATCTATGGTTCATGATCAACTGAAACTGACTGGTATGAAATTCTGTGTTATAACACAACTCTAAGAAACTCTTGATCGTCATTGGTCAAAGGCATCATTTTGCATTAAATGTGCATTAGTTTATTCATTTGGTAACACTGGAGCTGATATTTAAGTTCAATATTCCATTACAAAAAGAAAACATCACACCTTAAAAGCAAGCTTTCACTTTGTGATGTTGGCCAGAATGTAGTTAGAATAGCCACAAAATTTAATATATGGAAGCAAAAATGCCCCTGAATGGGTTTGTCTTATATTTCTATCATAGGACACAGTTTAGCAATACCACACGAGCACATTTTTTTTTTTCTTCCCTGAATATCAGCACAATTGCAAGTGTGACAGACTCCATACAAGAGTTTAATAAACATTTAGTTAATACGGTGAGATACATTTTAGACATATTGTTTTTGCTCAAATCTGCCAAGGAAAATAGTTCCAAACAAAGCCACAGCAGAATTCTCACAGAGCTGTGTACTGTCGAATGAATCTGTTTTTTTTTTTTAACTAATCAGTTGAGTGAATTATTCAATGGCTCATCCATAAAGATGACTCCCTCATTAAAAAAAAAAGGGATTTAATGCCACCTATTGGTGGTTTAGTTAGTTAAAAATACACCTGGAAATCGATTTAAGGGGGAAACATTGCCCCTTAATGGATCAATAAATTTCTGTCAGTGCTGTGAACTAACTTCCACACAGAATATGAAGAACATGAAAAAGTGCTGGAAGTCGGCTGACATAACATGCCTAAACCAGCCAAAACACGCACAAAAACACACTTATTCAATTTGTCAAACAAACACCCTAAGCCATTGTAATTTTGCTTTTAGTTAGGCTTTGCTAAATGCTTTATCAAAGCAATGGTGCAAAACACAATGTTACAGACCTTTTATGTAACGTTATGATAAGTGTAAAAGTATGATAAGTGTTACGATACGTATATAAATATTTCCACCTTATGAAATTGTGGCGGGACAGATTAGACTATGGTGGGCCACAATAATCTAGAAAGTGAATGGGAAGAACCGCTTTACCTGCTCTGAATCGGAGCTGTTTGTAACTCAGGTGTTTCATGATGTGAGGCTGTCTTTGCACAATGAATAATCTCATTGTTTGATTTGTGCGCATCTAATTTTGTGTTTTCTAAATGAGCCAACTCACTTTAAATTCACTGGATTATCAAAAACAGACATTAAATTAATATCAAAACATTACATTTTCTCTTTTCCTGAAAATAAATTCCTGAAAAAAAAAAAAAAAAAAAAAAACAACAACTAGGAAGCACATGGTGATTTCTGCTGTCAGCATGGTTAAATGTGCATGTCATACCTCTGTGGCATCTTTGATCTCCAGTGTGAAGGCGTGAAAGTCCTCGGAGTCTTTCCTCAGGTCTCTCATGTCATCTTTGCTGCCCACCCTGAAATCAGCATTTCTGCAGCGAGTCTTCAGATCATCCAGCTCCTTCTCGAAGTGTCCGATCTAAGAGAACACAGCAGACGCTCAATCAGTATGACAGGTGCTCAGAAATGACTGTGTGAACATGATTATCAGACTCTACCTCCTCCAGTATTCCAGTCATGACAGGGTCTGATTCTTTCTTCTGCTGCAGGTGTTTCTCCAGTGCTTTCACAGACACGACCTGCCACAAAACACAAGCAAACACACTTCAGATCAGTCTGTGCAGGACACATGAGACTGGACCTGTCTGACGCTGGTTCATCAGACCTTCGGTGCTGTACCTGTGCAGATGGAGTGCTGGACGCAGGAGGAGCCACGGCAGCTGGTCTTGGCTGAGCTGGAGGAGCACTGCTCTGAGCAGCCCGAGACAACACTACAACACAAGATAATCACACCTTAATAATGCATCTCTGATGACTGTAGGGGCCTAAAGACATAGAATGATTCTAAATGTCAACATCTTCAAAATATTAGTAACATCAACAAGTGCATCACCTACACAATGTTTACAAATACCCTTTTATGGTTCAGAAGAAATATCATCATGTGGAGGCAATGTTCAAAAGTTCAGAATAATACATTTTTATTAATTTCTATTAATTGCATATAGTGTGTAAAATTCCATAAAAAAAAAACTTTATTATCCCAAACTTTAGATTGGTAGTGTATATTTTGTTTTTGAAAGAAGTCTCTTCTGCTCACCAATGCAATAATAAAATATTTTAAAAAGCAAGTTTCTTTGTGAATATATTGTAAAATGTAATTTATCGCTTTGATCAAAGCTAAAATTTTAGCATCTTCAGTGTCACATGTTCCTTCAGAATTCATTCTAATATGCTGATTTGCTGCTCAAGAAAATTTGGCTTATTATCAATGCTGAAAGCGGTTGTGCTGCCAGCCTGCCAAATATTTTTTGTGGAAACATTGATGCATTTTATTTTTCTGGATTCACAGATGAATAGAAAGTTAAAAAGTACAGCATTTATTTGAAATAGAAATCTTTTGCAGCATTATAAATTCCCCAACTATCACTTCTGATCAATTAAAAGCATTAAAATAAAAATAAATTACTTTTTTCCTGCAAAAACTTTAACACTGATAATAAATGTATTCTATAAATTATTACAAAGCAGTTGCTCATTTGTGCATATAACTGTCAGTTTGACATATTTAAACATCTTTAAGGCCTTTCCACACTGAGCGCGATGCAAAAAAGCGAGGCGAATCGCCGACCAAGCGTGAAAAGATTGTTCGCCTTCTGCTAATTCACGCCTGCACACTAGGTGGCGCCGACCAACAATGCATTTTTCCTCAAATATGCATCTCGTATATGGATTATCTAAATTAAGATAAACAAAATTTGGTTCTAAACCAGAAACACAAACTATCTATAATGCTTACAAGAATAGGCTACATCCTAAAATATAATTAGAAGTACAATTAGCATCAAGCTACACTTGAAAATGTGTGTAATTATTAATGACTTTGCTTATCCATTTTAAGCTGTCGTCAAGTGCTTGTAATAACTTCTGATTGTGATCTATAGTTGATTTTGGTTCTATAATAAGCAGAAACATATCACTCTTTATGTTTAATAACGCGACACTGCTAATATTTGTCAAACATCCTTTATTACTATATAAAAAAAATAAATAAATACCATAAGCTGCATACAAAACATACAGAAAATATATCGTCATAATCATATGTCTATTTGCTTTTCACTTTGCGAAACTGAAAAGATTCATCGGGCTTGTTGGTAAAAAAAAAAACATTCGGATTTTCAGTGTGCGAATGTTCACGGTCTATGTGGAAGCATCCATAGAAATCTATTGTTTTATTCCAGTGCGTCATCATGTCCAATATTCGTTTAACTTTTTTGCACTCAGTGTGGAAAGGCCTTTACATTTTAACAAATGTTTAATGCTTAATTACTGGTGCGACGACTCATGCGTTGTGTGTCATCCCTGGGTTGAATTGTGTAATTGCTCCACCTCTCAGCTGATTGTTCTCTGATGGGTTCATCGAGGACACCTGCTGTTGGTTTCCTGTTTTGCCTTTTAAAAAGCTGTATGACAACTGGCCTGGGCGTCTGCACTTTGGACCTGGTTTCGTTTGGTTTTGGTTCTGGCTAAACTTTGTTTTACTTTATACATCCAACATTACTACAGTCCATTACATTTTCATGCATTCACTTAACTTTACACCACTGATTCCTGACTGTTTCATGTTACATTATTTTTTTCTGTATAGTTCTATTTTGTTAATAAATTGTGTATATTATTCGCACTTTCTTGTGTGTCCCCGTTTTTGTTACGTCCTTTTCGAGCCATGGGGTGTAACAAATGGGGGCTCGTCCTCTTCAGTAGAATTAGTTTGGTAGCGTGAGAATGATTGAAATATTTGATCATTTGTTCGCTTCGTCGTGTTTTGTTTTTGATTTCATTCATTCGTTTGAACACAGTTTGAAAAGTTTTTTTGCCCGTGACGTTTTGAGGGAAATCCTATTTGAATAATTTGTCGTCACGTTGTTAGGAGACACCTGAAAGTGATTTGTGCAGTTGATCGCCGTTTGAAGTCACAGACGGGTTAGTAACTCTTGTGCAAATTTGTGTTTTACTTGGAGTTTTTCCCGGTTAGGTTTAGCAACTTGTTTCCTTTGAAACATGACGTTTTTGTTGTAGTGTTGTGGTGAAAGCGGGTAGTAGCGGTTGTCTCGGGAGCACTTCCATGGTGTTGTGAATTGTCGCTGGTTTAACCAGTTGCAATTTCACCCATTGGGCTCATGTGCTTAATTTCTCCCCGCTGGTAACTGCATGAAGATTAGGGTTTAGTAAGTTAGATAGGTTGTTTATCTGGAAAAGGTAGATAGGGGGAGAATTCTGAGTGTTTGATTGCACAATTAGTTGCTTGCGGTCTGTGAACTGTTTATGGCTGATGTTGAAATGTTTGCTAAATCGCGAGTATAGCTCGTTTTACAAAATACCACTTCCCAGTCTGGTTGCACTTTTTCAAACAAATTTGACTACTGTCTACTGACTATAAAACTACTGTCGTGGAAAAGAACACTGGAAAGCAGACTGTTTGGTACTTAAAAGTAAAAATAAACATGTTGAGACAAATAAATTTAAACCTGCTGCAATGGCCAATTCTGTTCACTTAGGTGATGCTGAGATTGACATAAAATTTTCTAATGATTATTTGTCTACTTATGCTCTTTTCACTACAGAAGGTCGAGTGTCGTTATTGGATGGATCTGTGGAAGTTCCCATTAAAATTCTGCGTGACACTGTCTGGAGCTATAGATTCTTTCATTTTAGAGTCCATTTTGCCATTTTCCTCGCAATCTGAAACTGGAGAGTGTATGTCAGTTCGGGGAATGGGTTTGAATACACTATCAGTTCCTTTACATAAAGTGAAGCTTCATTCCGATTTGGTGACTGGTGAGGTAGTGGTAGGACTGCGTCCTGTTTTCCCAATTGAAGGTGTCCACCTTATTTTAGGTAACAAATCGGCAGGAGACCGGGTTTGGCCTAATGTACCTTGGGGATGTTATTCAGGTAGTTACAAAGGGAGTCCCTGTGGCTGTTGCAACTCGATCTATGACTAAAAATGCTGAGTGTGTGCTGACAGATGAAGCTAAAAGAGTATCGAAGGCAGTTTCTCTTTCTACACCTGACTTGTCTGATCTGTATTTTCCTTTATCCTCAGATGAGTGGAGTAAGGAACAACATTCAGACTCTTCATTGGCTGAATTATTTACTCTTGTTTTTTCTGACAGTGACGTACCCGATGTTGCCAGAGCATACTTTGTTCAGGATGGACGGGTGCTCTTGCTGAGGAACTGGAGTCCACATGGCGAGGATTTTGTTGGTGATCCTATTGTTCAAGTGGTTGTTCCCACAAAGTTTCGTTCTATTGTTTTGGAAGTTGCTCATGAAAAATCTGGTCACCCTGGGGTCAAGAAAACCTATGATCGGGTTCTGTGTTATTTTTTTTGGCCACGGTTAAAGTGTGATATTTCAGCTTACATTAAAAAGTGTCACACTTGTCAAGCAAGTAGTAAGCCAAATCAGAACTTAAAACCGGTTCCGTTGAATCCAAACTTTGAACGTGTTGTTGTGGATTGCATGGGTCCTCTACCCTGTTCAAAGTCATGAAGCAAATATTTGCTTACTATTATGCATCTAGCTACCCGTTCCCCTTCTGTTTAACTTTTGCGCATAATTACATCATGTTCAATTGTAAGAGCCTTTGTCACAGTTTATGTCAGTTTTTTTGCATCCCTAGAATCATTCAGAGTGATCAGGGTGCAAACTTTACATCTCATCTTTTCCATCGAGTTTTGAAACAGCTAAGAATTAAGCACAATCTTGCTAGTGCATATCATCCACAAAGCCAAGGAGCGTTGGAGAGGTTTCATCAAACTTTGAAATCTCTCCTTCGTGCTTATTGTGTGCAGTTGGATAGAGATTGGGAGGAGGGATTGCCCTGGTTATTACTAGCTGCACGTGAGGTTGTGCAAGAAAGCACTGGATTTAGTCCTAACAACTTAGTTTTTGGTCAAAGTTCGTGGCCTTTTGGCAGTTCTTCAAAATTCGGTTAAAAGTTCAGATTCACCAAAAAAAAAAAATTTGCTTTCGTATGTTGATGGATTTCGTCAGCGATTGATACAAGCAAGACAGTTGGCCAGTGTTAAGCTTGAAAAGCAACAGGAGAATATGAAACGTTTGTATGATCGTAAAACTGAACGCAGTGTTTTTGAGCCGGGAGACCAGGTTCTTGTATCACGTCTTTTGCCGCCATCTCCTTTTGAGGCAAAATTTGAGGGCCCATATGTGATAAAACGTAGACTGAGTGATGAAAATTATATAGTGGCAACCCTGCATCGGAGGAGATCTACTCAGTTATATCATGTGAATTTGTTGAAACCGTATTATGAGAAGTCTAAGTCAAATAGTGAAAGTTCCATTCCTTCAGTACTTCTTGAGGTGTCCGACGTTAAGAACTTTTGTTCAGAGGAGTTGGAGAAAGAGGGTTATGAACCTGATGATAGTGTTTTACGTGGGCGACTAAATAATACAGTCTTTGGAAAAGCTTGATGCTATTTTAGTTCACTTGTCACCCTAACAGTCTGTGGAACTGATTTCTTTGTTATAGAGTTTTCCAGAATTGTTTGGGGACACGCCAACGCGAATCGACTGGGCTGAACATGATATTGATGTGGGTAATGCTTCTCCTACCAAACAACGTTATTATCGAGTGTCACCAGAGAAAAGAAAGCTGATGGAAACAGAAATCAGATATATGCTGGAAAATGAGATAGCGATTCCTTCTAATTCAGACTGGGCATTTCCTTGCCTGCTGGTTGCAAAGTCTGATGGTTCGGTAAGGTTTTGCACAGACTTCCGTAAACTTAATAGTGTGACCAAACCTGATTGTTTCCCACTTCCGCGAGTGGATGATTGCGTTGACCAGGTTGGTTCTGTTGAGGGGGTAGCTCGACCTGTTGAGGGGGTATTGGCAGGTGCCTTTGAGTCAAAGAGCTCAAGAAATTTCCTCATTCATTATTCCATCAGGCCTCTATTCATACCGGGTCATGAGTTTTGGGCTAAGAAATGCACCTGCCACCTTTCAGTGGTTGATAAATCAAGTAGTTTTAGGCCTTGAGGGGTGTGTGTTGTACTTAGATGACCTTGTAATGTTCAGTGATAGTTGGGATTCACACTTAAAACGCTTGTGTGCGGTTTTGAGGCGTTTGTCAGAGGCCAAATTGACGGTGAACCTGGCAAAATGTAGTTTTGCTTAGGCTACTATAACTTACCTTGGCAAAGTGGTGGGGAACGGAGAGGTACGGCCATTAAGTGCCAAAGTTCAGGCTATTTGTGATTATCCTGTTCCTATAACAAAGAAGGATCTTATGCGGTTTTTAGGATTGGTAGGTTACTACCGTTCCTTCTGCCGTCATTTCTCTTCAGTTGTCGCACCACTTACTGATCTTTTAAAGGCCAAGGCAAAATTTGTTCGGTCAGCAAATTGTGCACTGGCTTTCGACAATGTCAAATCTTTATTGTGTTCTTCTGCTGTCCTTGCTGCCCCTTGCTTCGAGAGACCTTTTTCATTACAGGTGGATGCAAGCCAAGTTGGTGCAGGGGCTGTCCAACAGGATGATGAGGAAAGCATGGTCCACCCTGTCAGTTTCTTTTCTCGCAAGTTTAACTCGTATCAACTGAATTATTCTGTGGTAGAAAAGGAAGCTTTGGCTTTGATTTGGGCGTTTCAACATTTTGATGTTTATGTTGTTTGGGTCAACCCATTGTTGTTTACACGGACCACAACCCTTTGACATTTTTGAATTCTTTTCATTGCCCGAATTTACAGGCTTACTCCCTTGATATTCTGTACAAAGTGCGTCTGCTCTTTGGACCTGGTTTTGGTTCAACTTTGTTTTACTTTATACATCCAACATTACTACAGTCCATTACATTTTCATGCATTCACTTAACTTTACACCACTGATTCCTGACTGTTTCATGTTAGATAGTTTTTTTCTGTATAGTTCTATTTTGTTAATAAATTGTGTATATTATTTGCACTTTCTTGCGTGTCCCCGTTTTTGTTACGTCCTTTTCGAGCCATGGGGCGTAACAAATGGTATACAAGTGCAAAAAGTTCATACACTAGCTCTTTAGCTGGCATACGCATACATGTCAGCTTTTGCCTTTATAAATGCCAATTTGTTCTTTATTTTTGACATAGGACAAAAGATGAGGTGACAAAAATATAAAGCTTATACCTGCAGAAGCAGCTGGTTTGAGTGCCGCTGTCGTCGGACCGCTGACCTCCGCTGCTGCCGGTTTGGGTGTGGAGGTCAAAGAAAATGGCTGGGCAGCAGATGTGACTGACCCCAGAGAGTCCACTCCCAGAAACCTGAAGAAAAACACGGCAAACTCTCAGCTGATCCTTCAAGATTATCCATCTAATATAATATCAGAGAACACACACTTACTTGTCAGTAAGGTTCATCCTGATGGCAGGCGTTGCAGGCTCCGCCGGCTCTTTGGGGCCACTGATGATGGGGGACATGGCGGGTGGATGCTGAGGAGGAGTGGCTGCTGGAGCACTGCTGACCTCCTTCGGCCCCAAAGAGGAAGCAAAGGAGAAGGCAGGAGCATCGGAGGAGGGTTTAAGAGCACTGAAGGAGAAGCCTCCTGTGGCAGAGCCCAGCGAGAAGCCCGAGGAGGTGGTAGAACCCAGAGCAGGAAGAGAGAAGGAGAAACCAGCGGAGGACACAGAGGTGGGCGGAGCCAAGGAGGCGGCAGCAGTGGCTGCTGGTGGCGGGGCTGTGAAGGATAAGGTGGCTGGAGGCAGGGACATGCCAGAAGATGCTGGGAAAGATGTGAAGATGGAAGACGCTGCAGAGGCGGGAGTAACAGAGGAGGATGACGACTCTGAAACGAAGTGTGTTAAAACACAACAAAGTCACTGGACTGGTGCTGAACAGCAAACATTGCATCTTAAATCACGGTTTATCTGCGTTAATCAATAATAGATCTAAAGTGCTAGTGAATTAAAAATTAATTAAACTGACTTCAAAGCACATGTAGGTTTGCCTGGCAGAGTAAAGGCCCGAAACACTTCAAGCGGAATTAAATGAACTGGTGTGACGTTGCTTTGAACAAAACCAGGCCAAAAAAAATTGAGAGTGAAACTTTCCAGAGAAGTCACTCTGACTGGTTAAAACCTTCAAACGACTTGATCTGGAGCAATTATGTAATAGGTAAAAACAGATGATGTTGAAACTCTGGTTCATTTGTTCTGTTCAGACACGAGTAAAAACATGAACACACTGAAAAGCTGCTTTTATAGTAGAAATGAAAGTGTAATTCTGACACTGTTTTTTCATCTTCAATAATATAAAGCAGCTTGCTTTATTAAAGTAGGGCAACTTCTCCAATTTTATTCGAATGTAATGTTTTGCCACGATTTAATTTTTTTTAGAAATCCAGGAATTGTAGACATGCTGACATTATGCCAGTGATTGTTAAGAGAACAGTTAAGAGAAAAGCATGACCCAATTGTTTCATGTGCGAGACATGAGCGCCATGGTCAAATGTGCTTATATTGCTGCAAAGGTATCTCCAACTTCTTTGTGAAGAACAAAACATGCCGTGGTCTTAAACAATGGCTGCGGTCTTACTGGCAGCAGGCGCTCTCTCTCCTTCCTCAGGCAGCGGGACAGCAGCCACGGTCAGCTGTTTGACCCCTGGGTTGAGGTTCAGTAGAGAGAAAGGGCACAGGACTCCATCCGTAGACAGCAGCATCAGCGTTGGCGCTGGAGGCAACCTCTTCTCATCAGCTGAGGAAGACAGACAACAAGTTTTTACAACCAAAACAGTATCCGTGACAACATCATGTTTACAAAACAGGGTTCACGAATGGATGAAAAACTAATAATTATTTATTAGTGCAACTTTAATATAAAGAAATGAGGATGAACAATAAACCTGAAACGGCGATATTTCAAAGTGGCTCAGTGCACAGAAAATAATGCTTTTCACAAACTCCACCTCTGCAAGCGTTGTGAGTTTATTCTGCACTTGGGAATACAATTTTTGCTAGGTTCACCTTATTTACATTCACATCATTCACATCAATTTTGTGCTGGGACTTTTCAGCATTTCACCAATATTCAGCCGAATAAAAGCTTGAGAATTTGACTCCATAAATGTTTCAGCATCTGAACGTTTGAATGAAAGAATTTAAGACATAGATACTTGTACTGTTAGTTGGTTCTTTTAAAGCATGCACACAAGTGCAAACGCCCATAAAAGTAACTATTTCCATTAGCAGTCTTTGTTCTTTGTGTATGGATGTGTCAGCAGCAGCAACAGGAAACATTTTCTTAGAAAAAGAAATGTCATATAGTTTAAACAGACATTAGAAGTTTATTAGCTCTTACACAGGTGTATGTCCTCTTGGCTGGTGTAATCGATGGCCATGCCAAGAGGAAGTGTGTCCTCGCTGTTCTCTGTGACAGGAAGTTCCGCTCGACTGGCATCTTCCAGCAGCCACAGCTCCCAGTTCACCTGCACACAACATCACATCAGACCTCTGCGACTAACACTTGTTTTTATTTTTGGCATTTTCAACTTTATTACGATAGGAAAAATCAAAACTGACAGGAAGCGAAGTGGGAAGAGAGATGATGGCAGGATCAGGAAAGGTCCTCGAGTTGGGATTCGAACTCATGACGCCCGTAGAGCAACGGAGCAAGGCTATCAGTGCCAACACTAACACTTATTTTATTATTACTGAGATATAAACAGCTTTTATTTTTATACTTTGTTTTCATTTTAAGTTTCAGTATTTGGTTAGTTCACCCAAAAATGAAAATTGTCGTAATTTGTTCACTCTCATATTGTTCCAAACCTGTACAAGTTTCTTTCAGCTGCTGAAAACACAAGATATTTTGAAGAATGCTGGAAACCAAATAGTTTCTGGTCCCTGTTAACTTCCATAGTACTTTTTTCCATTCTACAGAAGCCAATGGCTACCATCAACTGACTAACTCCTAACATTCTTCAAAATATCTTCTTTTGTGTTCAGCAGCTGAAAGAAACTCAAAGGTTTGGAACAACTCGAGGGTTAACAAACAATGACAACCTTTTTTGGTGAACTATCCTTTTAATTATCAAGTGTTTTTTTAAAATGATTTTAGGTTTAGTTAACAATAATAACCCATGTTTCTGATGCGTTTACCTTGTCCTCTTGTTTCGCAATGATGCTGACTTCAATGGCCGCGGCTGATGAAGCCAAAACCAAATCCCTACACAAGAGAAATCAGTTTCATTTGATTTATGATAACTGATGTCCTCACTGGACTAACAAATT
The DNA here is from genome assembly GCF_012432095.1 of Onychostoma macrolepis. Taxonomy (NCBI): domain Eukaryota; kingdom Metazoa; phylum Chordata; class Actinopteri; order Cypriniformes; family Cyprinidae; genus Onychostoma; species Onychostoma macrolepis. The sequence goes on along the minus strand of NC_081159.1, from coordinate 37,835,339 downwards.
TCATACAGAACACAGGACATGCAGACGAGTCTCACCAGTCCTCGATATGGCACAGGTAGTAGTGATGCTGCCTCTCGGTGCAAGTGCCGTACACAAGGTCGTTGAAGTTCAGATAGCGCTCGTCTCTCTTTTCGTCCTTTTTCTGACACACACACACAGAGTTGACACACTGTCAGTGGTCGTGTCTGAAAGGTTTTACAATGTATCATTCTTGGGAGTAACTCACAGGTAATGACACGACCACCAGCTCCGGCGGTGTCTCCAGAGAGCCATCAGCTGCTGCATACGCCACCGCAAAGTTAAACGTGCTTAACCACAACACATCCAGCACTGCAGAGAACACACACATCACACACATAAGCACAGACTCCAGTACTCACATCCTTACTTACGAGAGTGGAAGGCAAGATTAAAGGGGTCATGAACTGTCGTTTTTTTAACTTTGTACTAGGGCTGGGCGATATATCGCATGCGCATCTTGTCAGTAAAGCCGGTTCCTCGATTAGCGGTTTCACCTGTTTTCAAATGGAGCGGCATTTGATATACAGAGCCGTAGTTCACTTACAAGCTAGGCAATATCGCGTTCAGAGATATATCGCCCAGCTCTGCTTTGTACTGTACTCTGAGGTCCACTTATAATGTTATCAAGATTATGTTATCAAGCAAGCAAATGGTTTGTGTAATGGATGTTTACCTAAGTGTTTTTCAATTCTCACACCATCACAGAGAATGATGGGATAGGACTGCTTGATCAGTTGAAATAAAACCAAAATCACAATATAGCTCAGTGTGATTATTAAATCGTAAAAGATGTGAATTAATAAATATATGTGCTGCAAGTCAAAAAAGTTTGATGGTTTAATCTATGAAAATAAAGAAATTAGCCATAATATAATTTGACTGTTATACTTAATATAACACGTGACCCTGGACCACAAAACCAGTCTTAAGTCACTGGGGTATATTTGTAGCAATTGCCAAAAATACATTGTATGGGTTAAAATGATCGATTTTTCTTTTATGCCAAAAATCATTAGGAAATTAAGTAAAGATCACGTTCTATGAAGATATTTTGTAAATTTCCTACCATAAATATATCAAAACGTAATTTTTTATTAGTAATATGCACTGCTAAGAACTTCATTTGGACAACTTTAAAGGCGATTTTCTCAATATTTTGATTTTTTTGCACCCTCAGATTCCAGATTTTAAAATAGTCGTATCTCGGCCAAATATTGTCAGACCCTAACAAACCATACATCAATGGAAAGCTCATTTAATCAGCTTTCAGAGGATGCATACATCCCAATGTTGAAAAATTGACACTTAAGACTGGTTTTGTGGTACAGGGTCACATATAGTAGAATATGTATACAATATAGTATACTATTCACTGTTTAATATTTAATAACAGCAATAATATTCACCAAAATGTGCAGTACTACAAACATGAACCTGCAGCAAAAAACATTTTAGATTGCTGATTGGTCATAATGAAAGTACAGTCTCATTATGATCAATACCAAATCAGAAACCAAAGTCTGGGCTTAAAGTTGTGGTGAAGCTCATCTTGTAAATATAAATCATACAGCATGACATGAAAGCATCTGTGAGGTTGATTAGCAGTGACGTCACATCTATACAGGAACAGTCACAGTAAGAACACAGTAAATCTGAACCGTTGTACCTCTGACAGGGTGATCTTGACTGTAGAAGTTGGGACAGGGGATCACTTTCTTGGCCTGTAAGGCCTGAGACACAAACACACAGCATGACATTACACACTGGCCTAAACTATAAAGTTTTAATAGTCACTCTAACTCTACGAGAGTAGTAAGTCCACACCACATCTGTAACAATAATGACACAGAGGGACAATATAAGTGGAAATGCTTTCAGAACGAGGAATGATAATAACATAAATCCATCCTGCTTTAAAGAGCTTCAGCAATTAAAGGGGTAGCTCACCCAAAAATGAAAATTTACTCACCCTCAAGTAGTTCCAAACCTGTATGAATGTCTTTGTTCTGCCGAACACAAAATAAGATATTTTGAAGAAAGTTTGTAACCAGGTTTTTTTGGGGCACCATTGACTTCCATAGTAGGAAAAAAAATACTATGGAAGTCAATGGTGCCCCAGAACTGCTCCGTTTCCCACATTCTTCAGAATATCTTCCTTTGTGTTCAGCAGAACAAAGACAATCATACAGCTTTGGAACTACTTGAGGGTGAGTAAATGACAGAATTTTCATTTTTGGGTGAACTATCCCTTTAAAGTAGCAGACAACAAAACTGCAGCATGTTTATAATGAAAAGAACAACACTGAGTGTTAGTACTGAAACAGTTATGGCGTGGAAATAGTTATCATTCTTGGTAAAGTGAAGATCTGAGGATCTGTCAGTCATAAACTGTCATGTACAGACGTACAGGAGTGAACTGAACCACTGTAGCGTCCTCTTTCCCAGCAGACACCTGCTTCCCTTTGGGACTCCAGCAAACTACAATGAGAGAGAGAGGTATGAATCAACACGCTTTAAAAGACACTGAAAAAACAGTGGTGGAGACATCTGGAAACTGATAAGAATAAAGACAGCACACAGTAAACACTGACCGCAGGTGATTCCCTCAGAGGCAGGAAGCCGAGCGACCACACTGACAGAGTCTTGAACATCCAGCACCATCATACTGCCGTCAGACAGACACCCGGCCAGACGGGACGCGTCCACCGGACTCCACTTCAGATCCTGGACCAGCGTGTCTGCAGCTGCCACGGGTCTGAAAGAGACGAAGGGACGCTTCTCCTGTCTGTCCTGCTGGAGCAAACACACACACACATTAAAAATCTGGTATTCTTCACATTCTTGATCTATGAACGTAGTATTTGTTGTTTCAATAATATTTATTCTTTACATATTCTGTATTTCAGTGTACTAAACAATAATCATCTCTAAATTAAGCATAATTTATTTATATAAGTTAACAAAAAAAGCAAAGGTATTTGAAATCCAGTGGATGGAAAGCAAACTAATGCCATCTGGTGGGAGAAATAAAGGCAGTCATATCTAATGCCGTGGTTTAACTAATAGATGCCTGTAAGTTTGAAATTAACGTTGATGAATGTGAGCCTGTGAGGGATAGACTTACATTTTTTACAGTGGCAGCATGTGCTGTATAAAGGTCCAAAATCATGCAGTTTTCACAACTGCTGTGTGGAGTTTTTGTCTACTGAAAGTCTTTTAAGGAAGACGTTTCGCCAGCTGTTACAGCACAATCCACTAAAATATTATTTACTGAAGACACCCATTAAAATGTCATTCAGTGTAACGAGAGTTCATATACCAAAAAATCTTGTCAGGCATATTTAGGACAACAATCTTTAAATGACACTGAAAGACTCATTCATGGATTACAGTGCAGCCCTAAAATACTAATTGTGATTTTTAATCTTTACTGATACTGCCACTATTCATCAAGTTTTTAATCATTTAAAATATAATCAAATTTAGTATGATCACTAATTCTTTGATATATTTTAATAAGTACAAGTCAGAATAAGTGTCGTTTCATTTTTACATAAATATGTGTTACGCTTAATGATGACCGAATATTAATTCACCCATATTTTGACATTTTATTTTTACAAAAATTATTTGAATCATTAAAGTAGACACTTTAAGCCTGGAATACACTACGCGATTTTTGCCCTGATTTTCCCCCGATTTTACAGTCTGAACAAGTTGATGCTAGTTGAGGAAAGCCGGAGCCAGTCTGCAGATTACAGCTGACAGACTCCACAGAAAATCGCGTAGTGTATGATGGTCACAGACTTCGATTTTTTAGCTTCAGACTTTGATTCCATCCAGTCGGAGGATATCAAACATGTTTGATATTTTCAGCCGATTTTAGAACACATGTGTTTTCATTTGTCATGTGTCTCCTAGCAACAAGGCACACGTTTCTGCGCGAGTTCGTTGTGATCGGAACAACTTTAAAGTCTGGTAGTGTATGCTCTTCAGTCACGTAGTGTATGATGCCCAGTTTTCCTTTGTCACCATTTACAAAGTCGGTAAGTGTATTATGCCTAGCGTTTTAAAAATATGTTCAGATTTTAAAAGTCGTGTAGTGTATTCCAGGCTTTACTTGCATTTAATATGCTTTCAGTGTGCACAAAAGCACTCTTGTAAATTTAATTTGATGTGGACACCAAAATGGGACATTATCAAAGACATTATCTTCATTATAACTGATTTGTAGACTGTATTCCAGAAAATTGCACTGAATTTTCATATTTCCCATTCATTTCCTAAGGCGGTCACTATTTGTTTTAAAATCATTTAACCTTTTTAAATCATGTCTACAATTCTTTTTTTAACCAAAGTCTCATACCATCCTGTTGAAATCATAAAAAAAGAACAAAATCGTTTGGTCCAAAATTAAGTATAATAGCTTTAAGTCTGCATTGATTCTGTTATTTTTGTGTTTATTTCTGTGAAGCTGCTTTAGAAATAAATGAGACTTGACTTTATTTTGAATTAAAGTACATGCCACATCATTCCACTGCAGATATGCATGTATAGAGCCCTATGAAATCCGTTTTATTTTTTCCCAAATTCTGTTTTATTTTTTTCTAAATTCAGTTTTTTCCGTTTTAATTTTTCGGGATTCCGTTTCTTTCCCGTTTTAATTTTTCTGGACTCCTTTTTAATGGTCAAATTAAATTTTATTAATCAAAAAGCATGCCTAATTAATTAAATCATGAAACTTATACAATTTAATGTTAATTTATTAAAAGTGTAACAAAAATGACATGTTTAGGGCTGTATGAAATGTTTTATTTTTTTCTCACCTTATGTTTTATTGTTACCAAATTCTGTGTTTTAGCATCTGTGTGTTAGTCTAATTATTTGAATGCATACAAACAGTTATTTATTCTAACAGTAGCCTTATTAAACGTTTTATATTGACGGGTTGCCGTGAGTACCTTTAAAGTTCTGTGTGTATATGATATGACGCTAGGTTTACTCAAATGAAATGGTAAAATGCTCGTAAAGTGACTCTCAAGAGTTAAGGGCGTAATTTTGGTTTGAACACTGGGGGGGTTGAAGTGGACCCCGGGTCATGCTCCCTCTTAAGGTTTATTTATTTGTTTGTTTAAATGTTTATCTTTTGTGTTATCCACCACACATGCAAAGTTGGTTGATTGCGTAACTGCAATAAAGTAATAGGCTAGTTAACAATTACTTGTTTAGATAGGATATATAATGTATTTTATATTATTTAGACACTTAGGCTATAGTTTGACAGAATGTTCTAATTCAACACATCATGGGAAGTCAATCTAACTTAACATTTTCTTATACTGATATTGTTTATTTCTTACTCCTTAACAGTTCATCAGGCTCTTAATGATTTAATCTATGCCATCATTGGAATATCTGAAGGCCAGGTTTTTCCATCAATCATCATTAGAACCCATTGGCTCTCGATTCTGATACTTGCTCTTATGGAAAAGTACCATGGTACTTAACTGTAGCATTTGTTATAATAAGGCTAGCCTATTAATCATAACCAGGTCAATAATGACTTTTTTATTAATCTATATTGCTTTTGTTATGAGAAACAACAGCCTTTAGAAACAATAGCTACAACATGCCACATTTGTAATATAAATCTATAGTGAAAAATCTATTCCTTTAACAGATTATCTATTATATATATACACACAATAAATAAGCCTACAGTAAAACGTGATAAATTATAGTAAAGGTGGTCATGAGTAGTTTAAAAATATTTTAATATTATGTTAGTGCTGGTGCAAGATTATGTTTTCTCCTCTTTTCATCAGTCTTTTTAGTTTGTGCCTTTTTTAGATAATGTTTGACTTCCTCCATAGCATTTTAAAGTGGCAGTTTCTCAATAGAATTCAAATAGGTCGCATATTTTACCATCAGCTTCGTGATAGGAATGGCTCGTGCAAATCTTCTCACACTTCTCGTGTGTTTCCATTAACCGTGGTAGAAATATTGGGGGGGTTGTACTTGCTAGTTTTGATCGGCCCCACAAACTACGCCCCTGCTCAGAGCAGTTTTGGAGTTATTGTTCATGTATTTATGTCCTCAATGAGACCGCAGATGCTGAAATCACCGTGAACGTCAAGCATGCCGTGTGTGTAGTAAACAAAACCCCGCGTCTGCTCCATTCATACACAGATGCACAGAACATGCAGGATTCATATTTAAATAGACTTTTGCAGCTTAATATTTACAGATACTAGTCCACATCGCGATTTGATTTAAGTGTAATGACCTACTTTTGATTAATTCATCCAAACTTTGACAAATCCCGTGACATTCCGCGCTAAACTGTAAATTCCGTTTTTATGACTGGATTCTGCGATTTCTGCGTTTTCTGTATCGCGGAAATCATAGGGCCCTACATGTAGACTTCAAGATCTAAAACACAAACTAAACACGAGGAAATGCTTGAAGAAGAAATAAATGAAATCACATTTGAAGTAGTTTTAGGAGAGTTGAATGACCTTGTTGAGGAAAGTCCGGACGTCGTAGAAGTCCAGCGTGAGCTCAGAGGTGTCCCCCGTCCCGCACACAGACAGCGTGAGCTCATCGCTGCTCAGAGCTATGTGATGCATCGCCACACTGACGGTCACCGTGACAGCGCAGGAGCACTCCACTGATGATACACACATGAAACACACGTGAGTCTGAGCTCAGTCACAGTGGAGTGGAGCAGCGTTCATGTGAGCGTTCATACCTGTTTCATTGGGGTTTCCCTCCAGACGGCCGGCTGCAATCACATCTCTCGTCCAGAACACTTTCAGCGTCTCGTCTTTGCCAGCGAAAGTCAGGCCATATTTGTTAGAGATGGCGAGGAGACTGGAGCGCTGCTTAGGAAGATCCACAGACGACTCGAACACACGGATCTTCTTCATCTGACGGAACTGAAAGTCCTGAGGAGCACAGAAGTGCACATCCATATGTCAGTGCCTATTACTGCTGTGAAATAACAGGCTTTCTGCAGGTTTATGAAGGTAAATTTAAGGCATTTTTTAAATAAAGTAAAGAAAATTAAAGGAGCAAATTGAATGGAACACAATATGTAAATGTGGTGTAAATGTCTTGTCTCTAAAAATAACCGGTTCAAAAGAATGAATTGTTTGTGAACCGGAGATCATTCCAGACCATTTGCCTGAGGCTCTGGATTACATGAAATACTGCTGTAAATAATGTTGAGTTTCTTGCAGAGACCGATAGTTTCACTTCAAGACCTCAATATATCGTCAGGAGTCATGGGTATCAATTTTGTGTTGCCTGACATGCTGTTTTGACTCTCAAAGTGGCGGTAGCCATTGATTTGCATTATATGAAACACCAAGGACCACGATTTCAGCTAAAAAGCTTCTTTAATGTTCTACTGAAAAACAACAACAAAAAAAAAAACACTTTCCTACATCTTGGATGGCCTGAGTATATTAACATTTAGTAAATTAACAAATTTTCATTTTTGGGCGAACTGTCACTTTAATTCAAAGGGAAAACAGGTTTTTATTCCCGTTGACAGGTATATGAATTAGAAGACAAGTCAAAAATACTGAGGAAGATATTAATTTTTGCAGTGTATGTAACATTTAATGCCACAACTTCATGAATTTAAGACTTACTGCTCTGATTTAAGACCTTTTTATGGCCCTGAAGAAAACCTGAGCAACACAAATTTAATTGTACTGATGGCAGTGACGTCATAAGCACAACATGTAATACAAATGAAATCTTTGGTTTTACTGGTACTGAAAACACACAAAAAATGATTCAGGTTCAGGTTTATATAAAATAAACTCACAGCTTTCCCTTTCGTTTCACAGCAAGAGTGACATCAAATCTAAATGAAGCCTGTGCTGACCTGACTTGTTTAAAATCCCAAACAACCCCAAAACGGAGTCAAATATGAAGAAATAACATGTAGAAAATCTGATGGGAAACTATATTTGGCTCCATTATGCTGTCAAGCTGAGACTCGTATGAAGTAACGTTAATTAACAGACATAACTTATATGACACTTAACGGTAATAACCTCCAGCATGTGTTTATGTTATTAGTTTGTGTGTTCAGCTCATAAAGTTCTAATATACCTGCATATTTAATCACTTAATGCGGACTAGAACTTTTACAAAAGTAAAACTACACCAATTCATAAGAACAAGAAACTAAACACAGTCACAAGCCACATGAACTCACACCGCTATAAACATACATCACCTCTACCTGACACAGGACGACTTTATTCTAATACTACTACTACTACCACTACCTTACTACTACTACTACTACTAATAATAATAATAATAATAATAATAAGAGTCATGGTAGCCGGTAAGTGTCTCACCTTCATCTCTCTCTCTGGAATAGAGTCCGGATCGTCTCCCATCTTTGCAAAGCTTCACTCAAGCGCCGTCAAGTATAACAACAAATGAATGCGTAGCTAATATAGTTATTATTAGCGAACTAATGAATTTATTCTGCTCATCTCAAACTCTCTGCGTGTTAGCAAGAACCCGCGTTGAACTTCAGCAGGAAATGACGCATGTTTTGACGCGGAAGCGTGTCATCACAATCTTGTCACACAGTAGCGGCCTCTAATGGCCAAACGCAGTACAGCAGCAGCGCTCATGAATGTAACACCGACTACATTCACATTGATAGCCTAGTATTTGGGATACCTTCCGATTTAATGCATAATGCTTAATAAAATTGTGCTAAACTCTTAGCTGGTCTATGTGAGGCGCACATTTGAACATTAAACTACTGTCCTCTGGCAAATAACAACTGGTTCTTTAATAGCTTAATAAAGTGACTGTAATGTTGGCTAACGTTACTTCTTTGATTACAGAAAAACACCCGAAAATCATTTTGGCTAAGGTTGTGGCAATGTTCTCTCAAGTTATGAACAAACATTCTTCCAGCACGTTAATTGAACGCTTGCTCCAATTTTCTTAGTTGTTAATAACGTTCTCAAAACGTTAGTACAAAAAACACTATTTAAACATAATTTCTGAAACAATATTGCTGAAACATTTAGTTAGAAGCAGAGGTGGGTAGTAACGAGTTACATTTACTTCGTTACATTTACTTGAGTAAATTTTTTGGGTAACTAATACTTTTAGAGTATATTTAAAAATGGGTACTTTTACTCTTACTCAAGTACATTTTTAGTGAAAAAACGGTACTTTTACTTCGTTACTGTGGGCGACGCACCTCTCGTTACTTTATCTTAATGCAATAAGTTAAAAATCCTTCAATTTATTCCAAACGCGCCGTCTACTTTTTTTCTGGGCACTGAGCGATGCCCGTTCGCGAATGATTCATTCTTTGAGTCAATTCTGTTCGAAGGCTTGATCAGACCAGTTGGCAAACCAGTGAATCGGTTCGCGAATCAGTTTGAATGATTCGTTCAGTTCCCTGCCGCACGCGCTGAGTCGAAGCGGTTGTAACATCAAGAGCGTTGAAGACGTCGTGGGATCAACAGTCAGTTGAAAGTACAGTACACGATACCACTATGCCATTACAGTTTGTTGTACATGTACCTTACACATTAAATACAATGTATAATTTATTCATTAAATAAGCTGTCACGGAGTATGAAATGAACACCCGCCAAACCCGCGTTAGTTCCAGGAGGAATGCCTTTGCCTAGACACAATTAATATTGATATTTTCACAGTATTTACGCTTGCAGAAATAAAGGCTACATTTGTTTACATTTTGCAGAACAGACGGAAGAAGTGCATTTGTTTCGTTACGTTCAGATGTTCTGTAGCGGTCATGTGAGGAGTTCTCACTCTTCTCCGCGTCAGAGGTTATATAATACTTAATTTAATTTATTTCAGTGATACAAATCAGAATTTTTATCAGCTGTTACTCCAGTTTTCAGAGTCGTATGATCCTTCAGAAATCATTAAAATATATTGATTTATTACCAGTGTTGTTGAAAGAAAAAAAAACAGAATATATGGTGGTTAGGTATGTTTTGAAGCTGGGATGCTGGTTTATGCTGGTCCTTTGCTGGTTTAAGATGGTCCTTAGCTGGGCATGTGCTGGTCTTAAGCTGGTCAGACCAGCATAAACTTAAATCAGCTCAAACCAGCATCCCATGCTTCAAAACATACCTTACCAGCATATGCTGTTTTTTCAACGGGAACAGTTTTGCTGCGTAATATTTTTGGAACCTGTGACATTTTGTTCAGGATTCTTTTATGAATAGAACGTTAAAAGAACAGCATTGATAATAAATCAGGCTGATAAAAATTCTGATTTGCATCACTGAAATAAATTACATTTAAAAAACATTAAACGTATTTTGAACAGCAGTGTGTGCGTGTGTGTGTGTGTGTGTATGTATGTGACCCTGAACCACAAAACCAGTCATAAGTGTCAATTAAAAAATAAAATAATCAAAATACTGAGAAAATTGCCTTTAAAGTTGTCCAAATGAAGTTCTCAGCCATGCATATTACTAATCAAAAATTAAATTTTAATATATTTACGGTAAGAAATGTACAAAATATCTTCATGGAACATGATCTTTACTTAATATCCTAATGATTTTTGGCATAAAAGAAAAATTTATAATTTTGACCCGTACAATGTATTTTTGGCTATTGTTACAAATATACCCCAGCGACTTAAGACTGGTTTTGTGGTCCAGGGTCACATATGTATATGTGTATATATATATACAGTATATGTATATATAAATTTTATCTAAATATCTATATATCTACATAAAAATAAGCTATATTTAGTATATGATCCAAAGTAACTAGTAACTAACTACTTGAGTAGTTTTTTTATCCGATACTTTTTTACTCTTACTCAAGTAACTATTCAGACTATTACTTTTACTTTTACTTGAGTAAATATTTCTTCAAGTACTTTTACTTTTACTTGAGTACAGTTTTTGGGTACTCTACCCACCTCTGGTTAGAAGTTCATCTAACGTTTTTCAGATGGTCCAGAAAACATTCAGAATTTGCAAAATGATTAAATTGAACATTTATCCTCTAACATTAATATAACCAAGCAAAAAAAATAAATAAATAAATATATATATATGTATTATTTATTTTTGCTTGGTTATATTAATGTTCTATATATATATATATATATTAAAAAGAAAAGAAATATTATGGGTTTAACAGTTTACTGAAAGAGCATCCATTATACATGCTATTACTAATAATAATGATCAAAGTAACTGAGTAAAAGGATTGTTTTGTGAAATATGTATTTTGAAAGCAAGGTTATTCAGAAGGACATTTAACCCTGTGTTTATGTCATTTTGACCCAGAGAGGATTTTCTTTTCCCCTGAAATGCCAGTTAAGTTAAGTTAAGTTAAGTTAGTGACGTATTGTGCTCTGCATTTAACCCATCCAAGTGCACACACACAGCAGTGAGTAGTGAACACACACCCGGAGCAGTGGGCAGCCTTGCTCCAGCGCCCGGGGAGCAATTAGGGGTTCAGTGCCTTGCTCAAGGGCACCTTAGTCATGGTATCGAAGGTGGAGAGAGTGCTGTTCATTCACAATCCCCACCTTCGCGAGAATCGAACCGGCAACCTTCAGGTTACAAGCCCGACTCCCTAACCATTAGGGCCACGACTCCCTAACCATTAGGGCCACGACTTCCTCCCCCCTCCCCCCTCCCTCCTCCCTCCCTTAATGCTGTTGCATTGGACTAAAACTTATACAGACTTTGCTCACACAGGGTACACTACACCATTAAAAAAAAGAAAAGAAACTCAACTAGCAACTGACAAGCCGCAGTGCATGCTGGGAAAAATATTTGTTTAGATAACTCTTTTGCTAGCAGTAGCGTCACACTTGAACACCAAAGACACTGGGAATGAAAGAGATTTTATTTGTGACAATGACAATGACATGTTGCAGTAGACATAATTGTTTCTTATTTGAATAAAAAAGCAGTTTAATGGTTCATTATAAACTTTCGTAAGGAACTTGCATGGAAGCGCATCGTGGCGATGCTACGCTATAGGCAAAGCTCAGCTATCATTAGTACTTCAATGTTTGAGTCAAAGATCCTCAAACACCTTCTTCCTCTGATTGTCGGCGCTCGGAGCTCGAGGTTTACCGGCTCCCAGTCAATTCCACCAACCTTCACACAAACGTTAAAGTGCTGCCGTTATATACTACAAGGAGAAACACACGCGTAAGTAGTGCAGACGGGAAACGAGTCCCACGAGAACTGCTCATCGGATCGATCTGTGGAGAAACAGCATGCAGTTATAGGCAGATCATTAATGCGCATATTAATTTGAATAATTAAACAAAGTCATTCGGCTGCACAGCATCCCGACAGAGGAATATGCAATTACGCTAAAACACTGTGCTGAATCCTCGGGGTGTTTTCACTCCAAAATCAAAAGAATAAAACAAGAGACGATCATTTGCATAAAGAAAATGAAGGGCCGAGACATTAGCATTGCACTTTCTTTAGCATATGCATTCTTCTGATAGGATGAACACCTGGAAACAGCCGTTTTTGTTACATTCATTGGCCGTTATTTGTAATGTGGCAAGAGCCAAATGATGAAATTCTGGACCACTGCAATCTGTGAATACATTACTAATGTTATTAATATGTTCTGTTTGACAGAGTTTGCATTTCTTAATCTGCTTCTCTCAGATTCATCATGCACAGCGTTGAACATCACAGATGTTCCTTCACAAACACTCGTCTCATTCTCACACGCAGAGCAAAACCTCAGAGCTGAGCATTAGTGCTGATATTCGGAAAAGCTCAGCCTTACTGAAGGAGCTTCTACGCTACTGTACCAACAGAAATCTATAAATTAGCACATTACATACATTTCAACAGCTGCAACAAACAGCTTCACGCTCTACAAGTTGGTAAAGGATCCACATTATCTAGTGCATGAATTCAGAGCCACTTTGCTTCAAAAATAAAGCTGGAAGATGGAGACAGGATACTTGGAGTTTGGCATACAGATACGGGGGCTTCTGGGTAAATAATTAAGTATCTTGAGAAAAAAAACGTGCGTAAAAATACTAGTGTAAGACTGGCCTTAGTGATCATATGTTAGTTCCAGCACATTTTAGTGGCAGCCAGCCGACTATTTCTACCTTTAGAAACGTATTGCTATCGCTCTAAATAGTCACAGACTACATATACATATACATATATATATATATACATATATATATATATATATATATATATATATATATATATATGAAATCGAACAGCATTAATCATACCATACGAGCCATCTTGTCAGTTCTGTTCAGAATCTTCAGGTGTGTTGAGCTGTTGACAAACCAACAGCTGTGATTTTTGCATAATTTCCCACATTGTCTTCAAAAATGATCCAAAACAATCATTATTTCGTAAAACATTCTGAACTGAAGAGTTATGATGGTATCAGTAGTCACAATAAGGCACAAGTTTTTCAACCTCAACAAAATCAAGGCCATTATTCCTCCTCATTAAGATATGAGACGGCATCTTTCTGACTGACTCAAGCTTGAATAAAATGCTCAGGCTACTAATAATAAAATCGAAGAAGCGGGTGAAGATGAAGTTTTGAACTCTCCACAAGAAAGAGACACCAAATCTTCAAGATTCTCACAGAAAAGCTCAAATATGTCCTTAGTTTAGTCTTTGTCATCTAGTGTCGATCAGAATCATGACAGCTGTCAATCAACGGCACCGATGAGGCACTTTAACAACCGACAGTGCAAAATAAAACCCTTGAGCATCAAATCAGTAGATCTTAACATCACGATTGAAGATGAATTTCTGAAAAAAAAAAAAAAAAAAATCAACATACCTGGAGATTCTGATAACTACAGTATTAAAAGCATGACAAATACACAACGCTCTTAAAGCTTCAGAGATAATTACATGTTTGTCATTAATCTCAAAAAGAACATTCATATTCCTCCCCAAAATCAAAGAAATGATATTTCTCATGAAGAAAACACAAATATCAAGTGTATTCCAACCCCACTTGAACTTCATATGGCCAGAGATCATTTTGAGATGATTTTGGGGTGTATGTGGGTGTGTTCATCACCCATAGTGTGAAAAAAAAATGACTGTACATGTTGGGCAAAACACTCGTTTTTGAGTAAACAAATCCAATTTGTGTCATCTTTAAGACGCTGAAGCATGGGGAGGGTTTGTTTTGTTATCGTCTTCTAGACTAGTGCATGTGTCAGAAACATACAAGGAACAGAAACACGCTTCGCACATAAAGCAAAACATACATGAAGAGTGAACAGAATCACTCAGAGACACGGACATCGCTCACAAACAGTCTTCAGCAGCTGCAGTCGAACCACGCACCTGCTCTCCATCACCTCCTTAAACTCGTCAAGTGCAAATGTAATGAAGCCAGCTAGATTCATCAAACAGTTTACAGTACAGAAAAACCCCACCGCTTCAATTCCAGACAGCAACACACCGTGAAACCCGACCTGTTGACTATTTCTTTCAGGAAAAATCATCACTTGCTGTCCGACAAACAGTCCTTACATAAACAGTAGCAGTTTTGTTTGTTTTTCGGGATGCAGATTATAATCGAGGCTGTAAATTTGTATCTGATCTGGCATGCAAGCAGTGGAAGTGAGCGCTCATTCTAGCAGCGTCAGCGTGCGTTTGTTTTTCGAAAGATCGGTGAAATGTCTGACACCATCCGTGTGTCGCCTGGTCATGTGAGCGCGAGGATCTGTCTGTATGTCAGCGTTCAGATCAGGTCAAACACACGCAGGCATCACTCTTCTAAAGGGATGATCACTCAGTCAAACGTGTGAAGATGATGGAACTGTTCTAAACAAGCCGTCAGATATACCGCACTAAAAACCGAACATGAAATGTCACTTAACGCTTATGAAATGCATTATTTCAGCTTCAAATGCAGCCATTATTAAACGCAGCCATTTCTCTAGATAGTAAATGAATCTCACAAAAAACATGCCCAGATTGCACAAAAATACGTTTGGGACCATTATGGTTGCAAATTAAAATAATTGATCTCAAATTCTCATTATTAAAAAAACCCTAAAAATCACTGCATTAATGGATGATTCTAATATATTACTCAAACAATTTGGAATTAATGTGTAACTATTATATATTCTGTTTTGTTTTATGTTAATTTATTTGTGCATTTATTCATATATTATTATTTTAGATTAATATAAATATTATAATGGGGCTTAACTGTCACACAAATAATGGCACAGCTATATTTACATGCACTAATTTTCATCACCCATAACGAATCCAATCTGGTTTCAGATTCTGTTCCGCTTATAGTATGAGCCCTAAACATTGTGAACCAATTCACAAGATGACATATGTAAAAAGTAATCTGCTATTTTTGTCAGAAGAACGTTTTTATTTTTTACATTTTTAGCAAATATTTAGTAAATATTCAGTCTAAGTCATATGAAGTAAAACATAAGTAAACTGTGCATGTTACGCATGCTATTACTGAATCTAATTAAGAAAATAAGTCTCTTTTAAGTATGTCATACTTAATTTCATCTTGTTGATTGAATTATTTCAGGTCTACACCGCTTTTGTTTTGACAGAAATCAATCCGATTTAGCTATCAATCTTATTATAAACTGATTTTTTGGATGCGTGTAAACACAGCTCACACTGATATAAATGTTATAGCTTCTTGTAAAAGCTTCAACCTTATTTTTTTCCTCTTGATTTTGGGGTGTAAAGTGATCTGGTCATGTTTTAGTGAGATTTGCTGCAGTATTTATGGTAAAGTGATCTCAAGAACGAACGTAATATAATTGTAAATGTAATAATGTTTCACAATGAAGGTCAGCAACCATGCCACTGGCATGATTTCCTCCCACGACTTCTGCTCTCTGGAGCACATGATGAAAATGCTGCCAAATCCAGTGTTTGAGGAAAGTCAAAACGCACATGAATAAGGTTGCGGGTTCCTCATGAGTGATGCCTGTGTGTGTTTGATTCCTCCCTTCAGCATTTATTCACATGGTGGATATGAACTGAAGGCTGTTTTCTCCAGTCTCACTGCCCATTTATTCTCAGGCCGTCCACAAACTCCTCCTCCTGCTGCCTCTCAGGGGGTGTGGCCACAGTGGCCCCACCCTCAGCTCCAGGTTTGACAGGCCCCGCCCCCAACGTCCCATCCGCGCTGTCAGTCTGGGCCTCTTCCTCCTCGTCCTCCTCAGCCTGCGTCTCCTCCTCGCCTCCATCCCGTGGGAGATCAGGGCCGTCGCCATCCAGTGGTAAATGAGTTCTCGCGGCTTCCTTGCGCTCAGCGTAGAGGCTCAGGCCCGAGGGAAGCAGGTTTTTAAAGTCTGTCTCAAAGGGCAGCTGAACACCCACCGGGAGGCCACCGATGCCCAGACTGACGCCGCTGCCACCGATGAGCCCTGGTAAACCTCCATCCCATCCGGAAGCATGGACTGGATCTTGGGAAGCCAGCGCTTCCGCACGCGCCGCGCGTTGGTGCACATGTCAGCGGCGATGACGTTCATCTCGCTTTCCTTAAAGTTGGGTGCGAAGTTCTGACAGTAAACTAGAAAAAAGAGTGCATTATAAGAGCCTGAATGAGAACAAATCTAAAGCTGCATGAATGGTGTGCAATTAACAGTTAATGATGAATTCATGTACTGCATGATTACACAGCCCTGCATCTTGAGAAGTTTTTTGCTGAGTTGCAAACATGGCTCGTATTACCTAATTTGATAATGCTGTTCAAAAATATCAATAAAATCATGTACAGCCTTTTCACAAAATAATAGAGAATTTTTCTCAAATTATATATACACTTCTAGTCAAAAGTTTTTGAACTATGTTTTTTAAAGAATTCTCTTCTACTCACCAAGCCTGCATTTATTTGATCCAAAATACAACAAAAGTAGTAATATTGTGAAATGTTTTCTATTTGAATATATTTTAAAATGTAAGTGTTACATGATCCTTCAGAAATCATTCTAATATGCCGATTTGTTGTTCAAGAAACAATTATTATTATTAATATTTAAAACAGTTGAGTTTTTCAGGATTCTTTGATTAATAGAAAGATCCAACGATCAGCATTTATGTGAAATAAATAGCTTTTGTAACATTATACACTATACCATTCAAAAGCTTGGAGTCGGTATAATTTCAATTTTTTGGGGAATTTTTATTTAGCAAGGATGCTTTAAATGGATCAAAAATGATGATAAAGACAGGAAAAAAAAAAAAAAAAAAAAAAACCTACTCAGCTGTTTTCCACAAAATAATAATAATAGTTTTTGAGCAGCAAATCAGAATATTAAGAATGATTTCTAAAGGATCATGTGACTGGAGTAAAGATGCTAAAAATTCAGCTTTGAAATAACAGGAATAAATTACATTTTAAAATATATTAAACAGTTATTTTAAACATATTTGAAAATTGTACTACTTTGGATCAAATAAATGCAGTCTTGGTGAGCAGAAGAGAATTCTTTAAAAAACATCAAAAATTTAACTGTTGACTGGTACTATATGTAACAGCTTTAATAACTTTAAATGACAAATGTCAGAAGTTTTGACATGACAAAAAGTAGTATTCATTTAACTTACAAACTGCAGAGGAGTGGAAAATGTTAAAATACTCCACTGAATGTCAAAGAAACTTATAGATACAAATTTATAAGCTTTTTAACAAAATCTGTGATTTTCTGTGTCTGTTTGGATGCAGTAAAAGCAGAAAACATCTGGCTCACGTTTGCCTCTTCTGTCAGTTTCCATAATTCTGACCTTGAAATCAGGATTAGGCATCAAATAATGTCATACATGTGAAAATGGGCTGAGAATTGAACTAAGAGTTGTAATCTAGTTCAGAGGAAGACAGGAATCATGTGTTTGTGGTGTTTTTCTGCTGATTACAGATAATATAAGACTTCTTCACTTTACTAATGGCTGTCAAAAGCAAAAATGCTAAGAAATGCATTATATTTAGTAAAGAGTGTGACATGCTTCACCAAAACAGACACTATTTTTATTACTAAGAAACAAGTATTGGATTTCATTCAGCTGATGTGATGCAGGGCAGAGTAATGAATGTTGATTTGAACATTACTGATGATATATAGAGCGTAACATACGTTTGACAGCGTTCAGGACTCGACTGTCCAGTGGTTTTCTGCTGGGGTCGCTGGTTGACGATCGGATCCCCGTCCCACAGCTGTTTGCTAACGTGTTCCTACAGGTTGAACAAGCAGCCAGCAGAGGGTGCAGTGGAAAGCAAAGCCATGAGACCTAAGCACTCAATATCTTAACTGCACTGCACATAACTGGAGGGGTGTAACGCTACACAATATGACGGTTTGGTACATAACTCGTTTTTGAAGTCATGGTTCGGTACGTTTTCGGTGCAGCAAGGGGAAAAATACAACATAAATGTGCTTTTTAAATTTTTTTTTATGAGACTATTTTTCTGAACAAACTATGTCTGTGTCTGTGTGAATAGAAAGTCTGTTGTTACTGCTGCAAGCCTGCAACACACTCTTCATACTGCAGTTTAAGGTGCCGCGGTAAATGAGGGAAAATATTCAAAGTTCCTCCAGTTTTGGATGGAATATATTTGAGAAAAATGCATATTTCAGTCAGCTTCCATTCTATTGTGCTCCATCTGTTTGAAGCTCATGCATGAGAAACTGCTCCTCCATTACAATCTGTGAAGTTTAACCAGAGACTGTCTTATTATTGGGAGATGCCATAGTCTTTCTTTGGAGAAAGTGTAAAGGTCGACTTAGATCATGTGTGCCTTGAGAACAAATCACATTACAGCTTTAACATCACTGAATTTCTGGAAAAATGAATGAGAAGTGCTGTAAACTGCATCCTACTTGCCATAAAATTGTATGTGGCATCTATTATAAGAGAGCATTTTTTTTCCCCCAGAGTAAACTCTAAAAATAGCTCAGTCCAAACATTAGGCTGTCGATTCATTAAATGATAAGCTGTTTTTCCACAAAAGCAGTTTATTGAGCGTAGTGAAATCCATTCAAACACCAGCCTCTGGTCTCCTTCCCTTACACTTTTTTGCTAACTTTGGAAGCTTGCCTTAAAGCGGCTTTGGTTTAACAGAGACTCATTTACTGTCAGAGCACATGCATCTGACAGGAGAACAAACAGCTTTAAACTGTAAGCTTATGATTACAACTTGGATCATGCGGTTTCCTAACAGCGGCTGTGAGTCCTTCATTACTTTTCAGATGCGTTCACAACATCAAAGTATAGCGACATAGACTGTATCGTCCCATCCATGTGCAGTGGTTAAAACGCTGCATTCGTTCAGTACACATGCATGTCAAAGCGAACGAGACGTATGAATGCATGTACCGTTACACCCAGCAGTGATTTGATGTGACGTCACACACCTGTCAAAGAAGGTGGCGAGGAGCCTGCGCAGCAGCACCTTGTGTTTGACACCAGCACACAGATGACAGTTCATCAGCTGACCTCTGGTCATGAACACACCTGTGCCTGAACAACACAAGAGAAATGTGACAGTAATCAGCTCCAGTGCATGAACAACATCTGTGACACAATATGCATTAATGAGCACACATTTCCAGCACATAAATCTGAACATTATATAAAGCCATATTAATAATTCTTGTTTGATTTTGTCGTCATGTATTAAAGTTTTTCCAGGGGGGATTTTGGATTTCTCTTTTTATCACTCCATAAATCTGAAAATAACAAATACATTTTTACTATGTTTTTAGGAGTAAAATGTTGTATAAATCAGTGTGAATGATTTATGAACAAACCTCTCAGTAAAAAAAAAAAAACCTTCATAGTATAGATAGGAATAAAACTAACATTTGGTGTATGTAAGAGAGAAAAAAAAAAGATATGGATTGAAATTGCAATTTAAAATGGTAATAAATGTGTATTTTTGGATGTTTTCTGCCCACTAGTCTGACAGCCTGCAAGTCTCTGAAAAATGCGAGGTAATTTGACGTTTTTATGAAATAGCAAGGTTCATTTTGGTTGTAAAATGGTATAACCTCAAGAAAATGTGACTTTTTGTTGATACATTACATAGATTTCATTCATTCCGCGGTAAAGTGTGTCAATCTTTAAGCAGTGGGACTACAGTTTTCTAGGTGGATGATCTTCTGCTTCAGGTTGTAATTCAGGTTTGTAATTATTTTGAAATTTACTATAATTTACTTTGAAATAGTGTTTCAAAGTAAATCCTATAAACCAATTTATTTTCCATCACACAAGTTAAAAGATGTAATGATCAGGAGTTATACTTTCAGCGATGGTTTTGAATGAACGTTTTTGAACAAACATTTTTAACATTTCTGCCTTTTAGACTTGCATTGCAAGGACTTTACAAGTAACAAAGGGCAAAACCATCCATTATGATATTCTACATTGGATAATGCTTTACAATGAACTTAAATGTTTGAGTGATGAAGTCTCATTTTTGTTAACTTTCACATAGGGTTGAGACTGAGCGATTTCACCAACCTGCCACCAGTTCCAGTTTCTCTCCGGGGTCTCCCTCGGTGTAAAGTTTGGGATGGCATCGGTAGCCGATCTGACTGATGAGACTGGCGGGCAGAGCCACCAGATCCCTGCGGATCAGCACACACGAGCGGTTCTCCAGCGACACCGGCATAACCGCCATCTCCGGCTTCTCTGCCACTGGAAGAGACAGAGTCACGACAACATTCAGAACCTCAAATGGTAAATCATGCTGAGAAATCAATAAGTTCGAGAACTCAACACTGTTTTAATCCATCTAAACAGATGCTTATAAGTTCTGCACATAGTAAAAAATTATGCATACACTCAATATAATCTATTTACTTTAACTCATCAAAATCATTTAACCAATTTCAACTTCATTTTTAAGGCGAGACACTACAGGCAAAAACATTTTCATGCATCTGTCAATTTTGAGATTTTGGGCTATTTGGCATTTCATAAAGTGTTGCTTCACTACTGTAACTTTTAAGAAAACATCCAAAATACACATTTAAGTGCACTGTAAAAAGTGATAAGTTGACTTAACTTAAAAAAATTGAGGAAACCCGTTGCCTTAAAATTTTTAAGTAAATTATAATTAAAAAAAAATAAGTTAAGTGAATTGTCAAGTTCACTTAACTTTTTTTTTTTTTTTAAATTATTATTTACTTGATTTTAAGGCAACGGGTTTCCTCAAGTTTTTTAAGTCAAGTCAACATCACTTTTTACAGTGCGTTTATTTTATTGCACTTTATCTACATGTGTCTGTAGATTTCATTTCCAATATCCATATCAATTCAAAAGTTTGTTTCTCCGCTTCAGCAGCACTTACACCAAAATTTAGAGTTTTATTCATATCTGTATTCAGAAGGCTTTTACTGAGGGGTTTGTTCATATATCAAGCACACTTATTTATACAACATTTTGTTCCTAAAAACAATGTGCATGTGTTTTTTCTTTCTGTCTATAGTTAACATTTTCTGATTTATACTGTGATAAAAAAAATATCCCTCTTTAATGTGTCATAAAAATGTATCAAATGTTACCTGTAGTGTCTTGTCTTTGAAATGTTAAATTGACAAGATTTCAAACAATGAGTTGAATGACTTGTACAGCCAATTTGCTACTTAAAATGTACCGGCAAGTTGAGTAGAATTAGGTGGAGATTTTTACAGTGACTCTATTCAGGGGAAGCGCCTGCTCTTCACTCATTTCATGCATCAAATTGCCTCAACTCAATAAAGCTCTGCAGTGGTACAACTAATAGAAAAGTTCTGCTTCCCATTTGTCCTTCAGTCTCACACACACAAAAGATGTGTGAGCTCTCAAATAACCCACAATGTGACCCTCTAGAGCGGTGACTGATTACAGACTGAATGCATTTCACGATCTGTGACACCCGAGCACCGGACGAGAGCTACAGTGAGTGTCACTGCAGACAGACAGTCAGGATAGATCTGTATAGTTACCAAACATATGGGACAAATCAAGACAGGAACTCTGATAACACACAGCAGACAAAAGATCAGCATGTTACTCAACATGGAGGAATGCTCATATCCAACAGCATTTCACTCTGAATTTGACCTTTCAGCAGCACTTTCTTCAAACTCTGACTCATTAACCTCAGGCACTTTCTCATGAAACGCAAGTGTGTCTTCATGACTTGCTACTGATGAAATAAACCGCAAACTCAACTTTCATTAGCATAACAACTGTTACAACAGAAAGTTGGTGTTTTTCCATTGGAATATCATTAGACAGATGCAGCCAATTTGCATGTGTTACACAAAGAATTATACCTAAATTAAGCTTTTTCTGATATTAAAATGTACTTTTTCCTCAAAAATGCCCTGCACTTACTAGAAAAATGTCCTGAACCAATGCTGTGGTATTTCATCATTTCACATTTGAGTGAGTGCCATCTTAATTTTTTCTTGACTTTTTTTTTTTTTTAAACATTTATATTGGCTTCAGAGCTTAATATTTCAACATAGCTATGGGAAAACATTTTTACTGAAAATGACACGAATCATTCTTGGCACGAAGCGTGGAACCAATTCAGACTTTTTCCCTCAAATCACAGAATTGAGATGCCAACTCAAAATTCAGAGAGAAAAAAGCTGAATTGGTCATTTTTGAGAAAAAACCTCAGAATTCTGACTTTTTCCTCAAAATTCTGAGTTTATATTTCACAAATCAGTTTTTAATTGAGACTTTACATCTCACAACTTTCACTTTTTTCTCAGAATTGTGAGTTTATATCATGCAATTCTGATAAAAAAAAAGAAAAAAAAGTGAGCTATAAACTTAGAATTGCGAGAAAAAATGTTTGTTTTTCTCCCATGGCGGAAACGAGGTTCCATAAAAAGTATGAGAAAACGGTCTTTGCTAATTAAGGCCATTATTATTCATTTTTGCCCTGATCTTTAATCCTGTAACATTTTAAAATGTAACAGTGTTGGTAAATTTTTTAACATAAAATGGGTTATTAATAAATCAATACATCCAGCTATAGAAATTTTACATTTCACTATATGTTTTTTTTGTTCTGGAGAAAGCCACACTGTAATAATACATCAGGTTATCTTTAGCACATGTCTCTGATATCACAGTTAAACAGACATCATGAACCACCCAACGTTCACACTTCTGCTCATGCGTGTTTCTTCCTGCCTATTTTGTGTCTCACAACAGCTTTTTTTTTTAACAGCTCACTAGCAATTCTGACAGTTGTAATGAATTGCTCATAAGCTTAGTGATGAAAAGTGAATAAAAACCAGTCATGGACCTGAACCGGCCCCTACAACACGGCAAAAGACATTCAGAAATATAACTAGGTGTATTAGTTTTACTTTTGGCTCTGGCTCATCTTATTTACGCTCTCCTCTACTTAAAATTGTCTAGACAACTTCACATGCTGACCCTAAGTAATGAGCCTGTAACCTATTTAACAGCAACAGAAGCAGCCTCTGGTTTACTAGTGAATGATTTGATATGATCCCAATGTAATATATTCATTATTCCATTACTAAAAGTCCAGCGTCGTGTTGCATGGACACGGTTACTCATTACATTTACTACCATTCAAAAGTTTGGGGTTGGTAGGATCAATGTTTGAGGAAAAAAGTTTCTTCTGTTCACCAAGACAGTATTTAGTTGATCAAAAATACAGTAAAAACAGTGAAATATTATAATTTAAATAACTGTTTTCTATGTGAATATAAATGTAACTGATTGCGGTGATAAAAGCTGAATTTTCAGCATTATTACTCCAGTTTTCTGTGTCACATGATTCTTCAGAAATCATTCTAATATGCTGATTTGCTGCTCAAGAAACATTTCTGAAAACAGTTGTGCTAACGAATATTTTTTGGAAACCGTGATGCATTTAATTTTTCAGTATTCTTTGATGAATAGAAATTTCAAAAGAACAGTATTTATTTGAAATAGAAACCTTTTGTAACATTAGAAATGTCTCTACTGTCACTTTTCATTAATTTAGCGCATCCTTGATGAATAAAAGTGTTCATTTCCATAAAAAAAAAAAGTTAATAATATATAATAAATACACACACACACACACACACACACACACACACACTTGCATTTGTGGTTTACGGGGACTTTCCATAGGCGTAATGGTTTTTATACTGTACAAAATGTATTTTCTATTGCCCTACACCTAAACCTACCCCTTACAGGAAACTACTGGCAATTTTTGAATTTCATAAAACACCATTTAATATGTTTTTTAAGCCTTTTTTTTTTTTTATGGGGACACAGGAAGTGTCCTCATAAACCATGTTTACGTTGTACTACCCATGTCATTAAACACATGTGTGTCCTCATAAACCATATATACCAGTACACACACACAGACGCACGCACGCACGCACACATATATATATACAGTCATGGCCAAAAATATCGGCACCCTTGCAATTCTGTCAGAAAATGCAACACTTCTCTCAGAAAATTGTTCCAATTGCAAATGTTTTGGTATTCATGTGCTTATTGTTTTTGTTTGCACTGCAACAACAAAAAAAACAGAAGAAAAGTCAAACTTGATAAAATTTCACACAGAACTCAAAAATGGACTGGACAAAATTATTGGCACCTTGTCAAAATTGTAAGAAATAATTGCTTTTCAAGCATGTGATGCTCCTGTAATTTGTATTTAGACACACCTGTGGCAAGTAACAGGTGTCGGCAATATAGTAATCACACTCGCAACCAGTTAAAATGGAGAAAAGTTGACTCAACCTTTGTGTTGTTTGTCACACTGAGCATGGAGGAAAGAAAGAAGTGTAAAGAGTTGTCTGTGGATTTGAGAGAAAAAAAATTGTGGAAAAACATGGACAATCTCAAGGGTACAAGTCCATCTCCAGAGATCTTAATGTTCCTGTGTCCACTGTGTGCAATATCATCAAGAGGGTTACAGCCCATGGCACTGTAGCTAACCTCCCTGGACGTGGTGTTCGAATGGTGGATAAAGAACCCCGATTAACTTCCAAACAAATTCAAGCTGATCTGCAGACACAGGGTACAACAGTGTCAGCTCGTGCTATCCGTTGCCATCTGAATTAAAAGGGACGCTATGGTAGGAGACCCAGAAGGACACCACTGCTGACACAAAGGCATAAGAAAGCAAGACTGGAGTTTGCCAAAACTTATGAGACAAAACCACAATCCTTCTGGGAGAACCTACTGTGGACAGATGAGACACAAGTAGAGCTTATTAGTAAAGGACATCATGGCACTGTTTACAGGAAAAGAAATGAGGCCTTCAAAGAAAAGAACACTGAACCTCCACCATGTTTGACTGTAGGGACTAAGGTGTTTGGGGTTGCTTTGCTGCTTCTTGCACTGGATGCCTTGACTGTGTGAATGGTATCATGAAATCTGATGATTACCAAAGAATTTTGGGGCGCAACGTAGTGGCCAGTGTCACAAAGCTGCGTCTCCACCAGAGGTCATGGGTCTTCCAGCAGGACAATGACCCAAAACACACTTCAAAAAGCACTCAGAAATGGTTACAAACAAAGCGCTGGAGAGTTCTGAAATGGCCAGCAATGAGTCCAGATTTGAATCCCATAGAACACCTGTGGAGAGATCTCAAAACAGCAGCTGGGAGAAGGCATCCTTCAAATCTGAATGACTTGGAGCAGTTTCCAAAAGAAGAGTGGTCCAAAATTCCAGTAGAGAGGTGTAAGACTCATTCATGGTTACAGGAAGCAACTGATTTCAGTTATTTTTTCCAAAGGGGGTGCAACCAAATATTAAGTTAAGGGTGCCAATAATTTTGTCCAGTGCATTTTTTGGGTCCTGAGTGGAATTGTATCAGATTTGACTTTTTTCTTCTCTGTTTTTTTGTGTTGTTCCAATGCAAACAAAAAATAAACACATTAGTACCAAAACATTCGCAACTGCAAAAATGTTCTGACAGAATTGCAAGGGTGCCGATATTTTTGGCCATGCCCATTTTATTTATATAAATAAATAGGCCCCTTTTGAACAGTACATAGAGAAAAGTTTATAAAAAAATTCAAATACATTTAAATAAAACCCACTAAAGTAAAATCAATTACTCTAAAATAAATTCTTCTCCAGAGCAGATATCACAAAAAGCATTCCCCCAAAATATTATCAGACTGTGTGCACTGTATCAAGATCATATACAGTACTGTAATAAAAGCTCTTCCACTCTGAATGAGAACGATGCAGGTTATCAAAAGGTAGAATTCATGAAACATTAAAATTCCTCTCCTGTCAGCCAGTTTTTAAACTGGCACATTATCACTTTTCAAACCATCTGCCACATGCTGAGCAATTCATCTCTAAACCAAAGTGTAACATTTGCCTGTCATTCAAATCATCAGAAATGACACACAATCAACAGCAGACAAGAGTTGAACAGAAGAAGAAGCTGGCATACTTCCGTAAGGGTTGGCCGAGCGGCCACACAGCTGGCTGTAAGTCTCGTCTGCGTCAAACGGCTCTTCCTCAAACTCCTCGTCTTCGTTCTGGTAAGATGTGGGGCTGTCAGTGGTCGGCAGGCTGGATGCTCCCGGACTGGAACGCTCTCCTAGATACGCTGGAGCCCCGGGCGGAAACGCCCCTGCCGAGAACAGGGGTGCGGCCCGTGCAGAACGTGTCCCGTCGCTAACTCGTTTGGCCAGCGGCTCCTCCAGCTTGATCCTGCGGGCCTGCGACGGCAGCGAGGGTGACCAGCCGGCTGGCACCAGCGGGTGGGTGCTGGGACTCTGCGGGCCCGAGTTGGGCTCGTCCATGACGGCCGTGGCCGAGTCGCAGTGCGGCGAGTTGGCTTTGAACATCAGGTCCATGCCACGCTCCACAATGTGCTGGATCTGCAGGTATCCGGCCGTGTACATCACGACCAGCTGCTCACTGGCGGCCATGGTCAGCTTCCCCGTGTAGCAGAAGCTGAGGATCTGCTGGAAACAGGCTGGCGTGACGGAGGATGGCAGCTCGAACTGTGCTTTGCTGCTGCCGCTGAACAGGTCGCGGAAGTACAGACTGCTGGCGGCCAGCACGGCGCGGTGGGCCTTGAACGCCTGGCCCTTCACCAGGATGGAGACGTCACAGTACTGGCCCTGCAGCCGCTGCTCGTTCAGGGAGCCCAGCACCATGCTGCCAAAGTTAGGGATCTCCATGTGGAGCATCTGGGACATGGCGGCCCGCGTTCACACTGTTGACAGAGCCAGTGAGAGGGTCATCTGGACAGAGACGAGACACAACAAGAGTGAGAAACAGCCACATTCAGAGAAAATGGCACATGCAGACAGAAGATGACATGAACACATCTGATACGGCCATTATGACCAGGGTTAACTAAACCACCAAAAAAACAACAACAACAAAAAAAACCTTTGGGCCTACTTATTCATGACTTGAAATAAAATAAACGTTAGCTGAAATAAAATAAATAAAAAAAGGCAAAAAAACTTTATTTAAAAAAAAAACTTCCAACTAGTCTGATTCTCATATTCATTTAATTTAACATCATTTAAATTTAATCAGCCGATGAAAACCCTAATCAATGAAACAGCAGTAAAGATGCTCTGAATCACACTCAACAACAGCTGATAAACACATTTGAGCTCAGCCCGTTGATCAGACACACACACACACACACACTTCCACTTGTATATGGTTTACAGGGTTTATCTACTGTTCAAACTATATTTTCTAACTCCTTTCCCCTTCTATTCCCTAATCTTACACCTAACTACACAAACTTTTTGAATTTCAAAAAACAGTATATTTTTTTAAGCCACTTGTTTTATAGGACACAGGAAGTGTAAACCTCATAAACCATGTTTAAATAGTAGTACCCATGTCATTATACACATTTGTGTCCTCATAAACAATATAAACCTGTACACACACACTCAAAGTCCCAATGATGAGCCGGTGTGACACACACAGAACTTCCACTCTTGGGAAACACCGCAGCTCATTTCCAGGAACAAGTGAAATGCAGCATTTTTGTCTGTCTGTCTGTTTGTCCATCAGTTGCTCACTGAGTTTCAGGAAACAAAGCTTTCATGAGTGTCCGTCTCTCATCGGGACTCAACAAGTCCAGCTGCATCAGTGTGTGTGTGTGTGATAAAAGCAATCAATGCTGCTAAAGAGACCAGCTAAAGTTACACACAGAGAGAGGGAGAGAGATGGGTGAGGGAGGGGTGAGAGACACAGCAAAGTCATTTGAGGACAGAAGCAGCAAAGAAAATCAGCTGCAGCACGACACCATTACACTAACACACACAGAACTGATTTCACTGTAGGCAAATCACAGTGTCCTGGAAAGTCCACATGGATGATTTTCATGCTGTTTGTTGGTTGATTTATGAGCTTGCGTTGTCACTATAAGAGCATCACAATATGAATATGAATCAGCTAATAACTAGCATCTGCATCCTACTGATAGAACTGTGTTCCATCAACTATAGTTTAACTAAAACCATAAAAAAAACCTTTTGTGTTACTTCAAGTGAAAAAATGTTAACTGAAATAAAATATTATATATATATATATAAAAATTAAATGTCAAAAACAATTCTCACTATTAACTAGTTAAAAAACAACAAAAAAAAAAAAAGTTGAGAGAACTTTTTTTTACCAGCTTCAGCAGATTTTTGAGTTTGCTCAACTTATTTTTGTGGGAGATTCTCAAATTTTTGTTGTATAAATTTGAAATCTGCTGAAGCTGATTGCCTTAAAATTTTAAGTTGGCTCAACTTTTTTTTTATTTTTTTAAATAATAAAAAATTAGTAATTATTAATAAGCAGCAAATTAGGTGCTTATTAAAAGGCAGAAGTCATAGTAAATAGTTAGTTATTAGTTATTAGTGAGAATTGGTCCTTAAAATAAAGATTTTAACTTAAATTAACTTAAAAACAAAATACAAAAATAAAAACCAATTAAAAGTATTTAATTAAAAATAATTAACATTCAGCTTTCATAGTGCAAAGCAAGTTTCTTTGTCTTTTTTAACTGTAAAAATATCTAAATATCATTGTCTTAATATTGTGTGCAGTTTTGTGTCTTACGTCCATTTATCTGAAGATATTTTCACTGTTAAAGCCAGTGGTGGCTTTGTTCTGCAGGTATGTGTCTTTGGCAGAGACACTGAAAAATGCTGTCTGCTTTAGTGAAAGGAGAAAAATCTCTCGGTCTGAGCTGCAGATGAAGTTATCAATCCAGTCTGACAGACACATGAACTCAAGACAAACATAAAAACGCAAGGACATCCAACACTGACAAGCTGTGTGTCTGCAGTCTGAATGGGTTTAATATTTCTGCTCTGAGTTTAAGGAGAATTTTTCTGTACCCGGTTTCAGTTTTTTTAAAGTATCAGAAGGCTTTTTTGCATTGCAACACTGTTTTCATGGCAATTGCTTTACAATATATAAAAAGCTATTATTACAATTTATGAAAAATGTCATGAAAAAAATTGTTCTTGTTATTTTCATCCTTTCGATTTTGTAGTGAAATATAAGCTGCACATGCTTTCGTGAGATCGCTCGCTAAACATCCATCCAGTTTTGGATTGATGCTACGTGACCAGATGCAGTCAAAGACGGCATTTCATGCCAGAGAATGCAAATCGAAACAGGACGAATGCAGACGCTTCTCGCCAGAGGACAACATAGAAAACACAAGTCAGTCTTGCTTTAAACATTTGCATTGGTTTCCACAGATGTGAGCTACACTACAAAAGCAAACGGAAAAATCCTGAAACACCATTTAGCAGATGCTGTTTATCCAAAGTGACCTAAAGAACACGGACTGCTGGGATTTTCTATTAGTCCTCGACTGGGTCACTAACACTATCGTATAGATGTTTCAAACATCTTTCAAATGCTTTTATTACAAATTATTAATCTGCATTACAATTTGAGTAAAAAGTTGAACTGAAGTCACAAATTTGGAATAATTAAGAATATTATTTGGAATATTTTTTTATATAATAATTAAGTCTCTTCTGCTCTCCAAGACTGCATTTTGATCCAAAATACAGCAAAAAGTGAAATTATTTCTGTTTTCCATTTCTATTTGAATATATTGTAAAATGAAATTTATTTCTGTGATGCAAAGCTAAATTTTCAGCATCATTCATTACTCCAGTTTTCAGAGTCACATGATCCTTCAAGAATCATTCTAATATGCTGATTTTCTGCTCAGTTATCATCAATTATTATTAATGCTCAATTATTAAAAATGGTTCTTATTAAAATCAGTGTTGAAAACAGTTTTTGCTGCTGAATAATTTTGTGAAAACCGTGATGCATTTGATTTTTCAGGATTCTTTGATGAACAGAAGGTTCAAAAGAACAGCATTGCTTTGAAATAGAAATCTTTTGTAACATTATAAATGTCTTTACTGACATTATATAAAAGTATTCATTTCTATAGTCTGAGTGGTAGTGTATTGCAGTTTCCACAAAAATATTCGGCAGCACAACTGTTTCCAACACTGATAATAATCAGAAATGTTTCTTGAGCAGCAAATCAGCATATTAGAATGGTTTCTGACGGATCATGTGACACTGAAGACTGGAGTTATGACGCTAAAAATTCAGCTTTGATCACGGCAATAAATTACATTTTACAAGATCTTCACATAGAAAATAGCTGCTTTCAGTTGTAATAATATTTCACAATATTACTGTTATTAATGTACTTAAAATCAAACAAACGCAGCCACGGTGACCACAAAATTCTAACAGGGATAAAACATTAATGTTAATTATTCCAAACGTTTTACCGGTAGTGCACATTACAGTTTGTTTTGAATTTAAATTAACATTTATTTTACACAATATATGCATTAAAAATACAGAAATTAATTCTACATTGCCAAATATTGCCCTACCACTAATTTCCAAGTAGCTCATCTCTGTGTGTAGAACTGAGCTACACTAAAACTGTAGCTCTAAAGCCTGATTTCCCTGTATCCTTTGTTTGTGATGAAGCTCTACATCAGAAGTTATGTGATATCACAGCTGTGATATGATAGACGGCCATCACATGCCCACGTGAGCCATGAAGCACTGCTGTCACACTGCAGCATGTGAGGATGGGCGTTCACATCACGCTGCCAGCTAATGCACAGCGCTGCAATGCAGTGCCACACACGCATGTACGTGCAGCAATAGTGTCGAGTCAGGCCCGCACGCATACACACACACTAAATATAGACTTTGCACATCTTTGATAAGGAACATACAGACGTGAACTCCATAAACCTGCGGCGATCCTCAGCCGAACCATTGATTTATCAGCACGCATCCGTCTGCGTGTCAGAACTGGGCCACGATGCACTGCTGCAGACATAAAACTCCTCAGACTCAGAGGAAAAGGAGTTCTGTTAGAATAAAAGAGCAGTCTGGGACATTCTGTCCTTGGTAAAGCGTTAAAGACCTGCAGAGCACTAGTCAATCCAGCAGAAACACACGTTTATATGTATATCTTCTTACACTCGCTGACCCTCTTCATATGAACAATCTGCTTTATAAATATTCAAGCACTGCAGTCATTCTAAAGTCGAGCATGTCTAAGTGCACAGACACAACACATTCAGTCCACGTTGAGACGCAGCGCTCCCTGGCAACAGGCCTGCCAATCGGAGCTGCACGTCTGAGGAATGTACAGAACCCAAAACTAGAGCAAAAACACAATCTCAGCAGTCCTTCAAACTTCAGCAGACGGCGTTCACTGCGACCGAAACGTAATGCACATTTGATTGAACTTTTTCTCAGTTCATGCATCACCTGGGAATCGAACCCATGACCTTGGTGATGCTAGGAACATAATCTCACAGCGATTGGAGATCTGCGGTCATGTTCAGCGTCCAGCGTTTCTTAATATAGAGAGACCGGCACTGGGGTGAGATGGGGTGACGGACACAGAAATATCATGATGGCATGTCCTCTAATGCCACCAGCGTATGACATATGATCCCTTACGTGTCACCCTGTTAAATTTCATGGATGAAGGTAACTGTATCAAAAGGCCCTTATTTTCTTAGTTCTCGGTTATGTTTCATTGAATGATCAACAAGCAGTTTAAGGTCAGAGGAGACACAAATGTGAACCTATGGGCACAATTCATCAAAATAAACTGAAATCACGAAATGGCATAGTCTGATTAACAAATCGCAAAGGCTGGGATTTAAAGTGCCCCTATTATGGATTTTTGAAAATTACCTTTCATGCAGTGTGTAACATAACTCTAAGTGAATGAAAACACCCTGTAAAGTTTTAAATCTGAAAGTGCACCGTGTATAAAGTTATTGTCTCTCAAAAGAAAGAGTCGACTCTGAATCATTGAAACGAGTCATTTTTAAAACGAATCCCAAGCCGTTTCATGTTGTTGGTTGTTGGTCTTTTCAAGCTGGTCTGAATGAAAATGCAAATTCATTCTTTGCCACAAGATGCCGCATTTGGAGCGGTAAAAATAGCGTTTCCCTGGTAACGCTGTACACAAAGCAGCACTGCGCTCACAAACGCTGCTTTATCAGGCATTACAGGTATGATGAAATGAAAATGAGACCAATCAACCAATCACAGCAAAAGAGGGGTTCGGAAAAATGAATCGTTGAGCGAATCAGTTTGGGAGTCGTAGAGCAAGTAAGGTAAAAATAAATGCATATTATAAGAAAACGAATGTGTTTTTTGACCTTGCATGCATGTCAACCTGTTGTTGGGGAGTCCCAAAATCAAAATATGAACCTTTCATAACCCATAATAGGGGCACTTTAATTAATTAAATAGATTGAACAGAGTGAAGTGCAGCACTGTGTTCATTCACACGTGAGCAGCTCATGATCCAGTGTTTTCAGTGTCTTGATTCACAGTAATTAATCCACATGAACCCTTTGCATCTGCTCTGAGTTGGAGTTGCTTTAACGTGAATTTGGATACCCAACATGCACCAACCATCTTTTCAAGTTTGTAATGAAAAGCGCTTTCCAACAAAAGAGAAGCTTTAGGAACTCCCTGTGGTCTTCCACCAGAAGGAGAGCTTGATGGATTAACATTTGAAAATGAAGACGTTAAGACTGTAACTCGACTGTAATTTTACAGATATAAAATGATGATAATGATTATTATTATTATACTTATTACAACTATTAAGTTTTCTAAAATCTCAATTAAATGTCTTAAATTAATTTTATTTTACAATGAAATATTACAATTTTACAGTTTAATAAAATTATTACTTATTTTTAATCTGATTTAATTTTTAATTTGATTAAACCTCACATTTTTGATTGTTTTTTATTTACAGTGAAATATTACATTACTTGCATTTTATACTATATTATATTACATTACAGTATATTATATTTGACTAGATTAGATTAATTTTTAATCTTGATTAAATATCTTTTTATCTTTTTATTTACAGTGAAATTACCACATTATTAGTACTATTAGTATAAAATTATTATTATACATTATATAATTTTTTAATATCTTATATTCTCTGTTTTTTTACCATAAAATATTGCCATATTTTATTTATTTTTATATTTATTTAAAATGTTTTTGCCACATCAGGCAGCCCCACAAACAAGCACAGCAAACCTGGAATAATTTTTAAATCACATTTTAAATAGCAATATTTGTCTTAAAACAATACATTTCCCCCAAATTGTGAAACTCCTTTTTCTAACAGAAACGTGAGAATCAGAAGTCTCCACCGAATCTCAGTGCTGTTTGAGAAACAGCAATGGTGGTTTGTGTGAAGGTAAAGGCTCGTTCAGCCACAGCAGAATCTCAGCGAAGCCTGCGGGTGAGTCAGTCAACACACTAATGGACTCAAGCTGGCAGAGAAGATCAACAAACAAACAGTGACTCCAGCAGCCGCCGCCAGACCTCCACACACACAACTACGGCTCCAACAATGACAAAACAGCACAAAAAAGTAGACCATAGCCTATATCTCTGAGTAGTGCATCGATACGAGGGTCTGGTCACGACGCTCTTAAAGATATTCAAGATGCATTCGATTCACTGGCTGTCAAAATAACTGTGACTGTGAGTTGAATAGGTCATATCTAATTGGACAGTTCATGGCCAGATTAACCTACAATTTGCAGCAGATTTAATGGCCACTAGTCACAACTTTGATTAGTGAGCATGGCCGGTATGCCGAGGTCCAGACCAAGGGATAGCTATAATAAAAGTTGTGAAACAGTTGCCTAATAATAACTTTACTGAGATAGCCAATCAAACCAAAGAAGGCGGGAATTAGGCTACCGTTACCGTTACAGAAGCCGAGCGTGAATTTCACAGCTTCAGTTTTAACGGACAAAAAGTGAGATGTAAAATGCAAGCAGCTAAATATTTAATATTTGGCAAATGTGTTAGAAATGACCTACAGTAATAACGACCTACAGTAATATTCAGGAATGCAAACAACACGGCATATTAGGAAAGATTAAGAATGAATGTGTGCATATTGTGAATTCACTCTTTTCCGATAGCTTTTCAGTAAATTCACTTATCCTCAGACCTATACTAGAACATGGTAAGTCAGTTAATCTATTAAAATAATAGTTTGCAAATAGATCTAGTTCTTAAACTATTAACTTCCTTTAAGTTTCTATTTTTGAAGAAACCCCCAAGTGTCTACCATCTTTGTATACATGTCCATGGCTACTCTGTGGTCAATTCAAAGAGATAGTTCACTTAAAATTAAAAATTCTATTATCATTTACCAATTTACCATATGCACCAAACCCCCTAGCAAGCTCAGTTTTTCAACCTCAGTATTTCTAAAACCCTGAGTTCGGCCATGCTTGTGAGACTAATCTCAGTTGTGTAATATTAACAGGATCATGAAGACCAAATACTCTGTTCAATTTCAACTTACTTTTTAGAATTTTTTTTTTTTTTTTGGGGATTATTCTAAGTGCAAGGTTTTTGGAATACTACAATATGGTCTACTATGAACACTATTTTTACTCTCAATACACCAGAAAATCATTTTGTGTTTCGTATTTGGGAGATAATCCAGAAAAAACATTAAAAACAATGACACATATTTGTTATATTACTGGCAACAAGTAAAACCACTATATCCCGGAAATAGTACAAAGAAGAGCCATCTACTAATGAACAATGGAACAGTAGCAGAGGTCAAAGAAATGTAAAGACTCTTTGTCAGCAGATAGAGGAAATGTATTGTATTGTAAAATTGATTTAAAGAATATATGTAAAGTTACATATATTCTAGCTCCTCGACTAGCTCCTCACAGACTCTTTTTGAGAAAGTTTTCAGAAGTCCTTGAAATGTGGGATGAAATGACACACTACACAGTGTGTGCATGCATGTGTGTGTGTGTGTGTGTGTGTGTTAAAAGTGCTTGTTAAGGGTGTGTGTGGGACGATTTCCGGCTCGGTTTCAAGATACCAAATCAATCCACAAGACAAAGAGCCGCTGCTCTACAACTCTTTGCCCTGAACATGACTCAGCACACAAACCACACACATATTTCCTCCACATAATCTTCACCTGCTCCACCAGCAGTCTGTCTTTCCAGCTGGTTGGAGTTAGTCTTTTTCACCAAGTCAAGCAGCCCTATTGGTATTGCTCACACGTGGAACAAACCTTTAACTTCATACGAGTGATTCCTCAAATCAATGCTGCCAGTTTAGTCAAAATATCAGTCCACAGTTAAGACTTTCCAAAGCACGCAGTATCTGTCACAATCTGCAGTCATTTTACTATTATTTTACTTTACTGTAGACTAAAGGCGTCTTTACACAGCCAGTTCTGTGCCTTCTCAAAATCCTGTGTAAAGATGCAATGCCGCATAAAAGCCTGGCTAAATTATGGCTGCTCTGACTCCCCTCACTTCCTAGTACTGTATAAAGTTGCAACTGCTGTGTAAATGCATTTATGCCACCTCTGAGCAGCACTAAACAGTCTGTCAAGACACCTAAATGCCACTTCAAAAGTGCTTCTGTGCCACATCTTCAGTGTAAATTTGGCGTAATACAGACATGTATCAATTTTAGTGTCTCTTTGCTAATTGTGAGCACTTCATGGTTAAATTTTAGAAGATTGTAGCAGACATGTTTAATGTTAGTTAGATATTCTGTAATTCAACAGCTAACTGTTATATCTTGAATGAGATTTATACTTTAGATTAGTTGATGTAGGCTCTTAAAATTTCTTGTGTTAACAGATGTTTGACTATAGCCGTGAAATCTGGTCAACTTTGCAGCTTATTCTCAATATCTTATTCTCACCCATTTATACAGGTGGAGACTAACATGCACAAAAAAATAACACTGCATCAATGTTTCTTAAAATGAAGCATCTTACAGGAATATGATTGTTTCAAATAATGCAATTATAGTCAATATTGTGCACTGAATAGGGATGTAACGATATTATCAATATCATGGCATCGCGATAGCAAAACTGTCTCGATATCATCGTGGTCACATGACGGTGCAATTGTGCTTGTGTGCAATATAAAATTATTATTATTATCATTATTATAATATTCTAATTTGTTTGGCTTCCTAAAACACCAGTGTGAATGTAATTTATACGGAGACAGTTTACCAGAACTAGAAAAGGAGGGCTGAGTTCCCTTTAAAGTTAAGTTCACTGACTTTTTTTCTTAATTAAGAACATGGGTTTTTGATTTTGAACTCTCAAAGTGCATTAGATAGAAGAATTTAACTTGTCATTTTTTTCCAATCTTCATTTGTTTTTTGTTTTTTTTAAATATCGTAATAAATATCGTATCGTGGACTTCATATCAAGGTAGTATCGTACTGAGAGATGTTGATATTGTTACATCCCTAGCACTGAAGTTTAAACCGTGCAATCTGAAGTTGAAGAGTGAATGAAAACCAGTATAAAAACAAACGCATCCTATAAGAGAATAATCAGATTGATACATACTTGTATATTTATTAAGTTAACTTGTGTAATTGCAGAAGTGAATGCCCTTTTCCCGTAACAACGTGTTGGAAAATGCCACTAAACAAATTCACAACATGCTATTGCAACAGTGTCTTGTTTTAAAATGTCATGTACCATATGGCATTTTGCCACCGCACATCTTGTACTTTCATTTCATTATCAAATGCACTTTGCATTATCAAAGTGAGTCCAGGCATTACTGTGTGCTTTCAAAGCTATAGTTTCACTTTAGTTCTCCAGTCTGGATGGCATGCTGTTCTAACACTAACCCATCAGACACCAATCTATTGGCTATATAGCGAGTAAAAACCAAGAACTATAAAAGATAACTATAACTAGCGTCCACACCAGCAGACCAGACATTATTTTATTATATTATCCCTCATCTCCTCTCCCTACAATCATATTTTGAGTGTGAGTCATTAACCAAAAAAAGAGAAAACACAAAATAAACAAAGTTAAAGATTAATTTTACTGATTGTATTAATTAATTCATTTTTACTTTTGTTTTTTGCTAGATAATATTGTTACCATGAATTCTTTTGAGCATGATAATCTGAAATAATCCATGATAATCTGATATGAAAATATGATATTGTGGCAGCTTTATTTAGCAATTTAGTAAACGCACGTACTGGACGGCACTATTTTTTATACATCCCTCAGCTGTTTTTGGTTTCTAGCATTTTTTTTTTGTGTTTATTCTTCTATTGTCCACACAGACAGCAGAACCAGCAGTGATAAAGTTCAGCCCAGGGAGCCATTCACAACAAAGACTGAAAAATAAATGAGAAGCAGGCAAAGTACCATAAAACTGTGGTGGATGAGTCTGCGTGTCGTTTAGCGTAAATCTGAAATCAATAGCGATTTCATAAAAATAGAGCTGTACAGAAAATACCAAAGAAATGCGTTTAGACTTCATAATCAAAATGTCGGTCCATGTAAAAAATAAGAATCGCTGACTACTTCCGAAAACAAAGCAGTTCTGCTCATTGAGTTTACATGTCTAAAAAAAACAAAGCTAACTCTCAAAGATTTGTCAAAGCCAGTGCCTAGCTCTTCCTCAAACTCGACTGTGTAAATACTAGGTTATTTCCAAGATGACTGTTTGTGTAAAGCCAGCCAACAAGTGATATCAAGCAGCAACTAGCAGTGCAATATGCATTATTCTTTCATATCTGCTGCTGTCATTCAAGGTAAAGACCCATCAATATTGTGTATGCATGTGCTGGAACTGTGCAGTTTTAGATTTCAGTACAGAAACAGTCCAGATGATAAACAAAGAGTGAGACTGCCATAATGTGAGTGAGTTTTACGCCTGTTTCCTACTCTAGATTTAGCAATCACATGCTCTCAGATGAATATGTTCATTACAGCAAATGTTTCCATAAACTCCATCTGTTCATTGCACTTTCAAATACATACAGTATAAGTCAAAGGTCAATCCTGAGAAATTTTGGGGCAGCAATTCAAATCACATGACAGGATTAATTGTTAACAATACACCCATTTCCTCAGTGGAACTGCATTATAAAACTGTTAATACCACAGAAATAAGGCAGGCTATTTCATGTTAGTCATGTATGACTGTAAAACAAACAGCACAATTGAGATGAGTCTGGATTTAAGCATTCCAGTAATAAATGTTAGTCAGTGACGATCCTGCTGCAGTGAAGACAGACACACATCTGACCAGTAAGCATCAGTGCAGTCAGAGATGATTTGATCTCATCATTATCCTGAACACTCTACTTCACTGTGTCTGCGTGCCAAACCACGCAAAACAGAAGACAATCGTGATTCAGGATAACCCACTAACACTGTATTCTACACACACTGATCATATGCACTGCAGTGATGCATGCACAAATGAGAGCAGACGCCAGTGTGTTTAGTGAAAGCGTGATGTGAATACTGGGATAAAATTTTCTATATGAGTCAGTGAGCAACAGCCGCTGTAAGTGCATCTCACAGTGTCTGCTGTGATGCATGAAGCATCGTGCAAAGAGCAGCTTCATACAGTCTGAGCTGTACTGTAGAACAGAATTATAAATTAACAGGAGCTTGGTGCAAAAAAATGCCACAAAAATGAGCGAAATACCCCTAAATTCAAGATAATGGGGGCAAAAAAAAAACGACCCTACATAATAACACTAAATCTATGCGAGTAGTGATGACTGTGGTGATTAATATGAAATGTGAAATTAAAGTGTTGACTGCTGCATTACATTTATATCTGCTCATGTGCCATCATCTATGGTGTTGTTTTTCACGAGTTCACACTTACATATAATTAGCTGGAGTATAGTAATGCGTATTTGGCGTGCTGTCCGGGGAAGCCCCCCCCCCCATCCGTATAAGTGTGGTAAGAACTCAAGTGGTAGAACTCAAGTGTGGAGAAGGGGCAGTGGAGGGATGCTGATTGACCGTCAATGAATAGAGGTATTTCAGCTGTATTTATACCCATGTGTTGATTAACTCGAGTGCGTTTCTTTTGTGTTAATTAGGCTAAGTATCTGACGTGCTCCTCTTGAACTCTGTTAATAAAACATAATTTGCAGATCTGAACATTATAATTGTTGAGCTTATAAATGTAATGGCCAATCAAGGGTATTTAAATCAGTCACCGGTGAATACACTAGAGTTTGTTCTGCAGTCTTTCAAATTCTCTCATCATAAAAATCAACATACTGATTCAGAGATTTATTTTGCAGCTTCCGTGATTATAACAGCAGTTTTTGTGAGAGTGCAGAACTGAAGTAAATGATTGCATCGGTGATTAGGGAATTTGCTCGCTTCGTGTATATAATTGAAAAAATATTGGTCCTGAATGGAAAACTTCATTTCTGACCCTGGCACAGACACAAACAGACCAGGAAGTAGGTTGCTTAGAACAGTAAAGAAGACTTTTAGCTGAAACCGTTGTCCTTGGTGTTTTGTAAAATAATAATAAAAAAAGCATATACAGGTAAGACAATATTAACACCCATGGTGATATATTGAACTCTTATGAAGTGAAATGATCAGTCTGTGCAAGAAACCTAACATTATTTACAACAGTATTACCTGTAATCCAGAGCCTCAAACAAACGGTCCGGAGTGATGACTGGTTCACAAACGAATCATTCTTTTGTTCATCATATTGGACTGAACCATCTGAATCAGTTCGTGGCTCAAGTAGCACATATCTGCAAGTTACTCAAATCAAAACCCACTTTCAGGTGCCTGACAGTCACTCCGACTTGAAATGAGCCAAAATAGCGGTGTATCTGATCCTCTTATGATTTAACTCATTCAGCGCTCCAGTTCCTCCAACATTCACTGAACTGAGGAAACAGTTCAACTCGGACTGAAGAACAATAGCCGCTTTTCCACTGTCGGGCCAGTGCAAGCCAGGGCTAAGAGCGTGCCGGGCAGGGCCAATGGCCTCGAGCTGCAAGCACCAAGACCAAAAGCAAGCTGCGTTTCCACTGTCGAGCCAGTAGCCCTGCAGCACAAACCTAAAGCCCGCCCTTTACACACATACGTACTACCGGCACATCCGGGTTCTTAACTGTCAATTTCGTCACCGCCCCTTTTTGGGGGAAAATAAACTAGACTTCCCATAGACTTCAATACAAAATAGCGGCACAAAGCAACGTCCGTACACAGCCGGCAGCCGTGAATAACTTAAGAAATCACTCAGATTAAACATGTCAAGTAATTATATGTCCACCCTGCCTGCCATAGAGCGTGAAAGATACATCCACAAACTTAATTTGGTCAATTTAAAAACTCATTATCCCAGCGTCAAATTGGTGTAACAACCCCACCCAGTGGCCAGAGTGTCTATGGGACATTTACTCGTACCTAATCTAATCACTAGTGAATGATTTTACTTCGTATTTGAAAGTAAACATCTTTAAATGTATATATTATGACCTTATATTTAGAGTACTGAGTGCACTTTTCTGTCCAGCCATACAACTAGCCTGGCTTAGCTTTCGATAGCATCATCCGTAATTCATGATATTTCCATAACAGCAAGATATGGATGATGATGGCAGGTAGCCTGGGCTAAATTTGGGTTTTTACAAACATTATTGGTGCACCCAACCACACAACAACTCTTTGGCATGTTGTAAGGTTAGTCCACTTCCTCGATCCGATGCTGTATGGCGGTTTGTTTTCCCCCAAAAGTGGGCGTGAACCTGTTCAGAGACATTCTATGACATTGCGCCGGTTGTGAGTATCCTTGGATCAAATGTCACAAAACCCCTCCCCTTTCAGCGGGAACCGGGAAGAATTGAAAGTTATTCAGGTAGGGCACTGTAGTGTGATCATCGAACGAACAACATGGAGAGAACCGAAGCGGCTGTTTGTTTGCTTCTTTTGGTGTCTTCTTGGTGGAAGATGAGGCAGCGAAGCCAAGATGCGAAGATGGAGGCTCAGCGGCGTTTACGCCGAAAGCTTATGTTAGCTGCAAGGCGAAAAAGAGCAATATAGCGACGTGCAAGCTGGTTACAGCGAAAGCAGAAACGCCAACAATGGATGGAAATGGTAAATGTTGTTTACTTACATAATATAGTTAATTATTATCTTATATTCGGTGCGACCCTAACCTGATAACATATAACTTAGCCCTATGAGATATAAGTAACATACACCATTGTAGTAGAAACATTGAAACAAACTGTCCAAAAGAACTAGTTCACAAAAGAATTGTAGGCCTATTTCTCCATTTGCCTGAGGCTAAGGATTACAGTTAATACTGTTCAGTTTCTTGCACAGGCCAATCGCTTCACTTCATAAGACCTCAATATATCATCAGGAGCCACAGGTATTAATTTTGTCTTGCAAGATATGCTTTTATTGACTCAAAGTAATGGTAGCTGCTGAAGCTTTTTATTTAGTATTTTAATTAGTGATGCATCAATCATGATTTTTCATGGCCGATTCAGATTCTGGTTCCATTTTTTTTTTTATTCCAATACTGCTTGCAATTTTTTAAAGTTAATTTATTTAGACTATTATTTATTTGCTCTATAACAAGCAAACTGGCCTTTAACAAAAATATCTGTAACCATTTGAAATTAGAGGCAACCACTGCATTTGAAATCACAATCCAAACAAAGATGCTATATACATGTTGCATGAGCAGTTGTTTTTAATTTGAATCAGATTGTATAATTTCAATTTATAATAGTATAATTAATTTGTATAATTTTTGATTTAAAACAAAAACAGAATGGTCTGACTACATCTTTGTAAAATGATGCTATATAACACGCATGAAACAAAAACAGCAGACTGTCTGAATGAGAATGCAAATTCACTCTCTGACAGCAGGTGGTGCTTATGGAACAGCAGCAAAATAGTGTTTCCTTGGTTACTACTGTAAACAATGCAGCACTGCTGCTTACTGCTTTATATGGAGGTAAGAGGAAAAGAAAATGCCATTGCCATCAAAACTTTTCCCTCAGAAATGCATTCATATTCAATATACACCCCCTAATCAATATTTGTATTTTTTTCTCCGATATTTCGCGCACCGTGAACAGTGAGCTTGCTCCATCTGCCTGCTACTGTATTCTCTCCTCTTTGCGCCCGTCTTCAGCATCTCTGGCCTCTGTTGAAGTCCTGTTTACAGACTCAAGCATGATGAATTTTTCTTGATCAGTGTCCCAGTAGCACCCGAAAATAACAGAAAAATAAGGACCAAAAATACAGTACAAAGACTGGAGAAATGTAACGAAGGTTAGCGACCACCGTTTTAAATGGTTTAAATTGAGTCTTCTTCAGTACAATCTTCACACACAGTTAGTCATTTGCATCTGGAGCAGCCTTCAATTTCTCATCAATTGCACTGTACTGAAAAATGAAATTATAATAAAGCAGCGTGCCTTCAAGGCAAGAGAATATGATCTGCTTTGATTAGAAACAAGCAAACAGACAGCACTGCAGCTAAACCTCACACAGAAACACTAAAGATGCTTAAAACTGCAAGTTGAGCAAGTGAAACATGGGTTAACTATCTACAAAATCAGCCGAGCACAATCCTCAGTGTTTCATCTGCACTGAGGAGTGAGTGTGAAGCTGCACATCCACACTGCAGTCAACTATATGTAATAATTAAGCAAATCCAGGTCTCACAGATTGTGAAAGTGAACTAAGATATGTGTGCAAGTTCTTAGAAATTCCCATCATGTAACCCTTGTTATTGATCATTATCAGTTCACAGAAAATATTAACAAGAGC
Organism: Onychostoma macrolepis; assembly: GCF_012432095.1. Classification (NCBI taxonomy): domain Eukaryota; kingdom Metazoa; phylum Chordata; class Actinopteri; order Cypriniformes; family Cyprinidae; genus Onychostoma; species Onychostoma macrolepis. The sequence continues at coordinate 37,792,049 of NC_081159.1, read as the reverse complement.
TGAGTTAAGGAACGTCACAGTGGGTTTGCGCTAGATCATGGGAGCAGTGTGGATGAAGATAAAACAGGCTGTTCCCTGAGATTTTTTCCAGACATTCTGCTGGAGCTCAACCAAAGTTCTGGATCACAGCACATGAGAGCTCATATGCCACAGGTGTGCACAAGAGAACAAGAATGTGGCGTCAAAGACAGAGAACACTGGATAATAATAATAATAATATAGAACATGTGAATTCAGAAGCATTACACTTTTGATTCTTGTGAAGAAATTTAGGACTATTGATTGTAAGAAATTATCCGTGGCGTTTGCCTGTGCAAAACTGTTTTCCTGCTGCCTGGCGTAAAAAGAGAGATATGGCTCGAGTTTGTCCTTCTGTGTGCATCTGTGGGATTTTTCCACCTGTTTGATGGTGCAAATGGTGTGCCTTATCACAACACACAATATCTGGAGAATCATTCAAAGTGTTACAACTTAATATTAGTGTTTGACCACATCACTTCGAGCACTAATGTGTTAATTTCAGGGCTGTCAAGTGATTAGAATGATTAAATCTAATGAATTACATGATGGGAAGATTAATTAATCGAATTAGCCCTAAAATATTTTAAAAAGTCATTATTGTGTTAAATGAAAAAAAGCTTTGAATTGCGTAAATAATACTACGAGATGAATGGTTTTAAATGGGCATTAAGGGATTTTGAAAAAAATAAGTGAATATTGAAATATGTCCTTTTAAATGAAATGATAAAAATAAAACTAAAGGTGCCAGTATGTGGTGGCTACTTTTAATGAGTGAGTCATTGAATCATTCACTTAACCAATTCATTCACAAATGAAGCAAGTATTGACTATTTGTGTCTCATTTCGGAGGCTGCGTTCTCTGTAGGCTGCATCCATCATTAAGAATGTCTTAAGACAATGTAATTTAATGGTTACTTTTCTTAAATGAGACTGCACAAATGATGTATGCAGCATCAAATGCGACCCACGGAGGATGCAGCCTCCGAAATGAATGAGTCATTGACGCACTGACTCAATTGATTCGTTCAAAACCGTAGATTCATTCAATAACGAATCACTGCTGTGTCTGTTGTGGCTTTGATTGGAATTTTTTTCATTTGCGAAACACAATATAAACTTTTTGTTTACTGAACTGTTGTATAAAATCAATATCACATTTGCAGTCATGCAGATATTTGGGAAAAACAGCACTCATGCTGGTGTGATATTGCTAAACTCTATTATATGATGTAAATATGAGGGCAAAAAAAAAAAAAAAAATCATCACACTCTTATATCTTGAATTTTAGGTTCTTATGTGCATTCTAATAGGCTTCATCATGCATCAGTCGTCATCCTGCATCATGTTCATCAATGTACGATGACATACCGGTCTGGGCAGGGTGATTTGTTAAATGCCTTGATTTAACACGCTATTTGTCCCGTAATTAATTGTACCAAATTAACTTTGACTGCTCCAATTAATTTGCTTAGCAAAAGACTAATAAAAAGGACACTTTTTTAATTAGATTGTGAGACTCATTCACATCAACTATGATGAAAGAAATCATATGTAAACAAATTAACGAGAACAATAATTTGGATGCTTGTTGAGGCAACTGGCGGCTCTACCTGCATAACGTGTGCATGTTTTTACATGTGTATCAAACACAGAAATGCATACTTGGCAAGATAACTTCGAGCAAGACCCAGGCAGCTATTAGAACTGATAAAAGCAGCTTAAATAGTCCTGAACAACACGACACAGGACGGCTAAAGTGGAAAATCATCTGAGCTTTGAAGTGTTTACAGTCCCAGTGAGCTCTGCCCTGCTAGAATTATACAATATACACACAGTCATTCATGTGGAATTATTCACAGACTCTCTCTCTCTCTCTCACACACACACACACACTGGCGTGACATCCATACCATGTGATCATGCCAGGCGTCATGCCAAAGGCCAGCCATGTCACTTACCAGAAATCACAAAGACACAGAGGGGGAGGGAGAGACAGAAAAAGCTGTTTAATTTAACAAACTATCAAACCTCCAGCCCAAGTTTGACAGTAAATCATTCAGAGTCTGTGTGCAACGTTCATTGCATGTTGTTGATTTAATACTTCCATAAAAGCATGCTTATTGTTCTTATCACTGCAGCGTCACTACATCTCTTTCATTCCATATTTTCCCTCTTACAAAAGTGCACACAAATACAATTAAGCATGAACAGTTTTCCATGAAGACACTGATATGACACTGTTTACACAACACAATGACAAAAAAGGTCATTCCACCCACATTTCATTCCAATATCTAACTGAACAGGTTCATACATAGACTATATAAAGCAACTGCATTTGATTTGATTTGATAGGAGACCTGAATGCAGATGGGATCTGAAGTCCAGCATATTCACCAGCATCTCACTGGCATCACAGAAACAGCGACAGGTGCATAGTTACTATTAATACATGCCAAGTGGGAGTTAGTAACTGTAAACAACATGGGCTACATGAGAGATGAACCCTAACCCTGGATTCAAAGAACTCGATGTGAAACATCCTATATAAACCGTTCTTGCACCGATCTTCAACCCCGTAACATTCAACCCCCAAAACACTGTAACAGGGCTGGAAACAAAACATGTTTTGAAAGAGAATTGGCTTTTTAATCAGGATTTCACTCACACTGGCCTCATCAAACTCAACAGTTCAACTCTTACAGGAAAAACACATTTGTTTTTATATATATATATATATATATATATATATATATATATATATAAAAAAAATATTGTTCTTGGCAAAAAAAAAAAAAAAAAAGCACAACAATACTGACTGCAAACAATGCAGTGTGGTGCAATGGTATTTGAGAGCTGAGGTTCATTTTACATCAATCTTAAACCATGAAACATTTTGAAAATTACATGTTTGGTTGAAAACGTTTTTTTGTCATGCCAGGGAATATTTAAACAAATGAATGAATAAATAAATGAATAAACAAACAAACAAACAAAGATATTATTAGTTTTAGCATTATTAGTTTTATTTTTTTTTCAATATTTTGAATTTGTTATTTTCGGCTATCATTTTAATTACAGTTTTAGTAATTTTGTTGTTTTTTTATTTTTATTTGTTACTGTTTGTTTTTTAATATGTATGTATAGTTTTATTAATTTTTTATTTTAATTGTTTATTTTAGTACATCAAGTTAAACCAAATGAAAATGATAAAAGTTGTTGTGGCAAACCTGGCAACTATCTTAAAATTATTATTTTAAATATTTTAGTTACCATTTATTTTGTTACCTTTTTTTATTTAATTTATATATATATATATAATTTATACAAATTAGATCTAAAACATTTGATTTTTTAAGTTTAGTTACCTAAAATAACCCTGATTTAAATTCCAATCATACTTTGACAGGGTTGAAAAAGTTCTCTTTAGGACAGGGAGAAATAGCTTAACAATAAAGTGAAAGCAATAATTAAGAATAAAATAATAGTTTAAAGGGATAGTTCACCAAAAAATTAAGACTGCCCCATGATTTACTCACCCTCATGCCACCCTGGGAGTATGAGACTTTCTTCTTTCAGATGAATACAATCGGAGCTATATTAAAAATTGTCCTGGCTCTTCTAAGCTTCATAACGCCAGAGAATGGTGGTCCAGATTTTGGAGCATCCATTTATTTTCTATCCATTTATAAAAAGTACTCCACAAGGTGGCTTCTGCCGCTTCTGTGAGAAATCACTCTCGAAGTCTTCAGGTTTTGATGCCAGAAAATAGACTTTATTGTCAGAGATAATGGCGCTGAGAAACTCTGTAGAGGATCTGTTGTGTCTGTCTGCATACTCTTTATATAGTTTTTTCTCAAGGCGTGTTCAGTATATTTCATACACAGTCCTTCTACCCCCATACAATGTACACATTTTACTCTCCTGCAGTCCTCCCTACACACAGGAAACATATGATCATAATTGTAGAATAACTTGATTACTCTTCTGCAGGCTTCCTCATCCACATGTTCATAGCCTTGATTAGGCACAATACACTCTCCTGTGGGCTTCTGCAGACCTCCTCACATACAAGGGAAACACGGTCATAATAGGAGATTACAAATATGTACGAAATCCTCCAACATTTTGCTTCCGCGTTCATCACTTTTCACCAGGGCTTACGCTACACCTACGTCATCCGCTGGATGCCACTCTCTCGTGAAAGTGCATCCCACAGTTAGCGAAAGCTAGAGATTACGGTATATAAAACTTTAAATATGGATATTTTTCTTACACAAATGCATCGCTTCACTTCAGAAGGGATTTATTAACCCACTGGGGCCGTGTGGAGTACTTTTTATGATGGATGGATGCAGTTTATTTTGCTTCAAAATCTGGACCACCATTCTCTGCCATTATAAAGCTTGGAAGAGCTAGGACATTTTTTAATACAACTCCAATTTTATTCGTCTGAAAGAAAGTCATATACACCTACAATGGCTTGAGGGTGAGTAAATCACAGGGTAATTTTCATTTTCGGGTGAACTATCCTTTAAAGAATTGGCCACTGAAAAGCACCTATTGTGGAGCATTGCTCTCTCGTTAAGTGGTAAGCTAACGATAAATTAATACAAAAAGTCTTGATATTTTCTAGCACAAATGGCACACGGTATTACCAGAATGCCTTTATCAGTCTGCAGAGCATCAGCGCAAAATACTCTTAAGATTTTAACCCTGTTGTCAACAAACAAAGGGTCTGGGAAGAGCATGCGACTGATGGTGTAGCGCACACATCATACAGAACGACAGATTCGTCACAGCATGTCTCAAGAGTCTCTAGGCCCGAGATCTAATTACTGATGAAGAGAGCAAGCTTATTGTATTCAGATAACGCTCTCAGTAAAGGGGCCCATCAGGGTTCGGCCCAGAGAGCGCGTCAGACAAACCCAACAAACCCCGGCTGGCCCTTCAGCCCCATGTGGAATGTTTGGTAGAGCGAGGCCTCGGGAAGGCAACTCAGGACACAGTGCAAAAATACAGCTGCTGCGCGTCATCAGGGACGTGGCAGCTTGCCAAACCAAAGACAGCGTGCCTACAGGCATGCATTGAGCCCAAGAAACACGGCCTTGTATATTGTGTGAGAACACACGACGCATGGATGACGAGATAGTTTCAGAACACAGTCAAACTTGCTGATGAGTTGGTTTACTGGCAGCAACTTTTATACCCACAAAACAGTTTATTACATTCATAATCATATAACACCATTTAGAAAATACATCACCGAAGTGCCTGGTGGGTCGTGCCCCTACAATGACAGACAAGCCAGGACAAAAAAACAATGCTAAATGCAAATCTTAAAATGCAACTAAACATTCAGCCATGCATAATGAGGATGACAAAATAAACTTGTACCAAAATAACTAAATAACTTTTTTTTTATAAAACTACACAGACATATTTAAAAATAAACAAAAACAAACAAAAATGAGCACACAGCAAAATTACTAAAACTTTAAAATTAAAATGCAAAATATATACAAAAATAAACAAATTAAAAAAATATATATATATAACAATGTCAATTCTACTAAAATAACACTTCTTTCAATGTTGACAGGTTGTGTGATGTGCCCTCATCCTCAAAAACCATCAACAAAACTACAGAAGGTCAAAGGCAACACAATATTAAAAACAGGCAAGGATGTATGAGCACAGTTTGTTTTGTGAGTAGAGAAAAACCACTGATAATCAAAAACCATTAACAAACTAAAACTGTCCATGCCATGTACTGTAGGCCTGCAACTAATAAACATTTCGATATTTTGAGTTGGTAACGATAAATTACTGTTTGCAAGGCTGTGAGCACATATTTAAGATTCAGCCACCGAAAAACCCATATGTGCATCGAAACGGTGATGTATTCATATTCAGCACATTTGCAGTAACAGCTGGTGTGGATTTTACAGCAGTGTGTAGCTGTGAAAAGAAGCCCTGTGGCTCTACGGGCCTGGAAATATGCCACCATAGTCCAAAAACTACCTCAAAATCTCTTCACACGCTCGTCCTGAGGAGCAACCCAGAAAAGCAGACATTTGGTAAGGCAGCAAGGCTTTATTTAAGTAAGGAATATGACACTAAGTGCACACGGTTCTGTTAAAATGACTTGCTGTGCACACATAAAATATTTGTTAGATATCATCTAGATGGAGACAGTGAGATCTTATGCAGGAAATGCCATGGAGCACATGTTAGTTGCATAGGAAAGGAGGCATTGTGCACAGTCACATGTCTTGGAAACCAGACAGCAGCACGCAACAGTCACACACACACACGCACACTCCATGTGGCTATACACTCTCTCCTCTGACCAAACTTCCTTTCTCCAATTTAGTCATCGTCTGAATAATCTTAAAGCAACAAACACTCACTCAACCGAAACTAAAGCTCAGCCCCAGACCTGTCGGAACAGACTGTGAACTGGAGATCAAACTCGCCATATCAATCCGTCTCAAACTGTTAGTTTATCTCATTGAGTGTGCGGCCGTGTCTCTGTTCATGTGGTTTCAGAGTTAAAAATGACATCCGGTTACAATGAACAAATCAACTGCTGAGGAATCATGCTACAATGAACTTCTTTTACAAATAAAAAGTTGCAACTGGAGATCATCAGCATATGCTGTCACAGAATGAAGCAGATACAATCAAATGTAATTTACCTCTGTGACTTCAATCGGTTTAAGTTAAAAAACAACAACAACAACATTTATCTGTTTGTTTTCTGTATTCAAGTACTCCAAGGTTCTTAAAAGAATAATCACAGCCCAAAACGTGTAATAGGACGCTACCATTTTCAGATAAACAATGTTATACCATGGTACCAGCGTTGGTAGTACCATGGTGGCATGTCCAAAAACAGTACTTGACAGGCCTTAGGCAGTTTTGCAAAAGTAAAGTGAGTTGTAACAGTGCTTGTGATGATCTGATTCTGCAGTAACCATCATCATCATCGTCAATCTAGATTAAATCACTAATAAACTCGAATACACTCGCGCACACGTTCTCACATTCTGCTCGCAAAATCACATTCCACCGAATCCACCTGCATTCCTTCACTGCCGCACTTTTTTTTATTTTATTTAAACAACTTTCATTAGCTAAAAACAAATGACTTGAATTTGAGGCTTATGTTCACGAGGTTAGAGCAAACCCTAAGTTTCTGTACATGACATTACCCGCCGCACTGAAATCTGATCTCCATCAGTGACTCTGAATCATACAAATATATGAAGTAGGAAATAAAATATGGCCCCATATGCGTCATGCAATCCTGCCATCAAGACCCAAACATGATGCGTGTCATATATTTACCCGGCGAGTCTCTCCTCCATATAAGAGCGCGACGCTCTGTAGCGGCGTATTTCTGTGGATGTGAAGTTTCCAGCGGGGTCCGTGTTCAGCGAGACCCTCCTCACCTCCACTGCTCTCTCCCTACAACGCCAACGCTCTCCCCATTTGCCTCTGTCTGAGTCTCTCTCTTTCTCTCTCTCTCTCTCTCTCTCTCAGTTCAGGAAGTGATTTCGCGTTCAGTCTGACATCATTCTCGAACGCTTTCAGGAGTTTTTAAAGACACAGTCGGACCGTCCCGTACAGTTCATATCTAATGAACAATTATGGCAAGCCGTTTTAACATTCATTCCTCAGACGTAACTATGTTCAAGTACTTAAATAATTAATGATAATGTACAGGCAGTCTGGTATTATTCCAAATAAACTCAGACTTGGTGATTATTCACCAAAGCAGATCACCTTCAAGGAACTTATCTATATGAAAATGACAGTCTGACTGTACTTTATCTCTACTTTATTATGGCCACTTAACAAATACAAACATAAATGTAGGCCTATATGAGACAGAGCACAGCTACTGTATGTAGAAAACCAGGTTTCCATGTTGAGTGGTCAGTTGTACAGTTTTAGCACTGGATGACAGTTATCACACATATTTGAGAACTGAATGCTGCTTTGACACATTTTGTCCCTGTGAATTTGTCCAACCATTCCAACCCGATCTCATGAAAGTGCATATAAATAGTATGACAAATAAAAATGAAAACTCGTGGTATTGATACGCAGAAAGGGACTTTGACATGTATATGCTACGCGATGGGTACACTCTACAAAATGCTGGGTTAAATTTAAATACAACTCATTGCTGGGTAAATATTGGACAGAACACATGCTGGGCTGTTTTCAACCAACAGTTGGGTTAAATGTTTAACCCAACCTTCTGGGCAGTAACCTAACCGCTGGGTAAAAACAACCCAAGCTCTGGGTTGTATTTAACCCAGCATTTTTTAGAGTGTAGGATTAGGGTTGTGGGTAGATGCGTATCATATGTCCGCGAAAACTGCATATAATATGCACGCCAACAAATTTCGTATCATATGCACGTGAAAACTGTGTATTATATGCACGCCAAACACGTTCGTATCATATTTACGCTAAAGTCCATTTTTGCGTATCAATAACCACAAGTTTTCATTTTTATTTGGAAATGGCTCACCATTCACCTCAATGGCAACAGCCCTGACCATTTAGTTTTGATAGTTTCATGTTTTGTATATCACTTACTGCACAATCTCTATTTTCTCACATAATGTAATATTTTACTTGCAAATCAATATCTCATATCAATGTTTTTTTTAATAATTTGCTAAATTTAATGAGCAGGATAATGTAGGGGAGTGCGGGGCACAAATTAACGCGGGGTAAGTTGTAACACACGTGGTTTAAATATTTCTACACATTCTAGAATAACAAAAAGTTGTGGTATTTAGTTGCCATCAACACTATATAGTGAAAAAATATATATATGTTCTATGCCAGCCGCCAGCCGAACCATCAGAAGTTCTGCAGGTATTGTGAAGAAACAAGCGAGGACAAAAGCGAAAATGGCAGATCATGGAAATAAATGTTATGTTCCAGGCTGTGCAGGGGATGTGAAGTGCAGGGATGTGTTGGTGTCTGTATTCAGAAAGGCACGGAAAGCAAATAACGTGTTCTAATAAAATAACACGAGCCACTAAAGGGACACGGTTAGCTCCTTGCTAGCGGTAGCCTGTTACATTACAGTACCTAAGATTTCACTTACCACAGTACATAAGATTTCACTTACTCCAAAGTAAGGAGTAAGGAGAGATGACTGAGGATGATGGCGAATGATTTACAGATCCTGAGCACCACTGACAAGCATCTGATATTGTAAAATGTGTGGTAAGTACTGCGGCTCCATAGTATAAACAGAGTATGTGCGATCACAAATCTCTAAAATGAAAGTGAAACTAAAAAGCGATTGTGCATTCAAAAGCCGTTTCAGTGACCAGCATATTAATAGCGGCTCCCTGATGACCGCATTTTATTTACAGTATAATTACCCAATGATATAACTGCGCAAGAAAGTATGGAAATATATATTTTCCCTGTGTTTCCTTCCTGCTGTGTGAGCTACTGAAATGAGCCGCACTGTGAAACAGCCAATCAGAGCAGAGCTCAACTTTATTATTCATTACCCTTCCAAATAAGGTAATAACAGACCATTTCATTCTAGGGAGAAATCCTAGGGTTGTAAATGGACATGTAAAACCGTTTCTGGAGAATTTTTGCCCCTACCTAAGCCAAATACCTTCTATGTAGATATCAGAGAACAATTTAAAATATTGTATCAATGCATTCTATGGCACCTTTAAAATATGTCTGAGAGTTTTGCACACTGTTATTGTGGCGACATTTCCATGCCCCGAGACATGACACAGAACAAAATGAAACGTGTTTGGATGCTTTACCTGTCAGTCATATGACCTCTTGTGCGGGCCTTGGCCATTCAAAGTTCCCAGACCTTCAGCCGTCAGTCTGAAGGTCTGGCTACGCGAGACTAGGTGCAACACTGCGTTACAATGTGCCCCGCTATAATTAAACTATGCTTTTCTTTGACATTAGTGAAATAATTTACACTGTTTAGCCTACTTTAATGCATTTTAATGAAAAACTACGAGAAAGAGGTGAATAAAGACTGACAGTCAATGTTTAATGTTCAGAAATGATTATTTCAAGAAATGTAAAGCATTTTGGCTCATTTATGGGCCGTCCCAAGCATGGTTGCAATGTGTTCATAACTCCGAAATCAGATTATTTTTAATTTTTAAAAACTATTTTATTTGAAAAAGTGAATAATTTTATTTTGTTGACAAAATATTTGAGTTTGTCTAATTGATCAGATAACATTTTAAGCTGTCATATGGTCATGTTACAACGTGCTCCTCAGATGTTACAATGTACCCCACCTACGGGGCATGTTGTCACATTTCACTTCCATTTTTTAAGGGTAAATAAAGAAAAAAATTTAACCTGGGTTTTGTGTCATGTTCATGTTTTCATGTCTTTTATTTTGAAGTTTAGTCACGGTTCCTGTTTGTTTCATGCTTCCCTTGCCCTCATGTCTTTATGCTATTGGATCCCTTGTTCTTTATGTCACGTTCTGATTGGTTCTCTTGTTCATTGTCTTGTTCTGATTGGTTGGTTCTTGTCATGTGTCCAGTCTTGTTTGCTATAAGTAACCATGTCGTTGCCTTTGTTCCTCGTCATGTATTTATGTTGTAACCTGCTGTTGGTGAGTTTAGTCAAGTCTGTTCATGCCATGTCAAGTCTGTTTGGTTTATGTTTGTATTTTGGATCACTTTGTAAATAAACTGCACTTGGGTTCTCACTATGCTTGCCTTCAGTGGACTGAATCTTTACAAAAATGTATGCGCTGTAATTATGAAACAAAGTGACATATTTTTGACAAGTGTGAAATTACTGTAGATAAAAAATTATACTCTGAACCCCATGTGGATTCACACCAAAGTCCCTTTCAAGGAAAGTCTGTTCACTCTGCCGCAATATTTGCAACACCTCAGGGTAGCTCAAACAAGACCAAGTGGGAACCGGAGCTTCTAACGGCCGCTGCAGTGATGCAATGACTTTACCAATCAACAATTGGCTTTCATTTAGAAGGCAGGACTATCCCGCCATATTGCGCGTTGCAGTTTATCCCATTCATAAGTATAAGAGTGAACCATCTTTGTATTTCTATAGTCTTTGATTCACACAAACTGAGAAAGTCAAAAAGTGTTAGGTTGTCTTCCGCTCTCCCCTACTAGTCAGTTTGTCATAGACACTGCAAAGTATGGCTTGCTTAGAATAGTTAGGTAAACATCTCAGCATGGACAATGATAGCAATTAGGCTATGTTCAGACTGTAGGCAAATCAGATTTTTTCTCAAATCAGATCTTTTCAGGTAGACTGTCCGCACTATTAATTTCAAGTGATCAAATCTGGTTTGTGTGTTTTGGTAATGATGCAATTGTACCAACATATGTGACAAGACTTTCAAAACGGATTCAGTGAAGGTGCATCATCCTGCTCTCTAAATAAGCACCCTGTCGAGACGTGGTGCAAAACTCCTGCTTTGCACAAGAAAAAGTCAGCAACAGAGGATACCGTGCTCTAGTCACGGCCAGCTTCACTGTGCAGTGAGGGGTGCTGTGTCTTTCAGCATTTTCGTCACCAGTTTAGATGTTCGCAACAATGAGGAGTGACAAAACAGTCAATCGCATTAAAACAGAAGATAGTGAAATTCATCCAAAAGTCCTTCTCGTCGGCTTCTCTGAGCTCTTTCCACAATCTACTGCTTTTCCAGTACTTCTAGCCCACCAATAACTCCATTAGTTAACCAATCTTGTAATGTCTCCTCCTTAGGATCAGTGACCTCCCTCATCGCTATAGTGTCCATTAATGGGTTCTAGGGATACCGCCACGATGGAGACCAGCTGCTTTCGCAATGAAGGCCTTAAACAAGGCCACTCCGACTCCATTACGCCAGTCTCTGGGTTTCCTGGGTCTGTCTGGCAGCCTCTCTCATCATTTGAACATGGTGTTCAATATGGCCAAACAATGATCTGCACATAAGTCCATTAACAGAACACTGCTTGGGTGAAGTCTCCCAAGAGTTGCATGGATTCCTCAGTTGGCACCTCTTCTAGGGCCTCAACTAGGGTCTCCATGAAGGCTGAATACTCTGAATTGCAGTTTGGTGCATGGGGACAGATCACAGTAAGACCCTCTACAACAGTGGTTCTCAAATCCAGTCCTCAGGACCCACTGCTCTGCACATTTTGTATGTCTTCCTTAATTAACGCACTTGATTCAGATCATTAGCTCATTAGGAGAGAGATCCATGAACTGAACTGAGTGTGTTAGATTCAGAAATATACAAAATATGCAGAGCAGTGGGTCCTGAGGCCTGGAGTTGAGAACCACTGATCTACAACACAAAGTCACACTGAGGCGACCTTTTCAAGCCCTCATAAGTGGACCTTGAGGGCCAGAGTTGAGAAACACTGCCCTAGTGCATAACATCATATTCTGTTGTTCATTTGTTGTGGGGTCCAAAATAATTTCTATGCTTAAAGTTGAGTGTGACTTAAATCACCCTAAATAATTTTTCACTAAATTCTGGAAAATTTTAAGAAGTTTTTCTGATTGACACTATTAGAGCTTTCCTAAATTAGCAAGTTAAAAATAAATAAATAAATAAAAGGAAAAAATCAAATACTTATGTTTATTTAAATTTTGTACTCTTTTGTTAGTGGTCTCTGACACACTAAATGAGAACTGTGACAGAATAATTAACATTCCAGAGGCCACTATTGTGCCGAGTCATGCAACCCCTGAGTTTTCCATCACAAAGGGAATGTGAACATTTGTCATTCCCAGCATTCATGACCACATCACAAAGTACATGTCATTTCTAGCGCCTACTCATGCCACTTAAACAATTGTAGCTCTGTAGTCATAACCAACAAGAAAAATCAAGTAATTGTGATGGACTGGATATTCTTGAGATTTCTTTACCAGTACTTCTACAGGTCTGCCACTCATCAATTGCTTACTTTCTGCCTCACCCTACATTCATAGGCGTAAATCCCGGGGGGGACGGGGGACAGGACCCCCCCTATCTGAGGCTTGTCCCCCCTAAAAATATCATTACAAGCCACTCTGTGTATTGAAAATAATATAATGGACATATACTTAAAATAATTGTGTGAGTAGTAAAACAAAATAAACGCAAAAAAACGTTTTAAATTCAGAAATGTTTTGATTCCCCCCTCCCTTACCTCGCAGTGGTTTGGCCCACTGCCTGCTTTCCTCTTTTACCATCACACACACACGAGACCGGCTGGAGAGAGCAAGTACCTCAGTAACAGTTATGTGTAAGTAACTTAGGCTGTCAAGGCTATTTTATTCTCTTTAAACATCGGGTGAAATGATTCTTTCTCTTTAATACAGATGATGCTGGATCATTAATAAATTAGTCCTGATAAAAAAATTATGACATCTGATGTAGTTTCTATGAGCGATTATAAGGTTAACAAGCTTAATACCGTAGCTTGTCACCCACTACAACTAACACGGCGATAAGCCTGTGTGTGAACTGATATTAGGCTAATATTGTAGACCTATGTGTTGGGTTTCGTTCAATATGATGTTAAGTGGCAGATCAGTGGGTTTAATGCGGTTGAATTAATGCGAAAGAGACGTACTAGGTTTCAGACGAAACCTAAAATACTATAGATGACGCAAAATAATAATTATAATATGACCGCTTGGTGAACCATGAACTCATATTTAAACACGGTCTCCATGCTATGTACACATATCTATCCTTACAAGTACAATTTTGGCTGTATTATTTGTGTCCCCTTCAAAAATTGCTCTTGAGAAATTTTACCTTTATTGTCCCCCCCTACTGTTAGATGAAATTTACGCCCCTGCCTACATTGCAGAAATATTTGACTGGACTGCAAAGTGTTTTAAATGAACAAGGACATACAGAACCACCATCTATATTCTTCAAAATTGCAAAACTCTGGTTATAACATACCAATATATCATATCATGTATGTTAAGGTATGCACAGTATAAATCGGGAGTTCCACCGTTTCAAAGATGTGTGGATATTTTGATGCCCCTTCAAGCCATCATCCATTGTGATGGTGTTATTGGTCTCCCATACTGGTGGTGAAGTACGCTATGGATTTTGCCAGAGATACCCTATGTACACCATCATCTGGTCTAGCAGTGATGCAGGAGAGACAGTGAAAGCACACAGTGTGATACTGGACAGGTCTCTAAAAGATTAAGGCAGGGGTCACCAAGTTCGGTACTGGAGGGCCGGTGTTCTGCAGAGTTTAGCTCCAACCCTAATCAAATACACCTGAAGCAGCTAATCAAGGTCTTACTAGGTATACTTGAAACTTCCAGGCAGGTGTGTTAAGGCAAGTTGGAGCTAAACTCTGCAGGACACCGGCCCTCCAGGAACAAGTTTGATGACCCCTGGATTAAGGAATACAACCTTAAGAATGGACCAATGGCAGCTAGGCTAGCCCAGTCAATGTGCATAGACCCCAAAGACCCCCTACATCAACACCCAGAGCTCACTGAGAATCTATTGTCCCTTTCTGTGTTTAATTTGTTATTGCTTTGTTTGCTACAGTATGTTTCATTAATTTATCCCTTGTTTAGTTCTAGTTCTACAAATTGTTCTTGCCAGTGCTTATCTTGCCTTCATTTTTGCCTAGTCTTGCCGTATGTTTCTCTTGTCCTGTCTCCTTCTTACCTTTTACCATGCCCCTTCATTTAGCCCTTGTTTAGTTCTAGTTCTAGAAATTGTTCTTGCCCGTGCTTATCTTGCCTGAAGTCTTGCCTAGCCTTGTCTAGTCTTGCTGTATCTTGTCCTGCCCTAATGTGAGTTTTGCCTTTAGTTTTCTGCCCAGCCCAGCTGTCCCTTATCAGAGGTCTTCTTGCCAGTTAGTACTCTAATGGCGCTTTTCCACTGTGTGGTATGACTCGGATCGGCACGGTTCAGAATGGCACAACATGGCTCAGTCCCCGCTTTAGCGTGGGCGGGATTATTCACGTGTTGTTATAGTCGCACAGCCTCCACTGCCGTAGCCGCACTGCCGTGACTCCAGAAAATTTTTTTAAGTCCGTGTCGCTCCATCACGCTCTCGCTGGATCCGCTCCTCGGCTATCAACAAGAGGACAGTCTGTACTTCCTCAACAGACAACGGAACTGAACGGATTACATTTCTGAATTTACATTTTTTTTCTGGCTACATTTCTGAATTTTGGATTCCACCATTGATTTGAGAACCTGTGATTCATCGTTGCTGAATTGAATTGAATTGTGTATATGGCAGCAGTGATTCGGGAGCGATATACTTTCCTCCTTTGGTCCAGCAGCCGGATGAATCTACTGTGGCTCCTTTGTCTAACCATGTACATGCTTCATATAGAGGAATGTCTTTGTAAAGATCAATGATTGATGCAGGAGGCAGAATTGTCTTCTGTGCTGTACTACCTGAACACACTTGTACAGTTGCATAGGAACAAGCCTGTTTAGGAGCTACATCAGCAAGAGCATTACCTTTAGCTTCCGTAGTATTAGTTGTGAGATGTGCTTTCACTTTGATCACCGCTAATTTCTTTGGAAGTTTCATGGCAAACATTAGATCTTTCACTAATCCAGCATGCTTAATGGAGGATCCAGCAGAAGTTAGAATCTGTCTACTTTGCCAAATGACACCAAAATCATGAATTACCCCAAAAGCATACCTGGAATCAGTGTAGATATTTGCAACCGATCCTGAAACTAGCGTGCATGCTCTAGTTAAGGCTAAGACGACCTGAAGCTACCACTTCAGCGATGGAAGTGACTGCATAACCTGCTCATCTGTTACCTTCAATGACTTGAGCTGAACCATCAACAAACAACTCAAATCCTGCATTCTCTATGGGAGTTTCTGTTACTTCACTCGTAGGTGCGTATGTAAGCGTAACACAATCGTGAGTCATTTCTCCTTCATCCTCTAACACAACTTCAGTCATTGCAGATATCATACATGAGGATGGGTTCGTGACTGACGCACGCTGTAAAACAATGTTCGGGTCATTAATCAATTTCCCCAACGAGAGGAGGTGACAGAAGTGACTTTTGCTTGATTCATTAGTGTGGACACTGAATGAGGGCATCTTACGTTTACAGTCTGTCCTAACACCATTCCTGATGAAGCCTGAAGTGCTAGATAAACTGCCTGCACTGCTTTAAGACATGGGTCCATACCTTGAGCGACTATGTCAAGTTTACCAGAATAGTAATGAATTGGGCGTAAACTGCCCCCATGATCTTGCATTAGACATGCAGTCATAAGCCTAAGTGTTCATGGACATAAAGCACAAAGGCCCTATCAGATTGTGCAATTCCTAATGCTGGTGCTTGACATAGTGCTTTCTTCAAATCATTGAAAGCTTTGAGATGAATTTCTTCCATACAAACAGTATCGGAATCTTTATCCTGGCCTTTCAACAAGTCATATGTGACCCTGGACCACAAAACCAGTCTTAAGTCGCTGGGGTATATTTGTAGCAATAGCCAAAAATACATTTTATGGGTCAAAATTATCAATTTTTCTTTTATGCCAAAAATCATTAGGATATTAAGTAAAGATCATGTTCCATGAAGATATTTTGTAAATTTCTTACTGTAAATATATCAAAACTTCATTTTTGGCTAGTATTATGCATTGCTAAGAACTTCATTTGGACAACTTTAAAGGTGATTTTCTCAATATTTAGATTTTTTTGCACCCTCAGATTCCAGATATTCAAATAGTTGTATCTCGGCCAAATATTGTCCGATCCTAACAAACCATACATCAGTGGAAAGCTTAATTATTCAGCTTTCATATGATGTATAAATCTCAATTTAAAAAAATTGACACTTACGACTGGTTTTGTGGTCCAGGGTCACATATAGGGGCTGAGCAATCGAGGCATAGTCTTCAATCCAAGGTCTACAGTAACCTGCTGTTCCTAAAAATGATCAGAGTGCTTTAATGGTAGCAGGCGGAGGTATGGCTTGGACTGAAGCGGGTCGATCCTGTGTAATGGATCTATTTCCTGCACCAATTGTTTGACCCAGAAACGTGACTTGGTTTTTAGCAATTTGAGCTTTGTGAAAGCTGCATTTGTGTCCTCTTTTCTGCAGATAGTCCAACAATGCTGCCAATTCAGTTTGATGTACCTCGTGATCTGTTGAGGCAATCAAAATATCATCGACATATTGAATCATAGTGGACTGTTTGACTGGACATTCTGGGTCACACAAATCACGTCTGACAGCCTGATGGTATATGGTTGGGGAATTCTGAAATCCCTGTGGCAACCGTGTCCACTGGTATTGCTCATCTGTTCGTCAACTGTGAAAGCAAACCATGTCTGGCTGTCAGAATGCAAGGGTACAGAAAAGAATCCATTAGACATATCGATTACTGAAAAAACCTTACAATCTAATGGTAAGCCATTACAAATTGTAGATGGATCTGCTACTAGGGGGGTGATTTTATCAATAAGTTTATTGGCTACTCTGTAGTCTATAGTGTGTCTCCATGTCCCATTGGATTTCTTGATGGGCCATATGGGTGAGTTACAGGGACTGTTGGTTTTAACTAGCACTCCTTGCTTCAACAATTGTTCTACAATAGGTTTGATTCCCTGTATAGCTTCCTTATTGATCGGATATTGTTTGGTAACAGGAGGTGGAGTTCCTGTCAATTCGACTGGTTCTACGCCTGGAAAAAACCCGCAATCATCCTTGTCTTTAGCTCAAATTGGATGATTCTGTAAGAAAGCATACTCAGGAGTGATTGTATTGTTGGTAGAAACTTGTGCTGAGGAAATATTTATGCTAGCAGATTCTGAGGACATGTCTAAAGTTAGATGTACTTGTCTCAGTAGATCCATGCCTAGAATTGCACCTGTATTTAATGGAGCACATAGCAATTTTGTAGTCAGAGTTTTCGGGCCTAATTGTACCTCTATGGGTGGGGTTTCATACAAAACAGAATCTTCACCTATTACACCAGTTAAACAAAGTTTAGTTTTCTTGTACGGGATGTTTAAATCTTTAGACAATTTTGTAGGAATTACTGTAATTTCTGCACCTGTATCAAGCAAAAAGTCAATCTCTTTCTCTTGTATGCTACCTTTCACTAAAATTATTTTGTCATTGTGATGGATTACAGGGGAAAGGTAGCTACTCACAGCCCCAACAATTTTTTTTTTTTCCCTGTTCTTGTTGTGCTCTTAGAAGACCCTGAGCGAGCTGTCCTAAAGTTTCAGTGGACACTGGCGGAACTACTTCAGGGTTGTAGGCGGGCTGAGAAGGAGCAGAATTATGCATAGTATTTCTTCTACTATCTTGCAACTTCTTCCTACACTCTTTCTCCCAGTGTAATAATTTTCCACAGTAGTTGCATTTTCCTTCTCTTTTAGGCCATCTATAGTCTTGATTCGTTGTGTTAAACATAGCTGCTGCTACTCTCACTTTTGCCTTAACATCAGCATCTCTTTCCCATGTAGCTAACCTGTGTACTGAGAGTTCTGTTAGACCAAGTTAGATCTAGGAATGGCAAGGCTTTTCTGTACTTGGCTACAAGGCCATCTGACCAGATGCGGACTAGGGGTCCCTTGTCATCTAGCACACTTTCAGGATCATCAACTATTGCACTGTAAGTTACAGCTGACTGACATAACCTTTCAGTGTATTCACTCACAGTTTCTTCTTTCCTCTGCACACAGTTAGTGATTCTGGACCAGTCTATTTTTGGTCGCATGATATTCTTTAGAATTTTCAAAACACCTTCTCTCAAATCGCCTTTACTGGCATGTTGTAGTTCAGAAGTAACAGCAGATTCAAAACTGTTGAATTCAGATTAAGTTAGAATTTGTGACATCAGCTGTGTGACTTCTGCTAACGACATCTCGTAGAGACTCATTTTGCTGATCAATGCTCTTCTAAATTCAGAAAAATTTGTGCGTGCTGAGGGTAAGCTCTGGGATAGTCTCTCTATACCTTTAGGTCCTAGCGCTTTGGCAACAGTTTGTACTTGGACAACAGAAGAGTTGGAAGTTCAATTTCTTAGTCAAAGTGGATACTCTAGCACGGAGCTCTTTATTCTGTTCCTCTAGCTCTGAGTTAGGCTGAGACTGTTGTGTAGCTAGCGCTAAACCAAATTCTCTGTGGCAGCAGATAATGCCTTTCACATTGTTCAGAAGTTACTCTTTATTGAGGACTCGCTGTGCGTCGCTGCAGTCATCCAAGTCTGACCAGACAAAGCTCAGCACGGTGGAGTTTATACCTTTCAAGGGGGAGGGATACATAGAGGTGGAGACAATCTAAACAAAGCATGCATATGCAGTACAGGAATCAGCCCGTTACCGGAATTTCCCCAGCCCTGATCTCATCAGCATAACAGTGTCATTCAAATGTATAGGTGCTAATCCAATCAGCCTGACACTATCGCCCATACCTTCACATTATCATAGAGACAAAGGCACAGCTGTGCCTTGAGCTTAGAATTCACCTTTAACTTGGGACCCTGCCCAATGGTCAGGAAGTGCATAAAGACGAAAGGTTAATGTCTCAGTCACCTGCGCTGCCTGACTTGATCTTCTTAGAATGTCATCATCTTTACCTCAAAATGTAAAACACAATGTACATAACTTTTTTTCAGTTTATATACTATTACATTGGAAACTAGATTTAACATTTTATAAATTTGTAATCCAACACTGCTCACCTGTCTGCCCTTCTCAGACTGCTTATCTATCTTTGACCCTTGACTGGCCCTCAGTGCCCTGTCAGTTTGTTTCTTTTTCTTTTGCTTTGTTATTTGTAATAAAAAATTATTCACCCGACTCCGCTTTCTGGGACATGAGAATCAGTTCTCACTTGCTCTGGCAATCAATTTATAATGATTTTCAAAGGTATTGTGGTTCTTTCCTTACCTTACTACAGGAGTGTACAATACTGATCCTAGAGGGCCACTGTCCTTCAGAGTTTAGCTCTAACCCTAATCAAACACACCTGAACCAGCTCAACATGGTCTTCAGGATCACTAGAAACTTCCAGCGTGGTGTATTGGAGCAGGTTGGAGCTGAAATCTAGAGGATGTTGGTGCTCCAGAAGCAGAATTGGATACACCTGTCTGTGTTTACTCTTCTTATGCGCCTTCTGCCAAACCCTTTCAATGCATATCCTTGGATATTGCGGAGCCTCCTCGAAAAAAGTATAATTGGGACCAGTATATATTAACCTGAACACTTTGGTTCAACACTACACTGAAAATCATTTGTGCAGTTGTTCTCAAGAGTTGGCAAACCGAGGAGATATTTACCAACCAAGGGACTGACTGATCAACTGATTAGACAGTTACACCTGTGTCAGGTGTAGGTTTGTAAAGAATATAGGAAAGAACTGAGAAAAGTGGTTACTTTCCCTGCTCTTTGCATCTCAGGCTTATTCTCGTTTGTGCTGATCTATGTTCAGACTTTTGATGAGCCAGTGCCACTGGATCTGTTGGAAGTTACCAAACTCATCCTCATCAACCAGTAAAGGGGCACTACAGTTTACCGCTACCTTCCTTCACCATCATTTAGCATCACCTTGTTGCTAAATGTTAAGGATTCTACACCATCACACCAAGATGGCACCTGGCACCAATGAGGTGTTCACTCAGATTAAATGGTAAAAAGAAACAGGTTTGTCTACCATGTAAACTTAATGAGGAGGAAAGCACAACAGTTGGCACTGGGGAGACCTTGTTGATTAAATGTTGTTCAAGCCAAAGACACCTTTGGTGCACACTGACATAATGACCAGATAGATTAATTATTTAATATGTATGTTTAATTAACTTAATATACAGGACACCAACAGCACAAGGACTTTTCACTCTTTGTATCATTCTGCTTGTCTTGTTTTCCTGTTCCAGACAGACTGTGCATTAGCAAGATTTTTCAGTTTTTTTTTCAAAAGATTTTATTACACCAGTAGGAGACAGCAATTGAACGTTACCGAGTCATTGAATCATTTGATCAACCAATTTGTTAAAAAATATTGATTATTTAGGGGGAAAAAACATCACTAATGTGTGTTGCTTGTTTCAACTGTGGCTTTTTTGAAACTATCTGACAAAGCAAAAATAGACAAAGTAACAAGCAATATTGTGTCTAAAAGGTTACTTTGTAATACTTTATTGGTAATAACTATTATTTATTGAACTTATGTATAAAAGTAATTTTCAGTTGTGCTGGCTCCTTGTTACTCTAGTAACTTCTCAGAAACAGCCTAATCCATTGCTAATTGTAAAATGATGATTTTTAACTAGTAATGAATAATCCTGAATCTTTAGCATAAGAAAGTAGTTCCACAAACAAGGGAGTCTTTGGGACACACCGTACAAATACAATTCTAAGAGTGTGTTGTGGTCATATAAGCACAGCTTTTTTTTTGTGGATTTAAAGCCAGTATTATGCAAAATAAGTGTTTATTTAGATTGTGTTCATTGCTTTTGCTATATTTATCTATCAGTTTTATTGTTCTCTGGATATCAGTATCAGTCACTAAAAACCCATATTGGTCAAAGACAAAAACACAGAATATTCCAATGCATCTCTTTGAATCAAAGTTAGGACACAATTGTCTAGGACACATTTATTATACACAGAAATCATAATTGCACACACCGGTAAGATTTACACAATTTTTATTCCTAGTGTTTTGATGCTGTTCCTGAGATGTTATTGAACTCTGCTACACCACAATAACTATTTGAGCAGGTCTGCAGTAGTAGATATGTGTCCCTCCAAGAGAGTTCGCCATTTGACACAGGTGATACTCCAGTCATTCGGCAGCTGTACATGTGTCGGTTCATCAGGGCATTGACCCTTCTGGGTTGAGCTGTACAATGGCTTGTCTGAAATGTCACTGGTGTCCGTTCAGTTTCAGAACAAAAGAGCATGCTTGGCCAAGTATGAGGCATATGATGTTTGATCCTCAAACAATAGGAGATTGTACTCACTCACTTTACTTTCATGCCAGGCTGGCGCCAATAACACCACACTAATGCAACATGGGGCATCAGACTCATGCTCTGATTGGCACCATACAAATAATATGGTCTGAACGCCGCAAGTAAGCTGAAAGAGGCCATTAGCGAAGGATATTTCTGCATGAGAATGGAAGGAAGGAAAACTGAGATAAAATAGCACCTTCTCAAAAGCAAACATAAGAGGCACATGCAGATCTAAAAATATATGAAACATCGGTTTACTGACATTAAAAACAAAAAATAAATCATACTTCCCTATGCACAGTGTTAGAATACAACACATTTAATTAATATCAAATCTAAAAAAAGAAAAACCATGCACACTCATAACATTTTTCTTACACTGGAATGAGAAGCAAGCTGTGGAAAAGTATTTCAGCTTTTTTTAAATGTGTCGCACATATGTTCTCAGTTCTGTCAAGATGTGTAAAAGTTGCATGCTCAAAAAGCAAATCAAATGGAGTGTCTTTCAACACAGTGATCATTCAACCAGACCGAACTTCACATATCTACAAAGACCATGAAACACCATCCCAGGCCTCCGATCAGAAACATGGTAACATGCATGCTGTATATAAACAGATCATTGAGGATGCCAAAGTCCAGCCGGCGGTGACCCAGCAGCAGTAGAATGACGGACAGCTTGTATTGAAGACGAAGGAAAATTCGCACGCTGACGTACTGCAGGCAGAAGAGTGCAGACAGTGCCACCCAGAGGAGGGAGGTAAAAAGGCTGCAGCCAAAATAGAGAAGGAACCGGATGAAACTATACATCCATCGAGACTTCAGGTACAGGTCAAAGTTGTTGTATTTGGTGCGTACGAGCTGGGCGGTGCGCGCCGGACCACAGGCGGAGTGCATGCAGGTAGTGTGAGGGCCATGGAAGGAGCGAACCCTCCGTGGGATGGGAATGACAGGCATGGGTGGGCTTGGAAACCCCCTGGATTCAGGAAGGCCCACTCACAGGACTCTTCCAGTAACTCCAGGGCTGCATGTTGCATAACAGGACCAGCGGCAGCTAACTAAAATGCAGATGGATGTAAATGCGATGTTCCCATGACTAAGTGCACTGGCGCTCATCCAATGGGCATCTCCATAGCACTGAAACTCTGGAGAAAAAAAAAAATTAATAATAAAAATAATTAGTGATATGCCAACATATCATCCAGGCAGATCGATCAGCTGATTTTTGGCTAATATGAGTAATTATGACAAGTATAAAAAAAAAAAACATAATGCACAAGATACAATAACACACGCTTTGCTAGAAGATTTGCTAACAGCTTCAGAGACACTAAATACCTTATTAAACCTATTTACCTCCACCGGATACACTGTTTCTTTTTGGTTAATTGGTCAAGTTGAGAACATATTCTAATTGAATCTGAATGACCCTGCTTATTGGGCAGTAAATTATTCTATTTAAAGCATGCAGACAGATGACAAAGTGTAAATAATTTTAATTTAGAATTAATAGATGCATTAGCTCTACTAATACTATTGATATTTACGTTAATGCATTTGGCAGATGCTTTCATTTAAAGCGACGTACTTTGCATTCAGGTTGTACATTTGATCAGTTCACGTATTCCCTGGGAATCAAAGGCAGTTCCTCTTCATCGGATCCTACTACTTTGAAACAGCCTTTGTTTCATGTCAATTCCACCACCTGATTGCACACATCTCACTTGCTGCCATTAAACTGTACTATCATACAGGCCATCAGTCACCCTGCTCTCCAGATACTTGTACTTGTATTAAAAAAAAAAAAAAAACTTTGGTCAACCTCAAAAATAACAATAAAAGTGCTGTAAATGTGCTATAAACGCAATGTTTAATTTAGATTACATTCATAGCACTCTCACAGAATGCATTCCCTTCAAAAAGGGGAGTACCATGGTACAATGATGGTATCACAAAGTAATAACATGATACAGAATGAATACCATACTCATAAACCATGATATTTCTATAGTATTCCAAGAATACCATTGTATTGCAAGAAAAACTTATATACTGTATTTATAACACTGTATTTACACAGTACTCAAAATAATTTAATGGTACTGTGTCCATAATTCATAGTATTGGTTTTTGTGAAGGTTTAAGTGTTGAAAGAACATAAGGAGAATTTTCGTTTTTATGTAAACATGCCGAAATCTGCTTATATTTAATGTAATGGTTATTCTATAAATGCAAGGCCTCATATAAAGCTGTTCAACAGGCAGATCACATTATCACTCACATCTCGTCATACGCTTCACATATTACATATTATATATACATCAAATGTGATTAGATATAGAATAAGTGGATGAAACTCACATGCGTTTACGTTGCATTCATCTGCTGGTGATGTGCTGCGGCGCGGAACACGGTCTGTCGCAAAACACACCGGCCCACTGGTTACTATGACAACAGGCGGACAATTTAAAGGCGCAGGCTCCTATTTTTTTTTTTTTAAAATATTATTATTATTATTTTTTTTATAAAATCTCTGACGACAGCGTTTCTATTTTCTTTTTTTTTTCTTAAAGATTTAGGATATTATTATCAGAATAGTTCATGCTGATTAAATTAGCAGTGGTCTCTTGTTTTGAGTCACAAGCGTCTTCTGTGAATTTTATTTTGATATTCGGTCTAATTTGGTGACTTTTTTCATAAATATAAGTATAATGTAATATAAAAATATAAGTAGCCTAAAGAATATTAATAGATTCATTCACAAGTCTGGAGTGAATAACACACTTAAGTCTTATATGAATAATTAAATTCAATTTTTTACAGTGGGTCAAACTTAATCATCACAATGCCATCTGGTAATTTTACATATAAGTCAGAAATCAAACTATTTCTCCCAACAGTAGCTTTAAAATAGTCTCCATGCAGTAACAGATAGTAACAGAAATGACATAATGTTGCATATCTGCATGAATCATTCTAATGCCTTCAGACTCAAGTTGTTCTGTTTAACTGTTTATGTGTGTGCTTGTTTGACCAAAGGCCTACTTGTGAGGACCAAATGTACTCCTCACTTATATTGTGAAATACTTTGACAACGTTCTATAGTGAGGACAATTTACTGGTCCTCACCAGTTAAAAAGTCTTATAAATCAGCCAAAAGATGTTTTGATGTAAATCTAGTGTTCTGCACATGATTCTGTGATGGTTAAGTTAAGGGGTGGTTGGGTTAGCTGATAGAAAACATCATTAACCTGATAGAAAATCAATGGAAGTCTATGCAATGTCCTCACTAAGATAGAGAAATAAACCTGTGTGTGTGTGTGTGTGTGTGTGTGTGTGTGAGAGAGAGATCTCTCATAAAGTTGATTTGACCTCTGCCTAACTTTTCCAGTGCACTGCACAGCTCTGCACGGCTGCAGATTTATGGCATGACTGTACGATTGCATCCTGCCTATTTGTCAGATGGCCAGATAGTGAGCGGAGCAGCACATCTTGCCGCAGATAAATCATAACGAGAGGCGCTTTTAAAAAGAGTTTATTATGATCGTTAATGGGGCGCCCGATCATTTTGTGCAAGATTTAAAGACATATTATGCAAAATCTGAAAAACAAACCTTATAATACTTAATCAAACATGCATAAAGCCATCAGTAGGGCTAAATAAATTCTCCCAATTAACTTGCTTTAAGAGATTGTGATTGCTTTTACTAATTTAATCAACAGTGTAATAATTTCAACAGCAGTCAGGGTTGATGATGAGCTTTCTGTGGATACGGTGGGAATTTGTGATGAGATGCTATCTTTAACAACATACTTGACCATTTTGAGAGTCAGTTGAAGTTTTCATGTTTTGCTTTTGCTTCTAATTGCACAATATTATAAATATCGAGTCAACGACTGCATTCAGACTCATGTCAAAGTGTTGCCAACAGCATGCTGCAGGGATGACGTATGTTTGCAGGCTAAAATGAAGTTCACATTTTAGCACTTCTGGTTCCATCATCTTTAAGTCAACGGGTATTTCGATTATTATTATTATTTTGATTAAATTTTGTAAGTAGTTTTGTGTGTTTGATTGATCGATTTCAAAACTTTTACTCTTATGACTAGTTTTGTGGTCCTGGGTCACATATAGGGGTCCCACTTTATATTAGGTGGCCTTAACTACACTGTAAAAAGTGATAAGTTGACTTAACTTAAAAAAATTGAGGAAACCCGTTGCCTTAAATTTTTTAAGTAAATGATAATTAAAAAAATAAGTTATTTGAATCGTCAAGTTCACTTAACTTTTTTTTTTTTAATTATTATGTACTTAATAATTTTAAGGCAACGGGTTTCCTCAATTTTTTTAAGTTAATTCAACTTTCACTTTTTACAGTGTACTATGTACTTACATTTAAATTAATCATTTGATACACTTATTGTGTACATATATGTTTTTACATTGTACTTATATTTTTAAAAATACCTATATGTACTTACATCTGTAATTAATTTCTGTAATTACATTTATATTTACACTGTCAACCCATCCCTTACACCTTAACCCACCCTTAAACCTACCCAAACCACCAAACCTGTAGCAAAAGTGTTTTGCAATAAAATATGAACACAATAAATACATTGTACTTATTTTTTGATGTAAGTACATAGTAGTTAAGGCCACCTAATATAAAATGTAACCCATATAGGTTTAGTTTTAGATAAATTTGTTTTAAATTAAGATACAGGGGTTGTACAACATAATGTGATTACATGGAAAATAGCCAATATTTCATTTCATATTTGCATGTAATCTTCTTTCAATAAATTCATGCACCTTTTGAATAGTCTCCAGTTCGATGTTGTCTATAAGAACATTTGACAGTTTTTCTAGAGATGTTGGAGGAGGAAAAATGTCAAAACTTTAGTATTTCACAATTTCACATTAAGCACTGGTGTCTATGAGTAAAGGTTTAGCAGCCTTTTTAGGTGTTTTTGTGGCGATTATTGTTGTCAATTTGCTGTAGTAGTTCTGTGTTGTAATGGATACAATCCTTCTTATTCTTTGATGACCCCTATTGCTTACTTTCAGATTTCATCCACTATTCTTCTTCACTGATGAAGTTTAACACACTTTGTTTCTGCATGATCACAAAGACTGTTGTTCTTATAATACCAAACAATTGGGCTGTTAAGTTTACCGATGATTTGTCACCCATTTGCCCCATGGCTGGTAATAAAAACTGCTGAATACAACTTGTACTACACTAAAACTAGAGAATATAGAGAACTAAAAGATAATTGCATCATTTTTTTTTTTTTTCACCTGCACAAATATGATATTAACCGCTATAATAATGGGTGTTCACACTTGTTCACATGTTTTGTCCATCCACTGTATAGAGGCTATATATTAGATTAACAGCAGCACTTTCTTCTTGTGTTGAGTATAGCTGATGTCCACTAGAGGGAGCTCTATTCCCACCACAATGTGGCTTCACGTTAAAGCCAAGGTCAGATCATCAAACATCTTAAGATCAGCTCATCTGTTTCTCCTGATGTTCAGTTCCGACTCACATACACACTATTGCATTTTATGAGCTGAGGAGTTTCAAACTCTTCCATTTAAAGCACTTTTCTGTTCTTCATGGAAAAGTCCTGCTGAAATTGCACATTATTAGGCTTACATGTAGGCTATAATCTTTACTAAAATAAGATTTTAAATATTTTTTTTTTTTAAACAAGCATTTTTAGTTACAAAAATAATGAATCCTCAAAGTTTGTGGTGAGTAATGCGCATGAATTTAGGATATTTTGATAGTACGTTCATGAGGACACATACAGAGCTTGACTGGATGTAAAATCCTTCAGTTTCCAGCCAGCACAAGATTAAAGCGGTTAGATGTCAAAATCCTCTTACCAACCCAAAATACGCTGAAGGTTGATCAATTAATTCATTAACTAAGTAGAGGTCCAATACACGACAAGAGACAAATTGAATCAATTAGCAGAGGCTAATCAGAACAAAGGTAACTTTAATTAAAAGAAGTTTAATTAAAACGCTTACCAGTGTAATATGAAGTGCTTAATATATTCTGGAGGAAAAGCCACACATCCACAGGAAATGAAAAACAGGAGCACTTTGCTTCACTGTTACCTCAAAGACACACACACACACACACACACACACACACACAGAGCTCTAGAGCTGCTGAATTTCACTTTGAGAACCAAAAGTTATGAAAACAAACTGAAATGAAAAAAGTTGGTGTGAGATTCATCTTGTGTTTTCTTCTAAATAATCTGCTGAGCTCTAATGGGATTTCTGTCAGGACCACTATCATCAAAGATGACTGACAATTAGCATACAGCTTGGATTGACGGTATGGTTCTGTTCTGGGCAAGAACTCCCTGCACATCCATGCAGCCTAGAACAGAACAGAACCAACGAAAGTATGCAGATATCGTTAAAGTTCAGTAATTTTTGTATATTTTAGAATTAGTCTGAATCAAAGGAGAATCAGAAGGCTGGATCCTGACTGACAGAGGAGGAGTTGGGGATGGAGGAGGATAATTAGCTATTGAGCAATGCGAAAACTGCTGATAAACTGAGGGACCTTATATATGAATGCTTAGATAGGTGTCGTATCCCTATAGGTAGATGGGGATCAGTTTAGAGTCAGCTGATGCAAGCTTGACTAACGTGACCTGCCAGAACTAATGCTACGCTTGATTTCTTGATCTTTAACCCAGTAAAACCTGACATTAACCATTTTTAAAAGGGACAGTTTATTGAACCTATATTGAAAAGTTTGCATATGTGGTGTTGTTGAGTATCATATTTGATATATCAGGCTTTTATTGCTCATATAGTCTGATGTAGTCTCAAATATAGTGTATACAGAAGAAAAACAGCTCAGTGCCTGAGCAAAAGACACACAATTTGCTGCAGATGCTGATATTTATACGATGAAGTTCTGATGCTTGAAATGTAAATGAGTGAGATATTTATAACAGTATAGAAGAAAATGATATAAATATCAGTCATCACTCTATATCTTCAATAATATGTTTTAGTCAGATTATATCTAAATGATTAAAACATATAATGTGATGCAATCCATTGATGATTGAGAGGTGAACAAATAAATGTTCCTCAAAAGAAGATCATTCCTCCTCTGAGGAACAGTGAAAAAGTAAAGCTTCTGGAAACAAATTTTCCTCAAAAGCCTGATGATCAGAGTTGAGACTAACTGATTTTTCTAAAAAATGATCTCTGGATAATCAAGTAAAGCCAAGCTTCTTCAGTCCAGTAAGTGTTCATCTGGAAATATTACTTAAGTTATTATTACGTTTACTTGCAGTAAAGATTTGACAGTAAAAAGACACGTGAATCACTAGCCAAAGGAGGACATTTGTACGATTATATAAAACTTGATAAAAAATAATTTAAACTATCAATCAGATAACAGAAGCAAGCAGTATATTGTGCCTGACAGGCTTAACAGCAAAGTTTTGATCATGTTGATCATTTAGAGCCCTTAGAAATTCATGTTCATATATGATACAATAGGCTTTATAGGGTTAATATTCTAATCAAACAGAACATAGCACTGACACAATCCCACTGTTCTGCTATTATCATTAATCGTGTCTTGCTAGTATTGCCAGCGCAATTATTTATTGCTGTCATTTTGGTTACTTTGTTATCAACTCTGCATATATTTGAATACATTAGCATGAACACACACACACACACACACACACACACACACACTCACATACACACACACACACAAAGGTCATACAGAGCATTTATGAGTTGTATTTCCTCTGTGGCGAACAGAGTAACAGTAACAGAAAATTACACTATATAAATGTAAATAAAACAGTTTACACAATATGGACATACAGTATGAAGGTGTAGCGAAATATCATATACATATCAATACATGCACAATTATTAAAAACATCCCTATCATAGATGCAAATGAAATCATCATATAATCCTGTTTTCACATTCCAGTTCAGGAAGTCGAAGGAAACCGTCTGTTTGTGGTGCAGTGAGATTGTGGAGAGTGTTAATCTGTAAGGCTTTGAAGGGTTTGGATCAGATTAAACATCTGCAGCAGGAGGATCAGCAGATCAACTCACTCTTTCAGTCTGAGCTGCATGTTCCCCAAATCTCTGAGAGTCACTGGAGCGCCAGTGGAGTGCCACAACATGACACGAGGACACAATATTCACACAAACACACACACACACACAATACAAAACAATGCAAAACATGACAAATATCACAGGGAAATGTTTGAAATACATGTATGTCTTAGAGCGTGATATGATGTTCAAAAGCCGCTTGAAAATATCATTCAAAAGTTTTGGGTCTGGTAAGAGTTTGTTAATCGTTTTGAAAGAAATCTCTTCTGCTCACCTAAAAACAATGAAATATTATTACAATTTAAATGAACTTTTCTATGTGAATATTAAAAAAAAAATGCAATGTATTCCTTTGATCAAAGCTGAATTTTCAGCATCATCACTCCAGTCTTCAGTGTCACATGATCACTCAGAAATCATTCTAATATGCTGATTCGCTGCTCAAGAAACATTTATGATTATTATCAATGTTGAAAACAGTTGTGCTGCCCAATATTTTAGTGGAAACAAAATTTTGTTTTGTATTATTTAATTTAATTTTTTTTTTTTTTAACTTTAGTCTATGAATTAACTCTTTGTGAGTCAGTGGCCGTAAATTCACTGGTTTCTGCATATAAGCATATTTCTGCATTAATATACATAAAGCCATGAATTTCCCCGTGTGATTTAGTGGTGGAGGACACACATTTGGCACCAGCACGGAAGAGGCTCACATCAACACAACGTGATTTACATTGGTGAACAGATGGCACAGAACACAGTGTTTGGAGAAGATGTGCGGTTTATTCACACTGACACTGTGTGTGACGGGTGTGAGTGTTTGTCTAGATTCTCCGTCTGAAAATGAAACGGAGAATGTCATAGCATAGGTGTGTGCATGTGCACGGTCCAAACATATGCATAATTACGCATAATGTCACGAGGGAGAGCTGAGTCTGAGAATCCAGTGTGAACGCAGAAGAAGAGATCAGGAGAAACTGAAGAGCTCACATTATTAATCCATACACGAGGAACAAACACTGCAGGACGACAGAACACTCTACTTTAACACTTAGTGATAGGGTTACACTTTATTTGGTAACACTTTATTTTAAGGTGTCATAATACAGAGTAATTACCTAATTAAGTACTTAGTAGTAGCCGTTGTACTTACATGAAATAAGATGCACTCACCATGTAACTAAGTTATGAAACAGCCTGTAATTACAGTTTGTAATTATGTAGATGTAATATGCAGCTACTGTTACACATATGTAACACAGTTACACAGCTACTTGTACAGTTAAGTACAATCTTGATACACTTTATTTTAAGTAGCTTATGCCTGTGTAATATTCTGTCATTTTAATGTAATTAGAAAGGTATTACATGCATTTAAGCTGTGTACTGGTGGGTTAAATCAAACTATGGTGCAGCTGGATAAGGTGTACAGTATAGATATACATGAAGTACACTTAAGTACAATCTTGATACACTTTATTTTAAGTAGCTTATGTTTGTGTAATATTCTGTAATTTTAATGTAAATAGAAAGATATTACATGTATTTAAGCTGTGTACTGGTGGGTTAAATCAAACTATGGTGCAGCTGGATAAGGTGTACAGTATATGAACACATGAAGTACACTTAAGTACAATCTCGATAGACTTTATTTTAAGTAGCTTATGTCTGTGTACTTACATTTATAATTATGTTGTATAAAGTCTGCAACACATGTAACAATCTTTTGGTTACATAAGTAGCTGTGTAACAGTAGCTGCCTATTACATCTACATAATTACAAACTGTAAGTATTGGCTGTTTCATAACTATGTTGTTTCATGTAAGTACAATGGCTACTACTAAGTACTTAATTAGGTAATTACTCTGTATTATGGACACCTTAAAATAAAGTGTTACCATTAGGGTTTGGCTTAATGTTACTTGCACGTAATAATGAATAATTAATTGTTATTATAATATTAAATACATTTAATACGTGTAACAAGGACACCTTAAAATAAAGTGATTGACTTAACTGACAGCACTAATACATGAATTACCCTGGAAAATTGTGTGTAAAGCCAGTTTGAACCTCAAACCTTAAATGAGAGACACATCAAACCTTTTTCAGTCTGTGCTAAGTCACATACATATACACGTTATTAACATGTATATGAGAAATTTCTATATAGCATTATACTTACGTATGTAGCAATATGTATATATGTGTATATATATATATATATATGTATGTGTGTGTGTGTGTGTGTGTGTGTATACATACAGTGCTGCTTGAAAGTTTGTGAACCCCTTGCAGAATCTGTGAAAATGAGAGTAATTTTAACAAAATAAGACAGATCATACAAAATGCATGTTATTTTTTATTTAGCACTGTCCTGAGTAAGATATTTTACATAAAAGATGATTACATTTAGTCGACAAGACTAAAAAAAAAATAGCTGAAATTATTCAAATAACCCCATTCAAAAGTTTGGGAACCCTTGGTTCTTAATACTATGTGTGGTTACCTGGATGATCTACGACTGTTTTTTGTTTTGTGATGGTTGTTCATGAGTCCCTTGTTTGTTCTGAACAGTTAAACTGAGCACTATTCTTCAGAAAAATCCTCCATGTCCTGTGGAATCTTCAACTTTACAGCATCTTTTGCCTATTTGAACCCTTTCCAGCAGGTACTGTATGATTTTGAGATCCATCTTTTCACACTGAGGACAACTGAGGGACGAAGAGCAGTACTAAATGAAAAAAAAAAATTAAATAAATAATAAATAAATTAAATACATTTTTTTTTTGTCTTGTGGACTAAAAGTAAATATATTTTATGTAAAATATCTTACTCAGGACAGTACTAAATAAAAAATAACGTGCATTTTGTATGATCTCTCTTATTTTGTTAAAATTACTCTCATTTTCACAGATTCTGCAAGGGCTTCACAAACTTTCAAGCAGCACTGTGTATATATATATATATATATATATATATATATATATATATATACTGTATATATATGAAGAGTTTATTTGCAAAAACAGATAACTGAAAAAACAGCTAACTAAGACAATAAAACAATAAATAGATGATACCATAATAAAAAACATGATTTTTGAAAATATAAAAAAAACCCGGAGTTTTTGCAAATAAACTCTTCATATGTTAAAATGAACAAGAAAAACGTATGTTTGTGAATACACACACACACACACGCAATGTACATACAGTATATACGTAACATCACTTGATTTTATATTTAAATATAGCAACAAATTGATGGGCTTTATGATGGATATATATGTAGATAACATATGATTAGAGTATAAGTACATAGTACATAAGCATAAAATATTTTGTAATAAACACAAGAGTTTTTAAAATGTTTTTATAAAATACATAAAACAGTGCATATTAGGGATTTAATTTGTGGTTCAATAGGTGTGTGCTACATATGATTATCATGTGTTTCTGTACACACACATACATATACACACACAAATATACAGAAATGGAGTATATTGGTTTCAATTGTTGCCCCATTTGTGTTTCCCACAAACTTATCACATGAAAATTCATAAGATTAACTTACACAGTACAATCAAAACAATATTTATATATGAATATATAAGCAATTACGTAATAATGAATATATATATAAAATCAATGTTATATTAGTGACATTTCACATTTCTATTTGTATGTATTTGTAATTTGTCTTTTACACATTTATACAAAGACGTATATTTAAATAATTATATACATGACATATATCAAAAGAAAATGTATTGTACATACGTACATAAACATACATATTTCCATGGGCTATAGTATTTGTCAATATATGAAATTGTTCCAATTTTTAATAGGTTTCATGTATGGTTACACTTGGAAAATACATATATAACATACTTGCGTCCACTCATTAAGACACGTCCTGATTAATGTACCAATTAGCCTGGTGCTGTTGCATTTTGCAGTAATAGTTCAGCACAGAGAGAAAGAGAGCGAGTGAGCGAGGGGTTAGTGCTAACAAGCCCCGCATGAGGAGCGTCAGGTGCATGTTACAGTCCGGCCGCGTTAGACCCCCACGCCATGGCTACGGCTCTAGCCTTACGCCACCATTAGTCTTATTGGCCGCAGAGGTCAACAGGGGTCAAGTGGCGTGTCGATTGGTTGACCCAACCTATCGGCTGCTCCCGTGACTCCTTCAGCTGAATTATGTGCGTGCCAGGGCGGCCGCGTTACTGCCAGAAAATCATTCGCTTTACTCGTGCTGATTTACAGACATCGAGCCCCACGGCTTCTGAGTGAACACTGGAAACATCTGAAATGCATGCAGATTTATGTGGGTATTAATTCACAGTATTTGGATATAGCGAATATCAATACCTTTATCGGAACAATGAATATATTCATCACCTATTTACCGTCTTTCTGAAAGCTGCAGCCATCATTCACACAGCCACTGTAAAACACTTCATGATCTTTCAGCTCAGTTGCATTCAGACTAACACATGCAAAATGCATCGAATAAACATTGAAAAATAATTGCACTCAGTGCTAAACGAAACCATCGTCAGCGTATCGTATGCGCAGCAGCATCGTGCTCATAGAAAGTGCTCTGGTCATTCATTAATGTTAATGTCCAGAACCTAAATGTGTGGTGAACCACAACTTGGCCTAAATAAAGTAAGATAAAAGCATCAGTTTCCACGCTGGTGCTCAGTGACTTAATCCATCACGGAGGCATGGGATCCATCTTTATCAGAGCCCATTAAAGTTACAGCGGGTACAAACGGATCCCAGCTTGCTTACCACTCTTCCTTTAACCTGTCCAAAACACATCTCCGGTGTCCCCGTGAAAGGAATACCCGCGCGGTTCATGAGCTCAGAGGTCAGGGGTTAAGGAGTGCGAGCTGGTGACCTCCCCCATTACATCAAGTGCTCTGGCCAGCCATTGGTTAAGACACAGCGGAGCTTTGGTTACCCGACGCCAGAGGTTTAGCGTGAGCTCCTATGATCTTACAACAGCAAAATCTCCAAACACAGCTTGGCCAACAACCACAAGACAGATTTGCATGAGCGAGGTTTCACACAAATAAATAAGGTGCAAATGTTCCCTTTTATTATTATTATTTTATGCATTCAGCAGTCATTTTATCCAATACAACTCACAGTGCATTTTTTTTTTTTTCAGTGTTCCCTGAAAACAACCTTGGCATTGCTGTGAACAAGCATTAATGGTATCTAACATCTCATAGCTGATCTAGGATATCAAATAATATTGGATACTGTTCATAAACTTTTGAATAAAACTGACAGCATTAATAATAGCTGGTTTTAAATGCATTTGATGACTGCATTCTTCAAGCATTCTGCATTCTTAAAAAAATACTCTTAAGAAAAATTATCAAACAAATAATTTTCTTTTAGACAGCATTCAGTCTTCAAACTTTTCTGAATGACCGCCATAGATGGCAACACTGTAAATCAGACAGCTCATCTGACATACAGTAGCTGGTTCTAAACAAGCTACTAAAATAATTAAGTTCAAATCAACATATCATGTCCATTTATACATTTTTATATATGCTGAGTGGTTGTTTTTTCTGTGAATCCAGCGATACCATCTTTATTTCCACAAAAGAGGCTTTCAGTGAACAGTTCTTAAAAGAACCATTTTACACTCCAAATGAGAATGGTGCCAAATAGCACTAAAAGTTGTTCATTGGCTTGTAATCATAGGGGAACCACTTATATATAGTGCCTTTGTCACCTTAACAAAACGTCTTGTGTGGGGGTTTCTGAATATTTCCTTATAGGGAGGCCTTTGTATGTAAAAAAAAAAAAAGAAAAAAAGTTGAGAACCATATTATCTTCAGGAAATACAATGTATTTTAATGTAATTTTTTAAACCTTTCCCCAACTAAACTAAGAGACCAATAGAGAGTTAGAGAATATTTAAAGAACTATACAGGGGCTTAACAGGTTCTATGGTAGTGGTGCTATATAGCACCATAACCACCCCAAAGAACTGCTAAAGAACCACATTGGGCCTAACAGGTTCTTTACAAGGTAGCAGTACTATAGCACCTCAACCAGTGTAAACATTTTTAATAATCTGAAGAATCTTTTTCCATAAAGAACATAAAGTGGGATAATGCATTAATACTGGGATAATGGGGGCAGTTGTGGCCTAATGGTTAGAGAGTCAGACTTGTAACCCAGTGGTCATGGGTTTGAGTATCGGTACCTCCAGGGATTGTAGGTGGGGGGAGTGAATGACTAGCACTCTCGTCCACCTTCAATACCACGACTGAGGTGAGACCCCTTGAGCAAGGCACCGAACCCCCAACCGTGCCACAGTAAAAATGGCTGCTCACTGCTCCGGGTGTGTGTTCCCTACTCACTGCTGTGTGTGTGCACAGGATAGGATAAATGCAGAGCATAAATTCCAAGTATGGAACACCATACTTGGCCTTTACATTCAGACAGTTATTACAGTATATGTGCTTTGCACAAGTCGGGTGGTGTGTCAGATGCAGCATCTGTATTGACAAT
The DNA here is from genome assembly GCF_012432095.1 of Onychostoma macrolepis. Taxonomy (NCBI): domain Eukaryota; kingdom Metazoa; phylum Chordata; class Actinopteri; order Cypriniformes; family Cyprinidae; genus Onychostoma; species Onychostoma macrolepis. The sequence continues at coordinate 37,755,331 of NC_081159.1, read as the reverse complement.
TAATTTTAAAGCTAAGTTGCAAATAACATACAGAAAATAACATAAGAACTTTAGTTTTAGACATATTCCAAATTTTGGTATGCAAAAACTTCAAAAACATAACAGCTCATATTATATTAAGATTGAACTTCTGAACATCTCCTTTCACATATCGTTTTTTGAAAATGTCTTTCATTGTGTTTATTTTTCTATTTTCTGCCACATTACAAATAGGTGGCGTAATGCTGTGTTTGGATGGCTGCAGTGCATTACAGCAGATTCTCTCTCTCCTGAACTGTGGCTGTGAGGGGCTCTAAGCATCTGATTGATTACCCTCTGCTGAAATATTTCTCCCTTCCCTGGCAGGAGATTACGGACGGCAATTTGTGTTTATGGGATTCCCGAAATTCACTTAACAACTGCCCTCCTATTAAAAGGTCAAGCAGGGAGGAGGTAGAGGTATCCCAACGTCATCCCTCATTTCTGTTCCTGATAAAAAACAACAACAAACTAATGAAATCCAGCCTTTACACAGAACCACCTGATCTTCTAAGAAGAGTATCTGGCTTTGAAGAATCTTTTAGTGTTATTTGTTAAGTGATCAGTCCTCTGAGTATTAAAGTCACCCTGCTTTGTCCAGACATGAATGATTGCTCAAATCATGTGTTGTTACTTTACTAAGTGATCAGTTCACCATTTTTACCTGCTGGATTATATAAAACACATAAAAAACCCCCCAAAGAAAAATGACTTTCCAGAAGATTATTGAAGCATGTTTTATTAGAAAATAATATATTGATTTTTCTACTTCATAATTTCACATTGAATTCAATGTGTTACCTGCCTGTTTATGAAATTACTAGCAATTTCTGAGTGAAAATTCCTAGCTTTTTTCAGCCGATATTAATAAATTAAACATATTATTAATCTATTTTTACTACATAGCATCAAAACTCTTTTTTCATCAAACAGAAAAAAATATAGTCTGCTTTCTGTAATTCTGTAATTAATCAGGCATTCACAGTAAATTTTCAAATATTGTGAAGAGGGTGTACACTGCAAAAAATAAAAATGAAACAAAATAAAACAAAAACAAAATAAATAAAAAAATAAAACAATCCAAGTTGCTAATAAAACAAAGATGGAGTATGTTTACCAGAATCCACTGTGCCAGTCTTGCCACTTTCTCTTATTTACAAAATTTACCAGCAATTAATAATTGAAGCATGCTTTAAATCATACTCTAAATCATACTTCTCTGATAAAACATATGGATATCTGTCTGTTGGCTGTAAGGACTACTTGATATTTGTACTACATCTCTTTTTAGCAGTTTCCTCTCAGGTTTCAGCCTGAGTGTCTATGGGTTTTGCTGGTTTGAGATTACATTCATTCGTACATTATTAATAGCGTCGCACCATTATCTCCCTGAGAGCTCCTCTTACATCGTGCCCAAACTACCTTAGCGAACACATTGCGTGGAAAGGCCCAAGTGTTTGTGTGAGAGCCCAGGAAGATAGACAGGTGTGGAATCAAATATTTATCGTTGTATAGCAGTAGGCTGTAAGGTGTAAAAGGTCAAAGAGCAAAACACACTCGCACACACACACATACAAAAATAAGAAATTGTCCCATCACTCATCGGTTTGCTGTAAGCATGGCTGTTTTCCTATTGTGGGATGGAAGCTGGCATTACGAGGTGTAACATCAACACAAATGCAATTAAATATTGATTTATAGCAAATATTTAATCATATTCTTGTGCACAAAAAAACTTAACTTAAAAATATATAATATACATTTAAACATGCATTCATTTTATTGCATTTTTTTTTGTTTAATTCATTATTATTATTTTTTCATTTGCAGTTTTGCATAAAAATGTGAGGGTTATTTGCCAAGTGTTGCCTGCTGTTATCTTAGTGGTAGTTTAACTAGCAGGGTAGTTTTGTCCTAGTCAGGTAGTGACAAAGCGTGTTTTGCTGCTCTTGAATTATCCAGGCCATGGGCAGATGGAACTCTGCTGAAACGGGAGAGTGACACCTGACCCAACAGCGACCTGCAGATCAGCTGCCCAGGTGTGGCCGTGGAGATTCTCACCTGACCTTTACCCCGAGTGTCTCCACCCCGCAAGCAGGGCCGAGGTTAAACGTGCTCCGGAGAGCAGTGTACCGTTACCGCTTGTACAGATGCCGGTGAACCCGTGCTGCTGCACTCCTCTTGACAAACGCGACCCAGAGCTTTACAGTCGATTACAAGTGCGATATCGCCGAGACGCAGCTACAAAAATGAATGAGTAATAGAAACCGAATCGTTTCAGGGATGCAGTAACACACTCTAGTCCAATAGTGTGTAATATTACAGGTATGCTGTGTGCATCTTTTTTTAACACTTTTATCATAGTGCATGATGTGTAAACAAATACATTTCGACATTTGCATCACATAACCAGCTCCATATGAATGTATTTTCTGAGAAAGTAAACATGCTCATTAGCGCACCTTTACAGCATTGAACTTATGATAGTAAGTACTCAGGTACGAGTTCTGTGAACCACGAGTCATGATAAGAGTTCAAAGACTTGTAGAAGCAAGCTAAAATGGCATAATACAGTATGTATAAATAGCGTTATAATGTATAATATGTAATGTAATAAAACATTGTCAGATTCATGTTTTTTTTAGGTAAAACTGGGCATTTAACTTAAAAAATGTTGCAAAATGTGCAGGAAGCAATTATAAAATTATTGTGCTGAAATACTGCCACTGGCATGCTTTCCAAATGAGCCTAGGTTTGTAAAAGACAGGATTGACTGTCAAATACTATCAAATAGTTGTTTTTATACAATGTTACCACAATCTAGTGAAATACAGCGGGGGGGAAATTATTTGATCCCCTGCTGAGTTTGTACGTTTGGCCACTGACAAATAAATGATCAGTCTATACTTTTAATGGTAGGTTTATTTGAACATTGAGAGACAAAATAACAACAAAATCCAGAAAAACGCATTTAAAAAAAAGTTATAAATTGATTTGCATTTTAATGAGTCAAATAAGTATTTGATCCCCTATCAATCAGCAAGATTTCTGGCTCCCAGGTGTCTTTTATACAGGTAAGGAGCTGAGATTAGGAGCATTCTCTTAAAGGTGTAGTTCACCCAAAAATGAAAGTTCTGTCATCATTTACTCACCCTCAAGTAGTTCCAAACCTGTATGAATGTCTTTGTTCTGCTGAACACAAAGGAAGATATTCTGAAGAATGTGGGAAACATAGCAGTTCTGGGGCACCATTGACTTCCATAGTGGAAGCCCCAATGGTGCCCCAAAACAGCCTGGTTACAAACTTTCTTTAAAATATCTTCCTTTGTGTTCGGCAGAACAAAGACATTCATACAGGTTTGGAACTACTTGAGGGTGAGTAAATGATGACAGAATTTGCATTTTTGGGTGAACTATCCCTTTAAAGGGAGTGCTCCTAATCTCAGTTTGTTACCTGTGTAAAAGACAACCTGTCCACAGAAGCAATCAATCAATCAGATTCCAAACTCTCCACCATGGCCAAGACCGAAGAGCTGTCCAAGGATGTCAGGGACAAGAATGTAGACCTACACAAGGCTGGAATGGGCTACAAAACCATCGCCAAGCAGCTTGGTGAGAAGGTGACAACAATTGGTAGGATTATTCGCAAATGGAAGAAACACAAAATAACTGTCAATCTCCCTCGGACTGGGGCTCCATGCAAGATCTCACCTTGTGGAGTTTCAATGATCATGAGAACGGTGAGGAATCAGCCCAGAACTACACAGAAGGATCTTGTCAATGATCCCAAGGCAACTGGGACCATAGTCACCAAGAAAACAATTGGTAACACACTACGCCGTAAAGGACTGAAATCGTGCAGCACCCTCAAGGTCCCCCGGCTCAAGAGAGCACATGTACAGCCCGTGTGAAGTTTGCCGATGATTCAGAGGACCACTGGGTGAAAGTGTTGTGGTCAGATGAGACCAAAATCGAGCTCTTTAGCATCAACTCAACTCGCCGTGTTTGGAGGGGGAGGAATGCTGCCTATGACCCCAAGAACACCATCCCCACGTCAAACATGGAGGTGAAAACATTATGCTTTAGGAATGTTTTTCTGCTAAGGGGACAGGACAACTGCACTGCATCAAAGGGACGATGGACGGGGCCTTGTACCATCAGGGCCAGGGCATTGAAGCCTGCCAGGGCATTGAAAATGGGTCGTGGATGGGTATTCCAGCATGACAATGACCAAAAACACACAGCCCCTGCCTCGACGGGATGTCTGCTCCCACATTGGGATGCCCAGGCATGTGAACTGCTCTCAGCGAGAGGAGTTTGTCCTGGGACCACCCAAGGATCTGGTACGCCAGCCTGTACAGGGGGCGTGAACGCAGACCTCCTCGGTGGTTGATGTAAGAGACCAGCGCTGTGTTTTCGGTGCTATCGCACCAACATCGGCAATCTCTTAGGTCTGGGAGAAAGTGTTTCTGTGAAACTCCGGCAGCATCTCCAGGCAGTTGATGTGCCACATGAGATGGCGAGTACTACACAGACTGCGGGCAGAGTGAGGGACACGTCTATCGCTAGCGTACGCAGCGACACGGAGCTCCCAGCACCGGGCCCTGAGACAAGAACCAAGGATGTCTCCACATGTCTAAGGCACGTAGGCACCACCACGTGGCCTTGATCATGTGAAGCGGGTTTCCCCTTGGTCTTGAGCCACCACTGTTGAGTGACTGGCCTTCTTTCACTCTTCTGACTGCCGTGAGGATCGACTCGATCCGAGCAGGGGACACACGTGCCTGCATCGTGGTCGAATCCCACACCATACCAAGATAAGTGGTTCTCTGTAATGGAGAAAGCACACTCTTCTTGGCGTTCAGTCTTAACCCCAACACTTTCATGTGAGCAAGAACAACATCTCGATGTTGAGCCGCCATCTGCTCTGATTGAGCGAGAATCAACCAAAGTGGATATGCGGATGCCTTGTAGCCGCAACGGAGCTAACGCGGCATCCACACACTTTGTAAAAGTGCGTGGTGAGTGCTAGGCTGAAGGAAGAACCCGATATTGGTGAGCTTAGCCTCGAAAGCAAACCTCAGGAACTCCCTGTGAGTGGGAAGGATGGAGATATGGAAGTATGCATCTTTTAGATCGATCGTGACAAACCCGTCCTCGGACCTGATCTGAGACACGACCTGTTAGAGCATCTTGAACTTCAGTCTGCTGACTGAGTGGTTCAACTGATGCAGATATAAAATGGGACGCCAACCCTCCATCCTTCTTGGGAACTATGAAGTACCGGCTGTAGAACACGGAATCTCTTTCGTGAGGAGGGACCACCTCGATGGCCTCCTTCCTCAAGAGAGTACTCTACTTCTCGTTCCATTACCAGAACCTGCTCGGGGCCCACCAGAGTGGGATTCACCCCGTTGAAACGAGGCGGAGGAGAACCAAACTGGATTCTGTAGCCTCTCTCTACAGTATGCAGGTCCCATGGAGACACATTTGAAAAACAACCAGACAAGTAAACACAGTCTGATATGAAAGGATTCATGAAACCAACGAGCAACGCGCGCTGCAACAGTGAGCTCTCACTCAAAGGGGGAAGAACCGCACCGCGGGCTTCCAGCCCCGAGCGAGAGCGCTAGATCTGGGGATTGCAGGTGGAGAGAGGGCGAACCCGTCTCCAACCCGTCCGCCAGATGTGCGATCCCCGCGATCTCATTCGCCCGGTTTCTTTTTAACCGCGAGATCATACGGCGGGGAGAAGCACGATCAGCCCCTTTTTTTCTTTTTTTTCGAGCTGACAGCGCGAACTCCGTTCCTAAGCAGGGACACTGCTATAATGACAACCTCGTTAATAATAAGCTTGTGCAAACAATGCTCGTGCAAACACTGCGATTTTACAAAGCTCATTACGCCCTTCACGTCTACCTCCTCGGAGAAAGACAGGCGGAGCGTCGAGCCCTCTCTCTCTGGGGGGGAAGAACCCGCGGGGCTTCCGAACCCAGAGAGCGGGCGCTGGATCTGATGGGAAGGAAGAAGATAGGGGCTCGCCCGTCTTCATTCCCTCCACCTGATCCATCTGCGATCCCCGCGAGCGCAGCCGCTGCTCCGCCTCGGCGAAAGCGGGCCGGTAACGCAAGGAACGCAGGTGAAAGCTCCCTCCTCAAAGAGAGCCCTCTGAGCGTAAGCATACGCAGCGACAAACGCTCACAAAGCGGGCAGTCAGCTCCTTCGAGGTATAAGGCGTATACCCACTAGGAAAGGTCAAGGACTTCCGAATACCCACTTAAAAAAGCGCGAGGATCAACCTGATCTCACAGAATTCCGTGTAATGTTCACAGACTTAATTAACCCCGAATCTGTGGTGGCATCACGGAATCGCCGAAAATTCCGTGATGGGCTCGCAGAAGGCATCAGCCGTGGTCCATGCACGGATTCACTGGTTCAACACCAGCGCTGCATCGGACCACGTAAAAAGAGTGACTCCGATGCAGTTATACTTTCACTGGAGTACCTGACCCCACCCCTACCCTAAACCTACCCAGTTCTGAACAATAATGATGACGATAAATTTCCCAGTATCGCGTCGGCATATTGATGCTAAGGGTTTCCGTGCGTGGAGCACGGCTGATGCCTGTCACTGACTTACATTGGTATCACTTCTGTGAGCCCATCACAGAATTTTTTCTGTGAGCCCATCACGGAATTTTCGGCGATTCCGTGATGCCACCACAGATTCGGAGGTTAATTAAGTCCGTGAACATTACACGGAATTCTGTGAGATCATGTTGGCGAGGATACGTAACAACATCTTTGAGTCACATCTCAGCCACTTCCGCCTGGAAACGTAGCAGAGCTGAGATGCTCGCCTACCCTTTGGGGGTCTCTAGAGCAGCTAGCCGCTCTGATTACACCAGAGGCCAGTCTCGAGAGACTGGTTCCCTTAGTAGACTATCTGGCAGTGTGGAAACTGTATAGTGTAGAACAGTGGTTCTCAACCTTTTTTGGGCCAGTGCCCCCCTACCCATTATCCAGGTCCCTCAATGCCCCCCCTCCACTCCACCCCCATCAAATAAAACAGTCTAATTGTCTTCACTGAACATTACAGTTGATTATTATTTAGTTTATAATGAGAACTGTTATTTTTACAGTATGGGGTCATTATGATTTTTAAGAAATTAAGTTAATTTAAGGATCCATTGAGTTGATCAAATAAGACAGTGAAGTACTTTTTTTACAGTGAAATATTTAAAAATAAGTGTAGTTTTTAAGCATGTTGGTGATTTTCATTACTACAGTTTCAATGATGTTGAGATCTGATATACCGTGACCCAAATTTAAAGAGACTTGATAAAAAAAAAAAAAATAATAATATTCTGTTTAGAATATATCCACAGGGGCTTTTAAAAAATAAATAAATAAATACAAGTTTTTAGTTTGTTCTTCTGTTCCTGGAACTCTTGAACACCCTTTTACTGCTGTAATATTGATGTTTTCAATAAGTTTTCAGTGAAAAATAACAATATTTATCCCTTAGTTGAAAAAAAAAAAATCCCCCGTTTTTTAAATTAATTAATTTTTTTTAGAATATATTGAATTTCCTTTTTTTTCTGACATAGTAGACATGGTAATTTTGGTGGGTAAACCACAATTACACTTGCAAATGGAAGAAATATAAACCCTTTTACTATATTTCATAAATTTTGTGACAATATTTCAAAGTTTGCTTACAAATACTTCAAAGTACAACCCCAATTTCAGAAAAGTTGGGATGTTTTGTAAAATGCAATAAAATCAAGAACCTGTGATTTGTTAGTTCTTTTTGTACTTCTGTCAATTAAATAAAAGTTAAAGAAAATATTTCCAATGTTTTTGCTGACCAACATAAACGCATTTTATAAATATAAACAAATTTCAATGTTGATGGCTGCAACACACTCCAATTAAGTTGGGACAGAGGTGAAATAAAAAATGAAAAGGCTATAGAATTTCAAAATTAAACTATTTTGAAACAGTTCACAAGTAATCAGGTGAACTAGGCCAGGTTATCATGTTTGGGTATAAAAGGATCATCTCAGTCTCAGTCATGGCTCATCACTTTGTGTCAGACAAAAAAAAAAGAAAAAAAAGAAATCACATTTCTCAATGCAAAATCACAAAGCCTTTCACCAACTACCATACTGTGAAAAGATTCAGGCAATCCAGAGAAATCTCAGTGTGAATTTGCATGACCTTTGAGCCCTCAGATGGCATTGCATGAGACAACATCATGCTGCAGTGTTAAATATAGCCACAAGGGCTTAGGAGAACTTCAGAAAACTGCTGCCATTTGACACAGTCTGCTGCTGCATCAAGAAATGCAACTTGAATCTCTGTTACTCAAGGAGAAAGCTATCAATTTTATGCAGTGATAACACCAGATTCTCAGGACCAGAGCCCATCTCAGATAGTCAAAAAGACAGTAGAAATGTGTGCTGTGCTCAAATTAGTCCACATTTCAACTTGTTTCTTGGGAAAAATGGATGTTGAGTTTTCAGTTCCAAAGACCAAAGCTATCATCCAGATTTTCATCAGTGACAGATGCAAAAGCACACATCTGTCATGGTATGGGGGTGCAGCAGTGCAAACAGCATGGGTGACTGGCTTATGTGTTAAGGTGCCATTGACATGGAGGCATTTACTGGGATTGTACAGAGATATATAGTGCCATTACGTCTTTCATGGGAAGTCCATGGTTATTAGATCAAGACGATGCCAGGTCTCATTCTGCATGTGCTACAACAACATGGTTTCATAGACACATGTGCATGTGACTGACTGGCCAGCAGACCTGTCTCCTATTGAATATGAATGGCCCATCATGAAATGAAGAATCAGACAATGGTGACCACAGACTGATGGGCATCTAAAGTCTTGTATCTTGTGAGATTGGGCAAAATGTTGCTCACAAAACTTTTAAGAATTAGTATCCTCAATTCCCAAACAATTAAACATTGTAATTAGAGGGAAAGATGATGTGACACAGTGTCAAACATGCCTCTGTCACAACTCTTTTGGAGTGTGTTGCAGCCATCAAAATCAAAATTAGTTCATATTTACAAAATAAAATTTGGCCAGTAAAAACATTGGATATTTTTCTTTGTACTTCAGTCAATTAAATATAGGTTAAAGAGAATGAGCACATAACATTTTCTTGATTGTATGGCATTTCACAAAACGTCCAAACTTTTCTGGAATTGGGGTTATAGAAATATGGGAAACATATGCTTCTCATTTTCAAAATAGTTATTATTTTAGTGCAGTCCTGATTTATATCTTTCTTATATCAATTAAATAATTAAATTGTTATTTTTGTTATTATCAATTAAATTTAAAATCTAGCCTTTTTGTCATTGTGGTGTGCCAGCTATAATAATAAAAAGAATAAAACATTCTTGAGCAATAATCAGCATGATTTCTGAAGGATCATGTGACACTGAAAGCTGGAGTAATAGAGCTTTAGCATGAGAGGAAAACACATTTTAAAATATATTCAAATAAAAAGCAGTTCTTTCACATTGTAGATTTGCTGTTTTTTTTTTTTTTTACTGTATGTTATATCAAATAAGTGCAAACTTACTGTAGAAAAGATTTGTTTCAAAACCATTACTGACCTTTTTTGAATGGTGGTATAGGCTATATTTTATTTATAATATATATCTTAAAAGCATGTATTTTAACCCATATAACACTGAATGGCAAATGACATTCATGACATATTTGATTTGACTGGACTTGAAATATTATCATAAGTTTCCCAAGGTGAAAAAAAAGGCTCGTGAATATAAATTAGGCTATATTTTGTGCGTTGAATAAACTAAACTACAGAATAAACTAGAAATTTGTCAATCAGCAAACAAAAAGCATTTATATAATTTTTTTCTAAACAAGAAAAAGCATCTCATGCTTTGTGTCTAAATGCATATTGGTTTCACGGGAAGTTCATCAGCTGCGCTACAGAAAGCCGAGCGAACACTAAAGTAAAGAATCGTTGCTATGGAAATTATACACCGTCTAGTCTAGAAGCGGTAGTATTAACACTACTACACCGGGCGCGAACGGCGCGGCACGTTGCGTCAAAGCACATGGATCCCGTTATAATCAGTTGTTCAGTAACTGAGCGCAAGTGCTACAGTTAACGGATGCTGCGTTCTATTTCTATTTTATGACGCACTAAACGCGCTTGTTGAGATACAGACAAGTTGACAAATAGATACAGAAAGTGCGCGTTGATACATCCAGTGTAGAGACGGCGTTAGGATGTGGCTGACCATTTTCTTTTGCAAGTTTCAGGTCATACATCTTTGGTGTAAACTCACCATAACCAAACGCCCCCCAAGAACAGGTCAGCACCCCCCTTTCAAAAATATTGCTTCCAGCGCCTCCCGATGCTCTCCGAATGCCCCCTGGGGGGCGGTACTGCCCCCGTTGAGAAACACTTCTGTAGAAAGAGGCTACAGAATCCAGTTCGGTTCTCCTGCGCCTTGATTAAATGGGGTGAATCCCACTCTGGTGATTCCCGAACAGGCTCTGGTAATGGAACAAGAAGTAGATACTCTCTTAAGGAAGGAGGCCATCGAGGTGGTTCCTCCTCACGAGAGAGAGTCCGGGTTCTACAGCCGGTACTTCATAGTTCCAAAGAAGGATGGAGGTTTGCGTCCCATTTTAGATCTGCGTCAGTTGAACTGCTCAGTCAGCAGACTGAGGTTCAAGATGCTCACACTCAAACAGGTCGTGTCTCAGATCAGGTCCAAGGACTGGTTTGTCACGATCGATCTAAAAGACGCATACTTCCATGTCTCCATCCTTCCCACTCACAGGAAGTTCCTGAGGTTTGCTTTCAGGGGCGAAGCTTACCAGTATCGGGTTCTTCCCTTCGGCTTAGCACTCTCACCCCGCACTTTTACAAAGTGTGTGAATGCCGCGTTAGCTCCGTTGCGGCTACAAGGCATCCGCATACTCAATTATATCTTCAATTGGTTGATTCTCGCTCAATCAGAGCAGATGGCGGCTCAACATCGAAATGTTGCTCTCGCTCACATGAAAGTGTTGGGGTTAAGACTGAACGCCAAGAAGAGTGTGCTTTCTCCATTACAGAGGACCACTTATCTTGGTGTGGTGTGGGATTCGACCACGATGCAGGCACGTATGTCCCCTGCTCGGATCGAGTCGATCCTCACGGCAGTCAGGAGAGTGAAAGAAGGCCAATCACTCACTGTCACGCAGTTTCAGAGACTGCTGGATCTGATGGCAGCTGCATCCAACGTGATACCTATTGGCCTGCTGTACATGAGACCCCTACAGTGGTGGCTCAAGACCAAGGGGTTCTCCCAGAGGGGAAACCCGCTACACATGATCAAGGTCACGCGGCGGTGCCTACGTGCCTTAGATATGTGGAGACAACCTTGGTTCTTGTCTCAGGGCCCGGTGCTGGGAGCTCTGTGTCACTGTGTAACGCTAGTGACGGACGCATCCCTCACCGGTTGGGGAGCGGTCATGAGTGGCCACCCCGCCCGCGGTCTGTGGAGTGCTCACCAGGTCACGTGGCACATCAATTGGCTGAGAGATGCTGGCTGTGTTTCAGGCTCTGAAACACTTTCTCCCAGACCTAAGAGATCACCATGTGTTGGTGCGCACCGACAACACAGCGATGGTCTCTTAAATCAGCCACCAAGGAGGTCTGCGTTCGCACCCCCTGTACAGGCTGGCACACCAGATCCTTGTGTGGTCCCAGGGCAAACTCCTCTCGCTGAGAGCAGTGAACATCCCTGGGCATCTCAATGTGGGAGCAGACATCCTGTCGAGGCAGGGGCAGAGGACCGGGGAATGGATGCTTCACCCAGAGGTGGTGAAGCTGATTTGGAGAGTTTTTGACCAGGCTCAGGTAGACCTCTTTGCGACTGGGAAGACGGCGCAATGACCCCTCTGGTACTCTCTGACTCATCCAGCTCCACTGGGGCTGGATGCCATGGTACAGACTTGGCCGAGGCTTCGTCTGTACGCCTTTCCCCCGATTGCTCTGCTCCCCGGAGTTCTGGCGAGAGTGCGCCGGGATGGGGTCCGGCTGCTGCTAGTAGCCCCGTTCTGGCCTGGCCGAGTATGGTTCTCAGACCTGATTTCTCTCCTTGACGGCTCTCCATGGGAGATTCCCGTCAGGAGGGATCTCCTTTCACAGGCAGGGGGCAGCCTTGTGTACCCCCGCCCGGAGTTGTGGAAGCTGTGGGTATAATCCCTGAAGGGGCACAGCTCATAGCTTCCGGTCTCTCAACCAAGGTTGTTGAGACCATCCTCCAATCCAGAGCTCCCTCAACGAGGAAACTGTACACCTTGAAGTGGAAACTTTTCACTTCATGGTGCAGAGACCGCCAGCTCGACCCAGTTAACTGCCCAATTGGTACAGTTCTGGAGTTCCTGCAGGCCCGACTCCAGGACCCACTCCACCTTGAAGGTTTACGTGGCGGCGATATCGGCCTACCACGCCTCTCTTGGTGGACAGTCAGTGGGCAGACACCCCCTGGTTACACGTTTCCTCCGTGGTGCGCTGACGCTAAGGCCCCCAGTACGTTATCGTATTTCTCCTTGGGACCTGGCTGTGGTGCTCGAAGCTCTCTGTAGGCCTCCCTTCGAGCCTATTGAGGAGATTTCTGATCGCCATCTCACTCTGAAGGTCACTTTCCTTCTGCCGATATCTTCAGGCCGTCTAAGTGGCCCCTACTCACTTGGACTTTGCGCCAAAGCCTTTCTATACCCTAGAACAGGGTATGTTCCGAAGGTCCCCTCCTCGGCACCACGGCCAGTCATACTGCAGGCCTTCTGTCCTCCTCCCTTTCAGGAGCCTAACCAGCAAAAGCATAACTGTAACATAACACAAATAACATAACATCCACAGAGCTCCAGGCTCTTCCGTCCTCTTGCCCAAGATGTGCTCCGCAGGGATACACTTGAAAGTCTGGAGGCGTGGGTATCTCGTTCACCTAGCGTTTTCGGACGCAGCTCGAGTTCCTGAAGAGGAACTTCTCGAGGTTACGTATGTAACCCTAGTTCCTCGAGGGAACAAGACGCTGCGTCTCGAGGCCACACTTCCGGCATACCTGCCCGCGCTTGCTTCATTCCTAGAAGCTGACGCCGGTTTCACCGCACGTGCTTTTATACCAGCTGGTCATTACGTCACCCCATCCGTGATGTCTTGCCCATCCATTGGATAAATTGCACACGATATTCAGAGCCACTCACACTGGAGGTGTTTCCCTAGCGTTTTTGGACGCAGCGTCTCATTCCCTTGAGGAACTAGGGTTACATACGTAACCTAGAGACGTTTTTTCCAGCTGTCGATTTGGTTGCTATAAAGTGGAATATCCACGGCAGTAACGTATTACTAGTATCTCATTTTGAAGAATATTACTGAATATAAAAATGCAGTAACCAGTAATATTAACTTCTCTATTATTGTTCAGTTGTTGTACAAGTAGTGATTGGTCGGTGTGGTATTTGTCCCGCCCCTCCTCCATTGATTGGATGGCTGGGTAAAAAAGTGACAGTGACAAGCGTTTTGTTCTACCCAAAGCTAAACCGGAGCTAAACAGTGTATCAACTCTCAGCTACAAAAAAAAAACAAAACTAAAATTAACTTATTTGAAAATATGAAAATATTATAATGGCAGTGCATCAAAATTCAGTGTCATCAGTTTGCCAAAAAGAGCACAGAAAGTTTTACACACCATTTACACGTGGTAGGGAGCAGGTGTAAATTTCTTTCGTACCAACTAACGTTTTGAAAATACGAACATTTTCATGAATCCGAAAATTTACGTCAGAACAGCTTTACAAACGATTTACACAAAAATTCGTTCTGCTCATGTTTCATGAATGAGGCCCATATAGAGCAAACGGAAACTTAAGTGAACGTAAACAGTTGATAAAAAATTTGGATGTGTATCATATTGGATGTATTGTCTCTTAAAGTGATCACGCCTAATTTACTAGCTTAAGTGTCCTTAATGTTAATCCAAGAAATTAAATCAGAGAAAATCATTCACAGCTCTTTACTGAACTACTTTGTAGTTTAACAATCTAATTTTAATTTACACAGTGAAGACTATGCAATGCTATTTTATATTTGATTATTTGGTTTCTGTACCTGGACACCTACAAACTTGAAAAAACTTAAATACTGTGTAAATAGCACAAATAAATATATAGAGCAAACATATATTAAACTATTTCAAACAGGGCCCACAAGTACAACCTGCACCGGGGTCCTGCAAACCCAAGCTACGGCCTGGTGAGCCGTGACAGATCAGTCAACTGTCCCAAGCATCTTTCACACAGTCAACAGTATGTTGACTTTCTCAGGCCAACAAAACTAGCTAATAACTTCAGTAACATTAGTGTGCGGATCAGTGAATGCAGGATAAGGGGAGAGATAACACAGATATGAGTGTGTCTGTGTACAGCAGTTAAACTGAATACAATGTTTATATCTCATTGTTTCAGATGATGAGAGAGATGAGAACTCCTGGCCAGCCTTGTGGACTGAAGGTCAGGCTAGGGAATTTAAAAACAGGCAGATGATTAACACAGTAGAAAATCAGTCCAGTCTCCCTAGCTGTAAATGTCATTGGCTGTCTTGTGTTGCTTATAATAAATTGACATCTTGATATCACATAAGCAGTCTTTCAGAATGCTGTCAGTTACATGTATATGAATTCTGTACACATTAGTGAGTGGTGCTTATGGGGTGTCGCTTTGGGGCAGGTGAGGGAAAAATCACAGTATGCTCACTACAAAAAACTAGACTACACCACTGGTAGAAACCATAGTTAATTACAAACTACAAAAACCATAGATAGTAAACCATGGATAGTAAAAATGCTTTCTTTAACATATCACATCATGTAAAACTGTAAACACTGTTATATCACAACAGTTTGTCAGTACAGAACTAATATGCTACCTCAGCGGACCTTTGGCTAAAATTAGCATATTAGCAGCTTCTCTGATCAGACTTGAGGCGGGACAGTGAATAGCAGACACAAGAGTCCGCTGTTAACCCTGAGCATTAGCATCACCTTAAAGTTTGATCCATTACGGGCTGAAGAAGAGAAACCCTGAGCCAGCTGCTCATGAAAACTTATGACCTGTCAAGAAAAAGTGCGCGGCTCTGCCGGTAACTGATGCGAGCGAGCGCGCAAGTGAGTGACATTGACACAGGAAATCAGCGCAGCGTCGCTCTGCTGTCACTTGCTAATCTGATCGCAGGTCGTATGTTACCTACTGTATATGTTTCTGTCTCTCCTTTTGTTCTGACGTGTGACGCTTTACAGGGTGCTTTTACAACGGTTAAAAAAATACCATATACAATTACCAGCGTTCTGTGAGCAGATCTTAAATGAACTGCTAAATACTGACATATGACTGATAGGCCTAGATGAAGTTGACTAGTGCAAATTGAATGTAAAGTTTTCAGATGCTCAATTGCATGTTAATTGCAATTAAATGAAAATGTAGGCTATAATAGTTTACATTAAATTTTATATTAAATGCAATTAGCTGAACCCTAGAGTGCTTTAAATAACTGAAGGCTGACATCTTTTTATGTAATTTCATAATTATTTCTATTGTTATATTCTAAAGTGTACTCAAGTGCGTTATAAAAAATTAATGGAAGTATCTTTTTTAAATGCATGCAAGTGGCCTGTTATTTTGTTAATATTACATCATCTGCAAATTTAAAAAAATATAGGCCTACTTTTAAGATTTGAAGTACAGTGCAAGTGCACCTTCAGTACAATTAAGTGCACTTCCTTTTCACAGGCAGGCAGTAAATCGTTCCAAATTAATCCACAATTACAAGTACTTTTACAAGTACAAGAAGTAATTAATAAAATACAAGTAGTGATACAACCCGATCTCACAAATGTGCATGTATTCTATTAATTGCTTCTTGACCAGGCTCTGTCCTACATCATATTGTACAGTTTAGTATGTGTAAAAGATGCCTGGATAGTAGCGTCCTATTTCCAGTGGATTTTTAAAGTGAGCTTGATGCATGCTTTTTTGATTCATCCCTTTTTAACAGCCAATAGCCAATACACTTTAGTTTATGTAAACATGATTTGCTAGTTGCAACTGCTAGTCAGAGGCAGGTGGATTAAGACAAAATTTTGTCTACGCCCATAAATGCAAGATGATGTCATCAATACATTTGGTTCTTTTGCTCTGAAAACAAAATAGTGTACATAAATGTGCACTTCTGCTTATTTTTAGTACACTAGCATATGGATGACCTTGAAGTGACACACTTGAGCTCCAATTTAATTTTCATAACGCGTTTATGCAGATGCTAACCCTCACATGCAAATACACACCTGTAAATACACCTACAAATTCAGACATCAAAAGTCTGTTCTGGACTCTGACCCCGAGCTCCAGCCCCCCACGTGGCCTGACCACCAGCACCTCCGCCTGATGAATGCACGGCCCGCTATTGATCGCCCCGTGTGATGGATGACGGTCCCAAGATGACTGATGGGGTGCTGGCCGAGGTGCCAATAAGGGCTCGCCATAGGGTGGAGTCTCGGACGGCAGCATAATGTGAGCAGACCGTCCCTCAGAAGTGCTTGCCCCGCCTCGAGCTCCAGCGCCGCCTGGCTCGGAGGTGACGACGTGTAGGAGGTGGTGTGGAGGGGGAGGAAAAGATGATGGATGACGGGGCAGGAGGGGAAGACTGCTTCACGGCTCCAAATTGATATCCAGGCAAATGTTTTTGTCTGCTGTGAAAAATGGTGCGGCAGAGACTCTGATCAGCGCACCACCCTCCCTCCTCCCTCTTCCGGCCCGTCTGCTTTTTCCTCTCATCTTCTTTCTTCCCCCACCTTTGGCTGCTGAATGCGCTGAATCAACTGAAAGCAATTCACACATCCAGCATCTAACGGTGGAGCTCTGCGGCGGTGCGCTGACTTCCCCAAAGCCATTCCTCACCTCTTTATTTCCCGTATCCATGGCTACGGCTTTCTCCATCACATGTTGGATGCGTTCAAAGGAGTGTGCCATCAATCGTAGGCAGAATTGAGGGCAGAGGCCCTTGGGCGGCTCTGAAACACGAGGTGTGATTTGTGGCATTCTAAACAATCTCACTGCTAGGGCGAGGAAATCTGAGCAAAGAGCATGAAACTTGTGGAATATGGTTAGAACATCGAATCTATTGCAGCGTTGATCTCATGCACAGGACAATCTAGAGCAGGGCTGGGAAACTTCGAGGGCCACTGTCCTGCAGAGTTTAGCTTCAACCCCAATCAAACACACCTGAACAAGCTAAATGTCTTCAAGATCAGTAGAAAGCTACAGGCAGGTGTGTTTAATTAGGGTTGGAGCTAAACTCTGCAGGGCAGTGGCCCTCCAGAACCGAATTTGCCCATTCCTGATCTAGAGCAACGTGCAATCAGCACAAAGAATTATTGCAAAAAGCCCTAAAAGTCACTGAGTGGGAGTAATGTGACAAATCCTGATCGTTTTTAGTGGAAGGCAGTTGACACTGCAAGCAGGGAATGTTCTCAGAACTTTGACAAGGTTCTCTCAAAGTTATGAACAAATATTCTTTCAGTTACGCTAATAGAACATTCAAAGTTACCTTAGGCTTAATTCATAAACCATCCTACAACTGATTTTGTTATCACTTTTCAAATGTGCGTACTTCTGATTCATAGAACGAATGTACACACAAAAAACTTGCGTACACCTCTCATTCAAAATTAATAAATCGCAAATGATCTTGGAATTGTGCGCAGCTGAATGGTTTCAGATCTCTGCCTTGTAAGTGACTCCTAATTCATATCATTACCATATAAGAGAGCACCGGTCAATGTACACATCCTTTAATTCAAAATGGCAAGAGGCAAAAATTGCTTAAATTTCCAAATACCTGCAGTACTAGGACACTGAAAAGTGCATACATCTGCTTAGACCATGACTTTGCCCTAATCACTTTTCCATGTCAAAGAGTGTTTTTATAAATCTGAATGTTGGTGTGGATTTTAGCGTACACACACTCTAAGATCTGTGCGCACACATGTTCCCAAAATATTAGTATATAACATTACTCAAACATCATTTATGGGGCTTTTTTGCTGAAACATTTTAGTTGGATGTTTGTCTAAGATGGTTCAGAGAACACTAAAAAGTAACATTCAAGTATTGTTTTCAAAATAATGCAATAAAAAGTTCCCCTTTGTGTTGTGTTGTCTTTAACATAATCAAGAAAAAAATGAAACATTTGGATGTTTTGAATGTTCAGAGAACCTTCAGAAATAACATTTTCACAGGGAAATGTTAGCAAAATGTTCTTAGTACACATTTTTGCAACATTTGTTTTTTAGTCTGCTTTGTTCAACAAAGCATTTTTCTTTCTTCTAGTTTAGACTGGATGTTAAAAGATGCTGAATTAACACTCATCAAGTGCCAAATGTAAGTATGCCTGTGATTTTGCCTGTGAAATTTCAGAGTTTATTAGTAAATATGTTTGCACCTTAACTGCCAGATGATTACTGTCTTCGTTGGAAATGCATGTTTGAAACGTCATGTAAGAATGATGGCTGGTATGAAATATTTATGCCTGTAAATGTTCTTGATTCACCCACAACTGGCTGAAATTATTCTTCCTGGGTGCAAAAATGCAGAGTGCAGTTGATATTTCTTTCTGAGTCTCACTGCCAAGCTGTGAACAATTTACTTATTATTTTTAGAATTGCATTGGGTCAACTATTCACATCTCCCTGTGCTACAGTACAGTACAGGAAGTGCTTGTGACTGATTCTTCATCTTAGTTGTAGAGTAGCATATGATATGTTATGGATGAAACTGTTAGGGTAATAATTTTAGCTTGATTGAAACACAAACAGTATGCGGCAGGATGGTTTATGCATGCAAGTGTTTAAAGTCCCTATAGTGGCTTACTGTCTACATGCATAATCAAAAGTACAGTAGAGACTTGCCATTGTCAGTACATGCACAGAATAAGCATGTGAATTGGGATGCAGCATGTTTCTGCCATGCCAAAGTAGTACAAAAATAAAACAACATCACTATTACAAAATATAACATTAAAAAATTTATAAATCACTTGTTTTTCTAAAGAAACATTGTCCAACAGCATCACCAGCGGGAGTCCGCATCCCTCTTGCCTCCCTTGAGCCCATTGAGTTTTAACAGACCCGCAAAAGCATGCAATGAGTTTGCTGGGGGGTAATTGAGAATGAATGGTGGAAAGTCATGTGAGAGGAGGCAATGCCTCCATCACGATATGATTGGATAAGACTGGTTATGTTTGGCTGTGATTGGTTCATGCGATAAATCCCGCTTCTTGTGTTCATGTGCGTTCCTTGTTCGCAAATCAGTCTGAAAGAACAATAAAATGGCATTAATGGGAAGACTAATTTTAAAAAAGTAAGTAAACAACTCACACACTTAGATATAACCTCTTTGTTACATCAGATAAGACATAAAATATCATGAAAACGTGAGCTGTGGGAGTTTTTAGTGAGTAATCAGTTTGGTGAAGTTTAAAGTAAATCTCTGCATCTGTGACCGATATTTACCAAGCTTTGATGATTGATGATACAAAAAATTCAAAAATAGTTAAAAGTTAACTATTAAAAAGAATAATTGAACATAAGTTCATGAATGAAATATATTGTTTAAATTGTTACTGCCTTGAGTTATTATTTTGGAATAAATGTAAAACACTTAAAATGACTATAACTTGCTGAGATTCATACTTGGCTTTAATAAATAGAATATTGATTACATTGTTAATGTAAAAATATATTTTTTTTCTTATAGTATAAGTAATTTTTATTTAGCCAAGCAAATGTTTCTGGGACATGAATTTACATTTGATTTAACAAAGACAAAACTTCAGAACAAATATCAGAACACCACCACACATCACTAGTGTGTGAAGGTTGTGTGTGTACCTACTTTACCATATTTTAGGGATACATTTGTAAACCAAAGTGAGATAAATTTGACAAAACCTCCTTTTGGGGATGTCCTCATTTGTAAAAATAGTATAAAATAAAGTAAATAAAGAATGTTTTATTATCATTATTACTATTTTTAATTGTTATTTTTTTTAAAGCAGAATGTTTTCATTATAAAGAGGTCTATTAAATGTCCCCATTTAGATAGATAAGTAAAATGTGTGTGTGTTTGTGTATTCGGCATGTGTCCAACACCTCAAGCGACAGGCATGGTGTATTTTCGAGATCATCTTGGTTCTTGTGCTCTCCCAAAGTAAAGAGCCCGAAGAGACATTGAGATTAGAGCATCATGAACATCAAACCTCTCTATTCAGCTAGAAAAAGTGTCTGATTAAAAAAAAAAAAAACAAGTGTTCAAATATTAAAGCACAAAAAATATCAGTCAGTTTCTAAATCTGGTTCTTGATGTGTGTATAATATACTCCTGTTGCATGAAGCAGTATTGTTTAGCAGGTTGTCAGTGCATGTGTGTCCTGCTGACCTGCTGAAAGGGTTAATATTCTGTGTTTCTGAGTATTTCTGTGTCCTAAATTTCAGCTGAAGAAGAAACCGAATCTAATGGTTCTGAATCATTATCTGCCACAGTGTCAGTTATCATAGATTCTGACACATTGTCAGATTGATGACTGCAATTCAGAAATGAATGCTGTGGAAATATGAGGCTAACGTGTGTTTCAGTAACGCTGAAGCATGCAGTAATGAACTAAATGACGTGATCAAGGACTTTCCTGCTCTTCTTCTAATTTACCGTTCAAGTGCAGATTCGGTGTGGATTTATGGAGTTTGCGCAGTCTGTTTGGAAGGCCATGACTGCTATAATTACTCTGATGATTTGCTACAGAGACCCACGGTGCGATTAGATTAATAAATCTCCCTGATATGATTAATAAAGACTTTCACAGAGGGAAACACATTTCTGCAGCTTTCTGCAAAAGTAACAGTGTCGAGTTTTCATACATATTTTAAAGATCAAATTTCTACATTTACTCAAACTATGCTAAAATAAATGGTAACGTAAATGAACTGGAGTTAAAGTAATAAAAAAGATATCAGATTCAAGCTTAATACATTAGATTATACAAAGCAGAATTAGCTTAACGATTGCAGGTTATCACTTTTAGAGTATACAGCAGATTTGCATGCGCAATTAAAAAAAAACTATTATTTTGTTTTATAATATAATATGAATATAATAATTAAATGTAATAATAATCATCATTTTAATAAACTTTACTAATGTGGCTTCATTCAAAAACATTATTTGCAAAATGCATTAGAGTGAGTGTGAACATATACACATGCTCAAACATACATCAAACTCATAGCTGCAGGAAAACTCAAATATATATATATATATATATATATATATATATACAAAGTAACCTACATGCAGTGACTAATGAATGATTGATATTATAGTGTTGTGCTGTTCGGTTGCATGTATGAAACTCCTGGCGGTCTCAGCCTCATTGATTCGGTCGGTGGCTGATAGATGCTGGGCAATTGATTTGAATTTAATTAACAATTTGAAGGAGCCTTAAAGAAAGTCTCTTATTTTCCTGCCTTTCCAGCCTCTTGCATGAGGCAAAGCGGAGCAGTGACTCATAGGTAATTTATGATGTGATCAATAAGTCCTGGCCTAACATCCATAGTGTGAAATAAGGAGGCCGGAGAGCTGTCAGAGCCCAGCACGAGATGATGGGAGAACGGAGGAGAAGATGGAGGAGAGAAGAAGATAAATGAAAGATTATGAGCAGTGCACTAAAAAACCACCAGAGTAACAGCCTAAGCAGTATGCTGGTGAGTTTTGCAGGAGAAAACATCGCTCACTTTTCCTTCAGAAAGTTCTAGTGGCTGAAATGCATTTATTGGTGTCTCCATTAGAGGGCAACAGTCGGTCTATCTGTCAGGATCATCATAGATTCGTATGAGAACACAAGGGAAACTGCAGACAGCACTTCATATTGTGAATATTCCAGATTTATAAGAGGAAGCTGAAGCTGTTTGAGAGCCAAGGTGAACCCAGAACACGAGTCAGACACAGTGACCTCTCTATCAGCGGTTACTGACCTGTTTACACATACGGCCTTCAGATGGAGTCGTGCTGGTCTCTCTCTGAGTGTGTGTGTGGCCGCTACCACTACTTTTACTGCCGCCTCATAAAAATGCTTTATAACATATCTTGTAATGCGGCACATTAAGGCCGACTGTTGTTGTTTCATGCAAGGTCATTTTAACCCTGTCTCTGAGCCCCTCCACATACTAGCTTTGCTTTAAACCGCTCTGTCTGAGATCATATAAACACTTTATTTTGAAGAAATACAGAGGAAATTGTACCTGCATGCAGCAATGATATTATTTTTTGTAATTGTGTGCTTTTGTCATTTTTATATTTTAGTATTATTTATACACTACTTTGCTGTAATATTATTTTGAATGAGCTTTTATTTTGTATTTTTACCTTACATTTTAATTGCAGCTTATTTCTTTAGCAGCTTTATGTGCTTTTGTCATTTTTATATTTTAGTATTATTTATATGCTAGTATTTATTAATATTTTGAATTTGATTTTTTTTATTTCACTTTCTATTTTAATTTTAGTTTATTTTTTAGAAATAATATGTGCATTTGTCATTTATTAAACATTTCTTAGTTAGTATTTTTAGTACTTGAACTTTAAACTTCATCTAATATTAATTTCATTTCAAAAATTAAAATTTCATTTTAAAAATCAAAAAAAAAAAAAAAATTACAAAATGTTTTAGTTTTTTTTTAGTACCACCCTAGCAACCAATAATTAACTAAATGAAATACCTGTACATTTCTGATCCAGAGACTTCTGTTCATATAATTTTGAATGTTTTAAACAAGTAAAATTTCAGTAAAATTTCAGGGTATAAGCTTAACTTTCATAAGAGTGAGCTGTTCCCTAAACATTCTTTGGTGAATAACCTTGCACATTCACTTTTAACTTTTAGATGGGCAGCTGATGTATTTAAGTATTTGGACATTTTTGTGATTAAATCTTTAAATGGAATGTATGCTTCTAACTCTTTCCCTGGCTAGACATATAAGCCTAATAAAGATGATTGTTCTACACAATTTTTGTACTTATTTCAACATCTTCCAATTTACCTCATGAAATTTTTTTTATTTTTATTATATATATATATATATATATATATATATATATATATATTTTTTTTTTTTTTAATGATTTGGTCAAACGTATCATAAATAAGCCAGTTCCTAATTCCCATTTATTTAGCTTCTATCAAGTCAGGCACTTAATTCAAAAACTATTCCCTGATTTCCCGAATCACCCCCTGAATCCCCATTGGATGACTTCTTAAAGCTTGCATTCAAAACATTGTACTTCTGTCATTCATAACCTGATTCATAATATTAATCCAGTCCCTCCAATCAGATTAGGTTAGTAGAGGAATTTGGGATTTGAGTTGTGTGATGAACTCTGGGAATGCAAAACTGGTTTTGTTTAAGAATATTTAATATCACTGAATAAACCTAAATACATTATTTTATTACAACAAAACTTCAATTTATGGGTTAAATAAGATAAAAAAAGAAGCTTTATGGTAACTATTGCACTATATATATAACTGCTTTTTACACTTTGCAGAAGTAAATAAAAATAAAAATAATAATAATAATATTTTACCAAAATGATTTAATAATATAATTAATATGTATTAATATATAATATAATTTGTTAATATAATTAATACAATAATACAATGTAATGAATAAAACCTCAAATTTAGAATTAGACTAATTTAAATAGTATTTTCTTGTAAAACGTGCTCTAGTAATTTTTGTTTAATTTGCAACTTTGAAAACTCATTTTACAGTACTTCAGATAATGTCACATTTTTATCAGTGATGTTTGTTGGACTGAAGCGTGTGAGTTCAGTTGGATTACTGCTTCCCAACAGACCTACTTTTTTACCTTTTTTATGTTTTAGCGTCATAATTCTAGCCCGTCATCTTGATATTTTATTATAACTCGCGGTGACATTTAAGTCCTTGAGCTTCCTCATAATCTGGTCAGCTCACCTCTTAACCCGCAGCTCCACATTAATAAAAGAAATGCATAATCCAGTGTTTTGAAATAGCAGATTTGCCTGTTGAAATCCAAGCGGTGCATGTTGGATTATGTGTGTCCGTAAGACGAGGCCAAAGAGCAGCACCACGACACTGACCTCTGACCCCTGAGATCTTCTGCAGAACAACCTTCAGCCTCAACAAATTTGCAGAGATCAAAAATAATATCTCTCTATAAATGCAAGTGATTTTGATTTTGATCAAATAAGTGACAGTCATTACTCATGAAGCCATGCTTTAACACTTAACATACACTCACATTTTTTAAATAAACTAAAACTTTACAAAAAACTTAAAAAAACTAAAAAGAAAAAAGATTTTGAGAGGAAAACAAAAATACAATGCAATTTTTGCTATTTTTAAATGTGCTATTTTTTTTAAATATATAAAATATTATATTCAGATATATATTTTATATAAATGTAATATGAATGTATGTTGCAGCCACATAAATTGACACTAAATTTCCAAGACGATACTCACAATTCACGTTATAATTTAAAAAATGAAGTGGACATTCAAATATTCAAATATTCTCAAAATATTTCAAGGTTCAAATATTTTCATTGTTTTTGGCTCTTGATTATTATTTGTATAATAGTTTTCCAAGCAGTATCAACCTATATTACCTGTACGCATTTCAGATTGTTCAAATGCATTCAAAATCACCCACCCTTATGAATTATCATGAGATCTGCTGCCTGGTCAGTTTTTGTAGGCAGCATGTATGAAATCAGTTCAAATTTAGAAATGTCAATTGCAGTTTTTGGATAAATAAGCATTGTAGTCACTAAATATTAGATACGAATGACAAAAGCTCACTTTAATTTCATACAGAACCGCTTTATGTGATGTCACACACTGACTGGACAGCTAATATAACAAAAAACTGCATGAATGTGATTGGTATAATAGTTTATTTAAGTAAATGTCATCACAGTAAGTGTGCATTTAGATTTTAATGATACGCATCTGTTTTTGTCAATTATTTATTCTTTTGTTCAAGGTTGTTCTGCATGTGTTTAATGTGAGAGCATCTGCCCAGCAAATCAGCACTTAGCTCTTATTTTAATATTCATGTATTTATTGTACTCATTCCTCTAATGCGGCTGGACATGCATATGCACACATGCATCCTGCACAATATGAATTTTATGTAAAACCTCCCCATAACTCTATGGGACATGATGGGACACACGAGTCCTTGTAATTTCATTACATAAAAAGCTTGTGTATATGTTATGGAACAAAAGAGGGAGGGTCTTATTTGACCTGTCGGTCTCTCTCTCTGTGTGTGTGTGTGTTTGAAGGGGACGTCTAGATCAACAGAGTGAACCAGCACATGGCACATTAAATAAACCAAGTGGCTTTCCCAAACATTACGATAATCCATGCGCTCAGATTTAACATGCATTACTGCTGCAGGTAGAACAATCTCAGGAATTATAATATCCTAAGAAAAAGCAGCTGATGTTTGCTTGTGCTCTGATCTCCAATCATCTCTAATATAAAAACACCCAGCGTCTGTCTCGTGCGATCTCTAGCTCTATTAGGAGATGAGCTGAAGGTTTTGCTGCTGTTTGATGCGAGTCAGTGAACATGCAGCGTGTCGTTCTGAGTCTCTGGAGACGAGCCTTTGAAGCACACATCAAAAAACATGAGCCGTCTCAGCCGACTCCTCAGAAACACACCGCCCTTCATTTAGAAAATGTTTTTATGAAACAGTTTGAAGAGTAAAACTGCATTAGCTGAAGATCAGCAACTCAATCACCACAGATCATGAACCTCAAACTCATGATCATCATCAATATTACTGTCCTCTTCTGAGGTACCTGGTGCGTGATTATAGTCATGAGAAAAGGAAAAATTCAATTACTGACAGGAAAACAAACATTTTAGAAAGACTGAATTAATGTAGATCAGAATATGGCATGTTAAAACTCATTCATGTAATAAAAATCCATTAAGATTCATTCTCACTGTTCTATAGTGTAAAAATGAAGGAGCTATTATTACTTTATTTCACCCTTAAAATGATTGGTGCAACCTAATGCATCAGTGGATGGTAATGTAAAAAATGTAAACATAAGTAAGTAAATGAATTAAAAAACCAAAAACCAAAAAACCAAAACCAAAAAAAAAACCAACATAAAACATTTGTTGCTATTTGAAATAAAATAAAAATGAACTGTAATAAAATATAAGATTATATGTAAACATGCAACATTTCTCATTCTCATTTAGTATAACTTAGAGTAAATAAAGTAAATAAAGTAAAATTATTAAATAAAAATAAATAAAGTGCAATTTCAGACATGTTTTAAAAAGTAGTAAAATGACAAAAACTTTAACTAAAATTAAATTGAAAACTATATATATATATATATATATATATATATATATATATATATATATATATATATATAATTTACAAATATTACAATTCAGAATATTAACAAAAACTATAATAGCAATGATACTTAAATAGCACTGCATTTTAGGCTTGAATTAAACCATTTTATGTAGATGTGACTACATAAAACACAATTTCCATTTTGTTTCCATTTTACATCTTACATTAGTATGTGACAAGGAAAAAGGCTTAATGTTTTAATATGAAAACATATTAATAACTATGTAATGACTACTGTAATTAACTATGTCATATAGTCATTGCTTATTTACAAGCATAGATAAGTCCTAATGTGACAAAGGAAATAGTTGTGCACCAGCACTACAGACAGGTCTTTCGACACACACACACACACACACACACACACACACACACACACACACACACATGCAATTCTATTAATAAGGGGACTGCCAATCCATAATGTGGAAATCATGTTGCCCGGTATCGATCGGTCAGGCATGTGGAGGGTGTGCGTGTGTGTGTGTGTGTGTGTGGTGGCTCAGACACTTCAGTCTATTGGATTGAGATTCTCTCGCCATCTAAGGGTCAGAGATCGGTGCGTGTCTGTTTGATCAATATCATGGTCAACCTGTGTGATCATTCACCATAAACACACACACACACACACACATGTCTGGTTTGCTATCCTTATGGGTACTCTCCATAGGCGTAATGCTTTTTCTACTGTACAGACTGTATATTCTATTGCCCTACATTTAAACCTACCCCTTACAGGAAACTTTCTGCATTTTTAGATTTTCAAAAAACTTGTTTACCCATGAAGACCTCAATTTAGATCCCCACCGTGACACGAGTCCCCATGAGTCTGTGTGTATTCTGGTTTAAGTCCCCACCTGAATAGAAAAACAGGTACACACACACACACGAGCACAGCATGAAGAGAGTCATCAGAAAGCTCTTGAGAACACAGATTCGGATTCAGATTCAGATAAACACTACATTCGCTAAGTTCTCTACATTTTCTTAAACCTTAATGTAAAAACAGCACATGATTCACATGTAAGGTGTCACTACATACAGAATTAAAAGAAGAGACGCACAGACCATATCAAAGATCTACAACATGAGAAATCTTTAATTATGAGACTAAAACACACTTTGTTTCCATCTTTTAACAGACAAGCCTGTTTCATCACAGAAAATAAATTAGAAAGGCAAATAAGATTTTTTCCTTATAATTCAGACTTTTTTCTTGCAATTTTGACTTTATCTCAGAATCGAGAGTTTATATCTTGTAATTAATATGAACTATAAAATAGAAAAAATAGAAAAAATAAAATGATCATGAGATAAAGTTGTAATTGGCATTTTCATTTTTGTTTATTCTGACAAAACAAAGAAGCAAAAACAGAGTTGTGAGATATAAACTCATATAATAATTCATAGAAAAATAGTCCGAATTGCAAAACATATATTCAGAGTAAAAAAGTCAGAATTGTGAGATAAAAAAGATGCAATTTTTTTATTCCGTGGCAGAAATTGTGAGATATAAACTACAAACTCTCATATGCAAGAAAAAAAGGCAGATTTTTGAAATAAAAAGTCATGCGTTTTTGAACCAACAACAAAAAATAATACAAAAAATAATTGTGAGATAAATAGTCGCAATTACCTTCTTTACTTTTTATTCAGAAACAAACAGAAACCTAAAATTCTGAGAAAAAGTCAAAATTGTGAACAAAAGATCATTCTGTTATTCTGTGTTTGAAACAGGCTTCCATTAATTAGCTATCTAATCTGACCTTCAGTGATATATAAATAATAATCAGATCTGCTAATGACCATTACTGCATGGAGCACATGCTTTAGTTTATCTGAGGAAACATTTCTACTGTGTCGTCCTTCTCTGCGTCCTTCACACATCCTTGAGCTCCTGCTCATTACCATATGGAATGCAAACAAGTTACTGTCTGTAGCTCCGCCCCTTCCCTTCACCATCACAACACACACACACACACACACACACACACACACACACACACAGACGAGTGCGTTTTCTCCAGGCATCATCCAGCACCTTCTCTCCTGTATCCTGGTGCGGATTTTCGCGCCTGCCGATGAGGTTTCAATGAACAGCAAGGTCAGAGACGAGCAATCTATTCAATGCACTCTCTTATTAGGGATATAAATAATTTGGATCAGGACTGAACCTTGAACCTTGAACTGTGAGCCATGGAGAAATTTATCTCTATCTGTCAGTGCCTGCGTCTTCTGTCCGTGCACTTGATAGTTCCATTAGGACAATGAGATGAATCCAGCCATTCTGCATATGCAATATTCCCACTGTCCATTCTGTGACAACAAGGAAAATCTCATCTCTTTCTCTCACCTGACTGTATATTGTGGGCTGTGAAAGGCTCAGAATATGAGACAGAATCATGACTGATCTACACTGCATCTACAGAGCTTTATGTTCTTAGAAATTAACATTCTTATTAGAAAGGTGTACATTTGAACCTTTTTGTTACCATTAAGTTAATACTAGCTAATTCTTACTATGCATAAAATAATGCTCATCTAATGAATTGAATAAAACCTTTTTAAAAAATGTAATAAGAGTATGTCTTTGCATTGTATAAACCCACTCAAAAATTATTTTTCTGAACTTAATTCAGTTATTTTCTTAACAAAGGACTCATCTGTAAACTCAAACAGTGGTATAAAGAAAGAGTAATTAGTCAAATGTGCTACAATTAAATGTGTTTAATGGCCAAAGTAAAAAAAAAAAAAAAAAAAAAAAAATTTGAATTTACTGGTCATTTTATAAAAATATTTCAAAATACAGGCTGGAACAGTACATTGGGTGAACAAAAACAGATTAAATCAGCTGTTTTATGCAATTGAGTGACTGCACACTATGAAATTACATTTAGAAAATGCATTTGAACACATTGACTTATTTGCTTTAAGTAAATTTAGCAGTGGCAAAAATCGGTACGATTTCTTTTCAGAAGTCGTACATTTAAAAGAGTTTTCAAATGAACATCCTCTCATCCTCAGAGCTTCATAAGCATTTTTTATTTTCTTTGTGCACCTCTCATTCAAGATGGCGTCGTCTGTGTCTGTGGCCCTGATCCACTTTGGACAAAACGGCAAAATCATAGACAGCATGATGAGATTGCTGCTCTATTATTAATCTTCAATAAATACATCTTGACCTGAGGATTACGGCCCCCACCCTTCCTACATAAGACCATCTTACTGACATGAATTATGAAAAAACAATGAAATGACAAACAAATGTTCCGACCTAGATTGTTCCAAAATCTGCGTCCTTCAGTCCAAGGGATTTAGGAGAGTTCAGTGCTTCACTACAGGACAGAGTTTGTGACAATTATGGAATTAAAAACATATGAAAATAAAACGTCGTTCAGTGTAGCATAGCAGTCCTAACAAAAAAAGATCCAGCATGATCACACTTGTTGTGTTGCGTAAATTAATTAATTAATTAATTTATTTACTGAAAACCATGATACACTACCATTGAAAAGTTTGGGGTAAGTTTCCAAAAATATATATATAAAAAAGAAGTATGCTTTAGTTCATCAAGGAAGCATTAAGTTGATCAAAAGTGACAATAAGATATTCCTAATGTTACAAAAGATTTCTATTTCAAATACATGCTGTTCTTTTGAACTTTCTATTCATCAACGAATCCTGAAAAATAACATTTATGACAGTATCTAAAAAAAATATTTGGCAGCACAACTGTTGATAATAATCAGAAATGTTTCTTGAGCAGCAAATCAGCATATTAGAAGAATTCTGAAGGATCATGTGACACTGAAGACTGGAGTAATGATGCTGCAAATTCTGCTTTGATCACAGGAATAAATAATTACATTCACATAGAAAACAGCTATTTTAAATTGAAATAATATTTCACAATAGTGCTGTTTTTACTGTATTTTTGTTGCAGCCTTATTGAGCATAAGAGACTTCTTTAAAACATTTAAAAATCTAACTGACCCTTAGTGCAAACCCTTTTCAACTTTAGAGACATACAAATCCTTTGGGGTTCACAAAATAATTAATTCAAAATTTTATTGTCTTTTTTTTGCTTCCAAATTACATTACTAGTCTTTTATCATTACATAGAAAAAAATAAACCATCAGATCTTCAAATGAGACTGAATTAGAAGTTCCTGGGGTGCATTCAGAGCATGGAAAATCAGCTCTATTCTCCAAGTTGTGGAATGAATTCCAAGCAATTACTCCTTTGGAAACAATTGCTTCTTTCCATATATTTTTAAAAAAAAGTACTTAAATTAGTATTGACTGATCCATGTAACTGTTTTTTGGATTTATGGATGCTGTTTATAGTTTTTTTTTTTTTTTTAAGGAAATTAAAAATAAAGGAAATTAATTTAGATGTAAGATTCATGAAATATGGTATGTCATCGCATTTGACAGTTAACATGTGCACCTTATTTTGCATTGTTACAGGTTCACTGTGTTTTGTTTTCTCTCATTCTAAAGAGCATCTGATTGGACAAAAATCTGTGCGGTGCCAGATGATTGCATCAGGAAGAGAAAGACTGTGCATGACTGAAGTATATAGATGAGTTCAAAGCTACAGACATCAAATATGTTTTATTTTATTAGTCATACATGGGATGTATTTCTAAATACATCTCGAATCTCAAGCTGTCCATGCATAAGAGTGTTTATGTTTTAAATGCTCTCAAAATGTTGATATTTCATGTTTCAGCATTTATCCAAATGTTCCTGCATCCTGAGACTCTGCTCAAGATCACCCTGAAACAATAACATCTGAATGACAGAAGTAAATGCAGGTGGGCTGGTTTTTCCATGCTGCTTTCATCTAGCGTGATAATGATGTCCTGCAGTCTGCTGCCATGTAATGAGAGCGGTTCTGATCTGAGAAAAGGACCCACCACCTGATTGATTTGTTGTCAACCCAACAACAACACAAGCAGGAATTAATGTGACACGTGTGCAGCATATTAAGACAATGTGCAACAGCGAATAAGCCTTGTGCTCTTCACAGCACTTCTGACCATTCTAATGAAAGCTAAACGAATGCATTAGCTCTGTTCCAAAAGCTAGTAAGCTGCCTAACTAGACAACATTTCTAGGTAGCAAACTGTACATTAGGTGCAGTTCAACAAATTCTAAGGCCTCACTGCATGTACAGTGAGATCCAAGAGTCCAGAATCTGAACATTTAATTCAAACCTGGGATTAGTTTTAGGGTTTTGACAAATAAAAAAATAAAAAAAATAAAAATACATATAAAATGCAGAAATATTTGAGATTTCAGTGCATTTCAGTGACTAATCAAATGAAAGTAAAAGAGGGTATCTGATCATGTGACTCTTTGTACAGGTGGTCTGATGTTCTTCTTCCACTGACGTTCGAGGTGCTTTTGAACATAATCATCAGGTTTAGTTCACGTTCCTCCAGTGCTGTTCTTTGTTCTGAATAGTTTTAGTGTGTTAACTGGATGGTTACTTTGTGAATTCTATGGTTATTTTATTGTTATTGGAATTCTGTGGTTATTATGCTGCTCTGGCTGGTTGCTAGGGTGTTGTTAAAGTGTGGTTTCTTGTGGTTCTATGTTTTTTTCAGCATGTTCTGTGTGATTGATGGTTGCTTGGCTGTTGTGGGTTGCTGCCAGGTTTTTTGGGGGGTGTGGGTGGGGGGTGGTTACTAGGTGGTTGCTATGTTGGTCTAGCTGGTTGATATGGCGTTGCTAGGGTGTTCTAAGTGGTTGTTAGGTAAGTGGTGGGATGTTCTGGATGATCATCTGGTACATTTCATCATCTGGTACATTTCTTGCTCATTACATTATCTTCCAGGTGAAAATATCAAGTCTGAGCATGTCGAAAATCTGCTCCTCAACAAGCCACATGATTTGGAGTTTAATACTTCATTAGACTTTAATACTTCAAGTCATTATTTCAATGACTATGAGCAATAGTAATCCTGATGACTGACTTTGCAAGCCACTAATGCACATCCTCCTTTTTGTAAAACACAAAACATTCATTATTGCTTTTGAGCATTTCAAGTAAATAAGTCGTTGGTTAAATCACAGAGGGAGTAAGAACGAAACTCGTTTTATTAATCGTCATTCTCACGCCCAGCTGTGATAATAACACTGTATTCAAATGAAGTGCTAACGAGTGTGTCAGCATGGCACATGCCCTCAGACCCCCGGTCCAGCTCACGAGACGTACACGTGGGCGGCACAGACCGGACCGATGCCTCATAACGCATGCCGTGATTTATCATCACATCAAAACGGCAGACTCAATCAGCACCAACCGCACCAACCTACAGCTGTGCTGTGTTAAAAAATGACCTCCACGTACAGATGCACAGCTCAAGATTGATATTCTAATGGCATGTGTGTGGGCCGCTGCAATGTGGGTATTTCACACACACACACACACACACGCGCAGTCATTTGGCAGTGGTGAGGAATGGGCTCTTCACAGCACGCCGTAATTGAAAAGTGTGGCGTCTGCGGGGACCATCTGTGTCTGTGTGCTGTGTGGGTCTGAGCGGGGCAGACGGCGGCCCTCGGGGAGCTGTTAACACCTCATAGACATAAAGGGCCCCTGGGGGACCGCCGAGCACTCAGAAAGGCCTAATGAGATAGCTGGTGATTACTGAGGTTCTGGGAAATAAATGAGCACGATTATCAGTCTTTATGAATCTGCTTTTGGAGTCGGTGCTTCAGTTGTTTGAGCAGAGATGCTTCATTTCATGAACATCTTATATTTTGTCTCTGAAAATAACACGCAGGGCAAATTATGAGAGAAACTCAAAAATCATTAGTGAAATTAGAGAAACGTCACAAATCCATCTTAGTAAAGAGTTTGAGTGCTGAGCTTGATCAGCTGACTTCGTAGTGTTTGTGAAGTCAAGCATCGCTATCAATAGTGCTTGCGCAATGAATGATTCCTTAAGTCACGTGTCTTGTTGAGAAGAGTTTTGCTTGTACTTTACACAATGTTCACCTGCTGGGCCATAAAACAGGTGGAAAGGAGGAAGGAGGAAACCGAGCAATATTTTCGGACCAGAAGATCACAGAGGGCGCAAACAACCCTAGTAACCACATAGTAACCATTTAATACAACAATGCAAAAACATTATGGTGAGATTGTGTTTTCTTTTTTTTTTTACCTGATTGCACCAGTCACATTTAAAATGTGAAATATCAGTATTTAACCCTTGTGCTGAAAATCCTCGCTTAATTTGGTGTTCCTGGTCAAAAATGACTGACCTTTTAAAATTGCTTATAAATCTCTCATTATGCTATATTATCACCAAATCTTGGATTCAGTCTTTCTGTTTCTTTCAGTTGGCACATGTTTTGTGTTTCTTTTTTGCAACTGATTGATCATGGCCTCAATGATTTTGAGTGAACATTGCCAAAATTATCCACAAATAATGCTTTGAGCATAAACTTAAATCAATGAGACAGATGATCAATCAGTTCAAAAAGAAATTCAAAACCTGATGTGCTAATCGTAAGAAAACAAGTTGATAGAAAGATTGAGTTTCTTTTATGCATTATTTTATAATCTTATAATCTTTTTGTGTTGATTTCTTGAGACATACATGATTTATTTGATTAAATGAAATAAGTTGTCAGATACCGCTACATGAACATTTATTTAACACCTGCTCAAATCCTTTAAACATCACTTAAGCATGCATTTTAAAAAAGGAACTGTTGAGAAAACATAAAAAATGGAAATTTATGCATTAAAATTTGTATGCTCTCTTACCTATTGTACTGTCTTAAGTGACACTACTTCATTGAGGCAACTACTGATGTCTGCAGATTACTAATACATAAATTGAGCTATAATTTTGGTAGCCATTCAGGACTCTTAATATGTGAAGTGAACTATGCTATCTTATCAAATTTCAGGAACGGTGACAACAAAAAAAGATGAGCTCTTAACATCAAAACAACAGTAATGCTATAACAGTAACTGTATCATTTATTCATGCTGCAATGCATGCTGGATTATTGTTCAGTTTAAAAAACCTTTCTTTAGATAACTGTGTTTGACTAGTTTGAGGAACATTTGGGTGAATTCTGTTGATCGTGTGTTTTCTATAGTTTCAGGTATTCATTGTTGCTTTCTTCACAGTGTTGTGTCTCCTCCTCCAGCATGACTCTCTAAGGCAGCAGAGGATATTACTCATTAGCAGAGTTAATTGATTGTTTACTCATGAAAGTCGTTGAGTGCTATAGTGTATCCCAGAGGCCCAGCAGACACGGGCCGCTCTGCGCCGGCTCTGACTGTGTCTTTAGGGCTGCTCCATTAGGCCTGAATACTCCGGGTGACGTGTGGGACCCTGGGGAAGTGTTACTGCCAGCACTGATTTACTCTGGCCATCTGACGCCAAACCAGCTGTGAGATCCACCCACATGTACAGTAGCTTTCCGTTCAGCTGACCGGAACACTGTGACTAATACTGTCATATCTGGACACACAGTACCATTAGACTTGATTTAGCAGTAGTTCAACATGCTTATGAACAAAAGGAGAATATGCATAAATTGCTTTAATAATATCACAAACTACTGGCAGATGATGCAGTATGTTTATTGCACGGCATGTTTAATCATGAGTTGAAATAAATGGGAATCAAATTTCATCAAAATGTTTAGTACTGTGCCCAAATAAAATCTTATTGAAAGCATGCTTTAAGATATCAACCTCAAATTTGGAGCACAATGTTTAGATTCATGGCTTTGATTTTCATGCAGTTATAGGTTAAAACGTGTTAAAAAATAAAATAAATAAAAATATACATAATTAAAAATAATATTTTTGTGCATTTTTCATAATAATAAACTTTTTTGCTTCACTTGAACTTTTCACTAAAAACACAAAATATGAAATAAAAGCATTTTTGAACTAAAACACAGTACATTCATTTAATTCAAATAAATATTTAATTCCCTTTCGACTTCCATGTGAGTAGCACCAGAGGGTTAAAGACCTGATTTAACCCATAAAAATGAATTTTGTTGGTTTAAATAAATATATTAAGTTGATTCAATGTTGTTAAACAATGTTTCTGGCTTGAATAAAACTAGATGCCATTTTTAGGTTACTTTCTTCTTCAGTGTGTGACACACCAAACAACATATATTCTGCAAGAATGTCATCAGCTAAAACCTATCAAATCTCACTACATTGCATAAAAGTGTAATCAGTGTTATAGACTGGAAATATATTTTTACGAATTAGATATCACTTGGTAAATATCTGTCTAGATGTAACTGTTCAAGCTATAAGCTAAGTTGTGAGCGGTATGTTCCATATTTCACAGAAAATATCAGCTCACATGAGCAGATTACATTTAGCTATGCAGAAATCAAAATTTTGAGACTTCCTGCAATATTTTTGTGTCACAAACCTGAAATACTTCTAAATTTCTATTTTAAAAGCTAATGTTCTTATAAAACACAAGCAAAAACACAAAGTGTGCAAATGAATTAATGGGTGAATGATGCAACAGGCCACACACACAAACAACTAGAGGAAATTCACTTTCCACATTATATGCTGGAAAATAAACAATCCTTACATAAAAGCACCTGTGTGAAGCGCTGGAGTTAATGTGAGTATGGGAAGGGTAATCTCTCAGTACGGTTCACACAGCGGACATCTGCATGTGTAATCTGTGCTTTGTTATGTCTCGCTCGCACACCTGTCACTGCAGCATCTGAGGTGAGAGGAAAAGAGAAAACCCGCCTTAAAACTCTGTCTGCTTAATCAGTGTGAACAACCGTTTTACTGACAAATCCTTGCTGGTAGAAAGTGTTCTGTAAACTGACCAGAGCTCAGATCTGCTCAGATTAGCTTTGCTTTTACATTTCATTGTCTCGTTGGGCTGAGTCCCACATGCCTCACGTTACATGGATCACAATTAAAGCTAAACCAATTGACAGAAGCCCAGTCAATCTTAATTTAGAAGTATGAGAGTTTCCAGAATGGTGAAAAGAAACACTTAGGACAGAGTTGATTCAGATGGTTGTAACCTTGACCAGACTGGAGGAGAAATTCAGTTTAAATACTCTAAACTAAATGTTTAGAGTAAATAAATTAGAAAATAATAACAATAAAAAAAGTCTGGCATAAAGGTTTGCAAAACAATTCTCAACAATGCGACAAGTCCTAATGAAAAGTTCCCTCTTGGAAATCTTAGAATAAAATGGATTAGGCCTACTTATTTTTCTTTTTTTTCACTTCTAAATACTGGAAGCATGCTTTTTAGTAGGAACAAAATATGAAGAACAAAATATGCTCTAACATATGTGTAACTGATGCTTTAACCTTCCTACATTTACATTTTTTTCATTGGTTGCCACAGAGAATGAAGCAGAAGGTGCACAGTGCCGCGAAGCTGAACATACTATCTTGCTAAGCGACCCGGCACTTGCCTCTGTATTCTTGTATTTTGTATTGTTTCATGATACTAGGCTATAGCAAATACAAAAATATACTTTTTGAAAACGGTGTGAAATACCATATGACTTACTTTCTTCTCCACTTGTGTCAGAAACAGAAAGTTACGTAACGCATTGTGTAGGCCCACTACCGGTATTTCGTTTCTTTTAGCGCAACCCACTGTCATAGTGTGCATTATCATTTTTATTCAACCCGTCTGCCGTTTTTATGCACTGCTCTAAACAGACAATCACATGCAAAAATCGGACTGAATTTTCCTGCTGAACATTCGCGTTGGTGTTAGCAGGCCTATAAAAGCATATTTCTTCAATAATGACAGTGTAAAATTAAAGATTATTTGAAGCATCATAAATTTGGTTTAGGCCTAATCATTAGCCTATTTTATATTAATAATTTAACCAGTTCTTTCACTTGATACTTTTGGATGGCTCCTAACAGCTGCAAAGATCACCGAGTCAAATGGAATTCACGATTCAGGTAAAAACTGAAAAGAAAATCCAGCGTACATCCAGGAGGTCCCGCGCCAGCCGAGTAACCGCCATTGAGATGAAAAGCTCCCATCAGGTAAATTAAAACTGATTCCGATATGAAGGCATATCTGAATTGGACTTTCTAATTACAGACCCTTAAAGTATGCATGCATATATATCCTACATACATTCATGAACAAACAAACAAACAGTTAATTGGGGGTGCGTCATTACGTCGAATAAAATACAAACAGCGATTTACAGCATTCCATCTGTGTAATTGGATTAAATTGTGAAATAGTAAACAAACCGAACCCTGACATGCTAATAGATTGAATATTTCTGTCCAGTCGGGGCAACCGGGTAAACATGGCACACTTATCTCCAAATCGACATGTTGCAGTAGCGTCCGCCTCGAATTTCTCTGCTAAAGAGGCGTTGAACTCTTGATACGCCTCTGGTCACAAGCCAGACCGGCGATTCGCCGACTCAGCCAGATCCGGGTCCATTATCTGTGCCCTGATATAAGATCGATGTGATTAATCTCGGAAAAAAAGAAATAAATATCCAAGCCCGTTCTAACGCTCTCGTTGCCAACGAGCCACTGGAGAAACCTTCCCGGATCAGATGGCCGCTCCTCCGCTTTAGAGAGCGCAGAACAATGGGGAGGCTATAAACGGCACAGAAATTTGCATCCTTTTAGTAAATGAAGAAATAAAAACACAAGCCCACAGCCTTAAAGAGCTCTGCCAGGAAGCGATGGTTACTTGAGGATTTCACTGACAAATTTATTAAAGACCTTTATGACTTAACCATCATCAGAGAGAATAAATAAGACATAAAACATTTTTTTTTTCACATAACACATACAGGAGCCACAGCGCCTCGGCCAAACGTTTCCAACACAGTGAAATGAACGAGACACGTCTGAAAACACACAAATGCATAGAGGAACTCCTACTGAATAGAAAGAGACAACAACTACAACTTGTCTATCTCTGTTGTGAAACATACAAAGTCTCTGTGATCATATCGTCCAAGGAGGTTGTATAAAAATAAAGACTCCACATTGATAAAATGTTATACAATGTATATAGACATTTGGCAACGACCAGACACTTGGACCAAACTGGTGATATCACATTTATACACATCAGTAACAGCAACGATGGATGATTTCATTTTTCTTGGTGCACCATACTTCTGCCTTACTGTAACTGACTTGAATTCTCATCTTGAAGAAGAAAATAAAATCTTTGCATTGTCATATAATTAAAAGTCATGGTCTAGGTAAAAGATGGTGAAGAGCTCCAATAGTTGCTGAAAGCTCCCCACTCAATGTGTGTCCTTGTTGAACCAACCAGAAGTTCAAAGCCTTGGTGAGACTTTTCAGTTCAAGTCTTGGGTCCATCGCTAACCAATTTTATAGAAGATACAAACTTCATCCGCTTTGTAATCCCTGTCCACTGGTGGAGATCTGTTCTAGGTCTCTTTCCAAATGAGCATCTTCAAAACTATCAGAATTGGGCATGATCCACTTCATCCAACCAGGACGCTGGGCTCGCAGGGAAGTCCGGGTACCCACCACTGCTTCCCGTAGACAAATCAGAGCTCGGCCCGTTTCCTCCGGCCATCATGCGAACCCCCGGAGTAATGTTCTGGCCTCCGCTCTGACCCACCATGGGCAGGCCAGACTCTGGGTAGACCAGGCTGGAGATGAGGGGCTGGTGTCTGGGAAGGGCCTGTAGTGAGCCTGGAGACTGCGGGAGGCTATAGGGGCTGCTGGCCTGGATGTCGTGGTATTGCTCCTGTGAGGGGATGATGGCACCATGCTCCAGCGGGAAGGGCGGATGACCTCCAGCCTGACGACTCAGAGCCGGAGAGCTTTCACTCAGACTGCTGTAAATGCCATTGGAGTGACCCAGCTCCGACATGGGTGTCTCATCTGCATGTAGAACATGTCGAAGGAAAAAAAGTAAAGTGAGTGGTGGATTGTTCAATGCACAAAAATTCAATTATTTTAAACATATCCACACTCTTTCATGTATTGCCATCGATGGTTCCTTTAAAGTGGAAAAAGATTCTTTAGATTACTAAAATGTTCTTTACACTAAGA
The DNA here is from genome assembly GCF_012432095.1 of Onychostoma macrolepis. Lineage (NCBI taxonomy): Eukaryota > Metazoa > Chordata > Actinopteri > Cypriniformes > Cyprinidae > Onychostoma > Onychostoma macrolepis. Next base: position 37,715,634 of record NC_081159.1, on the reverse strand, counting down.
AAAAAGGTTATTTTAAGAACTGTTAAACTAAAAGATTCTTTGGGGATCTGTGGGGCTCTGTGAGACTGCTGTGAAAAGCCCCTTCTGGAACCTTAATTTTGAAGAGAGTGTGGCTGTTTGTGATGGGTGCCAGAATTTCAACCAAAAATCTCAAGGAAAAACTGGCATACAGTGTATACGAGGTCTAAATTTTTCAATTTATTTTCTAAACAAGCTTTTCAGAAAATTATTTAATAACCAGTTCTATGCTTTTAATTAGACTGGCTTTGAAGTTGCAATATTTGATTAAAAGCAAAAAAAAAAAATTGAAAAAATTGAAAATCATTCATGAACATTTTGGGGTGATGAATTGGTCCTTGGTTCAGAGAAAGTTTTTAATACACACATTAGTCATATAGGGTTTTGGGAGCAAACATACCCGTGAAAGAGACCTCAGCATCGCTGTCCATGCCCTCCTCCTGAGTGCTGTCTTTATCTGATTTGGAGCTCCCGCGTGACCTCTTCATGTTTCTGAAGTACTGTCCCCATCTCTGTCTACCTGCATCTTTTTTCAGTCTTTTCTCTTTTGCTCTTCTGTTTTGAAACCAGACCTGCGCAGAGACATGGGTTAATTTCACACCGTTGCTGATCTTACAAAATTTTGAGGTATCACTGTAAAAAGTTGTTGTAAAAAAAGTAAAAAGCTATTTCTATCTGACATGAGCCCAAAGCAGAAACAAAAAGGAAACAACCGTTAAAATCGTATAGTGATTATGTGGCGCATTAAGATATTCTGATAATCTGGACATTTTCTGTGCGATTCAGTGACACTATAAATAATAACGTAAATAATAGGAAATAATACATGAATTGTATGAAACAGATGATACTTGAATACATTTCTTTTGTGAATAATAGCGTGAAAATATCACAGGGAACAATATTGCCTATATATTATTCCGATATACATATTGGATGTCCTATGAAAATAGGCCTACGTCCAAGTCGATATTAGCTATGTATGGTTTGTTTGGATATGACAATATTTGGCTGAGATACAACTGTTTGAAAATCTGGAATCCGAGGTTGTAAAAAAATCTACATATTGAGAAAATCTCCTTTAAAGTTGCCCAAATGAAGTTCTTAGCAATGCATATTATTAATCAGAAATTAAGTTTTGATATAGCCTATTTACGGTAGGAAATGTACAAAATATCTTAATGGAACATGATCTTAATATGCTAATGATTTTTGGCATAAAATAAATTAAATTTTGATCATTTTGACAATTTTGACCCATACAATGTATTGTTGGCTATTGCTACAAATATACCCGTGCTACGTATGACTAGTTTTGTGGTCCAGGGTCATATTTAATATCACGGAAAAACCACAAGTTGCATTTTTAAGGTTGAGATAAATAACCGCACGTTTTCGCGGTGTAGTTCTGTTGTAATGCACATTTGCTGTGTTGAGAATGAGCTGTAGGTGTGATGTAGGTGTAGCTGTTACCTGCACCACCCGCATGTCGAGGCCGGTCTCCGACGACAGCTGTTCCCGCACGTGGCGCGCGGGTTTCGGTGAGTTATTATACGCGTTCTTCAGCGTCTCCAGCTGTTTGGCGGTGATTGTTGTGCGCGGGCGTTTTGCTGTCGAGTCCGCCTCTGTAATATAAGAAACATATTTCGATTTATAAAACGAATTTATTTCTTATTCTACAATCAGTCTACAAATGTAAACGCATTTCAAATAATATCTAACTTTATTCCAGTCAAAACTATATTATTATTATTATAGGTTAAACGAATACAAGTCAAGTTGTAATATCTTTACACAAACAATTGCACATTATTCGTTCTATTCTATTCGAATCTGAGCGTCGGTGAGGTGAAGGCACTGAAGGCCTGTATTAAACATTTAGAATGCAGTTATTCAGTGTAATGTAAGTTTATCTGCTCAATGAATGACGCTCAGGGTCTCTTCCAGACCCCGTTTCTAAATAATTCACAACGAGCGTTCCGTCTCTGTAATATAAGAAACATATTTTAATTTCCCAATCGAATTTATTTTTTATAGACATTAGAATCTATTCTTATTTCGAGATGTATACTCTTTTTATCATCTATTCTATTCTATTCTAAAAATGTCCGTTTTCTATTCTTTAAAAAAGTTCTTTATTTTCATAGATGGTTCTACGAATGTTTCTTTTGCACTAAATGTTCTTTACTAAGAAAAAAAATATTTTTTAAGCTAAAGGTTCTTTGGGGAACCAAAAATTGTTTTTATGCGGCACTGTTTCGAAAACCCCCTTTTGGGGCCTTTATTTTGAAATGTCTATTCTATTCAATTCTATTCGATTGGATGTAAACTGAAACGCATGTTTTGAACATTTAGAATGCACTATATTTAGTGATGAGCTGTGTAACGTGAGTTTATCTACTCAGCGGATGACACTATAAGGGCCTTTCCAGACTCCATTTCCAAATAAATCACAACGCAGTCCGATTTGTCCAGTATTAAAGCGCTGAATCTGGCTGAAAACTGCCCTGAATGCAGATTGTGTCTCTGGCTCCATAGATCAGCTCTAGTGCGTGTGTTCAGGGCTCACTAGAACGCTTCTGTACGGCGTTGGCACTTATCGATTTGGAGGCTGGCGAGTTCGCAATTACCTGAGCCGGGTCAAATGTTTATGGACGAGCCCACGACCAGCGAGATTAAGCTCAGAGTTAAAAGCGGCCAATCAATGCGAGGTCATCGAATGAAAGAAGTAAAACAATTAAGACTTAGGGAACTGTGCCTGCTCATACAAAACTGCGCTTGAGGTAGCCTAACTTCTCTGATTTTCTCTTACAAAAATAAACATCTGCTGAATAAACAAAGATGTCGCGTGTGCATGTACCTCTCTGTTTCGCGGTCTCATAATCGGCTTTACACACCAGTCGACTGTCTTCCATCAGGTAATACTCATCACCTGTGGCCAGCTGCCTCTTACATACGATACAGGAGAAGCAGTGCAGATGATACACGAAGTCCTGCGCCCTCCGGACCACCTGTGTCGGCGGGATGCCCTGCTGACACGCAGCGCACTTGGTCCCGAATCTCCTGCAGGCAAAATACGGCCAAACACCGGTCAGATGGTACCAGAAGCGTGAGTGTGAACGATATGAAACCATGCAAGTGCTGAAACATGAAGGACTGACTTGAAGAAGTCGTCTTTGCAGTAGACACTGTCGCCTCGACTGAAGCATTTGTCGGCCAGCTGAGACTGACAGTCGCTGCATTTCAGACATTTGCTGTGCCACTGTCGATCCAAAACCTTCAGGATAAAACGATCGACTATGTGCTGGTTACAGCCCGCGCAAACTGGAATATCTGCAAGTAGAAAAACAAACAAACAAACAAGAAAGCGTTTAATATCAAATACTGTATCAGAATGAAATGCATCATGAACCTTTTTGCGAATAATAATAATAAAAAAAAACAGTGGTCATTTTTTTTAAAAAAACATTTAAAAGATGACGGCGATAAAGTGATGAACGTCGCTTGCATTCGTGCTTTGAATATGATGTGAATTTAATTTGTTTTTCAGTGTGGTTTTATTTAACATTAAGTCATATACATATATATATATAATATATTACAAATCACCACACAAGTCGTTCTTTTTTTTTTTTTTCGTCTGGTTGTTTATTACAAATAAGCCGTATTGGAGGAATGAAGAGCAAAGGTCCCCAAAGATATTCCCCAAAGACGTGATTGCGCCTTCCGTTTTTACGTATGAAAAAGAAAGAAAGAAAAAAAGCTCATTGAAAGAGCTGTAAAAGTGTACCAGATATAGGCTATAATGTCAGACATAAAGATCATTTAAGCGTAATACTTATTATTATTATTAAATGATTAATAATTCGAATTTTTTGCTGTATTGTTATTATTAGGTAGTAGCCTATTACTATTATTATATGAATAGGCCTAATCATAACAATAATAATAATAATAACAATCTTTAAATTATTATTATTATTATTATTATTATACAACATTACATCATGTAAGCACAGTCTCGTGATAAATCACAATGCAACTCAAGGTCACAGTAAACTACACCGGTAAACAGGCGAGCTTTTATTAAAGCAATCATTCTCTTTAACAACGTAAAACTGAGAACTTTAATGTGTTTATTTAGTATTGTGTACTTAAGTATTTATGATGTAAATCTTAAGTCTGTCTTTGTTTAAAAAGCTTTTATAAAAAACTTGAACAAAAAGCAACACCCTTTCCATTACACTAAACTACATGAACAAATATAACAATAACAATAAATAGCTACACTATTAACATTAATATTAATATTTATGTTGTGCTCAAAACAGCAGTTTTCATGTGCTTATGTTGATGAATAAATACTAAATTTCGCGAACCCGCTTGCTCTGTGGGTGTCCTTAAATAACAGTTCACTGTAGCCATATGACTGCCATAAATATCCAGAAAACACACATTTGATGACATCTTCTTTACTCTAAAATATTTGGTCAAATTCTGATTAAAATTCAATCAAACCACGATCCTCTTAGATTTTCTTATTAATAACAATAACAATTCAATAAATAAGGCCGAGGCGCGTTTTATCTGGCAAATCAAGTGTCTTTGAGCGTGAAGCTACTTCTCTGACATCAACACACACGTCATGAACAGGTGCACGAGTACCTATCAATTATTCAAGCAACCTACAGCTCTAATTATTAGTCTATAAAGGGCAGAAATCTCACATTTTTAGTTCAAACATAGCGTCTGAAATAGTTTCTGTCCTCCTGCAGCCTTCGCTGAGAATGACGGGCTGTTTCTGGAAAATTGTCATTATTTCTCAACACTCATCGTATTGTTTTCGTTTTATTTCGTTTTCTAAAATGCAGCCTATTTGCACACCAAGGACTTTCCACGTAGATACAAATCAAACCCCGATTTTGCACCTTAATATCTATCTTTCATGCGCGTCAAAGTCCAAAATGAGAAATGTTGCCGATTTGTGGAAACAGAAAGACGCAGACATATGTTGTTGTGAGCCTCTGTTTAAGATTTAATCCCACAGAAACACAATCATTCCTAATCCAGAGCATTAGAGCGGCACGAAAAGCGTTACGCATGCAGGAGAAATAAACTTTACTGAGAGAAGATCTACTCCACAATTACAAATCATCTATTAAACTTAAAGACAGAGAGCATTAAACAACAGTCACCTAACGTGCATTTTTAAGGATAATTAAATTACAAGCTTTCAGCAAATGTGCAACTCACGCAAGATTGGACTAATATTCTGAGGTGCTTCATATTTTTCTAGATCTGAATTGATCTGTAAGTTTCTTCCGTGTTCTGATGTCGGCTGTACCTTTCCGTAACTCCTCTCTCTGCGTGAGTAAAGCCAGCAGCATCTCCGTGTGATGAGAGGACGGCTCTTTCGGCGAATCCCGAGCCTTATTCTGCTCCATTTTCATTATTCCGATAAAGAAAGACAAAACGCGTGCGATAATACAACTATCTAAGCGTTACATGCAGCGCAGAATCGGCAGAAGACGCGCGCGTGTCAGAAACACATCCATCGCGCGGCGACTTTCTGCGTCTTGTGGCTCTTGATGCGCAAAAGAAACGCCGCCCCGTTACTCCGGCGACTGATAAAACAGATGAGCATCACCTGGACAAAACCAGCACAACAGAGTTTCTGTGAGAAACGTCCACAAAATATCCACTGTCCACATAATCCTTTTAGTTCTTTTGCGCGAGAGACACACATATTCTTCACGCTATTTTCCATAAATGTGTCATATGATGCCCTCAACTAGCAACAATTAGTGGTGAACGATGGCGACTGTGTTTCCCAAAAGCAGGTGTGTGTGTCCATCTCATAAACATGCGCACCTGTCAACTCCCCATCTTGATCTAGATCTGAAGTATTCAAAATACACCCTGTAGCAGTGCGTAAAGCATACTGGCAAAATACACCCACTAAATTTGCAATTAAAGAAGAAACACAAGAAAGACTAGAAATATGCGTACTGACACGTTTCTAATGCATGCAATGAGAAAATGCATTTTGCACATCGAAGCAGTAAAGTAAAAAGTCTAATTAGAGTAAACATCAATGTCTGAATTATTTTCGATAGACACACACGATGAAATTGGCGTCATTTAAATCAAACAATTTCTCCGCTAGTCTTCTTATTTTCTATTCTCAGCTGAATGATGCAGTTGTATCTACTTTTGCTGGACACGAAATCTTGACACCGATGCAAACAGATACTAAACTTAAATAGGCGTATATGCCAATTTCAAAACGAATGAATTATTACATGGCCAGTTGTAGAAAGTGCTTCACATGCATGGTGTCAACGCAAACAATACAAATGAATCGGTTTCTGATCAATGCACTTTTTATCAACCTGTAGTTTGGCGCAATGCTTTTGCTTCTACAAAGCAAAAATGAATCATGTCCTTTTGAGATGCGCATAAACGGTGAACTTTTAAATCCAGATCATTCCATTTCTCAACATCGATTTGGGTCAGACAACTGTTTGCTGTAGGAAAGAGAGGACAGTTGTGTGAAATGCTGATCGAGCTGCTCAAGCTCCAGATGAATGTTATTGACACTGATCTGCTGTGTCTGGGGAAATCAGCTTTAGTGCCACTGCGGCCGCCGCATGATAAACTCAAAATCAATGCCACATTTGCTTGGATTTCCACACTTTATGAAGCACATATCGGCGAAAGGTGCCGCAATGTTCCTCCTTACTTTCAGCTTTATCATTTTTATGTCATATTGACCTGTTCACCTTTGATGTAACAAAATCTCACGACTGAAGGCGGGGCGGGAAAAGCACGATTTTTTGACAACTATTTTTGACCATGTCATTTTGACAGCTCTATAACAACATCACTTGTTTCATTTGATTATTTTTAAATATTTTTTAAAGGTTGCTATATTTGATAGTGACAATTTTACTGCTTATGTACAGAGGCCTAAGTGACAACTTACCGAACAATTAATTTGTAGAGCTGCTAATACTTAGGCTACGTATTGTTACTATAATAGCCTAATTAATAATTATCAACATATGTGTAACATGACAAGAAAACCAAGCCTCTCGCGTCTCAAAGACAGAATGTGTTGAGAAAACACATAAATATTATACTCCAGGTTTAACTCTCCAGAACAGCCCTAAACCGGGTCTGCACCTGTTGAGGGAAACCCGATACCTGCTGGTCTCGCGGACGGAGCTCCGGTCCATTCGTGGGTCTCTCATGACAACCGTGACAACGTGCGCTTCACATCTGTTCCACGCGCTAACAATGTGGCTCATTACATATTCATACGGCGTCCGACGGGCGAATGTTCGGAGCAGGAACAGTTGTTAGTTTGTCGATAAAGACGACTTTTTCAAGACTATCAGTTTTACGTGTATGTGTCTAATGCAGAAACTCCAGAAACGCTTGACCTTCAAAGCAACGCTTCATCCACCAAACACTCTTCAGTTCTTGAGGTTCAGCGAAGAGCCATTTACTTCTCCTTAACTGCTTTAGCTGTGTAGGGCTCTTGAGCTGAAGCAAACGGTACTTTAGACGTTAAAATGTGTTAGAATTAGCCACCTCGTAAAATATGTACGAATTGCCGTGAGATAGCGTTGATCATTTCGAATGCACTAATAGGCTACTGACATTTAAAGAAGTCGGGAATAAAATTCTTTCAGGGTCTTAAGTGGATACCCAGTGACATTAGGCCGTACTTATTAAGTAAAAAATATTAAAGTTAATTTATTATGTAGTGCATAAGAACATTTATCCGTCTTTGAGTGAGAAATAAAATGCATTGACAATTTCCACTCAAACGAGCCGTCTACGACGCGTAGCCTATATGATAAATATTACAGGCTTTAATAGTAGTCTATATTTTGTAAAGAAGTACCGTTGCTCTTGTGTTTTCTATGACATGTCAAAGCTCATCGGGAGCTTGTCAGTTTTCTAGTCGATTTCTATGTATAACAGCTCAAAGGAATCTGCCATAATATAATGTAGAGAAATAGCTCTCTTACCTTGAGTCGAACTGTATCTGTTGTAATTCCCAGCATTTTGACAGCTTGATCCCGGATGTTCTAGCAACATTCTGACGCAAATGAAAATAAACTAATAAGATAAAACTATTAAAACGAAAAACAATATAGGACTGTCTAAAATGGGTGGTGAAAAATAAAATAAATAAGAGCGGCCCAACAAAATAATTCACAGAAAACGGCCCGGGCAGCGGTTCCTCGGTGTTTCGGGGCTCTACAACTTTTCAAATGTCTAGATTGAGTCGCTGTGTTGTTCAGGAGGTCTGAGGGAGGAGGAATCCTGATGACCTGCAGTTGTTTAGCATCACAAAAGCGCAGGAGCGGAGCGCGTCACGTGTGTGTGTGTGTGTGTGTGTGTGTGTCTCTGTCCGCGGTGCTGAAGGAGTTCCTACAGAGGCGTGAACACACCGACCGACACCCCCACCCACTGCACCCCACCCCGCCTTCACGCGTGTCTCCGAGTCAAACGTTCCTCCCGAGCATCTCAAACGGAACGTGTCCATCTGACACGGTCAGAGACTGGAGATAAAAACATCCCGGGACCATCGCGACCCACGGGCGGAAAGACTGCGAACGACGTCTGTTTCCAGTGACGGACGATTCAGGGTCGTTCATTTTATATGACAAAAGAAACATAAGAATTATCATTTAAGAGCGTTCTGTTGAAGTCCTTATAAGATTATCGAACAAAGCCACGTTCTTGGAAGGTTAAATTAAGACTATTAAAAAAAAAAAAAAAAAACCTTTCAACCACCACAAACATATAAAACAGAGATCTATCTATCTATCTATCTATCTGTCTGTCTGTCTGTCTGTCTGTCCGTCCGTCCGTCCGTCCGTCCGTCCGTCCGTCCGTCTGTTTTATTTGTTTGTTGTGGATGAAAGTCATAAGAGCATACTTTCTGCTTTGATTTTTAATAACCTTAATTTAACCTTCCATCTTAAGCCTGTTTCAACAAGCTTGGCACAAAAGGATCCCTGTCATTAAAACTGTCATTAAAATTTAAACCAAAAATGATGTTCCAACAACTTCATCTACTACAAACAAACAAACACATTAGAGAAAGGTTTGTTTTCTGCACTGTAAAAAGTGATGACATGCCTTTCTGCCTAAATCAGGTTTCTTCTAAATTATGATTATTCAAATGTAAAGCAAAAATTAAATAAATAAATAACAAGTTTGCTATTGTTATAGATATTACTGACAAAAGGATAAAAAGGTACCACAGATACACCAGAAGACATACATGTAAATATGTTGTTGTGTACATCAGAGATAACTCCCTGTAATACAGATCAAATTAATATGTATTTTATACTTTCATATCAGACATCATATCAAACAATGATGGTATAACAATTACACTAATGATGTTAGTTGATCATGGATAATATTACATGATCAGTTGGTCACTTTTTTAATTGTCCTTTGGTAGCATCTATGACCCATCATACACACACACACACACACACACACACACACACAAACACAACTGGCCTTTTGATACTCTCAGAAACTCAGACCTACTAGCATCCTACCAATACACCTCAATAGAGCGTCTCTCTCAAGTCTGAGCATTTCAGCTCTTGTCTCTGAGCTGTGCCTCTTGTTTCACTCGATTTCAGTAAATTGCTAAAGTGTTAATGCACCTGGGGCCCACTTACAGGGCCATTTCAATCAGGCTTTAATAGAGCTCTGTGGCATTTGCCCCCGCGTGTGCGTCCTGGTGGCAGAGCTTCAGCTCATCGCACACATGCAGGAAACAGCACGTCCTCTGAGCTCAGCAAGAGACACTTGAAGATCCTTGTGTTGTGAGGAGCACACAGCAGATCAAAACTATATATTATTCTGGAGTGGAATGTCCAGCTTTTTTAAATGATTGTGCATTTAAGGGCTGCGAACATCAATGGTCTGCACATATGTCTCTTTGTGAGGACCGTCGGGTGATAGAGTCATCTAGAGAAACAGGACCAGATGAAAGTGGATGCATCATATTCCAAACAAACCAAAGCCATGTCATCAACGCTGTGCTTCTGCTGTGCATCTTTTAAAGGAATAGTTCATCAAAAAAATAAATAAAATAAAAATAGCTGAACATGTCCTCACCCTCTGGTCACCCAAGATGTAGATGAGTTTGTTTGTTCATCAGATTTGGAGAAATTAAGCGTTACATCACTTGCTCATTAATGGATCCTCTGCAGTGAATGGGTGCCGTCAAAATGAGAGTCCAAACAGCTGATAAAAACATCACAACAATCCACAAGTCATCCACACATCCTCAGTCCACCAATTAATGTCTTGTGAAGCCAAAAGCTGCATGTTTGTGAGACACAAATCCATCATTATGGTGTTTTTAACTTCAAACCATTGCTTTCATCTGAAATGCAAGTCCATAATCCATAATAATGCTTCCTCCAGTGAAAAAAATTGTCTGGTCTGAATCAGGAGAGAAATCTGCACAGATCAAGTACCATTTACAAATCATAACAGTGCAAAACAGTTCCAAACAAAAATGTGGGTGGGTTTTGATGTGAGAAGACGAGGAGATAGATTTTTTTATTATGGATTATGGAGTTTCTTACAAACACGCAGCTTTTGGCTTCACAAGATGTTAATTGATGGACTGGTGTGGTGTGGATTACTTGTGGATTATTGTGATGTTTTTATCAGTTGTTTAGTCTCTCATTCTGACGGCACCCATTCACTGATGGAATGCTACATTTCTCCAAATCTGATGAAGAAACAAACTCATCTACATCTTGGATGGCCTGAAGATGAGGACATTTTCATAACATTTTCATTTTTGGGTGAACTATTCATATAAAAGCAAGGCCAGGAATTCAATGGCAGTGTGATTTGCAAGGTTCTTTCGTACCACGAGTAGCAATCATACAGTTATTCAGTCATGCTGGGTTTACGAGCAATATAAACTAAATCCACTTGCATGCATACAGTAAAGATGGCAGCCTGGAGTCCTTCAGCATCTCCTGCCTCTTTTTAACACACACACACACACACGCGCGCGCTCATCTGTAAGTGTGTAAGTGTAAGTCTTAAATTCTGTCCAAGATATTATCCATTCTAAATCTGCTAATATTTTGAAACGCATCATCATATCATAGTGTTGAAAATAAATGTGCCGGCGGGGTGGATATAAAACAGCAGGTGCCCGGAAGCTCAGGCCACAAATCAAGTTAACAATCTGTAACGATGACCTGTGAGTACTGAAAGGCAGATTTGAAATATGATTTCCATTCCTTTACTTCACTAATGTATATGCGCTCTAAATATCCTAAATAAGATTAACGAGTTTGCTAAGAAAAGCCTGATTTGCTCTGTAAATTCAAAGCGAGGTGCGGAGCTTCTTTGCATACGTAAGCGGCGTATTACTGCATGCGGATATTGATTGCAGGGTTGTTATGAATTTACAGCATGCTTGAGGAACGGCACATGCGCAGAAACATAGTGACACTAAGAGCTGCCAAAAGCCGTGAAACCATTACAGAGAAAACAAGAGCAGAACAATCTCCAGAAAAATCCTGTTTGTAGTTAGTGTTGTGTGTGTATTAATCACTGTACACCTAAACATTGCACAAACTTTCTTTATACAACAGGTGGATGCTCTTTTCTTAAAATCACATTGATAGTTCATTTAATTGAATAGTTTATCCCAAAAAATCATTTGATCACGTTGGTAACCAAACAGTTGTTGGTATAGCCACTGACTTTCATAGTATTTTTTCCCGTACTCTGGAAGTCAATGGCTACCAGAAACTGACTGGTTACTTACATTCTTCAAAATATTATTTTTGGGTGAACTATGCCTTTAAGCTTAATCATGGATTAATTACAAATTATATCCATGATGTTCTTATTCAATATTTAGCAATGTTATCAAATGACAAATAAAAATTGTTTTACGAGTTCACTATTGAGAGTTTTACTTTATAAAGATATAAAAATGTGGTGGCTATGCTCCAAATATCATAATGATATGCCATTTGTCAGCAGCATGCACTTAATATCTGTTAATATCTTTATACTTTGTACAATATGCATTTGTAACCTTAAAGATATATTTTTTCTTGTTTTAACCCATTACATTTAGTGATGTTGGTATGAATTAATGTTAGGTTGATTTGATAATTCCATTTTCAGTGTGACAACTGAAGTAATATCCATTTTGATGCTTAATTTCGCTATCATGGCTCATAATCATGGCCCGACAATTTTCAAGCGACAGCTGAAAACTCATATCTTTTGTCACTATATTTGACTTCATCCTAAAAACACAAAAAAACAAACAAACTTTGCTTTCTCTTTTCTTTAATCTTTCCCCGTCTAGCTTGGACTTATTTGAACAATGCTTGAAACATGGTATTACGAGCACTTCCTGTGTCTATTTCCCTTTTTAAGATGAATTGCTTGATATATTCCCCAATTGTAAGTTGCTTTGGATAAAAGTGTCTGCTAAATGAATAAATCTTAATGTAAATGTAAATGTCATAATTTGATCGGACTGCTAAAAATCAAGATATCATACACAAAATTGTATTAAAATGATGGGTCACACTTTATATCAGGGGGCCTATGTATATATTACTATTATGTACACTGTATGTAACATTAAACTATGGGTTTACTGTGTAACTACATGTTGTTCTGGAAGATTCTCACATTTACTGCTAATGAGTTTTGGAATGGTTAGATTTAGAAGTAAAGGTAGGGTTAAGGCTAGGTTTTTAAGGGTTATAGTTGTTAGGTTTTGGGGTAAAGTTTGGGTTACGGGTAGAAGTAATGTAACTACAAATGTTAATCAAATGCAAGTACTTGAAAAATAATGACATGTGCTGTATGGACATAATATATTGTATCAAATGGATAAGTACATAAGGCCACCTAACATAAAATGTGACAGAAATGTGAAATAAACATCGTCAAATGGATGCAACTTGCTAAATCAAACATTCAGCATAACACACGTGTGACTTGTTTATTGTTGTGTAATGATGCATTTTGTTTCACATACTACTTTTGTCCAAGTATACAGTATATACTGTGCAATATTCCAGCAAAACATAAGCTAGCTGGAGTAAGGAGGAAAAATTAACAAGAGTACAAGCGTTTAATGACAGTACACTGCAAAAAATGATGTATTGCAGCTATAATTAAAATTATTGGAGTATGCTGTACTATTTTAGTCTTTCTGTTTGATGTCATGTTTAATTCATTTTTTTATTGGTAAATGTTTGTGATATTTAATAGCAATTTCTAAGCAAAAACGGTTTCAAAGTAAATCCAACACACACACACACACACAAAAGATTTTTCTAAGTAAAAATAAAACAAAGATTCTTTTGAATATGCTTTAAAAGAAAAACATGATAAGTGATACAGATTCAGTTTTTCTGCACCTAAATTTCATGTTTCTTTGCAATTATTAGTCAAATTTACCCACAATTTCAAAGTGAAATTTTTTTCTCCATCAAATATTTTTCAGTATATCATATGCAGCTTCAATATTTGTGCAAATTTTAAACGATCAGTAATTATTACTGGGCTTAATAAACTACTGGGTTGACATAAACGACCAGTTCACACAGGTCATCTTCATGTATGCATAAGTCCTTGCGCATATGCATGCGTCCGTAAGCATGTAAACAAGCGGCGTGTGCGTAGATGCTGGAGTCTGGTGGTCAGAGGTTGAGCATGCTGGTCCTGACACCAGCTCTCCATTGTGTGTCTGTCATAATCAATCACGCCTCTGAATGGAGCGTCTTGTGCGAGGAAGGAGGGCACCAATCACATGCCTCATTAAACAGGCTTGGTTACTCAATGTAGTGGTGATCCCAGGACATTCAGCCTGTTGCCGTCTGAGGGAACACCAGCCAGACTGGAACATGGAAACTCAGGGATCTTGGATAAGTTTTTGCATCCGGGTTCATTTAAGAGGAAGTGAAGATTTCTCACTAGACATCCAAAAGCTGCGTCCCAGTCCGAGCAGGACGTTTCGAGGCTTTATTGATGACCCGCGTAGCCCTCGGCTGCATGTCTGGCTATCCGTTAGCCTAGCCGCTAGCGCAGTAAACTCTCATTGTTCTGAAAGTGTGTCCATCTGGCAGTTTCATTGGCGAGCGATGGCTTCCAGAGCAGCTGGCTAAACTGCCCAACCGCTCTTGTCCACGCGTTCCTGACTGCCCAACTGCCGCCAGAGTGTGCTGACCATTCAGAGGGTCAGCGGGCCATGGCGGGTCTGGACGGGTGACACCATTGAGCCTTTTGTTTACTAGTGTCCTACTGTAACTGTCTGAATATGATTAGCTGTGGTGCACAACCCCTTTAAACAGAGTCAGCGGTGATGGTGATACCTACCACTTCACTCATTATCAATAACAAGCGTGTGTGTCAGTCAGTCAGTGTCTGATAATTATTTGTTATTTATCTATTTTTTTTGATCGATTCATTTATTTTATTCATTGCATATTCGTGATATTAAGTTGAATCTGCAGTTTTTGTTTTGTTTTGAAAGCATACATTTCTGTTCAAAAGTTTGGAGTGAGTAAGATATTTTTATTTTTATTTATTTATTATTATAAAAAAAAAAAAAAGTATACTTTTATTCATCAAGGACATAAAAATTCTATTGAACTTTCTATTCATCAGTGAGGCCTGAAAAATAAAATGTATCACAGTTTCCACAAAAATATTTGGCAGCACAATTGTTTTCAGAAATGTTTCTTAAGCAGCAAATCAGCATATTAGAATGATTTCTGAAGGATCATGTGACACTGAAGACTGGAGTAATGATGCTGAAAATTCAGCTTTGATCACAGGAATAAATTACATTTTACAAAATGATTACATAGAAAACAGCTATTTGAAATTGAAATAATATTTCACAATTTTTACTGTATTTTTGATCAAATAAATATAACCTTGGTTAGCAGAAGAGACTTCTTTAAAACATAAAAAAAACTTTTTAGTGTAAATAAAAACAAAGTGTAGATAGTGTAAATAAAAACATAAAAATCAACATGATTATGTACAAAAGAACATCACAGCAGCATCAAACCTTGACTAATTATTTACCAGCGTTATTTTAGTATCACTGAGATACTATAATAGTTTTTATTAACGTTTTGAAAAAGTTTCAAGGTTTTATATTTCCTGTATTTTAATTTTAGTTAACTTTTTTGTAATTTGTTATTTATTTTGGTTTTCAGTTTTAGTTTACTACAGTTTATAGTTTAGTTAACTATAATAACCCTGTTATTTACAGACTCGTACCCTTGACAAGCTGGTAGGTGCTTGATGCAGAACCTCCAACACGTCGGTGCAGTCAGTGTCTCATCAGACGGCAGCGGTTTCGAGATGCTGCTCGGTTCAAAGGGCGACTGCACTTCTACTGACATCAGCCTCCTAATATTGAGATGCTAATGATGGAGCACATAATGGCACAAAGGCAGAATGCTGTGACTCTCTCCACAACAATGGCCTTTAGCTCACGGCCGACACATTTACAGCCCAACATGTGTCGCTGGCTTCATCCTGCAACAATACGAAGCCACAACTGTCCACCACTGAGGAATCTCTGCGCTCTCGCTGGCCTTTTTATTCCTTAGTGCAACTGCCCCATATTTCATGTTGCTTTGAGTGACCCTTAAGAGCCGTTCTTTATTTTGAAAGAGTTTGTCTAAAAGAGCAAAGACAACACACGCCAGGTCAGACACATTATGAGAGGTCAAAGTTCAAAGCCCTTAAGAGAAGTTAACACGTCCTTCTGGAGCGGTTGAGCTCTTCTGTGGTGGTCTGATCTTTTACCTGCAGCAAACAGAATATTTTCACTCAAGACTGAATCTACTGTTATCACTTCTTAATATTTTGCTGTTTGTGTGACTAAAAGAAAAATCATCAAAAATGAATCTTATGAAAACCTGTCCAGATCATATTTCATTCCGCAAAGAAATCATAATTTGCATAAAGAAAGCAACGCCTATTATTAGGACCATAACAATAATTTTAGTCATCAGTTACACACATTCCCCTCAGATGCTATATTTTAAATAAGAATAATAATAATTGTTATTATTATTCATTAGACTACTGTGATACAGTGATGTTTTTTTTTTATTTATTTATTTTTTTAAAGTCAGCATTAAATGAAGCAGTACAACAAATAGTACCATGATGTATAAATTCAAATAATACTCCCCCACCCTCTACATTACAGCAATGAGAATTTTGGAGAGAAATGTGCTTAATTTCACAAAAATAATGCCAGAAGTCAAAACAATATTTTGATTTCAGGGTGAAATATGATAATTTAATATTTATCTTCAGCAGAGATCAGTCAAGGTGAATAAATCAATGTAGCACTTGAGAAGGATTATTAAAACTAAACTTGAATATAATCATTAACTGAAATAATAATAATAATTTCACTAAAAAAGGAACCCCCTGTAGTTGATGTAATGTTGACGTAATGTAATGTCTGGTGCTCCTCTTGGGAACTCCCCAAAACATTGAAATTCTATAAAAATGTAACACAAATGAACAGGAATGTTTTATGAGAGCTTCAATTCTTCTGGGTCTGATCTGATTTCAGTTTTCGGACTCTTTTTGGCTATATGGTTATAGCCATACCAATTCAATTGAGTGTGTATAATTGTGCATGTGTGTGTGTGTGAGAGTGTGTGTATATGTGTGTGTGTGGATGCGTCCGTTTTGCACTCTTGATATTTTAAAGTGTAACTCCTTCCTTGCTGTCCACTTTTTACTGCATTGTAGTTGAATTATTGCTTTTATTTGACATATTTGCTGTGTTACAGTCACACCAGTTCATAGGTATGTGTGTGTGTTTGTGCGCTTTTGTGAAAAGTCAGGACATAGATTTGTATAATGACAAAGGTATGACATAGGTATTACAAGGTGAAGGTGACTTTTCAGGACATTGACCCATGTCCCCACTTTTCAAAACGCTTATAAATCATACAGAGTGAGGTTTTTTTCGGGGAAAGTTGAAATGCACAGTCTCCTGTAAGGGGTAGGGTTAGATGTAGGTTTAGGTGTAGGGCAATAGCACATACAGTAAGTACAGTATAAAAACCATTACGCCTATGGGATGTCCCCACTTTTCACAAAAACGAACATGTGTGTGTGTGTGTGTGTGTGTGTGAGTGGCTGTGTTGGTTTTGCACTCTTGGTGTTTTAGAGTTTCTGCATTGTGGCAGATTTGTAGATTGTACACACAAACATATTCAGAATTTTTGTGTTTTTGTCAATTTCCCATTCATTTCCTATGGTCGGTCATTTCTGACCAAAGACCACAAGTGTGACTACTTAGCCTGCTCGGATCATGCCCTTAATTTTTTTTGTGTTGACATTCCAAATGCCATAAAAGTCACAGAGTTTCGCACCATTCTGATGAAGCCCTGATTTTTAAAAATTTGAAACGGTCAAAAGTGACCGAGGAGCACCAGAGGGTTAATGCACTTCATGCTGTTAATAACAACAAATAGAATATATTTCCTTTCTCTTTATATTTTTATGTCAATATGTTACAAGATCTTCCTATTTAAATTAATGCGATAAATGGGTCAGGTCATAAGTAAACTAAAAGTAATCAGGAAGTAGTTAGATTATATTACCAAATGTGTAATGTAATGGATTACGTTACTAACTACAGTACAATTTTAGTCATTTGGAATCACTAACGGACTACAAATTGTAAGTAATTTACCCAGCACTGACTACAGTAAATCAGAAATGCAAATAACTATTTTAGCCTACACAAATACATTACCCAATTCCAGCCATCAATTTTTGACCTACAGTATGTTTATAGGCATTTCTATATAAATCATGTTTTTTTTAAACATGCAACACATTCAGAGTCTTCTGTCATCAGTGACTCTTTCAGAGAATCATCAGGGCAATGTCATCAGAGACGAATCAGAGCAGGATTGACTCATATAATGATGGATGTAACGAATCAGCTCCAAAATGAATGGATTTATTATGTGTAAATCATTTGCGGCATGTCAGTGAATCCGGGACGAATGTGCTTCCGTGAGGATCTCTGGGGTCAGCCGTTTAAAAGCTTGCATTCATCAGTGTGTCATTATTATATGTCATTAATGCTGAGCCGCTCTTGATTAGAAAACAATTCATCCAGCGCTCTGCAGATCACATAGGTGTAGGTGCAGGTGCAGGAGGACATTCCTAATTTTTTTTCTCCGGTGGTTTATTGGAATAGTTTTCGTGGAGATTGAGTGACGTCTTTCATGCGCACTAACTAAAGGAGAAGCGGACGGAGGGGGTTTGTTTTGGGAAGGGGAGCCAGTCTGGGTCAAGAGGGGGACGTGTTGTGTTTTTTCCTTTCTTTCTTTCAGGGGCAACAGGATTTAGGAATCACACACTCGTCTCCCAGCCCATAATCCTACAGTCTCAGATTCATGACCCACTTTCCAGGAGGAGCGGTGCGGGTGATGGGCCGTCCGGCCGGTGTGGAGAGGCGCTCGTGTGCGAGGCGGGTGAGCCGGAGGGCAGCAGGTCAAAGACAAACTCAAAGGGCAGAGCACGGGTCCCTGGGGGCCTCATCCTGTCAGCCGGAGAAAGAACGATCCGCAAGGGTCACTGAACTGCTTCTAAACACGCTGCATCTCAAATAAGAAAGATATAACACTTAGAGTTGCACAAGTGTGTTGCGATAAAACGCACTGGAACAGCTAATTAAAGGGACAGTTCACTCAAAAAATACTATGGAAGTCAATGGCTGCCGTCAACTGTTCGGTTACGAACATTGCTCACAATATCTTCTTTTGTGTTCAACAGAAGAAAGAAAGTTCTAAAGGTTTGAACAAACATTAGGGTGTGTAAATGATGACAGAATTATCTTTTTCTTCATTTATTTCACGTCTTTAATTAATGCAACGTTTTTCTAAAGTGTTACCCATTTCTTTTCAAGTCATGCATGTGCAATTTCAGTTCCCTTGGAATCAAACCCATGCCAAAACTGACAAAAAACAATCGTATTGATCATTATTTATCTGACATCTGATTTTTGCTGACAGATATGTCAGTTTTATTAAAGAAATTATGCTGATATTTCTGCTGAATCGAACTCACAGTCCTTTAGCTGCTGAGCTGAATCAGTTCAGTGTGTAGAAAAACAGATCCCACGCTCTTAAACCTGAGGAGCCTGGATTTCTGCGAGATCCTATTCAATTCCTTCTTATAATCCAGCATTTAGTGCAGATCATCCATTGACATAAAGGGATAAAAGAGAGCGCTGCATTATCTTAGGCCTTCTTTATGGAAATAGGACAAAGACAAACAGGAGCTCATATCGTGGTGACATGCTGTTTTCCTTGTCTGTGGACACTCTTTTGTGTGGGACTGTAAGTGTGTGTGACGGGCTCTGATAATCCCTGTCCCTGATCCACCTCCAGCTAAAGTAGGCCAAGAACCAGAGGAGAGCAGCGCCTGACCTCAGCCCAAACATGGGCATCAGGCTGCTTCTGTACTCAAAGTGATACGCTGAAATGTTGAACGGTTTCACAAGTGCAGTTTGGAGTGGGTTTTGAAGAGCTTGTTCCTTTGTTAAATAATATAACCAATTTAGCCTTTAATTTATGCAAAATCCAGAGTCCAGCAAAATCTCTGCTATGAACGAATAAAAATCGAATTATTAGCCAAAAAAAGAGTCCTGTTATTGGTCTGTTTTCCTGGAAGTGTTATTTTAGTATTTACGTACTATAACATTATTTATTAATATTTTTAATTTGGCCTTTATTTTATCCATTTTGGTCACACTCTATTTTAAGGAATAATTATCACTATTAACAAACCATTAACTACAGCTTTTCCCTCAATAAACTCCTAATTTGCTGCTTATTAATTTTTAGTAAGGTAGTTGTTAGGTTTAGGCATTGCATAGGATTAGGGATGTAGAATATGGTGCTACATAATATGTGCTTTATAAGTATTAATAAACAGCCAATATGTTAATAATAGGCATGCTATTATTATTGCTATTATTAACCACACGAGTTAATCGTGAGAATGGGTTCCTATACTAAAGTGTTACCTATATTTTCAGTTATAATTTTAATTTTAGTCATTTAGTTTATTTCTATTTAGCTTCGATTTACATTTATATATTCAATATATTACCATTTATTTCAATTTTAGTACTTCAACAAAAATGTATTTAAGTTTCTAATTCAATTCAATTTCTAATATTTCATGTAATATTTATACTTAATTTTAATTAATAAAACATTTTAGTAGTTGTAGTTTCAGTTTTAGCTAACAATAACAACACTGAGTTATAACACTTGAGATATTATAGTTTTCATAAATGTTGAATTACTGTTCATTTTTATATTTCCCACTTTCTTTTTTGTTCAGTGTTTTGTCCAAATATGTCTGTATTGTTTTTATTAATTTTTATTTTAATCCATCAATAAACACAAAATCAGAAAACAATTGCAATTTTCTGAAATAAAATAATTTAAAGTTTTTCTTAATATTTTATTGTATTTCAGTTAATGCTTATTTTATTTTCAGTAACAAAACTTTTTACTGATTTTTTTTTAATGATTTAATTTGACATTTTTTAACTATAATAACACTGAGACATTTATTTGAAATAGCTATTTGAGAGATATTTGAAATGCATATGAACTAGCATAGATGAGCTCAAAGCTAACACACATGGTTATGTCATGGGGTCTTTGTAAGTTCATGAAGCTTTGCAAACACAGGGGCACAGGAATATTGCTAAACTAAAGATGCAGCTGTGCTGATTTGGCTCCATCTGCTGAAACCCGAGTTTGTCATAAGGTTACTTTTGTGATGGTGAACCCGCTGCCATGGTAACGGCAGTAACTGAACCCGGCCAGCAGCGGTCCGTCTCTCTTCAGCATCTGGTCAGCAGCCAGTCTCCTTCTCAACAGGTAACGCAAGACATGCTAGGACGCCACACAAATGCTCAGTGCAACCAACAGGCCAGAAAATATTCACAAACTTATTGTTTTAATAATACATTTGTGAAGTGTTTCCTTTGTTTTTCTGATTTTACATAAAGCATCCTATGGCAGATGAATAAATCTCTCTGCTCACCATTAGACAGGCTTATTGCTTCTGCATTACATTGCATAAAACTGTGAAGGAATAAGTACATTTTAACATGTTCTGCAGAATTGTGTTTATTTAGCATGTTGCTATGTGGTTGCTAGGTTGTTACTTCTTCACACTGATGTTAAGTAATAGCATTCATTTAGTCTTTTGGGATTTTTGGAACTCTCAGATGCAGGTGCATCTCTGATAACCACCAAGTGAACAAATATACTCATAAAGACAAAAGCTGCATTTAAACAAATCCATCCATTAAGACAAAATATGAGTCCATAATCCATAATAATGCTTCCTCTAGGGAAAAAGTCCATCTTCTGTTGTCTCTCACATCGCAATCCACCCACATATTTGTTCAGATTTCGCTCCTGATTCAGACCAGACCACTTTTTCACTGGAGGAAGTGTTATTATGGACTCATGTTTTAGCTGGAAGCAACTGTTTGAAGTTAAAATGTCTTAATGATGGTTTTGTTTCTTACAAAAACACAGTTTTGGCTTCTCAAGATAGTAAATGAAGGACTCATGTGGTGTGGATTACTTGTGGATTATTGCAATGTTTGGTAACACTTTAGAATAGGGAACACTTATTCACTATTAACTACGACTTTTCCCTCAATAAACTCCTAATTTGCTTCTTATTAATAGTTAGTAAGGTAGTTGTTAAGTTTAGGTATTGGGTAGGATTAGGGATGTAGAATAAGGTCATGCAGAATAAGGAATTAATATGTGCTTAATTAGTACTAATACATGGCTAATATACTAGTAATATGCATGCTAATAAGCAACTAGTTAAGAGACCCTAAAATAAAGTGTTACCCAATGTTTTTATCAGATGTTTGGACTCTCATTCTGACGGCATCCATTCACTGCTGAGGATCCTATATTTCTCCAAATCTGATGAAGAAACAAACTCATCTACATTCTACATCTAACTTTTCAGCAAATGTCTGTTTTTGGGTGAAGTATTTCTGTAACAGGGCTCTTCTAGATGGTGATCTGCCATGATGTCCAATCAGTGAAGTCTTCCACATTGCCACATGCTTTACGGATTAGAGTTTCATTCCTAAACTCACGATTGCATCACTTGCATTAAAAAAGTGTTTTTCCTCACGTCCACGTTGTTGTCCAGAGAGTAAATTCAGCATGAACTCACTTCTTTGAGACTGTTTTTCTCACCCTGAGAAAATACTGTCTGTCTGCTTTCAGTGCAGAGGTCAGGGTTAAACTAAACCTGGTCAACCCACATACAAACACAAACAGGAAGACACGACACCCAGGCAATCACAAACCTGCATGAAACCATCACAACAAACTCTCCATTCTTCCCTTTTAGAGACACTGGTGGATTTTGCTTAGGTATTTTACAATTTAGGTTTCTAAATGTCTCTTGGATTTTAATGTTTTCATGCTTTCAGCAGACAATAGTTTACAGCACAAACACATGGTGGGCAGAACATACCATGTTCATCCTTTTTTCAAGCATTAAATGCAGTCATACAGCATGTAGTGTGGTTGAGAATAGAGCCATCATACAACCTGTCCATGTTTGTTTTTCTCCTTCTTTTTATAAGCTGATAAACCTATTTATTTCTATCCTAATCATGCAAGTTCATGGTTGCATTTTACATTATAAACAGCAGTAACCATGCCAACCAAGTTGTTAGCTTAAAGAGCAATTTCTACCTGATGTAACCTATAAAAACTAGTTTTGTTTGTATTAATTAACATATTTTGGTTGATTCAGCTATATTAAATTATCCTTTTTACTTACAAAGTTTCTTTTTTTCCAGTTTATTATTTTGCTTTGTTTTGTTTTGTTTTCTCAGCTGTCTGTGACCCTTCAGAACAAACCTGTGACCTGTGCATTGATCTAACACTTATTTACCAACCCAGTGTTCACCTTCTGTCAGAGGTAAACCATACTCTCAGAGCATATTACTGAGCAGTAAATTGCACTGACAAGGACAGCAGTCAGGAGGAAATCTTGAGACTGCATGAAGATATGACATCATTCTTTCTTGTTTTGCAGACCATAAAAACAACAGGCAGAAAAACAAACATAAGGAAACAAAACAATAAGCATAATACAATAAAATAACAACAATACGGATTACATTAAGATGAGTAAATCATGAAATTCATCCCCCTCGGCGCTGATCCCCACATCCAGCATATTCTGTCTTTTGCACACCAGGATCAATATCTTCTCAACATGCGGAAAACTTCTCTAGTCAGCTTACCGGAGTGGTCCGAACGACATAACACGCATTACTGCCAGGCTAAAGCGCACTGGAAGTCAAGGCAAAATGGCCATTAGCCTAAGGAGCTTGTCTGCCGGCCGGAGGAATTGTCTTGGGATTGTGAGCTTGGGTGGGAGTTTTAAAAGGTTTTAGAGGAGGGCTAAAAGTCTTGTGTCATGAGCAGATCCCAAAGATGTGGCTGAGCGGAATGAAAACAATGCCGCGGATTTGCCAGCTCACTGCCCGAAGTCCCTCCCTTCCTCTCTGCCGGCTTTGGTCCAGCAGCGGGGCTTTGGGAGGATTTGCAACTTTCTCATTAGGTAAATTGGTTTGGTGACTTCCGAACCACTCGGCTTGACCAGTGACACTCGACGCATATATCGCTTACTCTTTCTGTCACACACGAGACTCTATACAAAAGATTTTAGAGCTGCACCTTCTTGGCATTTCAAATGTTTTTTTAGCTGTTGCTAAGATGAACATCCTGTCTGCTTTCTTTATTTCACAAATGCACAATGTTTTGTTTTTATTGTGAATATGCACAACCCTTTTTCTAATCCTGAAAAATCTAAGTGATAGCCAGAGCACCATGCAAAACTTTGCAATGTCTAATGAGAGATGTAGATAGGCCTACATTTAAGTTTCTCTAAATAAATTCATTTTTACTACACATTTATGTTATTTATAATGAAGCAAAAAAAAAAAAATTGTGCTTTATTTTATAACCGTATATATACATTTGTAATATAATTTCATCGCTGATTATATTTTCTTATTTTTATTTTGCTTTGTTCCGAAAAAAGCTAAATTTACAGGATTTGCTGGCAATTGTTTTTTTCTCTCAACGCAATTTTGACTTGTATGTGTATATCGTATTCTTTTTAATCCATGCAGCAAACGTTTAAACAATAGCTTGAAAAAATAAACTTGAAAGATTTGTTTATTACATTCCTTCACTAGATGCTTTTCAAGAACTTTTTCACTATAACTCTTAGAATGTAAAACTTTTAACTTTTAGAATGTTATATAGCTTACAGATCAGCAGATAGCATCTACACTAAACATAACCAATGAAGAAAAACGCACATTTGCTGAGGCAACCATACCATTTTAGTGACATAATTTGTGCTCTGCCTTTCACCCATCCAAGTGTACACACACAGCAGTGAGTGGCGAACAAACACACACCGTGAATGCTGTACCGGGTGCGCTACAGAGCAAGTTTACTATGTCAGAAAAGCCAAACATATAGAGCTGGTTATGTGATGAAAATGTTTGCACAATAATAAGTCTTGATTAATTGATGATCTGCCCCTGTAATCATAATTTGTGTGAAAAGGAATTAAAGTTGTTGGTGTTTTACTGCTAGTGTTAATTTCAGCTGGAAATGCAGTAAATTGTGTAGATACATTTTTGGAGTAGAGGTACGTTTTTTCCAATGAACCTATGTTGATACAAGTCTTTTTAGAAGCACTGTCCTGCCATTTCTTGAAACTTCAGCAATAACCTTTTTTCAGTAGCAATGTTCTTCTTCTAAGTAATATTCAAGCTCAGTTACTAGTTCTTGAGAATAAGCTGTTGAAAAAATCTCGTCAGCACATGCAGGAACAAAAGGAAGAACTGTTCACTGTTCACTGCTGTTCCTCAACAGCTGCCTCTGTGTATATAGACTACCCTGCTGAAAACCAGCCCAACTTAAACCAATCTAAGCTGGTTTGCTGGTCTTAAGGAGGCATCCCACTAGCCTATTTTCAACTGATATCCTCATTTCTGGGCATGACTGAATATGTCTGTTTTTGACCTGACTAATCACAAGTTTTCATTTTCACATCATGGTCTCTCCCACAGTGGTCAACATACATACAACCAGAAACATCCTTCATGCTCTTGAGTCTTTTTGACTGAAAACAATCATACTTGTACTCTTTGTGGTCCAAAATGACAGGCATAACATTATGACCACTGACAGGTGAAGTGAATAACACTAGGCAGCAAGTGAACATTTTGCCCTTAAAGTTTATGTGTTAGAAGAAGTAAAAATCGGCAAGCGTAAGGGTTTGAGTGAGTGTGACAAGGACACAATTGTGATGGCTAGAAGACTGGGTCAGCTCTTGTGGGGTGTTCCTGGTCTGCAGAGGTCAGTATCTATCAAAAGTGGTCCAGGGAAGGAAGAGGGGTGAACCGGCAACAGGGTCATGGGTGGCCAAGGCTTACTGTTGAACTTGGGGAGCGAACAAACAATTCCAATCCTTGGAGGCCCCACCTCGCAACTTACAGGACTTAAAGGATCTGCTGCTAACATCTTGGTGCCAGATACCACAGCACACCTTCAGGGGTCCAGTGGAGGCCATGCCTGGAGGGGTCAGGGCTGTTTTGGCAGCAAAAGTGGGACCAATACAATATTAGGAAGGTGTTATGCCTGATCGGTGCATATATTACACATATTTCACATACATTTTAAAAATAGCAGTAAACAATGATAACAATAAACTTAATTTTCCATAACTTTTATTTCACTTTTTTACAACTTTTCTTTCGCTTTCAGAAATAATCTGCCATTATATTCTTTAAAAAGAGACCAAATGTAAATCTGTGCTCCAAAGCGTTCAAGATTTACAACAGTTTAGGTTGGAAAGTTTTGCAAGTGGTTAACAGGTAATAAATGGATTATAACTATTCCATAAATATAATTTATTACCATAAAATCCCCAAAAAAACTAAATATTATTAAACTAAATATAGGACTTTCATTGCAATGAAATGAAAACTAAAAATTAATAAAACTAAAAATTGATCACTCTGCGTGGAGCACCAGAAGGTTAATAATGCTGTAAATTAGTCAGTATGAAATGCACTCCAGTTTTCATTTCATAAATTTGCACCTTGTTTTATAAAACATTTAATCAATAAGATATTAGTATAAATTTTGTATAAATTATACAAAAAACGCAGCCTGTATGTGTTTGTGGAAGTTTAGACGCACCTTGTGACTTTCCCTGCTAATGTTTTTTTTTTTTTTTTAATGGTAGTTATGGAACATTCTTATAACATTATTAATGTTTGATATACATTCTCATAAAGTTGAGAGAAAATGTTCTTAGATCAACACTCTCAAAATGTCCTTATGAACTTGATGAACATTCTAAGAAATGTGTTAATCTTTAAGTAATTACGACAAGAAAACTGAACATTTTAATATTCTTAGAATAATAAAAACAAATGTTCAAATAACAATATTTGGGGTGAAAATAAAGTTATTTTACAAACATAATTTTTGGACTGTTTGGATTGGTTGAGTGAATGTACATCTACATGTTTCTTAAAACACTGCTGAGGACACAACAGTACTAGAAATATGATCAGAAGAAACAAAACAACACGAGCTGAGCATTAAAAGAAAAGTAAAAAGAACAGATGGTTCTTGCACTTACTGGATGGACAGTAAAACAAAGGAAATCAAAGTTCATTTGGCCATTTTAAACCTCCAAGCAGCTTACTGAAATCTCATTTTGTCTTGGATTTTTCTTCTTGCTCTGTACATTAATAAGCTGTGCCGCTGTGATGTGACATAATATGTGACCTGTGGATTAAAAGATATGCTTGATGGCAAAACAGCCTGTTTTTCTTTCCTTTCGAGACAATGAGAGAAAACAAATCCAGAAGTGAAGAACATCAAACCACGTGTACAGCTTTCTGTGCTCTTCTTTGAACAGTCTCATTATCTCATATCTGATTCTGAATATAAGCAAGGACATTTTCTGTGTGAAAAATAGCAATAAACATTATTTCCAATCGTCACATGGTGTCACACAAATATACAGTAAGTAACACAATACAGTGCAACCTTTCTTCTGCAATGCCATTTTTTAAAACTATATTTATATATCTTTTAATAATATTTTTTAACTATATGTCATTTTAACTATATATATATTTATAAGGGTAATCCTAAAGTAATCGTTGCAAGCCATGTAAGAGCAATTTTACAAATAAATAAATACATAAATATCAAAAAAGTGATGATATTTAAATTCAGAGGAACTGTAACAATAATATTAATGCCTACATATTTTTTAATTTATATATAATTTAAATTTAAATTATTTTCAAAATTGCTTTTTTTGACAGAAAATTCTGTGGTTTTACATGATAGATCACGAGTCTTTAATAATTAGTGGTTTGATAGCGCTCTCTTATAATTCATGTTTAAAATGACACATTTTTATGGTGCCTGTGATGTTCAAAAACTTCTTCAAAACAGACAGCCCTACATCATGAAAAATACTAAATATTGCCATCACCAAAAATAATAAATATCATCTCGTGACTCTCTGTAGGATAATGATATAAAAACCAAATATCATATATGACATTTTCAATCACAGTAAAATACTATTATAGTGGCATTAAATTTAACTCTAATCTTCAAGAGATTATTTTCTCTGCTTGTTTGTAAGAGTGCAGATTACGTTAAAATAGTGTTTACTGTGCAAAAAAAAAATGTCTAGTTTTCTTGAATATGCAGATGAAATCTGTGAACGGTGTCCTTACATGCTATTCAAGGAAAATCCCTAAAAACATACTGCTGTTCTGCTGACTGTGGTCTTAGATGACAAGAGTCCAGGAAGACCTGCATTTCACAGGCTCATTAAATAATGATCCCTTAAGCCCAAGCTGCTCACATGTTTCATATTTGCCCTGCATTTGCAGCCTTGATTTTCTTAAATGGAGGGTATTAAAAGAGCAAGTCTTTCCAAAATCCTGCTGCTGTGCTAAAAGAACAGATGATTTGATTCCTCTTAAGATTCATTAAATAAAGAGTTCCTTAAAACCCCTACTGTCCCATCCAGCATTCTGCTGATAGGATACGAGAGCAGATTATTGCCAAACATACAATAATTATTTCCTTATGATGGAGAAGAGGAGGGGTGATTCGGGGTCATAAGGCCCGTGTCACAAGATGCTGCAGGCTAAAACAATAGGAGCGCATGCAGGCACGCCACGCGCCACAACAGATTAAACCACATTATTCCTTAGAGTCAAAGACAATCTCCTTATGAACAGTGCCTGACAAACTACCCCTCCCCCCCATCCTCTCCAGTGAGCGTGTTTTGATTATATTCCTCTGTGATGACGTCAGTGAACCTGAAAAGTGTCATTGTTAGGGCTCATGTGAACATAAACTATGCTATGTGTGTGTGTGTCTCCTTTACACTTACCAACCGGCATATATATATATATATATATATATATAATTGCAATTTATTAATTCATTAATTTCACATAAACGACTTAAATGAAATATCTGGACATATTATAGTAATGAAAATTAAAATTGATGTCACAATGCAAAAACATCTTCATGATCTTAAAGTTCCCCTATTATGGATTTTTGAAAATTACCTTTCATGCAGTGTGTAACACAGCACTAGCCTAAGTGAATGAAAACATCCTGAAAGGTTTTAAATCTGAAAGTGCACCTTGTATAAAGTTAGACTACTGTCTCTCAAAATAAAGAGTCGACCCTGAATGATTGAAACGAGTCGTTTTTAAAAGGAATCCCAAGCCGTTTCATGTTGATGTCAACATGAAACATTAGCATATTGCCTCCCCACTTGAAGGTTTTTTTGCATTGGTCTGAATGAAAATGCAAATTCATTCTTTGCCACCAGGTGCCGCTTTTGGAGCGGTTTCACCGGGAACGCTGCACACAAAGCAGCACTGTGCTCACAAACGCTGCTTTATTAGGCATTACAGGCATGATGAAATGAAAATGGGACCAATTGGACCAATCACCGCAGATTAGCATCATGCACAGAAGGGGTTTGGAAAAATGAATCGTTGAGCGAATCGTTTGGGAGTCGTTGAGCAAGGTAAAAACAAATGTGTTTTTTGACCTTGCATGCATGTCAACCTGTTGTTGGGGACTCCCAAAATATGAACCTTTCATTACCCATAATAGGGACACTTTAAAACAGCCTTAATTTATTCATCATTGATTTTATTTTTATTTACTTTTTTTTTTTTTTTTTGATTATAGGGTGGCCTGACATGTTTTTATGAACTTCTTGCCTTAGCGGAAAAGTAACATAAAAATATAGGCTAACAAACAAGCAAATAAATAAATGTATTAATTTAACTAAATATAAACTATTATTAGTCAATTTTAAAGATGTAGCCTATTTGTTCAATTTCAGATTTGTGAGATCAAGACGTTAATTTTTGTTATGATGACTTTTGATCCTGTAATAGTTTGTTACCTCATAGAAATCAGGCAGTTGCATTACTGTAAAGACCAAATTACTTTAGTAGAGTATTAATTACACAAAATGAGAACAGTGAAAGAACAGTGAAAAAACTAAACAAAACAAAAAAACTTCTGTATGTGTTTGCTAAACTAAGTGAAGTCTCAGAAATGCCAAAACTGAGCTCTAATCTCGTATAGATTGTACATGTAAATGCTGTTTCATTATACAGTCATGGCCAAAAATATTGGCACCCTTGGTAAATACGATCAAAGAAGGCTGTGAAAATTAATCTGCATTGTTAATCCTTTTGATCTTTTATTTTAAAAATTCACAAAAATCTAACCTTTCATTGGATAATAAGAATTTAAAATGGGGGGAAATATGATTATGAAATAAATGTTTTTTCTCAAATACATGTTGGACACAATTATTGGCACCCCTAGAAATTCTTATGAGTAAAATATCTCTGAAGTATATTCCCATTCATATTCACTCCAGTGTGATTATGAACTGTATCAACAGTTTTATAGAGAAATCAGTATTGGTATCAGTGATACTGGCCTTCAGTCATAACAAAAAAGATGCCATTAAATAAATATATAAAAAAATATATACTGTCTTTATGTTGTTTGTACATTATTTTGAAGATTGAATTTATTGCAATATAAAAGTATATTTAAAAACTTTAATGTTAGGTGGGATTAATCGCGATTAATAATTTCAGAAGAAATGTGCGATTAATTAGTTAATATCTATCTATCTATCTATCTATATATATCTATATATATCATTGTAGGGTACAACGGGGCTAAAGGCCCACCTTAAGAAAAAAATGTGCTATTGACTGCGCCTAAAATGTATAATTGCAGAAAAAATATATTTGTTATATTGAACATTACTGGAGCAACAGATTTTGTGTGAAAATAAATCATTCAAGTTGTTTATTTTGTTTAAAAATCTTATAAATGTATGAGGTGGCAAGGGGGGCGCTATTAATACAAATACTTACACCTAAAATAATGTTTTTTTTTTTTTAAATAATGTCTAAGTTAATACTTGTTCAAAACAATCACTTTAGCAAAGTTTATACTATTTTCTGCTTATTTTGAAAAACAAAAGAATTAATTTTTGTTCAATAAATATACTGTCATTAAAATGTTAATATAAAAAATATATTTTAAAATACAGAAACAAAACCATTTTAATAAGTGAATATTCTGAAAGTATTGAAAGAGATCCAATAATAATTGAATATATATTTAGTATTTTAGTATATTTTATATTTACAGTAGTAACAACAAATTATATTTTATTATATGATATGATTAATATCATGTTTTTAAATACGATGGTTTCATTCTAAACATGGTGATTATCTCTAATATGGACACCCAACATAATATATGATATTTACCATCTGAATCTAACCATGTCATGTCAACAAATGGAAAAGTCAGCCATCTATTAATTATCATGTTAAATACTGTGCACCTTTAGCCCCAACAGCAGGGGTGCTTTTTACCCCAAATACCATACTTTTACATATTCTTCGTTATTTAAAAACTGTTGCTTTAATTATTTTAAACAAAACTGAAAATCATAAAGACCACCTTTGTCTCAAAATCTGTACATTCATTTTAGTGATTCTCATTTGATACTTAAATCTACAACATTTAAAAACATAAAATATTAGATAAAGTAAGCACAGAATCAATTTTGCGCTGCTGCGCGCGATCGTGTCAAGGATCGGACAGATATACACGTGCATCTTGAAAAGCGGATGTTTTGGAAAGTGCTAAGCCAAGTTTTTGTGCCATCTAGTGGTTTAGATGAAAATAATATCAAAGGCGCCTTTAGCCCCCTGGTACCCTATTTACCACTGATACTTTATCACTGATATTTTAGAATAGGGGTTTCCAGCTCTGGCCCTCAAGGTCCACTTTCCTGCAGAGTTTAGTGCATACCCTAATCAACACACCTGAGTTAAGCTAACCATGGTCTTCAGGATCACAAGACAGTTCTAGCTAGGTAAGTTTTTTTAAATCATATATTTATCAATATATATACTAATTATACATTCATTATTATTGTCGTTATACGTTAATTTACTCATACAAATGCAACCACGTTTGGTTTTGAGAGAAAAATAATGCCTTTGTACGGATCCATTGCCCCCTCTAGTGGACAATATACAACAACACAGAGAAAGAGGCCAAACGCTGCACTTCATCTCATAACACACTGTACAGAATCCTGCTTTTGAATAAGAACCGCTATATGCGTCATTGGGGAGCATTATGAAAATGTCACGGAAGATTTAAGAGCCAGTGTGAGTGTATTGGACGATGTGATTGTGACACACAAGCAGAAATGAACAGCCACTCATTCATTATCCAAACATCCATAACGCACACAAAGAGGCGTATTATTCCCCTGAATTCCTCAGGAAAAACCCAGATCTGTCACAACTCAAACAAAACGGCCCCAGAAGAGCCCACACGCTCTGAACACAAGCCACAGACATTCTGCCATCTAAAACCAGAATTATGAAGGAAATAATGTTAAATTCAAGCCCTGACCACACCAGAAAAACGAAGCGGAAAAGAAGAAACACAGCACCATTGCCGTCTGATATTTAATAATAGTTCAATAAACAAAAACAAAAAAAAATCTTGTCTGCTGATTATAGGCTAGTAGTTCCAAACGGAGGAGCGACAGAAACGTCTCTCAAACGCAGCTAGATGTTCTGATTTAAACACGCGCGCGCGTATAAAACATTTTCCTGTCGGTACACCATAATTTAACGCACAGCTCAAAAAAGAAAGAAAGAAAGATAGATCTTCATCCAAATTAATTTTCACTTGCTCACACCAGGGGGCTCCGCTGTCAGCTGATGTTTACAACTGCTTACAATGCTCTGGTCCGTGTTATTAGTAGGCCTATCACTGATACACTATTATAGTTTTTTTGTTAATATTTAAAATGAGTGTTTAATGTTTTCCATTTTTACTTTAGTTTTATTTCTAGAATTGTGGATATTTCTAGTGTGTAGGCTACGTTATGTGTGTACCTCAAGTTCACGAGTTAGATAAGTGGCACTGAATAAATATTTGGACTTAGACTTAGATATTTGCACTTATATCAAAACGTATTAAAAAGGTGTAAACTTTTATCTAAAATGTTATACCCAAACATACAATATATACTGTATATAAAAACATTGAATAAGCATTGCACACCTTTACATGATGCACACCAGTAGCCTAAGCTGATAACTCACAATATCAACTTAGTAAAATAACCAGTTTTCCTCGTTTACATGAACATCAGTAACCTGACACGGCAAGTAAGCTGCATTTACATGACTTTATTAATAAATCAGGTTAATTAAATCACATATTTCAGCAACAAAATCTCAAATTAACTGCCCCAAGAATGCTATTCCTTTAAAAAAGCTTATTTTTCAAGCTAGACCAGCCACTCCACATATGCAGTCTTAAGCACAAGCATAGGTATGACATATCTATGAGCGAGTCTCTCAGGTTTCTATGGGAACAGAGCTTGGCAGCTGCAGTGACGCAGTGACTTTACCAATCAACGATTGGCTGTTTTATTCAGAAGGTGGGACTACTCCGCCATATTGCACGTTGCAGTTTCTCCCGTTCATTAGAAACAGGATTGAACTGTTTTTGGCTGCGTCCGAAAGCCTTAATGGTTTAATTACCTACAACAAAATAGAGTTTTGGTGATAACTAAACAAATATTTAATTACTATAATACTGATTTCTCGCTAGAAATAACATCAAAAGTGCAAAAAGTTAGTCAGAAATATACATTTACACAAACTGACCACCAAGCACAACTTTCAGAAGCCATCTTTAATTTTTAGCTCAACCGTCACAGAATGGAACACACAGGATTGTGGGATATCAAAGGCAGCGAAGGATACATCTATGCTGCCTTCAAAATTCCATCAGAAGAAGGTACCTCTGGAGACAGGAAGTAAAGTAGAATTTGGATTCGGACGTGCCTTGATGCCTTCCTGCCTTGGAATGCAGAGCTTTCGGACACAGCCTTTGTACTATTTCTATAGTTTTTGTGATTATTTGTGGGATTTTTCAAGTTCCAGTGCATTGAAAGGACTCCCTGATCAGTGCCCTACTGACCTAGGGAGCTGATTAAGATTCACCGAAGAGAGAATCTACACTATAGTAGCGTAGTGTCCTTTGCTGATGTGAAGAGTGAAAATTGAACAATGCAATACACTTATCTCACTTTACCAGCGAACCATCTTTTCGAATGAATAAGCAGAAAAACTCTGAAGACAGAAAGCCAAGACGGCTGATCCTGAGTAGTGACGCCCAAATTGCTTTTTCTCTGTTTGAAAAGTAAGAGAATTTACCACTCTTTAAAACACAATAGTACTAGTGCAATTTACATCAATAGATTAGTGATAACAGAAACAAAGCTTCTCAAAACTTTAAATAAACTGAACCAATTGCTTCATAAATGATTCACTGTTTGAAAAAATTGAAAGACCACAGGCTATCACCACTTGCTGGTAAAAACAGTTTAAATGCAATTAAAATTCCAGCTCAAACATGTATAATACAAATATTTCCAGGAAAGTGTAGTTGGTGTCTAATGACATGTGGAATCCGTACTTAAAGTAGGCTACATGTACTTTAAGTACCAGTACCACAGTGGCATTGCATTTAAATGCTAGCTGAACTACTGCTGAATGCACCTTAAAAAAATGCTTTATTGAAATAAACACCCCATTTCACTGCATGTTCAGAAAATTCTGAAATAGTCATTGTCCTTGTGTAATGATGATTGTTAGATAAAGCCATTATTAGACATATTTGCACTGACCTTCAAACCTGAAACACTCAAGCCTGAAAAACAGTGACAGTACCATGGGACAAAACATGCACTGAAAAAGAAATGTGATGATTTTTAAAAAATTATAATAATGTAGTGTTTTATGGTCTGGCTTTTTATGGTTAGTAACAGTAAAAAAACAACTCTAGGTACATTGCAAGGCTATAAGCACATACATTATTTAGGTTTGGTGGAAATAGTTTAAGAATCTTTTCAGGATTTACAGGCACAAACAGCACCATTTCCTGAGAAATTCCTGCCCTTTTCATTTTTATCTTAACACAAATGAGCTCAAGGTGACATTCGCTTGTGGATATGATTACACTGTCAGACATGAGGGCTGAGATGATTGTGTGCTTCTGAAATCAAAGCCTGCGTGTCCTCTCTTCATCTCATTCATCTGTTGACAGACCAAACCTTTGATGTAAGTTTTGTTTTTCTCATTTTTGTTGAGGGTTTTTTGGAAAGCGTTATGAATGAGGGTTTGACAAACACTCAGGCAGTGTGTACACTAAATACAACAGATCTGCATGACAACAACAGATACTGAAATCTCTTTTAGAGAGGTTTAGGCTTTAAAAGATACCAATGTCAAAAGTCTTAGATCTCAATACAAACCTTCGTCAAGTTTAAATGATCTGAACCAATTGCTTCATAAATGATTCACTGTTTGAAAAAATTGAAAGACCACAGGCTATCACCACTTGCTGGTAAAAACAGTTTAAATGCAATTAAAATTCCAGCTCAAACATGTATAATACAAATATTTCCAGGAAAGTGTAGTTGGTGTCTAATGACATGTGGAATCCGTACTTAAAGTAGGCTACATGTACTTTAAGTACCAGTACCACAGTGGCATTGCATTTAAATGCTAGCTGAACTACTGCTGAATGCACCTTAAAAAATGCTTTATTGAAATAAACACCCCATTTCACTGCATGTTCAGAAAATTCTGAAATAGTCATTGTCCTTGTGTAATGATGATTGTTAGATAAAGCCATTATTAGACATATTTGCACTGACCTTCAAACCTGAAACACTCAAGCCTGAAAAACAGTGACAGTACCATGGGACAAAACATGCACTGAAAAAGAAATGTGATGATTTTTAAAAATTATAATAATGTAGTGTTTTATGGTCTGGCTTTTTATGGTTAGTAACAGTAAAAAACAACTCTAGGTACATTGCAAGGCTATAAGCACATACATTATTTAGGTTTGGTGGAAATAGTTTAAGAATCTTTTCAGGATTTACAGGCACAAACAGCACCATTTCCTGAGAAATTCCTGCCCTTTTCATTTTTATCTTAACACAAATGAGCTCAAGGTGACATTCGCTTGTGGATATGATTACACTGTCAGACATGAGGGCTGAGATGATTGTGTGCTTCTGAAATCAAAGCCTGCGTGTCCTCTCTTCATCTCATTCATCTGTTGACAGACCAAACCTTTGATGTAAGTTTTGTTTTTCTCATTTTTGTTGAGGGTTTTTTGGAAAGCGTTATGAATGAGGGTTTGACAAACACTCAGGCAGTGTGTACACTAAATACAACAGATCTGCATGACAACAACAGATACTGAAATCTCTTTTAGAGAGGTTTAGGCTTTAAAAGATACCAATGTCAAAAGTCTTAGATCTCAATACAAACCTTCGTCAAGTTTAAATGATCTCCACATTAATGTCATACAGTAAAAGTATAGAACTATAACAGATTGACTCATTAGTTTCTCCTTTTTTATTTGACACAACATATAAGATAAGAAACTAAATTGCAAAATGTTTGAAAACACATTTAAAACTGTAGATCCCCCAAAATGAAAATTTGGTTCTAATTTACCCTCATGTCATTCCAAACCTTTCTGTGGCATGCAAAATTAGAACTTTTGTAGGATCTTTAGCTTTTTTCCATTCAATAACATCTGAAGCTCAAAAAAGAACTAAGAAAACACCTTTAAAAGATCATAATATTGACAAGTATGTTTCTGCACTATATTCCAGGTGTTCTAAAGTAATATGATATATATGCATGTGGTTTGTAATTAACGGACTGTAACTCTCCAGTTTCTTTCTCCACATATTTTAATGCAAGAACCAAGAGAATTTTGGCATCATTGATGTCAATGTTGGTGCAACACATCAACACAATTTTTATAGGCCTGTTTCTGCTATGGAATAATAAAAAAATAAATAAAAAATAAATAAGAAAAGTAACTGCAACTTTTTGTTTCACAATTTTGACTTTGAAATATGAGAATTACAGGATATAAACTCAGAATTCTACCTTTTTTTTCTTGCAATTGCAAGATTATAGCTCACAATTCTATGAGATTCCATAGATTTGACACCTGCACCAGCTGTGTGGATGATTATCGGTAAACTGTGATTTAAGGAATTTGGGCATGTTACTCAAACAAAAAACATTGCATGACTTCAGAACACTTGGAATAATTCTATTTCAATTCTGCATTTTTTCTCTTCTTCAGCTTGCTTCATAATCTAGTTGTCTAATAAACCTAGTATTGTACAGTATATTGTGAATGTTGTTGGCTTTTTGGTGAATTGCTTTTTGTAAGTCGCTTTGGATTAAAACTTCTGCTGAATGCATAAACATATACGCATGGTAACTTTTGTTACTTTTTAAGATTCTAATTTTCTACTTTTGTGTTTCACAGAAAAATAACAGCATACAAGTTTTAAACAACATGAGGGTGGTGAGTAAATAATGACAGGATTTTCAAGTCTTCTGAGCTTTGAAATTGCAACAGAGCAAGAGTGACCAAATGCTCCTCTGGATGCATGCATGAAGCATGATCTATGAGAATCAGAAAGTGATTTATCACATATAAATATGCTTATACGCACAAGTAATTTGTCTTAGTGACAGAATCTTCCAGTGCACAGAGCGTGAATAAGAAAAGAGATAGCATATGTTTGTGTAAGTGTGTATGTAGCACATACATTTACTTTCACATTCACACACACTCTCTGCTTCCTGCTCACCAGCGTCACTCAGAGGAGGGACTTGCCTTTTATGGTCTATTGGCACAATACCTCACTTCCTCAGCAGCTGCCATTACACACACACACACACACACACACACACACACACACTCACACACTCACAGAGGACTGAAGTGCGTCTGCTCAGAGCCCCAGAGGAAGAGGGAAGCAGTGAGCAGCTGGAGTTTCTCTACGGCTCCTACAGCTCACCAATGGCTCAGTCGGCGAGCAGCATGGACTCGGATCTGGCCAGCAAGCGGCTCCACTCGAGGTAGGAGCTCACAGCAGGGGGGATGGGGGTCTGAGCTGCTGCAGACCGAGAGAAAGAGCAGCTCTTAATGGGGGGAGGTGGAAGAAAACCAGGAGCGGGAGGAGAGGGTCTGCCGGCTTGCGTTTGCATGAGGGAGGGCCTGTCTTCAGCTTGTAGACGTGGGCATGATTCTCTTGAAGACAGTGCTGTCAAATTGGCAGAGACTGCACAGATTGAGATGCAAAAGCCACTGTTTGGGCTCGTTGTGGTCTGTTTAGGGCTAAAACCACATAAGACAGATTAGACACGGCAGGAGAGTGATATTCAACTTAAACAGGCAGTTTCTCTTTGTTTACAGAGACATTTGCATGTTCAGCAATGCTCTTTGCACCTCTGCCCTGGTCTTTGCATACGTGTCGAACAGTTACGCCGCTCTGACAGATCTCACTGTTGCTGCGTCTTGCATTCTGAAAGTCCCAAACAACAGTCTTGAACAGTTGCTTTTGACTGATTTCAATAATATTCAATGACAGTGCACTGAAATTATGCATGCTTCCATCATTCCTATGAATGTTTAGGGGAATTTTGTAATGCATGAGGCCAGAAAACAGAACATGGTCAGTGGTGAACAAACTTTCTGACGCCTGGGGAAAATGTTTTGGTTGACAGTGATGTTGTAATTGTTGACATCTCATTTGAGTGGTATGTTGTGGGAACAGAATTGCATCATAAGGAATAAGAAACACTATTACCTTTCAAGACGTGAAGATGGCACACAATGAATAACAAAGAGAGATTTGCAGACCAAGAACGTCAGTTCATAGTGATTTGTGTATATATGTGTGTACGTCACGCCTCATAGCGACTATAGAAATCTCTCTCCGCTCGGTGTGTGTGATGACAGAGCAGTGAGTCATCGGCCTCCATTGACTCAAGTCTGAGCTTCATTCAGTACAGACGTCTAAAAGCATCACAGGAAAGAGTCTCAGCATCACAAATATAATCCACAGATTCATAATGTGAGAGTTAGACATTTGGCACTGACCTTTAACACTTAAACCTTTTGAATGAATCACTGCTGGCACAAAGCTTGTTTGAAGCAACTACTGTAGAATCCACTCAATAGTTGATAAATTGTCAGTGTAATGTATTAATTCAGGGTTCAGCTTGTTTAGTAATGGTAATTAGCTTTTTTTGCACTTTTCAAGGCTACAGATTTAGGACTGAGGTAAGATCAAACTTATTGATCTTTATATTTACTATATTTATTGAGCACTAATCTGAAAATTGATGGTCCACCAATATCTATGGCAAGTATGGTTCTTGTACCCCATATTTAACAAATTTGGGTTTTTATGACCAATAGTTACAATGTACATTGTAAAATTATTTATTACTTAACTTGTTATATTATATTGATTAAGTTTGGAATTTTCCTGCTTATCTCACATGATAACTGTGTAACATTTAGTGCCCTGTAATAAATCACACATTAAAATATTGATAGGCTACTAACGGTTTTGACTGGAAAATATAATCCCTTAACATTGTTTATAGTCAATATTCTTCTGCTTATTCATAAATTGTGTTAAATTATATTTTAATTTAAAAATAAATAAATTTAGTTTATGTAGAATACTCTTTATATTTATAAAACCCATTAAACTGTAATAGTGATGAACGAGAGACATGCTATTTAGATATCTGATGAAAAACAACTATTGCTTTTGCATTGCATATTAGATCTATAATTACAGTTAGTTCAGTTTTCTTGTAGTTATATCCGATCTGTTCTCAGTCAGCAGGTGTCAAAAACTGAAGTGTAGTCAAGCACTTTTTGTGTTACTATTAAGATGCTAAAAGTTCCCCTTAGCATTGCTATATCGACCAATGTGTCTCATTATAATTTTAGCTAAAATATTCATCAGTTTTTCAGTTACAGGCATGGCCGTATGCAGGGATTTAGTAATACTGAGGTCCAAAAACTGAGCTTGTAGGGGGTTTGGCATCATATGGTAAATTATAGATAGATGATAGATACATACTTTATTAATCCACAAGGGAAATTCAAGTATCCAGTAGCAACAATTAAATCAAGACAAGCAGACAAGATGATTAAACTGGTAATGAACTGTTAAGTGTCCATATTATACAAAAAAAATAAATAAATAAATAAAAATAAATAAATAAATAAATATATATATATATATATATATATATATATATATATATATATATATATATATATATATATGAATGAGGCATTTATATAGCGCTTTAATGTGTATTGCAATACACCCAAAGCGCTTTACAATCATGTGGGGGGTCTTTTCTCAACCACCACCAGTGTATAGCATCCACTTGGATGATGCGACGGCAGCCACAGGACAACGGCGCCAGTGCGCTCACCACACACCAGCTACAGGTGGAGAGGAGAGAGTGTCGTAGAGCCAATCAAGTGGATGGGGATTATTGGGAAGCCATGATTGACAAGGGCCAGTGGAGGGAATTTGGCCAGGACACCGGGGTTACACCCCTTCTCTTTACGATGAGTGTCATGGGATTTTTAATGACCACAGAGAGTCAGGACCTCGGTTTAACATCTCATCCGAAAGACGGTGCTTTTTTACAGTATAGTGTCCCCGTCACTATACTGGGGCGTTAGGACCCACACAGACTGCAGGGTGAGCACCCCCTGCTGGCCTCACTAACACCTCTTCCAACAGCAACTTAGTTTTCCCAGGAGGTCTCCCATCCAGGTACAAATTACATCCTCAGTCTGTCTGTGGAACAGGACAAAGACAGCATCCTTTCGCTGAAGGTGCTCTTCTACCTGGAGATGGTACTGTGCAGTGGGTGATGGATGTTGTCCAAAATGGACAAAAGCTTTCTAAGAGTCCTGCTCTCTGCCACAGATGTTAAGGAATCTAATTCTACACCCACCACAGAACCAGACTTATTCACCAGAATTCTTCACCAGCTTAATGCTCCTTTCCCAGCATACCATAGCATAGAAGAGGAAGACCGTCTGGTAGAACATCTGCAATACCTTCTGACAGATATTAAAGGAACCCTGTCTTCTCAGGAAGTAAAGTCGACTGTCCTTTCCTGTAGAGGGCATCTGCCTTTTTTGATTTGATTGGCCATCTCAGTTGTTTTGATATTGACAAGTGCTGTTAGACCAATGAGTAACTGAGATGAGGGGGTCATCATGGCATTGTACAATACTGTTGCAGCACCAAAGCTATTTACAGTTACATTTATTATTTAACAACTTTTATTATAGCTATACCTTGGAAAACATACCTAGGACCTCAATGGTGTGTACCACCATGGTTACAGGTGATTTCAGATCTGATAAGTGAGGTGTCATTTTAATCTGGTCTAATTTTATTATTTGTGTTAAAACAAAATTAAAGTGTTTTGGGTTCAGTTCGAATTTATCTTTTGAATGAGATCTGACAGTGTTCACAGAGCGGTAAAATTTTTTGCAATAAAAAGAGTTTTTGCAATAAATGATACTTTTATCTGCCTGATACGTGTTTTATATTGTTGAGAAGTGGTTAGGTTTAGGGTAGGGGTGGGGTTTTGTGCGCAATATATATATATATATATATATACACACAGTGTAAACTTTTATGCCTGATCAATTTACTTTGCAGCAAAACAAATGATTATGAAATCCAGAATTCTAATGACAAGAGATGCATAAGGAAAACAACTGAAGCAGTGGCATTCTTAGTTTGAAAGTTAGCTTCTTAATTGTGCCGAGCAAGGCTCTTGATCATGATTCAGCTGTTGATGCTTTCATAGTTTGAACAGGTTGTTATATCAGTAGTAGGTCATGAGGACACACATGCCACAGTGTTTTGATAAGTAAAATTTCCTGTTTTCAAACTGTGTTCAAGTCAATCACACTGACAGTAAGAAACAGCTCACATCTCTTCATTATGCAATAATTGTCAGAACAAATGGTCCAGTTCATGACAGGTTCAGCCGCAGGAATGACGGCTCTTAAGGAGAGAAATAAATGTATTAGTTTTCCGGGTTTAGCTGAGTTATGTGTTATAGTTCATTTGATATAACCTGACTGACATTAAGACTGACATTATTGTACCATTGTTAAGAATCATGAGTTGGAAATTATATATATATACAACAAAATCAAGTTCTAATATATATATTGTTACCCGTGAAACGATAACATTAACTTGGAACTTGATTTTGTCATTTATTCCACTAGTGCAGAACTCACACTGTACACATTTTGGTGGTTGTTGTTGATTACTTGTAGTTCAGAATTCGTGTACATTTATATGTGCATTTGTGCGGTCAAACACACTGGGAATATGTAGTTTAAATCATACTTTAATGTGAAATCATTAGAAGTTCAACAAGCTACAGCAGAACAACATGGCCTATCTTTGTCTCTCCCTCAGCAATCACATGAGCCCACTGAAACAACATTATTAAAGGGCCAGCACCCAACATATATATATATATATATATATATATATATATACAGTGAGGAAAATAAGTATTTGAACACCCTGCTATTTTGCAAGTTCTCCCACTTAGAAATCATGGAGGGTCTGAAATTGTCATCGTAGGTGCATGTCCACTGTGAGAGACATAATCTAAAAAAAAATCCAGAAATCACAATGTATGATTTTTAACTATTTATTTGTATGATACAGCTGCAAATAAGTATTTGAACACCTGAGAAAATCAATGTTAATATTTGGTACAGTAGCCTTTGTTTGCAATTACAGAGGTCAAACGTTTCCTGTAGTTTTTCACCAGGTTTGCACACACTGCAGGAGGGATTTTGGCCTCCTCCACACAGATCTTCTCTAGATCAGTCAGGTTTCTGGCCTGTCGCTGAGAAACACGGAGTTTGAGCTCCCTCAAAGATTCTCTATTGGGTTTAGGTCTGGAGACTGGCTAGGCCACGCCAGAACCTTGATATGCTTCTTACAGAGCCACTCCTTGGTTATCCTGGCTGTGTGCTTGGTCATTGTCATGTTGGAAGACCCAGCCTCGACCCATCTTCAATGCTCTAACTGAGGGAAGGAGGTTGTTCCCCAAAATCTCGCAATACATGGCCCCGGTCATCTTCTCCTTAATACAGTGCAGTGGCCCTGTCCCATGTGCAGAAAAACACCCCAAAGCATGATGCTACCACCCCATGCTTCACAGTAGGGATGGTGTTCTTGGGATGGTACTCATCATTCTTCTTCCTCCAAACACGTTTAGTGGAATTATGACCAAAAGTTCTATTTTGGTCTCATCTGACCACATGACTTTCTCCCATGACTCCTCTGGATCATCCAAATGGTCATTGGCAAACTTAAGTCGGCCTGGACATGTGCTGGTTTAAGCAGGGGAACCTTCCGTGCCATGCATGATTTCAAACCATGACGCCTTAGTGTATTACCAACAGTAACCTTGGAAACGGTGGTCCCAGCTCTTTTCAGGTCATTGACCAGCTCCTCCCGTGTAGTTCTGGGCTGATTTCTCACCTTTCTTAGGATCATTGAGACCCCACGAGGTGAGATCTTGCATGGAGCCCCAGTCCGAGGGAGATTGACAGTCATGTTTAGCTTCTTCCATTTTCTAATGATTGCTCCAACAGTGGACCTTTTTCACCAAGCTGCTTGGCAATTTCCCGTAGCCCTTTCCAGCCTTGTGGAGGTGTACAATTTTGTCTCTAGTGTCTTTGGACAGCTCTTTGGTCTTGGCCATGTTAGTAGTTGGATTCTTACTGATTGTATGGGGTGGACAGGTGTCTTTATGCAGCTAACGACCTCAAACAGGTGCATCTAATTTAGGATAATAAATGGAGTGGAGGTGGACATTTTAAAGGCAGACTAACAGGTCTTTGAGGGTCAGAATTCTAGCTGATAGACAGGTGTTCAAATACTTATTTGCAGCTGTATCATACAAATAAATAGTTAAAAATCATACATTGTGATTTCTGGATTTTTTTTTAGATTATGTCTCTCACAGTGGACATGCACCTACGATGACAATTTCAGACCCCTCCATGATTTCTAAGTGGGAGAACTTGCAAAATAGCAGGGTGTTCAAATACTTATTTTCTCACTGTATATATATATATATATATATATATGTATACTGTATGTATATGTACTGTATATGTATGTATGTATATAATATATATATATATATATATATATATATATGTATGTATGTATGTATATGTATGAATGTGTGTGTGCAGTATATATATATATATTGTCTGCAGCTATAACTAAAACTTTCTTTTAAGATGTGCAGTGGTCCTATTTGGCCTGACATAATCTATGAATTTTAGAAGTTTAAAATTCTTCCAAATTTTAGCACTAAATCTAAGGCAAGCATAGTTAATTAAACTGCAGACTTGTGGCTACCTTGTGGAAACTAGAAGTGTAAATCATACCATTTTTTTGTTTGTTTTCTCTAGTCCATTTTGTTTCTGAGCCACCCGACTTGGCTTTGGGGAGGTGTTTTATTTGGCCAGTACACTAGAGTTTGTATGCTTGGCTTTGATCTTACTCTTTTTAACTCTTTACCAGCTGAATGGGGTGCTACTGACTGCACTACACTCTGTATATTCTGCAAACTAGTTTTTATTAATAGTATGCATGCAGACTATTATTAGTAGCAATTATAAATGTATAGACTGTCCCATTGATGAGCTTGTTACACATGATGTCATAGCTGACACATGACCTCATTACATTGTGCTCAACAAACGCTCCTTGATGATGGGTTCTTCCTCGCCCTGTCTCTCTTGTGTACCGCATGTTTTGACTAATACAGTCCTGCTATTCAATGCATACTGACAATTTGCACAGTAAACATACTACATTGACTTACTGTGTCAGTGAGTGTATAACCTTATTACATTCAGTGTAATAATAATGTCAGAGCACTCAGCTAATTACTAAATACTCAAATACTTAATCCTAGTTGTTCCAAATCTTATTAGCTGTAATTTGGGGATTAACCAGCGAATAATCCACAAAACTATTAGAAAGAGCAGCTGT
This sequence comes from Onychostoma macrolepis, assembly GCF_012432095.1. Classification (NCBI taxonomy): domain Eukaryota; kingdom Metazoa; phylum Chordata; class Actinopteri; order Cypriniformes; family Cyprinidae; genus Onychostoma; species Onychostoma macrolepis. The sequence goes on along the minus strand of NC_081159.1, from coordinate 37,670,745 downwards.
GTAGACCTGTTTGATTAATCAAAGAAAAGCAACCAAAGCAAATTTATCCCACACCTTTAGAATTCAGAAATTATTTACATTCCAAAAACAGCATTCAACAGTACATAAGAGCTGGTGTTCTCCACTTTTATGATGAAGGCCCTCGTTTGATGTTGTACATATTGAAAATGTGGAGCGTTACATATTCATGCAGGATCTCAGCCTTTAACCTAATTGAGAGAGCGAGGTTGTGACATGCTGTGGAGCGACACTAGACGGATGTCTCACACACACTTACGCTGCTGAGATCAAAAGTGTGCATGTCAGGGTAATGATGGCCTTTCTGTGAGTGCATGTCACATGCTCAGTGACATGCGCTTCCTGAACTGCATGACTTGCTAAGCCTCTCAATGTGTGCCACATTTCCGATCTAAAGTCTTCAATGTAAAGTCAGCAGGTGCTAATAAAGAAATATCTTTCACACATGACATAAGCAGGAGCGCTGCACAAGGCTGCAGGTAATCACAGACAGCACTCGCTTATGTGAAATTACTGTTATACAACAGTTCATTAAAAAAGAAGTTAATTTTGAGGTACTTACATTTAGTGTTTTTTATAAGTTCACTAACATCCATGCAGCATGTTTTGTTCCTTAATGAATCAAGTGTTGAGTGAATGATTCAATGACCCATTCATGCTGCTCATTTCATTCCTTAATGAATTAGTGGTTTTTAATAAACTGGTTGAGTGAATGATTCAATGACTTGTTAATGTGTCTTGTTTTGTAATTTAACGAATGAGTGTTTTTGAACAAATTGGTTGTTTGAATGATTCAGTGACTCATTCAGCTTGTCTCATTCCTAAATGAATCAGTGGTTTTAATTAATTTGGTTGAGTGAATAATTCAATGACTAATTCATGCAGATTGTTTCGTTCATTAATGAATCAGTGTTTTTGAACATAACGCTTGTGTGAATGACTCCGAAAGTAACCTGCAGGAAGAGTCAGTGTAAAATCCCCACCATTAACACATAGACAGATAATCTCTCTGGAAGAAATGCAGACAAGCGCAATGATACAAACAGTTCTGTTGGACTGTATATCAGCACTTTTGAAATGCTGCTCCAATTCATTTGATTCAAGGACCAAAACTAACTGTTGTATACCCAGCTACTGAAAATGTTCTAAGAATGTTTTGAAAGTTATGAAAATGTAATTTTTGAATGTTCCCTTTTTTTTTTCTTGATTATTTGAACTTTAAAGGAAAATTAAGTTTGATAATTTTGCAAATATTATGGGAACATTAACATATCATTTAACATTTCAGAAAAAAAGTTCCCTGAACATTGTATAAATAATTATTTTGTGTTGAGGTTGAGAACATTATTAAAGACCAGATAACTTTGAACAAACATTTTAAGAGTACCCAAAGTTCTGAGAATGTTCCCTGGTAGCTGGGTATATGTTTGATTTGTAACTTGCAATTTGCAAACCGCAGTCATGCCACAAATGTTCTAGAGAAATTTGATTTATCATTCTGGTGGTTTGTATGTAGAGCTTCATGTTTGTCATGTGAAACACAAAGGGCTTCTTGGGTGTCCAAACAGAATAAAGCATGAGGTCAAAATCATTTATAGACATCTGTAACCAACATCAGATCAATTTAGGCAGATTCGATGCATTCAGTGTGTTTTTTTTCCTTAGACATTTTGTTACTTATGGTGCAATGACTGCATTTGTTGAGGTTTTATCATGCCATCTCCTGTGTTTGAGCTCTTTGGGTCAGCAGGAACAGGATTAGCTGGCCTGTGCCCTAGGTGTCCTTCAGGAGAATTAGGGCAGCTTCCAGCTCTCCCGGGAGCAGTCGTCCTGCTGGTCAGCGCTCATGTGGGATGATTTTCTTTGATCTCAATGGATATCTGGAGTTCATTTGGAAGTGTCAACTAGCAGTTGTTTATGAAGTTTCAGAGGCGTTTGGTGGTGCTTTTGAAGAGTCCAGTGTGCATGTTCTTCATTGGATCCAACTGAGAAAGTCTGAGAACTGTTCGATTGGCTATTAACCTGGATTTACATTTTAAAGATGACACTCTGCTCACAGCAAAATGCTGCAACTCATGGAATGTGATTGTGAACCATCATCTTGGAAACTTCATGTTTTGTGACTTTCCTTGCTCATCTGATTTGTTGTATTGTTTTGGGACTGTGAGTTTTGTATATTGTGGATGATGTCGACTGAAGCGTTTCCTCTGAGTGGGGCTCAGATAGCCATGTGTCGTCTGGTTCATCGTGGCCCCAGACCACAGGCCACACTGAGACCTCTGAACCAGGAGCTCGGGCTCTATGTTGAGAAGACACGCACCAAACCTAAATGCAGGTACACATGGATGTTTTATGGAAGCTTCTTTCGATAATCTAGTTCAGGAGGAATAAAGAGCTGATCAATCTGAACCAACTGGCAATACATACTATATATACTGTAGATGTATATTGTAGTGGCTGTATAATTATGCTTTAAGCAGTTCTCTCTCTCTCTCTGTCTATATATATATAAAATGCCAAATATATTCATTATTTCTTGTATTATGTATAATAAATATACAACACGACAGTACATACTAAATATAAATACATATTAATTTATATTTATCTTATTTGCAGAGAGCAAGCATAATGTATTAATATATATGAAATATATTAATGATACTATATTTTATTAAATAATTAAAATATATTTAGTATATTATATCATAAATTTCAAATTGAACTGAGCTGAATAATGACACTCACTTTGCAACATTAACACTTATTAAACTGAACTGAATCAAGACTGAACTGACTTTATCTGAATAATAACACTGTTGTCTTCTGTAGAGCTGCTTTACAGCTGAAATTGGATTTGTTTCATAATTGATTAATTTTACAACATATTTTCCTGTTTATTACTGTGAGGCTGCATTGAAACATGCTTTATATCAGTAAATCAACAATAATGCTCATATTTAGAGTCACTGACCCAAACTATTACACAATGACAAGTGCTTGTCTTGTCAAATTATGTGTTGTGGAGAATTGTGTTGGTACTTTACTAAGTCATCCGGCGCACCATTTTCACTTAAAGGAGGAATGTGAGCTATATTTAGAGAGCAGAACATCACTGAGACGCAGGGTTCAAGTCTCTTTTCATACCAGACAGAAAAAGAAAACACTTATAAACCACCCAAACCAACCCTAGCAACCACATAGTGTCATGGTGATAACTTTTGCAAAGTCAAGCACCACCTATATGATTTCAGAAAATATGAAAATCGTGTGGTGTTTCTTTCTTTAAAGTGTTATTTTTATTGCAGATCCAGAGAGGAAAGAAACAAAGCAGAGGTGGACGTGAGCCCATCTACTGCTCCAGCCAAAATACTTTTCTAACCGCAGCACTGAATAAATCTCGTTCTTGCTCTACAGCAGCCAAGCCAAAATCACAACTGTTTCAGACATTAATGGAAAAGAAGCAAAACCAGTGAGCTGCTTGTCAAAGCATGGCTAGATATAATTGCTTTCAGACAGTGAAGCTGTGAGGCTCCTAGAGTGAGATGGAAACATGTTTTGTGTTCAGCTATAATGAGAATCAAGACTGATTGAAACAAAGCTGAATACCATATAGTCATACAACACTTGTGTTTTGTCTGGATGTGCATCAGTCTCATTTTTGGGCAAAATCTTGAAACTCGTATAATGTGAGAGAATATGTAACATCAAAGTTACTCAGGCAAACATGAGTAGTTAATTATTCCAATCAGCTGTTTCTGTTTAGCTCCCTCGTTTAGTCAGTCCCTGTTTCATCCTACTCTTTGTCTGGTCTCGTTGGTGGGTCCTTTCATGTGGATATGGTTTTACTTATGTTACTTCGCCTGGATTATTAAAATGACTTTCTGGGCTACTCAGTATTGTGAGTTTTGGTTGGAACGTAACAGAATACCAGACAGAAAGTTATTTAGTGGCATTTTACTTTCTTTTGTTTAATTTTTTTCCGCCAACGGATCTACCTGCCGCCCAGCTCCTATGCCTTGAGAAGGAACAACGTTCCTTGGAGGTCCACACTTAAAACTTTTTGGATTTGGCATACCAAACTCACTATCTGGACCTAGGCATGCCAGGGGAACAGTTCCCGGGAGAATTTTGCCGATTTCATGAAGTAGGTGCTGGTGAACAACAATTTGGCATTCACCATCTGCCTCATGGAGGAGGATTTCATCAGCCCCACTCCAAATCCAGAGCCCAGCCTGCCATCACCCCACTGCACGGAGCGATCACTTGAGCCCACCGCAGATGGAGAGCCCAAGCCTGCCAGCACAAGAGGAAGTGAGTCATCAATCACCCTGGAGCCCAAGCCCTACCTCACATCTGACCAGGTGTGTGAGCCGGCAACATTGCACATCCCTGAGGGAGTTTTAGTGGAATAAGTGGGAATGGAATGGAGCCCCATGCACACTCCTGCTACTGAGGGTGAGCTGTCACTGGCCTCTGAGCCTTTTAATTTTCTGGGAGAGTTTGACCCCCTGTTTCTCTCGTCACCTTTGGCCCTGCCAAGCCCTGAATCTCCTGCGTCTCCTGAGTTCTCCCCCAGCCTCCCTCTCCCATCTCCTCTTCCAGTATCCACCTGTTCCTCACTTCTGCTGGCTCCTGTCAGTCCCTCGGCTCATTCTCAGTCTGTTCCCCCCAGTTGTGTGGATCCACCTCGGGCCTTCCAGTCATCAGCTCCATCTAGGTGTGAGGATCCCCTGTCTCCACCTCCAGCCTCTGAGCCCTGGACTCTACCTTGGCCCTCCAACCCTTCGGCTCTACCTTGGCTCCGCTGGGCTCCTTTGTCCCTCCGGCTCTGCCTTGGTCAGTCGTCGACCTGCCTCAGCCATGGGATTCCACTCCTTCGGCATCACCTCCTCCCTCCATTCCTCTGGCTCCGTCTGACTCTTCCTTCCCTTTGGCTTCACCTTTGGCCTCAGTCGATTCAGCTCCGCCATGGTCCTCTGGCTCTCATCTCTGCCTCAGCCCTCCAGGCCACCAGTTTCACCCTGGCTCTCCGTCTGCTCGGCTCCACCTGTGTCACCACCTTCGTCAGCTCCATCGCAGGAGCTTGTCTCCCTGGTTCCTCCTCCAAGGCCTCCACCATGGCTCCTCCCTCCTGTGACTCCACCATGGGGGGTTCATCCTGGCTGGATGGCCCACCATCTGGTTCCTCCTGCTCCTGGCTTCCCCTTGGCTCCTCCCACCCTCCACTCCCCCATGGACTGTATTGTTTGCTGTGGACTATTTTTTGGTATTCTTTAGTTCCTCGTCCCCCTCCAGAACAACCGCCCTCCCTCCTCAGTTGTATTTGGGGTGTTAATGTTACATGTATGTTCTGTTTTAGTTTAGCTGTCCCTGTTCCCATTTGCCTGTGTGAGTTCCTAGTTAGTTTCCTTGGTTACTCATTAGTTAATTATTCCATTCAGCTGTTTCTGTTTATACTCCCAGGGGGCTATTTCATAAAACAAGTTTACCAAATAAGCAAGGCTTATTTCAGTTAGTCTGACTTATTGTTACTTGATTTGGTTTCCGAAAGCACATTTACCATAGCTCAAACTCAGTCACTGTGGCAACTTGTGCTGGGAAACTAACCTGGGCTGCGTTCTCCAAAAGCATCGTAAGCCTAAGTTGATCGTAGTTCCATTGGTGGCAATGGGTCTACAATGTACTTAATGCTTTTGGGAAATGCAGCCCTGGTCCGGGGCAGGCTAACTGTCAGGCTAAACTGAGTTCCTCTAACACTGACCAATAGGAATGCAATGATATTACCACTGACTCCCTCACATATAATAATTTGACTTTATTGTTAGTCCAAAAATAAAAGTATACAGAAAATGCAACTTAAATAATAAATCAATTAAATGAAAATATAGGCTACAACCGACTGTATTTAATGTACTGTGCCCAAGATTTAATGACATGGTTTTTATGACACATGAAAACATTTTAGCATGGTTGCTACTTGCGCATTCAGTTGATCAGCCATTTCTAGCCATGCAGCCTGTCTCTTGGGTTTAATGACAGCCGTACCTTTTATGGTTATTAGTAGAACATTAAAACAGTACAATCTAAAATTGCTTTTAAAGCATTAAAAACATTAAATTAAAAGTTAAAATCACTGAATTAAAAATGAAAATAGATAATAGAAAACAGACTACATTTCAGCTGATAAGAGGAATGCACATTAACTCATTTGAGCTAGTAGGGCTGTATTAGCCTGCTTACATTTGATTTACAGTTACTGCTATCATAAAAATACACTTATATAAAGGATTAAAATTGTACATATGTCACATTTAATGTCCAACAACTAATATTTTAGCAAAATGTATATTTTACTCAGAATTATTGCGCTATTATTCTATTGCGTTCACTAACGTAAGCCTCACCCACTCCTGACAGCAAAATGGATATAGGCTATTTGCATGACTTTCTAATATTTACAGATGAAGAATATAATTGTGACATGTCCGTTATGCACTGGGGAAAACACAACGTTTTTACTTGCACAGATTAATTGTTCACCTTAAAGGGTTACTACACCCCAAAATGAAAATTTTGTCATTAATCACTTACCCCATGTTGTTCCAAACCCGTAAAAGCTTCATTCATCTTCGGAACACAATTTAACATATTTTGGATGAAAACCGGAAGGCTTGTGACTGTCCCATTGACTGCCAAGTAAATAACACTGTGAAGGCCCAGAAAAGTACGAAAGGCATCGGCAAAATAGTCCATCTGCCATTAAGTGATTAATGACAAAATTTTCATTTTGGGGTGGAGTAACCCTTTAAGACTAACAATGTGCGCTAACAAAATAAATATTGTGAATTCTGATTTCACACGTACTTTAAGGCTGCTTAAGAATACGCATGCACATCAAATTATCCCGACTCACTGAACCTGGATCAAATTAGTGAGATTGCGTGAACTTAAATGGTCTTTTCTTAGCGTCTTTTATGAAACAGCCCCCTGTTTTGTCCTACTTTTGTCTGTTTTGTTTTACTCCTTGTTTTTATTCTTTCATGTGGATGTGAATTTACCTTTTCTCCTGGATTATTAAAATGACTTTGTGAGCTATACTCAGCATCGTGAATTTTGGTTAAAATGTAATAGTGTACAGTAATATGTATTAAGTATACCAATTACTATTATTTTATATATATATATACATACATTATATACGTTGACAATAAGTAACTTTGCACCTAAATGTCAACAAACTCTCATTAGAGTATTAGTAGACTGTCTGATTAATATCTGATAACTCTTTATTGTGATGGTGTCCCAATAGATATTCTACTGACTATAAGTAACTTTGCAAGTACGTCAACTTATTCTAACCCTAACCCTACCAGTCTACTAATACTCCACTAACACTCTAATGAGAGTTAGTAGATGCGTAGGTGCAAAGTTACTTTTATAGTCAACAGAATGTGTTAAAGGGACCATCAAAATAAAGTGAAACCATTACTTTGGATAAAAGTATCAAATGCATGAATATAATTAATGTACATGGTGACAACACAGAATGCATCAGTTCATGTAAACATTTTAGATTAATTAAACCAAACAATGACAACAACTTTTGGCTGATGATGACATTATTTGTAGTCCTGGATTCATGATGACATACAATGCCGCAATGCAAAAAGAAAATCCCACAGAATATGATGTCATATGTTATTTTTGCTGCATGTATGACATGATGGAAACATAATGGAAACCAGCTGGCATTATTATAGTACACAAACCTCATCCTCTGACCATCTGAAAATCTATGTAGCTGTTAGCTTCAACATGATACTTGTTCATTGTTCAAAATGCTAAGATTTTGTGTTTAGCCTTTCACCGAACGTGACAACATTATGGCATTTTTTCCGGACAAAGCCCATTGTTTTAATTCATTATAGGATCTGAATGCCTTGTGCTTGCAGGATGGAGGCATCTTGTCTGGAGCTGGCGCTGGAGGGAGAAAGACTGTGTAAAGCAGGAGATTTTAAAGGTGGTACAGCGTTCTTTGAAGCTGCTGTTCAGGTGGGAACAGAAGATCTCAAGACCCTCAGTGCCATTTACAGCCAGCTGGGCAACGCTTACTTCTACCTGAAGGAGTACGGCAAAGCCCTGGAGTACCATCGGCACGACCTCACGCTCGCTCGGTGAGACTGCCATTTATAGTCATCAATAGTTTCAGTTTCATGCAAGTTTGTATTCGATGAAAATAAACAGAGTTGCATTGGGATTCAGGACGATCGGAGACCGGATTGGGGAAGGGAAAGCCAGCGGAAATCTGGGAAACACTCTGAAGGTTTTGGGCCGCTATGATGAAGCAGCTGTGTGCTGTCAGAGACACCTGGACATTTCTCAAGAACAAGGAGATAAGGTGAGATAACCTCTGTCAGGATGTCTGTATTGGATATGACTAGATGAAGAAAGAGATTTTCAGTTTTTTTAAGCAATGTTCATCAGACGGTTAATGTACAGACATGGCGTCTGAGGTTATGATGAATAAAAACACTGCAGCTCAAAGTCAATATCACCTTTACTGTTTTTCTTTTTTAAAATTCATTTATTTTTGTTTGAGCAAGTACTCTCACTGAATGGAGACTGAATGTGTTACTGGAGCACACATTGATGGGTTTGATAACCAAACAAACCACAAATATGATTTGCAGTTGTATTCTCAGGGAATGCATGAGCTGATAAAAATACCTTGAATGCAATCTAAGTCACTTTGGGTAAAATAATCTGATAATTGTAAATAAGTGTAAACGTAAACCTTGGATTCTGGGATTGCCTTGACCATGAGGAATACATGTTATGCTGTGTAACGTAGGCTAGTTTGGAGCAACTCTTGTGAAACCTACTTAGTGAGTATTTATTACAGAAATAATATACTTTAAAAGAATATATGCAAGTGAAAACTGAATACGGTATATATTTTTTTTGGATAATGAAAATACATGTTAATTGCAATTCAAAAAAAAAAAAAGTATATATATATATTGTAGTTTAAATTGATATTAAATGCAATTATCTGAACTTTATTAGAGTGTTTTGACCCACTTAAGCAGGACTTAAGTACATCTTTATGCAATTTTATAATTACTTCTATTGCCTATGAAATATGGTTACAGTTCTGCTGAATGTACTGACAAACATTTATGATAAACTAAAATATTATTTAATGTCATTTCTATTAAAACTTGTATATCATGTATTGTATCATATTGTAATTACACATTTATAATAATGAAGTTGCAATTTAGTAGTAATTTAGTTTAAAATATAGTAACTAATAGTAATGTAATATCAAATAACACTACAGTTAAAATTATAATCAAGTGCTGTACATGTGCTTCTTTAAAATTATTATCAAGTGCTTTAAGTGCTTTTTTAAAAGACGTTTTTACTTTTACTTTTAAAAAAATGTTATGATTTAATATGTACTTTGATGTAAAGCTTTTAATTTGACGATTACAAAGTGTACTTTTTAAATGTGTACTTAAGTGTGTTTATAGAAACAGTCACGAAAGTGTCTGTCTTTAAATACACTTAAGCGGCCTTTTATTTCATTAATATTATAATATCTGAAATTACAATTTTTTTAAATAAACTACAAGTGCACATTCAGTACAATTAAGCAGGCAATGTCATAATGCAGCATTTGCAAGCCATTGCACCTCTTAAATGTGATGTATCTCATAATTTTGATCTCATGTTAACTATAAAGTGGTGTCTAGTTAGGCGGCACACTTGGTTTCAGAGCAGAGCCGGCGTGATGTTTCTCAAAGGTTTCTGTACTGTTGAGTCTGGTCTGTTGAATTGAAGAATTGAAAAATTATAAGCAGTGTACAATCGGCTGCTGTGTGCAGGTCGGCGAGGCCAGGGCTCTGTATAACATGGGGAACGTGTTTCACGCCAAAGGTAAGCAGCAGCTCTGGGGCGTCTCACAGGATCCCGGAGAGCTTCCTCCTGATGTCAGAGACACACTGCAGCGAGCCACGGCCTTCTATGAGTGAGTCTAGCACACACACACACACACACACACACACACACAGGAGCAATGGAGAGTTTACTGAACCATCTGAGCATCATTAGGCAGAACCCACCGAGACCTGTTTGCCCGACTGCAGCGCAGCTCATTATTAACAGCGACATTTAGCAGATCCAGAAGGTTAAACGGCACATAAATGAGACGCAGAGAGACCAGAGGTGTCAGACAGAGGACAAACAGCCTCAAACAGTCATTATTAGCTCCTTCTGTGTCTGTTTACTAGGAAAACATTGCAGAGATTTAACATTAATGCGATGCATGTTTGTCAGTCATACATCAATGAAACAGGTCAGATTTATGCACTCAAAAAAAAAACAAACAAACAAAAAAACATGGCATCGTTTATTATTAACTATTTGCATTTATTTGATGTTAATTTTTTTTTTTAGAATCAGCAAACACAACTGAAAACAATTACATTTATTCAGTTAAAAAGTAGTACTGTACTGTAGAACAAGCAATATTCGGTTAGTATAAGACTGAAACAAATTGGATTTGTTGATGGTAAATTTATGAACCTGGTTATTGTGTATTTAAAACACATTCAGTACATAAGTACATAAAGTAGTTTCATTTATGTATGACTGACAAATATATATCACATTAAGCTATTCATTTATGTTAATGCACAGACATTTTATATATGCAATCTTAAATTTAGGCCATTCTTTAATGTCATTTCTACTGAAACTTGTATGTCTTGTACTTAAAAATATTTTCAATTACACAGTCATATTGGAGTTGCAATTTAGTACTTTTTAAAAAATATATTAACTCTAAATGTAACTGAATAACACACTACATTTAAAATTATAATAAAGTACTTTACATGCACTTTAGTATAGTCAACATGTCAAAATAAGTGTACTACATTCAATTATTAAAACATTAAATAAAACTTTTAATTTGAACATTATTACAAAGTGCACTTTTTAAAAAGAAGAAACATTCATGAAAGTGTCTCTTGAAGTCACTTAAGTGGCCTTTTATTTAAGTCAATATATTATCTGCAAGGGCAGTTTTTAAAAATAATATACATGATGTACACTACAAGTGCACATTCAGTACAATTAATCAAATTTATTTATTTTTTTCAGGAGTGTGTAATTGTTAAAAATCTGTTTTTCTATGGGGAAAATGAATGTGTTTTTACTCGAATAAAGTGAAATGCAGAGAGTTGTCTGTTTCAGGATGAATCTGTCTCTGGTGAAGGAGTTGGGAGACCGAGCTGCACAAGGAAGAGCCTTCGGTAACCTTGGCAACACTCATTACCTGCTGGGTAATTTTGTCGAGGCCATCAAGTTCCACAGAGAGGTACGAGCCAAACGCCACTGACCATAAGAGCTCATTCACTCATCTAACTGTATGTTGATGTGAAGCCTCTGCTGTGGCTGAGACAGCAGCTCATTCCAGCAGGGATCTGCGTTTCAGAGTAACACACAGTCCCTCCTTGTTTTTCCAGCGTCTCTCCATTGCAAAGGAATTTGGCGACAAGGCCGCTGAGCGCAGAGCATACAGTAACCTAGGCAACGCTCTCATTTTCCTGGGCCAGTTCAATGCAGCCACAGAGTATTACAGGTAACAATGACTACAGCGCCATCTAGAGGATGCGTCACGTACGACCAGCTGTTTATTAAAGAAACAGAAACGATTTTCTACAAACAGGAGGACATTAAAAAGCATCGGCAGAAAATGTCACTTGTGACAAACAAGAAGAAAAACATAAAGGTAGACATAAGGAAAATAAATGAAAGAATAAAATAATGACAATAAAAGAGTAAACGCATGCGTCACAGTAATAGTTTACATACATCTGTGGATTATTTACTTCTGGTTGTGCGGTAAAACTCACAATAACACCTTGATTTAGACATTTTTTGTCATGTATTTATATGTAAGCACACTCTGTATTATTCCGTCATTATAAACAATTTTACACTAAATAACTAAATAGTACTTTTGAAAATATGTTAATCATACGGCTTATGATTAACACATTGGGGAGAGGCTTATTGAGGAGAGGTGTGGTGTTTCTTAATTAAAAAAATATTACTTTTATTTATCAAAGATGCATTGAATTGATCAGACGTGACAGTACGGACTTTTACAATGTTACAAAAGATTTCTATTTCAAACAAATGCTGTTCTTTTGAACTTTCTGTTCATCTGTGAATCCTGAAAAATAAAATGTACTACAGTTTCCACAAAAATATCGGGCAGCATAATAACCAGAAATGTTTCTTGCACAGAAAATCTGAATACTAGAATGATTTCTGAAGGATCAGGTGACACGGAAGACTGGAGTAATGATGCTGGAAATGCAGCTTTGATCACAGCAATAAATTACATTTAACATATATTAAAATAGAAAAACAGTTATTTCAATTTCTAATAATATTTCTAAATTTTTACTGTATTTCTGATCAAATAAATGCAGCCTCGGTGAGTTCTTTACAGATGTTTTTCTCTGTTGTTCAGGAAAACTCTGCAGCTCTCTCGGCAGCTGAAGGATCAGGTGATGGAAGCTCAGGCGTGTTACAGTCTGGGAAACACATACACACTGCTACAGGAGTATGAACGTGCCATAGAATATCACCTCAAACACCTGCTCATTGCTCAGGAGCTCAACGACAGGTGGGAGCCGTGAACACACACACACACACACACACACACACAGACTCATTCTCATATCAGCATGACTCTTAACGGTGATGTGCTCTGTGTGTCTGGTAGGGTCGGGGAGGGCCGGGCCTGCTGGAGTCTGGGTAACGCTTACGTGTCGTTGGGAAAGCACCGTCAGGCTCTGCATCATGCCCGGAAACACCTGGAAATCTCCAGAGAGGTGAAGCCACACTGATTCTCTGCCCAGCAGTAACAGTCCTGCTTGGCATGTGTGTAACTGTGTGGTTTGCTTTGCTCAGATCGGAGACAGGAACGGAGAGCTGACGGCCAGGATGAATGTGGAGGAGCTGATGGAGGCTCTAGGGGTGAAGGATGCGGATCTCTCTCCGTCTGAATCTGAGTTTAAAGTGCAGGGTAACACAGTCTCAGACAAATCATATCTATACAGTATGTGTATCTGCAGATGACAAGCACAACCTGACACCGACACACCACATTAAACACTTCACCCATCCTTCAGTATATGGGACAGCAGGGCAGGGTCATTATATACATGCATGTAATAAAAAATCTATCAATTTCAACATTTTTGTTTAGTTAAATTCAAAGTAGTAAAAATTGAATCAGAAAATCTGAAATAAAAATGAATGAAATTAGTATAGATATACTGTATTTTCAAAATAACAAAAAATCTTAAATGACCAATCACACAGCAACACTACTAAAACATAAACTAAAATGAAAATCTATAAATGAAATTGAAAATATTATTAAAACCTATAATAGTATCTCAATACGTAAATAACACTACAGTGGGGCTAGTCGATACACTATATGGTATTTTCACAATGGAAATCTGTTCAATTTGACATTGATTTTCAAAAGAATTCTTTTGAAGGGTTAAGAAAGCTTTTAGTGGAGTAACATACCATATATACAAATGTATGAGACAGCTTTCATAATCATGATTGACAGCTTACTTCAGTGCTGAAGTAATTCTGTAGAGTATGGCTGTCCAAAACTACATGTCTGCAGTCTGTAAATTGATATTACATGAATTATCATCAATATCTGCTTCTTTTCTCCAACAGGAGCCAGACCCAAGTTCACCAAGAAAGCCAGCATGGAGAGTGTGGACCTGTGGAAATACAGCTCTGAAAAGGTCACATGCTCAACATCTGAGTGACCAGGATTTTACCATGCAGGACATGAACCTGAATCAAAATCTTTTTTAGTTTAAACGCCTGTTAAACAAACTCTAACCCTAAAGTCAACATCAAATGATGGACTCTCATCCAGGAGCATGTCCTGCTCGGCAGAATCATGGTCGTGCAGAAACACAGACACGTGTTGCTTTAATGCTGTAGATGTGATGCTGCTGTGATTCAGGATGTGATGTTGATGTAATGTTGATTTGAGGCTGATGTGATGCTGATGTATGTTGCTGTTGTGCTGCAGAATGGAGATGCTCCGGATGTTGATGGTATTTCGAGGAGGTCGAGGAACCAGCTGTCTCAGTCTAGCAGAAGCAAAAGTTACGCAGAAAGTCAGTCATCAGATGAGAGACACTGGCTCGACTCACCTGTGGACACGGATGACATCACTGTCCATGTCACACCTGCAGTGAGTATCTATCTATCTATCTATCTATCTATCTATCTATCTATCTATCTATCTATCTGTCTGTCTGTCTGTCTGTCTGTCTGTCTGTCTATCTATCTATCTATACATACACGCACACACACACACACACACACACACACACACACACACACGTTGGTATTTGTGGTTTACAGGGACTCTCCATAGGCGTAATGGTTTTTATATCATACAAACTGTTTGTGCTATTGCCCTACACCAACCCTACACCTAACCCTACCCCTTACAGGAAACTTTGTGCATTTTTAGATTTAAAAATAAAACACCATTTAGCATGTTTTTTAAGCCTTTTGAATTACGGGGACATACGCAGTGTCCTCATAAACCACCTTCAAATTGTTATACCTCTGTCATACCCATGTCATTAAACAAATTTGTGTATATATATATATATATATATTTCACGACTTCACACTTACATATAATAAATAGAATAAGGTTTATGCGTATTTGGCGTGCTGTCCAAGGGGAGGGCTCTGAGCTCGGAATTTTGGCCCCCCTACAGGTTAGGACAGGAATAGTTGTAAGTGTAAGTGCGGAGAAGGGGTGGCGGAGGGATGCTGGAAAACTGTCAAGGAACAGAGGTAAGTCTGCTGTGTATATATACACACCTCTTATCTTGTTAACTGGGTTGATTACTGATTGTGCTCCTCTCGTGTTAATTATCTGAACGTGCTCATCCCAAACTTTTTTAATAAAACATCATATATATATACATACATACATACATATACTGCTTAGGTTTTGAAAGTTGCTAGTGCAGCAGTGTTTTAATGAGATGAACAGTTTTTTGCTGACAGTCATAGAGTGTAAGTGTGCAGATGTGTCTGTCTGCAGGGCTTTAATTCAATCTATGTTTTAAAGCGCTTCACTAAAGGTTTCACTTGATAGCCGTGGCTCTCTGTGTTCCTTTGTTAATCAATATACTCCAGCTGCGTGGCTGCTAATGCATCTGTGTGCATGTGACTTTTCCAGAGGACGGGGCATATATGAAAATATGTCTCAGTGTGTATCATTTCCTGCTGCTGACGCTTGTTCACGACTATCATCTTACATTACACTGTGACATTATTTTACCAAATTATTGGAATGCAAAAAGCATTTATACATTATAGTAGCATTTGTAGTAAAAATAAAAATTTGGGTATATTGTTTCAGATTATAAATAAATTTAGACTACTATTTTGATACTGTTTTAACTGCTTATTTGATCCTAATTGCAGCTTTTTCAACACGTTTACAATACAAAAGCAGTAATTTTGCATGGAGGCTTCACACACGATTGCCATTATTTTAGGATCATTTTTAGCTAATTTTAGGTTCATTGTTGACATGGTAATGCAAAAAAAGACCCCAGTCCTCGACCTTCGACACACACAGTGTCGGTGGCTGTTTTAGGGTTTACGCGCGTGACCAAAGGCCATAACACCGGGGTCAAGGGTTTCTATGGAAACCGTGATGATGTTATTTGGACAAAGACCTTTCATGGTCCATTCACTCGCTCTCTCTCTCTGTATCTCACCCTCCGTGTAACTGAATTATTGAAGTAAATGCATGAGCAACAGTGAGAGCTGAACAGAGACAGACGAGCAGTCAAGGGAAGGTGTAGCAGAGACCGGACGCTGACGGTTGACAGACATACAGGCTGAAGAATGTGAGACTTTGCTGTGCATGACTTTGTATTTGCATATATTTGTATGTGATCGTGTGTTTTAACAGTCTGCGGTCTTTGAGGGTGTGTTTAAATAGTTTGTTTAACAGTGTCTGTTCATTATTGACCCTAAATTCCATCCTCCCTCCCCCAACTGTCCCATAATCAGAGCCAAATTAATGAGTTGTTTTCCCACAGTCAGGCACAAAGATGGACAGAGAGAGAAAGATAGGACACACACTGATGGAATAGAGCGAGATGCGTCTGTGATTGGATGATCGGCTGTGGATTAATGAATCGCTCCATAAGTATTCATATTTAGACTCACTATTATAGTGATCTGCTGGCTTTATATTGCGTTGCATTGTAAGATTGTGCTGTCGGGACACTTGAATCTGAATGTGATTTGGTCTTGTGTTGCTCGATGAGCTGGGATGTGACGATTAAGCTTTGTCATGATAGGTGATTGTCTTAACTGTGGTTGAATGTTATTAGCATGCATGCTGATACAGGACATCGGTTGTTACAGTGGAATGTGCCGTTATATGTGCCTGGTTTGTGGAAGTGTTGTTGAACAGGGTTGGGTCGCTCATGCATGCTCATTTCACGCTGCTATTGACTGATTACAGATCACTGAATCAAACAGCAGCTTATGTGCCACTGGTTTTAAGGTGACCTTTGAATCAGGGTGACTGAGATGTGTTAAAAGGCATTTTAATTTTTAGTTATGAATCTTTCAAGATCTTTAGTTTTTGTATTTGAGTGTTTTGGTCTTGGTTTCTGTACCCTGTTGTGGAGAGTGTTTTAGTGTGTGTGCATCTGACCACTGAAAGGTCATCGTGACACACACACACACACACACACACACACACACACACACACACATACACACACACACACACACACACAGAGAGAGAGCTGTTAAGATGTAGATAAGAGCTCACATGAGCATTCACTAATGTCAGGACAGATACACCAACACATGACCAGGAACCCAAGGTTCATATACGCTCGTATAATACGGCATTTTCACTAATATGATCTGGTGAATGTCACCAAACATTTTAGGAATTTGTCATATTTCAGCCCATATATATATATATATATATACATATGTATATATGTATATATATATATATATATATATATATATATATATATATATATATAAATTACTTAAAACAGAAAACGAAAAACATTTCATGCTAGAAATATGAATTCTATTTATAGGTTCCAATCCTATCAATAGAATGAATAGAACTGGGTCCATTTCTCATTACTATAAGGTGAAAAAAGAAGCTTATATATTGTTTAAATAACAGTATTTACGTTATAGCTTTTTTTTTTTTTATCATACATCACAGTATCTTTAAATTTATGGTAATTTAGAAAATTACTGTAATTTTATAGTATACAAAATATCTAATTACAAAAGAAAAAATAATGTTTAGACATTTTTTTTGCATGGTGACATTCCCCCATTTTCATTACTATAATGTGAAAAAAATATATATATATATTGTTTAAATAATAGTAAAGTATTTAGATTGTGGCTATATTTATTATGCATGATAGTATCTTTAAATTTATGGTAATTTAGAAAAATTATATTACAGTAATTTTATAGCATGCAATAAAAGATTAATTACAAAAACAAAATAAACATCAAACGTAGAACATCTGGATGTATTAAATTAAAGAGACTTTTAAACTTTTTTAGACTTATAACGTAAATAATGTCACAATGCAAGAAAAAATAAAACTAAAAGCTTTTCTTTACGCTTTTTTATTTTATTATTATTTTTAGATCTTTTGATTCACATACTGTATATTATTTGTTCCACTTGTACTCCATGATGTTTTTGTTTTTCTGTATCATAAACATAACTTTCACCCATATGCTACATTTAGACTGTAGTGCAATATGATTTAGGCTCTATCCATTCAGAGTCTAATGGCTGTAAGAGTGACGGATGAACGTGACATAATTATCTTTTGAACGTGCACACTGATGTCATGCTGTGAATGTAGCTGGGCTGATTACAGCTGATTGTTCTGATGTGTGTTTTCTGCAGAAACTGGCTCGTGACGCGTCAGATGAGGATTGCTTCTTTGACCTGTTGAGTAAGTTTCAGAGCAGCCGTATGGATGATCAGCGCTGTCAGCTGGACGAGCCGCCCAATGGAGAGAACGCCGGAGGAGCAGATAAAAATAAACTCAATGACATGATCGGTCAGTCACACCGTCTCTCTGACACTCAAGAGATCTCACTGTTTCTTAAAGGAAGAGATCACACAGCTATCACTTACTCATCTCATGTTATTTCAAACACGTACGATTATGGATACATTTTAAAGAATGTTCCCTCTGCCTTATTTACATACAGTGAAAGTGGTTGATTTATGATGCAAATTAGTGCAAACAATGAGACTGCATTTGTTAACATTAGAAGTGTTTTTCATTGTTAGTTCATAATGTAGTTAACTAAAGCATGTATTAATTATTTTCAGCATTTATTAATACATTTTAAACAAAAGTTTTATCTGTTCATATTACGTAATGGACCTGAGCTAACATGAGCTCACAATGAACAGCTGTATTTATATCAAGTAACGTTTACAAAGATTAATAAATTCAGTGACAAATACATTGTTCGTTGTTAGTCAACTAACGTCAACTAATGGGACCTTACTGTTTTTTTCTTCTTCAATATTTTGAATGAATTTTATTCTTTGCATTTTCCCCTTTTATTTTAATTTTAAAGTTTTAGTAATTTACTCATTTTAAAGTCATAACTTTATTTTTCCCTGAAATCAACTTATAATGTACTAAAATTATATATTTTTTAAATAATTATTTTTTTTGCATTTGCATTTTCTAATTTGCTTGAAAAACAGTTCAGTCAGCACCACTTTTGTCCAACGATCTGACAAAGCTCATCATCAGTGTAAAACGATCACAGATTAAAATCATAAAGCGCGAGTTGTTTGTGCTGTTTCTCAGATGCCAACCTGTTGACGTCTCCTCAAACGGAAGAGCTCTTCGATTTGATCGCCAGCTCTCAGAGCCGCCGTCTGGACGATCAGAGGGTGAGCGTCAGTAACCTGCCCGGACTCAGAATCACCCACAATAACCTGGGCCACCTGTGTGGAGAGAATGACCCGCAGGAGCCCAGCGACGACTTCTTCAACATGCTCATCAAATGTCAGGTGAGGAATAGAGCCTTCAGTAATCAGTGAAATCTGTGACGGAAATGCATTGAGACTAAATTCGTCTGGTGTGTTTTATCTCACAGTGACTTTTGTTCTGTTCTAAACTCCAGTGAGCTTAGAAGTGCGTTTGGCATTCAAGGCTATGAACTAAAACTATTTAAACTCTCCCGGTTTTCATCCAAAATATCTTAAATTGTGTTCCGAAGACGAACAAAGCTTTTACGGGTTTGGAACGACATGGGGGTAAGTGATTAATGACAAAATTTTCATTTTGGGGTGGAGTATCCCTTTAATTACTCACCCTTATGTCGTTCCAAACCTGTAAGACCTTCATTCATCTTTGGAACACAAATGAAGATATTTTTGATGAATTCCGAGAGCTCTCTGACCCCCCCAAAGAATTCAAGGCTCAGAAGCATAGTTAAAATAATCCATGTGACATCAGTGGTTCAACCGTAATTTTACGAAGCTACGAGAATACTTTTTGTGTGCAAAGAAAACAAAAATAACAACTTTATTCAACAATTCGTCTCCTCTGCATCACCCTATAGTGCCATTTTGGAGAGTATCACACATGTAAACAACGTATGCTGTTCTGTGTCAGCAGCACCGTATGCGGATACGCTGTTTATGTTGTTTTAGTTAAGTTGTGAATCATGTTAAGTTAGTGAATTGTTTCAAGTTAGTGGCATCACTGCTGCTGGTTAGTTGCTCCCCAGCACTGCTGGACAAGTAGCTCATGTCTGTTTGTGTCAAATAAAAACACTTCCTAGTGAACTGACTGTTTCTCTGTGCATTTGTTCAGTCGTCCAGGATAGATGACCAGCGCTGCTCTCCTCCTGAAGGGGGTCCGCGGGCCCCAACCGTCCCAGACGAGGATTTCTTCAGCCTAATCCAGAGAGTTCAGGCCAAGCGAATGGACGAGCAGCGTGTGCATCTCCCATCTGACGAACAGGAGCTGGATGAAGATGAGAGTGAGCCAGGAGCTGCAGACTCCTGAAAAAAAAAAAAAACGGGGCCAAATAACACACGCAACGAGGACCGAATGAGATAGAACGTTTGATGGGGAGTGTTTTAGATTGACTCTTTCATGAGATGAAAAAATGTGCACAAAGAGACACATGTGAGACATGAAAACACAAGTGCCATCTCAGTATACGGTGCAGATTTATGCCTCCTGTGCTTTACAGCCAATGATCCATGACATTTGATAGAGTTTATACTGACTGGAGGAACAGATACTTGAGACGCAACTCTCTGGGCGAATTCACATTTGCAAACACTGCCTACAATGTTTCAGCACCTAATTAACAAAATTAATTCATTTAACAAATCAGGTGCAAACACTGCAAAAAATAAAAAGTAGTTTGGTCTTCTGTTTTTTAGCAAAATATCTAAACAGCAGGAGAGCTGATGTACTTTACAGAGACTGCACAGCATCCAAATGCCTGAAGCGGCTCTTTAAAAGAAAAAAAAAAAAAAAATGTCTGGATCTGAAAGTACAGTCAGTTATTATAACCTCCTTCTCCAATTGATTTTTTTTATGCATTTAGCAGACACTTTATAACCAGAGTGACTTACAACACAACGAAGGAACAAAAGCAAGAGACATTATCTATAAATTAAAATAATAGTTCACCCAGAAAGGAATATTTGCTGTTAATTTACTCACTCTCAGGCTATCCAAGATGTAAATACTTTTAGCTGAAACCGTGGTGATTCATAAAATGCAATTCAGCGACTGCCCATCTTTGAGAATAAAAAAAAGCATATCAGGCAACACAAAATGAATACCCGTGGCTCTTGACAATATTTTGAGGTCTTATGAAGCAAAACGATCCGGTCTGTGCAAGAAACTGAACATTAAATATAACATTATCACCTGTAATCCACAGCCTCAGACAAATGATCCGGTGTGATGTCTGGTTCGTGGACGAATCATTCTTCTGAACCTGATCTTTTCAGTGAACTATCTGAACCAGTTCTCCAAATCGAACTAAAACAGTTTGTGACTCGAGCAGCACAGATCTACTCACTTTCAGACATCTGACAGTCATAGCGGCGTATCTGATCCTATGATGAATTAAGTGATTCAGCGCTCCAGTTCTTCCAACACTCACTGAACTGAGGAAACAGTTCGACTTGCACCGATGAGCCGCTGATATGCGGATGCGTGAAATGAGCACTTGAATGAAGGGGCCCAAATTAAAGTTTTTATGGTTTCTAATGGTTTATATGAGCCGATGAAGTCTAGTTTATTCATTTTTTAATGCTTTAGACACGTAAAACATCCATTGTCTGAAAGAACCAGTTCGCAGAAAAGAATGTTCAAAAATTTTAATCTGAATCACAATGATCTGGATTTGGAAATCCCATGTTTTGCTATCCAGGATCAGGTAACCCGTCTTACTTTTGTGCCGGTTTTTCAAAGCAAAATTGGATTGGATCACCCTGATCCAGATACAAACTTTTTCAGATTTCCAAATATGGACAACTAGTGTCCCACAGAGCCCCTAACAGGACATGGTGATGGAAAAAAAAAAGAGATGGGGGAATGCAATATTTTGCATTCTAGATTTGCATTACATTCACACAAATAACTACTTCTGACTGGACCATCTCTGATGATTTTGCCAATGTAGTGTGTTTGATAATGACAGCTTAATTAATGTGTTTGATAATGACAGCTTTTTGGGGATTTGGGGATATATTACATGTTACAAACGTAGTATTTTTTGGACCAGTTTTAAAGTTTTATTACATTTTTGTTCTTGAAATCCACCCTTCTGCTGGGATCAAAATGATCCCAGTCTTACTAAAAAGTTTTGAACAACACAAACTGAGGATTTAATCTAGATCAAAACCAAGATTGGATTTTGTGATCTAATCCGAATTCAGAATCCTTTTTTTCTTTTGAACAACCCATTTTCATTGATTTGAGCCAATCTGATGGCCACAATCTGATCAGATTACTTTTGAACAACTGGCCCCAATTTTTCTGCTTGCCTGAAGCTTTGGATTACATGTAATAATGTCGTAAATAATGTTCAGTTTTGATTGTTTCACTTGAATAAGACCTCAATATAATCATCGGGAGCCACAGGTATTAATTTTGTGTTGTCTGATATGCTGTTTTTGACTCTCAAAGTGACGGTAGCCATTGACTTGCATTTTATGAATAATTGTGGTTTCAGCTAAAAATCGTCTTTACTGTTCTGGTCAAGAAATAACGTCACCTACATCTTGGATGGCCTAAAAATACATTTTGGTGTTTGGGTGAACTATGTCTGCTTTGTCCAGGCAGTAATAAAGCAGTGTTAGCTAATTGTATTGAGCAAATGCTGCTGACCTTTGAATCTGATGGATTCTATAATAAGCCTCATATCAGCACCAGGTTAAGTTGGACGGAGGGTAGATAATGCGATGTGGTGCTGGTGTTTAGTGAATTCGCCCTGTTGTTTCCTATGCCAGACTTTCAGATCAAGCTTCTCATTGTCACGTGTTTCTCGTCTATTGCCTTAATTAGACCTGCAGACTCTGATTGTATTCTTTGATATCGTGTTTTCTGAGCTTATCAGCAGTATTTGGTCCGTGTCCATTGACAGTATTCCCAGTGTCGCGCAGCTGCCGCTGTATCTTTCACCTTCTTAATCGCAAGTGCATTTTGTTTCAGCTTTAATCATTTAGCTGCTGATAGCACTGTAAAAAATTCAAGACATTAGGGCTGCTCTACATTCCTCTGTTTCTTTTGAATTGAAGATGCTGTTGTAACTCCACAGATGTATTTATTGAAAGTGTTGAGAAATCTGTAAAAACAAGCAAACAAAAATAGAGACTGTGAAAAGACTTTTTAAGTGTTGTTAATTGTGCGAAAGTATGTGAATGTGCATAAAAGCTAATTTAAGTTTGCACTTTCATGCTTCACAGCGCTTTGACTGAATTGACCAAAACAGCTTTTAGTTTCTGAATCAAAGAAGTGATTAGTGAGTTTTCCATAATTGGCTCCGGATCACTGAATTGTGCAGTTCAGACATCGACTGAGTTGCTTTAGTTGGTCAATATTTTAGTCATTTGTGGCTGACTGAAGAGCAGAGTAATGGCTCATTGATGGCATTTTCATGTAGAAGCATTAAAAAGTAATTTTGAAATGTAAATCCTCAGTATTTTGGAAGTAGAGCAATTTTAGTAAGTTTTGAGCATTTTTTAAAAAAAAAATTTTATTTGAGCAATTATTATATTGGAGGGAATGAATATATTTCAAGTCAATCCACTGCCATCTTGTGGTAAAAGAAAATAAGCAAATGCCTCAAAAATGTTTGATTTTTTTTTGTTAACTGGAGAAAGTGTTATGGATTATGTATCATTCCTAAATATTTATGAAGTTACTTTTATTTTAAGAAGCTAAACAACTATTCATATTGATGAATATGTTTCTGACTGATGCATGATGCTTGTAACTAACTCTCATTTCTAATATTATTTTATCTTACTACAGTGACCAAACCATCAGCTCACTGACTGAAATGAATAAAATATGGGAAGTATGTACTAGATTCATAAAGATGTGATGATGAGGTTAAGTATGGAGCTGTATTAGTAAATTATATATATATATATATATATATATATATATATATATATATATATATACACACAGTATATATGTATTATTTGTCATGGTTTAACTGAAATTACTGAAACTAACTGAGACTACATTTTGTAGTCCATTTGAGTTAACTATTTTCTCCCTGTATTATGATTTGCCTTCCACGTGCTGTAATAATATGGTGTGAATGAGTCTGAAAGCCTTTGAAAAGCCACTGCCCCCAATGTACATAATTGTTTTATATTTATTTTCTGTTCATGAACATGGAAATTAATCCCTTGCTTTTAATAAAATGTCGATGAACTTGATATTAACCTTTCATCTTCATAAGCAGAGAAACAGGCATGAGGCACTTTTGGCTCTGTCGACTGAAACTCTCTTAAAACACATTTTAAACACATTAAAGCACACATCACTCTCACTAAACTGTTTAATTTGTCTACTGTCAGTGTGACTATCAGAAGTGGACATACATGTTGTGTGGTTGGTGAAGGGAACTTCAAAGAGTATTCAGCCATCTTATAGGAGCGAACATGTTCAGTTTGTAGGGCCCTGTGAATGGCATAGGGAATAAGGGAACATCAGTTCAGTCAGGAAGGAAATTTAGCAACCATTTTTCGAGCATCATTACTCCAGCACTTTTGACTAAAATAAAGGCAGTAAAAAGAATTCAGAACAATTTCAGAACTCAAAACCTTCTGAAACACCAGGATTTGAAATTGGGAGAATGGTGTAGTTACAATTTCCCCTCGACATGCCTCTTAACATGCACAATCATCATATGTATTCAAGGAGGAATCAGTACAAATGCGAACACGTCTTTTGTAAAACAACAAGTACTTTTAAAATTTAATAGCAACAATTAAGAAATTAAGCAAGCAAAAGCAGATTCCACACTGAAAAAGATTGTTGAAACTGTTGTGGTTGCATTTCGATTTTGCCTGCCTCAGCTTTAAACATATACGGCTCTATCACAGTGCTTGCCATTTAAGAGTATCAAAACACACAACATGCTGTAAAGGAGGGAATGGCTATGATGTGATAAAATAAGACAGTTGTCACATATGCCCTCAGTCTGCCCTAGTTAGAAACTACACTTCCTGTCCCTCACCTGCACTCACTCGGCCATCACCCACACCTGTCAAGCCCTGCCTAAAGCCCGAGACACACTGCACGATTTTTGGCTGTCCCAGACAAAAGACTGGCATCGTGAAACAATCATTGTGATTTCTGATTTGCCATGATTGATTCACAATGCCAATCTTTCATCTGGGACAGCCGAAAATCATGCAGTGTGTCTCGGGCTTAAAAGCACACAACACTAGCCATTCATGTTCTGATCTCAACTAGGACTATGGATTCCTATCTGTGAGGATTCCCTTCTTGTATTACCTTCTCGTATGTTATCTCCAGCAATCACCTACATTAAAGGCATAGTTCACTCTAAAATGAAAATTCTGTCTTACTCACCCTCATGATGTTCTAAACCCATAAGACCCTAGTTCATCATTGGAACACAAATTAAGATATTTTTTTTTTAAGAAATCTGAGAGCTTTCTGATACTGCATAGACAGCAACGGAACTACCACGTTCAAGGCCCAGAAAGGCAGTAAGGACATCATTAAAATAGTCCATGTGACATCAGTGGTTTGGAACGACCTACATTTCTCCATTTAACCACCTGTTCAATAAATACCTGCTTTAGTTCACTAATTTTTGTCTTCAGCCTTGTTTATATGCTGACGTAAAATAAGACCTACAGTACAAACAGCATGAACCCAGCAGAGTATTCGCCTGACCACCCTGCTGACCTGCTCTTCTCCCTCTCACAAGATGGCCAACCTCTAGAAGACTATGACATTTACATTTATATTTAGTCATTTAGCAGATGCTTTTATACAAAGTGACTTACAAATGAGGACAATGGAAGCAATCAAAATCAACAAAAGAGCAATGATATGCAAGTGCTATAACAGTCTCAGTTAGCTTAACGCAGTACACGTAGCAAGTTTTTTATTTTTTTATTTTTTATTATATAATAAATAAAGATAGAAAAGAAAAAGAATAGAGCAAGCTTGTGTTAGAGGCCACTTTTGTTAATTGTATAATAAATAAAAAGAAAACATAGATAGAATACAAAAAAAGCTAGTGTTAGTATTTAAAAAAATTATATATATATATTTTTTTTAGAATAGAATTAGAATGGAGAGTGCTAGAGTTAGAGGGTCAAATAAAGATGGAAGAGATGTGTTTTTAGCCGATTCTTGAAGATGGCTAAGGACTCCGCTGCTCGGATTGAGTGGGGCAGGTCATTCCACCAGGAGGGAACATTTAATTTAAAAGTCTGTGAAAGTGATTTTGTGCCTTTTTGGGATGGCACAATAAAGCGATATTCACTTGCAGAACGTAAGCTTCTAGAGGGCACATAAGTCTGAAGTAATGAATTTAGGTACAGGGGTGCAGAGCCAGTGGTGGTTTTGTAGGCAAACATTATTTATGCGAGCAGCTATTGGGAGCTATTGGTAGCAAATTGATAAACAGAGGTGTGACGTGCATTCTTTTCGGCTCATTAAAAATTAATCTTGCTCCCGCATTCTGGATTAATTGTAAAGGTTTGATAGAACTGGCTGGAAGACCTGCCAAATTGCAATAGTCAATCCTGGACAGAACAAGAGCTTGAACAAGGAGTTGTGAAGCATGTTCCGAAAGAAAGGGCCTGATCTTCTTGATGTTGAATAAAGCAAATCTGCAGGACTGGGCAGTTTTAGCAATGTGGTCTGAGAAAGTCAGCTGATCATCAATCATAACACCAAGATTTCTGGCTGTTTTTGAAGGAGTTATGCTTGATGTTCCTAACTGGATGGTGAAATTATAATGAAACGATGGGTTTGCTGGAACAACAAGCAGTTCTCTCTTGGCAAGGTTGAGTTGAAGGTGATGGTCCTTCAATCAGCAAGAAATGTCTGTTAGACAAGCTGAGATGCGAGCAGCTATCGTCGGATCATCAGAATGGAATGAGAGGTAGAGTTAAGTATCATCAGCATAGCAGTGATATGAAAAGCCATGTTTCTGAATGACAGAACCTAGTGATGCCATGTACACAGAGAAGAGAAGCGGTCCAAGAACTGAGCCCTGAGGCACCCAGTAGTTAGATGTTGCGACTTAGATACCTCACCTCTCCAAGATACCTTGAAGGACCTATCTGAGAGGTAAGACTCAAACCACTGGAGTGCGGTTCCTGAGATGCCCATTACCAATAGGGTTGACAGGAGGATCTGGTGGTTAACCGTGTCAAAAGCAGCGGATAGATCCATCAAGATAAGTATTGAAGATTTGGAATCCTCTCTTGCAAGTCTTAGGACTTCAACAACTGAGAACAAGGCAGTCTCAGTTGAATGTCGACTTCTGAAACCAGACTGGTTGCTGTCGAGGAGGTTGTTCTGTGTGAGAAAGGCAGAGACTTGGATGAACACAGCTCATTCAAGTGTTTTAGCAATGAAAGGAAGAAGAGAAACCAGTCTGTAATTCTCTAAAAGAGATGGGTTAAGGGTGAGTTTCTTAAGTAGTGGGGTATACGAGCCTGTCTAAATGGTGAGGGAAAAACACCAGTGTGAAGGGGTGTGTTAATGACGTGAGTGAGTGCAGGTAAAACTGCAGGAAAAATGGCTTGAAGGAGATGAGATAGAATAGGATCAAGCGGACAAGTAGTAGGATGATTAGAAAGGATGAGTTTCGAGTGTATGTTTGCTGGTAAGATGTCCTTGACAGATTGTGCTGTGGAAAATTGTGCACTGATGGTTTTAATTTTATTGATGAAGAACGTGGCAAAGTCGTCAGCTGTTGATGAAGGAGGGGGAGGAGGAGGATTAAGGAGCGAGGAAAATGTTTTAAAGAGCATGCAAGAGTTAGATGAATTGTTAATTTTGTTATGATAGTATGTCCTTTTAGCAGTGGAGACATTAGCAGAGAAGGAAGAGTGACTGATACACATTAAGGTCCGTAGGATTTTTTGATTTGCGCCACACCCTTTCAGCAGCCCTGAGCTTAGAACGATGTTCGTGGAGAACATCAGACAGCCAAGGGGCAGAAGGGGTGGTATGGGCTGGCAGAAAGAGCAGTGGCAGTGGAGCAGAAAGTATCAGTAGCACTGTTAGCATTAAGAGATGCTAACTGTTTAGGGGGAGGAAGCGAAGATGAAACCATAGCAGATACCCGAGAGGGTAAGAGTGAGCGTAGGTTACGTCAAAAGATGACATGTGGAGGGGTATGTATTGTGTCAAGAACCATGTTGAGGTTAAGAGTGAGGAGGAAGTGATCCAAGGTGTGCAGTGGAGTAACCAGTACATGATCAGTGGAGCAGTGTCGTGTGTAAATAAGGTCCAGTTGGTTGCCTGATTTATGAGTAGCCATTGTTAACACTCTCTTGAGATCAAAAGAGGCAAGCAGAGTGTGGAAGTCGGCAGCCTGAGGTTTATACGTGGATACTGATGTCTCCAAGCATAAATAGGGGAGTACCATCCTCAGGAAAGGTTGAGAGCAGCACATCTAATTCATCCAAGAAGTTACCTTGTGGTCCTGGGGGTCGATAACAACTACAAAATGGATTTTAAAGGGGTGGGTAATAGTGACCGAGTGTGATTCAAAGGAACTGTTAATACCCAGAGAAGGTAAAGGAATACATTTACAAACATTAGAGATAAGCAGACCAGTACCACCACCTCTTCCAGTCAGACGGGGAGTGTGGGAAAATGAGAAATTATTGGAGAGTGCTGCAGGAGTAGCAGTGTCCTCTGGTTTGATCCACGTCTCTGTCAGGGCCATGAGGTTTAGTCTTGAATGACTAGAAATGGATGTAATGAAATATACTTTGTTTACTGCACACTGACAATTCCAGAGACCAATAGAAAAAGAAAGGAGTGTTTTAGCAGACATAGACAAAGTGCACGGGTTGTTAGGATTGTGCTGCCTGTAGTGTGTGATGCGTGGTTTGCAAACGAGGAGGAGTTCCTCATGCTCTGGTGTCCTGGAGCAATGACACCCTGAAGACTGTCTTCTGGAATGAGTTGGATGTTCCACTTTTCCAACAGTTACCAGCAGGAACTACCACCTGTACCCTGGAATTATATTTTGAATATGTGCTGTGGCTGAGTGGCTCTTCACTCACTGTAGGCAATGTGAGCAACAACATCAGTGCCACAAAGGCACAGCATTCCCAGTCCACTCTAGTCTTCTTTGTGTCTGCGGTCTTCACCACAGAGACACCATCTGCCTCTGAACTCCTCCCAAGGCCTTCCCCACCCCTCCTCAAACCTGCCACTAAGCCAAAGCCAGATAAAGTACCTGCTGCAGATACCGAGCCCAGAGAGCACCTTACCCCATCCACCATGGTCACAAAGCCATAGTCCACCTCAAAACCTCAGCCCACCAAGAGTGATGAGACAGTGCCTGCCAAAGTCCTTTCATGGAACAAGGTGACCCTGGAGCCAGAGCCTGCAGCCCAACTCATCCCAGAGCCTGAGCCGGTTGTCATGTCTGACCAGATTCGTGAGCTGGCACAGATGACCGTCCCACTAGGAATATTACTGGAGCATGATGGTTTTGAGTCGGACCCTGCCCTTGACCACTCGCTCCCTGCTGCACAGTTTCAGCCCATGAGCACAGGCAATGTAATTCCCTCCTATATCCAAACCATGCTTCCTCCCCGGGTTCCTTCCAACACAACTCTCCTGCATCTTCGTTGGTTCCACCCAGTTCTGAATCTCCTGCATCTCTGAGAGTTTAAAGTCTCCTTCGGTGATGTCATTCCTGCCCAGCCTTCCTCTCTCTCCTCCTCTGCCAAGTCAAGCCAGTTCTTTGGTCCTGTCTCTACTGGGTCCCTTCAGCTCTTCAATCGGTGGTCCCACTGAGTGGTTTGGATCTACCTTGGGCCTTCCGGTCTCCAGCTCTGCCTTGGTGTGATAATCCCCTAGCTCCACCTCTGGCCTCATAGCCCCTGACTCCACCTCAGGCCTCTGACCAATCAGCTCCACCTTGGCTCCATGCTCCCTCGTCTTCACCATGGACCGTCATCCCACTTTCTCTGCAGGGCTCCCTCGTACCTCCAGGCCTTTGACTATGCCTCAATCCTCCATCCATTTGACTCCAGTGGGCTCCGTCTTCCCTCTGGCTCCACCTTTGTCTTTGTTCACTCTGGCTCCACCGTGGCCTTCCGGGTCCCTTCCTTCACCTCAGTCCCTTGAGCCGTTGCTCCACCCTGGTCCTCCAGAGTAATCATACCTGGTGTCTCATTTCCTCAGCTTCATCTGGGTCTTCATCTCCCATAGCCCCACCACCTCTGTCTGTCGGGTCTCTGGCTCCATCTAGGTTCTGCCCTTGTATTGGTTCCGCCGTAGTTCCCTCTTCCTGTCTGTAGTCTGGCTGGCTCTGTGGTGTTTCCCTTCACCAGCTCCTTCACTGCCCTCTTACTCACAGTTCCCCTCAATGCCTTCCTCATCAGCATCAACCAATGCTCCTTCAACTCTGTAACTGTTTTTATTGCCATTATTTACCTGCCTTTCTCAGTTTAACCACCTGTTCAATAAATACCTGCTTGGGATCACTAATTCATGTCTTCAGCATTGTGTATAACCTGACAGTTTATTTATTGGAGTTTATTTCCATTTCTACAATAGGAAATGCCCTTCAAATTGACTTTTTATTCACAGAGAGTGAAAATGAGGATAGAAAGGATAATTTTTTTTTTTTTTTACAAATATTGGACCTTTTTTGGTGCAAATATCTGAATTTATAAACTAACCTTGACAAACTTGAATCTAAAAATCTGAAACTGCACTTCATGACCCTTTAAAAAAAAAGATAATTTCACACAAACATTGCAATAAAAATTCAGTTTAAGGCTTTCTAATATGACATACCTACTGAAATTTATAGACATTAAATGAATATTCATATAAATACACATGGCTATATGCATATCTACTGTGGATAACATTTTCTCAAATAAACAGTAAAAACAGTGAAATATTATTGACAGACTATCCTTGTACAGTTTAACCTGCCATAAGAGTTTGGACAAAAATCATGGCTGATAATTACTTCAAACACTGAGGCTACATGATAATGCATGTGAAAATGGTCAGAATGCTGAACCCTTTTCCTGAAATGTGAAGAAAAGAGAAGCAACCAATCATGAGCTCTGATCCATCTGCTACATTCCTGCACTCCCTCCCAGCAGCCCTCCGTCTTCCCAGTGTGCCGTGCGTCAGCCGGAGCCTTGCGGTGCTATATAAAGCGGTGGTGGGCAGAGGGAGGGCTGCTGTGCAGCGGGTCACTCAGACAGACAGGAGCCGGAGACGCTCAGCCTTCACTGGACCACAGAGAGACACACAGAGAGACAGACAGGTCAGTACACTGAGAGGAAGTGCAACAATACAGCACGGAAATGCCTTATCATGTGTGTTTGTGTGTGCATGAGAGAGAGAGAGAGTTAAGCTCTTTAAGGTCTTGCTGTTCACAGGCTGATCAGTGTAAAGCTGCATGAGAATGTGTTTTGACAGCTGCAATGTCAAACGGACAAACGCGCAGATGCATGTGTGTTGTTTCATCATTTTGCAGTCTCTGTGTGTTTTCTCATGAGCTGCTTAATGCAGTGATGATCTCATGCTCAAGAATAAAACTCTGATGGAATCAGTCGCACGTTCTCCATTGTAAACACGGCCTCATTTACGTCAAACAGAGCTGCTCTCCTCTCTTAAAGCTACAGCAGCACTGTTACTATGGCAACAGCAGAAATGTGTTTTTCCGATCGGGTTTGATAATGTGAAGCGGTCGTGGCTCTGGTTTTGTGGCAGACAGCAGCTGCTGCCGTAAAGGAACATCTTTTTTTAGTGTCTCCTCATGACAGGAGGGTCATGAAACTACATGATAGGATGGGATCGAGGTTTCCCTCATATCAGTGTCACCAGAAAGTGAGCACAAGGTGTCCACAGATGCGTCACATGACCCTGAGTCCCATTAAAACACATGCAGCTAGTTCTAAATTTTGATGGCTGATTTATGAGGTCATACATGACATTTAATCTAGTCTGGAGACACTTGCTGGGATCCCATATTCCCAAAAATAATCTATTCCTGAACAGGGTACAAAATAGGGCTTGAAAGCACATTAAGCTACCATTCAAAAAGTGTTGTTCATATCCTAAATATTATATTTTACTGTTATTTTGATTACAATTGACTACTGCCATTTTTGCAACCCTTACTTGCAACCCAAATTTGTGTCAGTACAGCTTAAAAAAGTTATATACACAATTATATAATAATTTTATATAATTATAAAATGTAAATTAATAAAATTAAAATTAATAAAACTTTAATATATATTTTTAAAAAATATAATAAAGAGATTTATTAGTTTGATAATTTTTCTTTAAGTTCACAAACGCTGTGCATTTTTCAAACATGACTGGAGTACATTTTATAAGAAAATACTATTTCAGTCTCTCTATTTAAACATTTCACGTTTAATTCATTGTGTTACTTGCCATTTCTTAATTGTGAATCTGTGTAATTGTTTACTAGCAATTTCTGAGTGAAAATAGTTTTTAACGCCAGTTGTTTTAGTTTTTTTTTTTTTTTTTTTGGTGGGGAAAATCATGCAGCAACTGGGTTACACTACATTGATAATATGTTAAATGAGTTCAAAATGACTATTTGAAAATATTACAGGAATGCACAAAGTTTAATGGCATCATTGATATCTGTGTTAAAATGCATTGCATACAGAAGATGAAGGTTTCATTTGTGGCTGCTGATGTGAGCAGCTGTCTGCGGAGCGATCCAGCTCATATTTACACCAGCTTTTAATAGAAAATATTACAAACAGCTCTGTGCACCTCAGGTTGCATTTGTGCCTTCTCGTCTAGGACTCTTGACATGAAACTCTGTAGAGTTACGCTGTCTAGTAACAACAACAACAAAAAAAAAGTGTTACATTACCAAAGCATTACATAATCAAAGTCCAAAGTCAAACCTTTCTAACTTTTGATTAATTTTGCTGGCTGATGCACACAGTGACACCTTATTGCACCTCTTGAACCAATGTTTGAGTAGTCATGGCAACATTGTTTCTACCAAAACTGCATAATTATTATGTTGGTTTCTGAAAGGAGCAAATGGGAGTTTACAGGGAGTCAATATACTGTATATATACATATTATATATACATATACATACATATATATATATATATATATATTAGGGGTGGCACGGTACACAGATGTCACGGTTCGGTACGTACCTCGGTTCGGGGGTCACGGTTCAATACGATTTCGGTACAACGGGTGGTGGGGTGGGGGTGGAATCTACTATGCTCAGTTTCTTTTCATTTATTTTGAACAGACAGTAGTGCAAATTACTACTTTTTCCATCTAGATGTGAAAATACTAAATATTATTACATGTTATATATATGAAATCTGTTTTGTTTTCATTGTGAGTGTACACAAATAAAAGCAGACCTTTATACAGTGATTATTAATAAGACAATATGTGTTTAAAGTTGATTCTGCTGGTATAAGGAAACAGTTGAAGTGATCGCGCCGGAGCGCACGCGCACGCGCACACACACACAAAACACATCAGTTCCAGCATTGCTAACTTGACAGCGCAGTTGGTACTTTATCAAAATAAAATACAGTGAGCCCAACATCAGCGCCCTCCTCTGTGTCACCATTGGAATGCGACTGAAGTACAAAGCCTATCATTTACATAATAAATAATAGTTTAGCATTCAGATAAGTTACATCGCAAATATGGAAATATTATGGAATATTTGGATTTGTGCCGAATGAGAGAGGTATGATACACAAGCACAAAGCTCCATTTCGCAAACAGTTGAGTGCGCAAGCCTTTAAAGTATACTCCCTTGTCAGTCTATGTGAGAGACGCGTTCACAATCAGAACATGGTCACTGTCTAGTGGGCTTTGTTTTCAAGTGCGCAACTCATGGCATTTGCTGTTCTGCTGGCGGTTTTCAAACACGCTGCATTACTGCGGGCGCCCCCTTCTGGATTGGGGGTGAATTGCCTGTATTCGTCGTAAGGCCTCATGCATCGAACTGAGACGCCCATACCGTGACGGTTCGGTACGAATACATGTACCGTGCCACCCCTAATATATATATATATAATCCTTTTGAAATTTTACCTATAAGAAAAACGTTGACATGATAAAACACATAGTAAAGTAACACACTTGTGGCTTCAGCTTCCATTTACTACAGTCACATACATTTTCTTAAACATAAAAATATTATAAATATTTAATGTATAATAATATGTGTACCTATTTTGGTATCATTCAAGTTCAACTAAATTAAAATTATTATTTTAAATGAAAATGGTTATTTTAGCACAGCAAGTTAAACTAAATTTAAATGAGAACTGTTGCATTGGCCGCTAGTAGGTAAAATTAAAAAAAAAAAAAGTTTATTATTTATTTATTTCAGTTAACATTTACTCTATTTATATATTTATACCAATAATGTTTTTTTTTATGGTTTTAATTTTAGTAATAGTTAACTATAATAACCTACAATTAAACATGTATAATTGTATGTATACATTTATAATTAAATTGGTATCATTTTATAAATATAATTATATAAATATTTTTATGCTTTGTTATGTGTTTGAGCTTATGTCTCTATATTAATATCTAAGTAATTTTGAGTCTTGAATGATAAACTAAAAGTATCATAAAGTGTCAGCTCTGTATAGTCAGAAGGACTCATGAAAAGCAGTCTGTTGTAATTTAGTCATATGCTCCAGCTTGCTAAATTCTTGAAAAGCAGATAAAGTAATGCAGATACTGTGCATGTGGACTAACATTTAAACACAAAATGAATGCTTTATTTCTAAATATCTCTTGAATTTTCCAATCTATCAAATAATAAGGGATGAGTAAGCCATTAATTACACAAGAAGTAATCGGGACTGAAATGGCAGCGTTTACTGAGAATGAGTCACAAACTGCACTGCAGTTTATAAGGCTGAACTGTAAATAATACAAGCATGAACACAAGCCATTAAACCTGCTATGATTCTCAGCTAATGCTTTCCATATAGACACTTCACGTCAGTAGAAATAAGACATGTCGCTGCAGAGAGCGAGAGCTGCCGGACCTGTGTTTGCTTCACGTGCTCTTGAATCTCTACCATAATCAATTCATCAGCATCATACAGTACATTACACGCATGTAGACCATACAAACACCCTGACTGTCTCACAACTGTCTCAGAGTCCTGCAAAATCACCATAATAGGCAGGACAGGCAGCGCTGAAGTGTCCGGTGCTGATTCAGGCCTTTGGGTGACATTTACAGTGGCACAGGGTCACCCACATATAAATCAGCCTGCTGGAGAACAGATCAGTACATTACATAACACTTGCAGTGTGTCAGTGGAGTTCACTGCACAAAACAAAATAGACATGTGCTGCACTTCCAGTTTTGGGAGGAGTACAATTTTGTATCTTAAACAAACAGACGCACACTTGACCAGGAATGTGTCTGAAACCACTTCCTGAAGCACTTTAGGTGATCCGGTTGCAATGTGTTTCAGTCAGTCTTTTCCTGATTGCATAGTTTTCTGATCGGTAAAGACACATGAAGTGCAAATAGTTCCAAAAACTCAGCAGTGTTTGACTATATGTGAAAAATACAAATCAGTTTGTAAGACTTTGAACCCTATAATGTGAATTCTGGAATAGCTTTAATGTGCCTTGCATACCATAGTTGTTATGCTGGCTTGACCAAACATTAGACAATGGAAGGAATAGGAGTGGCATGCTTTTGTATTATTTCATAACCTCATAATGTCCTCACATTTCCATATTTGAAAGGAAACATGACCAGACTCGTTGCTTCAGCTCAAGTTTCATTTAGGTTCATTTACAACAGTCAAATACATTTTCTTATGCATAAAATTATTAGAATACATGTATCAAAAATATTAGAAATATTTGTAATACTAAAAATATAGATAGATATTTTTAGTATTATAAATATTTTATGCTTTATGCAATATTTGAGCTTATATGAGTGTATGTGTGATATATTAATATTAATAGCTGAGACATTTTGAATCTCGAATAGTGCCTTCTAACACATGACACATCATAATAATAATGAAACATATTTGTGCCAACTCTGTTGGTCTCTCTGCCAGGGCAAAAACATTTAATAATGGATATAGTCACCTTTGTTTGAGTAACCCTTACTATTAAAAACAGTCTGTAAAACCTCAGACACAGTTGGCTTAAAGCCGTAGCAAATGCTTCAACAGTGAGCAGAGATCTCTGACAGTCATTCATATAAGACAATCTGCTCGCAAAGCTTCATCTTCATTAGGATAACTTACTATAGCACTGCTCTTTCAAAATAGCATTGCAGCACAGACCAGCAGGACCAGTTGAGAATTCAGCATTTGCATGCGAGGCACTGCGGGTCACATGACCAGCTGTGCCGTCACAAGAAAAAGGGATCTGTTTACACTTGCCATCCAGACGCTCCAAGACGGGAGTATTTCAGCCTGATTGCAGAACTCCAGAACAGTAAGACACACTCTTTATAAGCTTCTCTCTCTCTTTCTGCTGTAGTGTTTAGAGTCTTTATGCTTTATGAATCCTGTCTGGAGACTCAGTCATAGTGGTGGGTGTGTCATCTGAGTGTCACTAACCTCTACACTTGAACAGACGACTGACAGAGCTGTTTCATACAATTTATAACGCAGAGAACATGCTCAGCTGTTAGGCTGCAGTCTACTGTTGGTCTATGCAAGCCATGGTTGTGATTAAGTATCTGAATTATTTTCATAAACACGTCACATGTGAAACTAACTCCAACTTGAGACCAAAAAAAAAACAAAAAACCTCTGCAGCAATAACTGATAAATATATGTAAATAAATGAGTGTTTGAGAGTTTTGAATTCCAGTTAACTTTAAACTGTTTACAGTGTCAGGCAGTAATGGCTCTACACGTCTATAAGCAGGGTTCCTCTTTTGGTTTTGTGTTGAGGTGTGACAGCTCACATACGTCACAGCTGTGAGGAACATCAGCTCATTTTTGCGTTCATAACCATCTCATAGTGCCTCTGAATCTAGTTTTTGATGTAAAGATGGGTAGATTGATGTCTCTAATAGTGTCATTGGCTGCAGGGTTTTAAAAATGTTCTTCACAGCTGTATTTTTATGCCAAAAACAGCTTTCATCTGACGCACAAGTAAGGGATAATCAACGGCTAGCCGTACATTAAAGGATTTTAATGCATGACGTGGAGGCAAAGAACCGCCCGACGCGAAGTGCATTAAAATCCTTTAATGCACGGCTAGCCGTTGATTATCCTGCTTGTTCCATGGTCATTTGCCAAGTTGTAGACAAGTTAAAACTAGTATTGCTCTTTGCAGCGCACTATTTGACCGGATGGGTAAAAATTAGTTATTTTCGTCAGTTATGGCATGTTAGCACTAGCATTCTGCCTGCTTCAAATCAGACACAGAGATGAAATAGTGCGGTATATAATAGACCACATTTATTTGAATGAATTATAGCATGTATTTCAATTAATTATTATCAGAGATATGACAGTTGTGTGTACCTGCTTGCTGCGTCTGTGCGTCTATCTACAAACAATTACTTCAAAAACAGCGATTTTATCACCTCGTTGCTGGGGAATATAAGGTAGCGATCTAGTATCTAGGCTATTTTATTAATAAAAATCACAGGCAAGCGTTGACAACAAGTTTATGTGTGTGTGCAGCGCAATCTGCAATTTCTGACCTCTCTCTCTCTCCGTGTGTGTGTGTGCGAGCGAGTAATGCGTGTTGGTTAGGTAAGGATATAATTGACGACGGGCCGTTGGACTATTAGAAAAATAATGCACACCTGAGGTGGTGATGCGGTCACGATGCGAAGCGGAGTGGCCGTTACACCTCGGGTGTGCATTATTTTTCTAATAATTCAATGGACCGAAGTCAATTATTCCGCTTATACTATGGTTGCCACACCTCAAGACATCGATCAGATGATATATTTCAAGGCATTCGTCCGGTATTTCTACTTAAATCGCTGTTGTGAGTAGGATTATTTCTTCCGCGTTTCATCCAAGGCCTCCGTTGCTAATTCCAAAACGTCATTTTAAACCTAGTAATGGAGGCTTGAGCCGTTGATAGCAGATTAATGAAGTTAATACAGTTAATAACTAAGTTATGAGAGAGAGAGAGAGAGAGAGAGAGAGATAATTACCTCTGTGCGTCTCTCAATAATGTTCGGCAGCAATGTCTCTAGTTATAGTGAAACTTAGTTCCTTTTGTTCACGAACAGCGCCGATGTTGTTACCTCGCTTGTGAGAAATCATGTAGTTTTTAAGTTGTTTACTGATAAAATCGTCAGAGTAGCGCTAACAACATTAGCGCAATGTATGTTAGTGTGTGTGCAAACTGTAACTGTAATGTGTGTGCGGTCTGTGAGGGAGAGAGAGCGGGAGAGATAGAGTATGTGCTTTCCATACATAATAAAGCGTAATTTTGTGGTAAAAACATGGACATGATCTGTCGTTTTTATCATATTGTTTACTATATTTATTTATTTGGCCAGTGTCGTTGTGGGTGTTGGTTATTTTGCTGTTGTAAGACCTTTGAAATAACAGAAATCATTTGCCGAAGTGATATGGTCATGTAATGCGGTCAAGAGCTGCCTGGAACTACGTTCGCCGTGCGTTTCCCTGAAAATAATTGCACACCTTAGAACGTTCGGCAGCCAATCAGATTCAAGCATTCAACGGCCCCGTAGTATAAACGGTTATATTTCATACCTGCCAGCCAATCAGAATCCAGTATTCAGACAGACCATGGAATAATGCAAAATATTTCATAAGATTGCATGGACAGT
This sequence comes from Onychostoma macrolepis, assembly GCF_012432095.1. Lineage (NCBI taxonomy): Eukaryota > Metazoa > Chordata > Actinopteri > Cypriniformes > Cyprinidae > Onychostoma > Onychostoma macrolepis. The sequence goes on along the minus strand of NC_081159.1, from coordinate 37,631,955 downwards.
TTGATTTACACATGAAAAGTTCCTTCTTTTTTGTTGTTGAGATTATTATAGTACAGAACATACTGCAACACTTTAACATACTGCAGCTTTCAAAATTTCAAATAAAGAGCTTTTACTGAAACTGAACTGTAAAAATAAGGTCTTGTGAACAGATAAACATCAACACATGAACACATTTGCACTGCTCAGCAGAAGCACTGGTGATAATGTGGTGAAGTGTGTGAAAGCTCATGCTGTTCTTGTCTGTGTGGAGCAGCTGAAGAATCCCTGATCATTTCAGTCAGACTTCAGCTTCTAAGTACATACTTGTGTGTAGCAGAGTATTGCATGGGCAAGATTTGGGACAAACTACTTCACATTGGCACTGTCTTACAGTTTTTTAAAAATTGCTTTGGTGCAATTTTCACAAGCAATTGGTCAATTTTCAAAACTCTTAGTACTAATATCACAACAGATCATCAAAAGTGCACTTTTTTCAAACATTTCAGCATATTTTCAATTGTGTTAGTACAATTCAATTGTGTTGGTTTGGTACTATTTTCTTACTTGTGAAAATAGTACCAAACCAATTAAAATAAATAAATAAATAAATAAAAAATCTGTAAAAAGTGGTGGGTACTAGTTTGTTGAAAAGGTAGCTAGAAGCAGGTTGAATTGTACAAAACATTGTCAGACTTCAGTGTCAGTTCACACTTATTTGTGCACATTTTACAGTTGCTGCATCCTGGACTTGATACGTAATGTACAGTAGATGCACAACATCAACAGTGCATGTTAGCAAGCAGCAGCACTGTTAGTTCATAGCTCATTCATTAACTAATGCTAACAAATGTGACCTTTCTGTAAAGTGTTACCATTTTATATATATATATATATATATATATATATATATAAATAAAATGGTATATACATAAGTGGGTGCAAATAAATATTCCATCCAAACCACGTTTTTACTCAAATACCTGCTCGGAAAAACAACAACAACAACAACAATAACAACAACAACAAAACATTTTCGCGGGAAATTGCACGTGCGTGTCGCGTGTGACATGATCTGTTAGAGAAAAGCAGCTCGGTAAAGACAAACGTTTGTTGTCACTAGTATGGACAAAAAAATTTACATGATGGCATGTAAATGGCAAATCTCATGCGAATCGCTGGTTGTAAAAACAAAGAAACAGTAACTTACTCTGTCCATCTGTTCTGCATCCGCGCAGAGAAACAGAGCCGAAGCACAACCAAAGTAACTTTCTCCCGCCAAACGCGTGAAGTTTAGAGACCAATTTATTATAGCTTTAAAGGCACCTCAGCATAAAACAGCTCTATTTGTAAGGATCATAATAGATAAGGCGTCAATGGTCGTAAAAAAATTAAATGAGTGTAAAAGACACTGGCCTTATATTACAAGTTGACCTCAGAGGAAAAAAAATGCATGATAAGTAATATTCATAAATTCATATCTGGAGAAAAATTTATTTGCCTCACTCATGGTAAATGTTCATTTCAGACAATAAGAAGTATTTAACTTCACACAGGCTACAGTAGCAGACAATGAAACAATATATTACAATAAGTTTATATGTATAGCACATTTAAAAACCACTAGTGTTGACCAAAGTGCTTTACAATTAAAAAAAGACAAGCAATAGAAACACAAAGCATTTAAGCACTAGAGAGACAATTAAAAGTAAGAGGCTAAAATAAATTAAATTAAAACAAAATAGAGGAGAAATGCTGGAATCAAAAGTAGCAATGCCAATGAGAATCAGGGAATATTGAAAGCCATGGAGAAAAGGTAAGTTTTCAAAGCAGATTTAAAAGTTGACAAAGTTTGGGCGGATCTAATGTAGGACCGATGACCGCAAATGCGCGATCACACCTGTTTTTAAGTCTGGTACTAGGTACATATAGTAAATCAGAGTCCTTAGATCTAAGTAATCTAGACTGTAAAGGCGGATGCAGTAGTTCAGATAGGTACTGTGGTGCCTGGTTAAAGACTTAAATACAAATAACAAGACTTTGAAATCAATTCTGTATTTGACCGGTAAGCAGTAAAGTGAAATCAGAACCGGTGTGATGTGTTCACTTTTACGCTTCCCTTTTAGGAGCCGCGGCATTTTGTACTAACTGTAAGCGTGTGACACATCTCTGAGAGGCACCAATGTACAAAGAGTTACAATAGTCAAGTCGGGATGTTACAAATGCATGCATGACAGTTTCAAAGTTCTTACCAGACAAGAAAGGCTTAACCTTTGCTAAAAGAAGAAGATGATAGAAACAAGACCTAACCACAGCACTTATACTGTTATCAAGCAAAACCCCCAGATTCCGAACACAGGTGGTACTGTCTGTAACAGAGTATCAAGATCAACATCATGAGTGCTATGATCATTTGAACCAAACAAAATAATTTCAGTCTTACTCTCATTAAGACTTAAGAAATTACTAGCAAGCCAAAGTTTCAGTTCGTCTAAGCAGTCTAATACAGACTTTAAGGCACGCTTATCGTCATGCTTTATAGGCAGATAAATCTGTGTGTCGTCAGCGTACAGATGAAATGATAGACCATGTCAATGTAAAATAGAACCCAAAGGTAGCATGTAGAGATTAAACAGTACCAGGCCAAGAAGATCCCTGTGGGACACCAGAACTTAAGTGTATAACAGAAAAGAATGGTGCCCAAGGCAGACAGAGTAACTCCTATTAGTCAAATATGAGCGAAACCATTGCAGCAATGTACCCCGAAGGCCCACACATGCTTCTAGATGTGATAAGAGAATATTGTGATCAACCAGGTCAAATGCAGAGCTAAGGTCTAGCAAGACCAAGGCCTCAGACTGCCCAGTATCAGTGGTGAGCATTACATCATTCATGACTCTTAAGAGGGCCGATTCGGTACTGTGACGGGCTTTAAAACCATACTGAAATTTTGTGTGTATATTGTTATCATTCAAAAAAGACAAAAGTTGGCTCAGGACCACTTTTTCTAAAATTTTTGAGAAGAAAGATAAATTTGAAATAGGGCGAAAATTACTCAAAAGCGTAGAATCCAAATTTGTTTTTTTAAGATGAGGCAGAACGGGCTGTCGCGATAACCGCAATATCGCGCTATTGATGAGCATAACCGCAGAGGAATGCAACAACAACAGCAACCGCGATATTTCAGTGTTTTCTTTTTCGTAAGGTTACGCCCTTCTCGTTTTACACTTCGTGCATGTGTACTGAATATTACTAATGATAACAATGTGTATCATGCTGATTTGCACAGAGGCTCAGTAAATTTGCACTTAACAAGCCTAAACAGACAGCGAATGAGAGAGAGATCGACTGATCGCGTGCGATTACCTGCGTCTGTCCTTCAGGCTGAGTCATGTATATCTGTGAATACAGGTTGTCATGTCCAAGGAAAGCGCAATCTGTCTCAGCATCGACGCTCTGCTGGTCAGCTGAGCCTTTAAAAGTGGCGCTCAAAGTTAAAATGATTTAAACAGCATGTTTCATTACAAATCTCTGAATGAATCAGCGCTTTTGAACGTGTAGTTGAATGAACGGTTTAAAGGCTCAGTCAAAGACAGTCTCTTGCCACCACCTTGAGGCGAAACAATGAAGCTGCACTGACTGACAGCCGTCTAGAACACACAGGTGAAATACCAACAGAAAAAGTATCTGGTCAGTCAGATTCGAGGATCAGAACTAACTGTTATATATATAGGCTAACAATATACGAATGATCTTATTGTGAGGTTTAAGTTTTGTTATGTGGACCGTTATTTTGTCATTCTCTTCTGTTTACTTCACTTCCTGTTTCAACGCGAGTTTCTGAATATGACCTCCTTACATCGTAACACATTCACACACAGATTATATATATATATATATATATATATATATATATATATATGCGGTAATACCGCATACCGCGCTATTGAGCCACTCAAAATTACTGCAAGGGAAATTCCTTAACCGCGACAGCCCTAGCAGAACAGAAGCATGTTTAAAATCAGACATTGCATTACCATGGAAATGGTACATCAAAATCATGTTACAAAATGTTTTCATTCATGACTTATAAAAATGTAAGTTTGGATAGTGCACTATAATGTCTATGTTCAAAACTGTGAGTGACAGTTAAGGGGTTAAGTCTTTGGTTCTTTTAATTGTGATGATTTTGGCTCACAATTAACAAAAACCCACCAATTCACTATCTCAACAAATTAGAATACTTCATAAGACCAATAAAATAAACATTTTTAGTGAATTGTTGGCCTTCTGGAAAGTATGTTCATTTACAGTATATGTACTCAATACTTGGTAGGGGCTCCTTTTGCTTTAATTACTGCCTCAATTCAGTGTGGCATGGAGGTGATCAGTTTGTGGCACTGCTGAGGTGGTATGGAAGCCCAGATTTCTTTGACAGTGGCCTTCAGCTCATCTGCATTTTTTGATCTCTTGTTTCTCATTTTCCTCTTGACAATACCCCATAGATTCTCTATGGGGTTCAGGTCTGGTGAGTTTGCTGGCCAGTCAAGCACACCAACACCATGGTCATTTAACCAACTTTTGGTGCTGTTGGCAGTGTAGGCAGGTGCCAAATCCTGCTGGAAAATGAAATCAGCATCTTTAAAAAGCTGGTCAGCAAAAGGAAGCATGAAGTGCTCCAAAATTTCTTGGTAAACGGGTGCAGTGACTTTGGTTTTCAAAAAACACAATGGACCAACACCAGCAGATGACATTGCACCCCAAATCATCACAGACTGTGGAAACTTAACACTGGACTTCAAGCAACTTGGGCTATGAGCTTCTCCACCCTTCCTCCAGACTCTAGGACCTTGGTTTCCCAAATGAAATACAAAACTTGCTCTCATCTGAAAAGAGGACTTTGGACCACTGGGCAACAGTCCAGTTCTTCTTCTCCTTAGCCCAGGTAAGACGCCTCCGACGTTGTCTGTGGTTTAGGAGTGGCTTAACAAGAGGAATACGACAACTGTAGCCAAATTCTTGATGCCTTGACCCCAGCCTCAGTCCATTCCTTGTGAATTTCACCCAAATTCTTGAATCGATTTTGCTTGACAATCCTCATAAGGCTGCGGTTCTCTCGGTTGGTTGTGCATCTTTTTCTTCCACACTTTTTCCTTCCACTCAACTTTCTGTTAACATGCTTGGATACAGCATTCTGTGAACAGCCAGCTTCTTTGGCAATGAATGTTTGTGGCTTACCCTCCTTGTGAAGGGTGTCAATGATTGTCTTCTGGACAACTGTCAGATCAGCAGTCTTCCCCATGATTGTGTAGCCTACTGAACCAAACTGAGAGACCATTTTGAAGGCTCAGGAAACATTTGTAGGTGTTTTGAATTGATTAGCTGATTGGCATGTCACCATATTCTAATTTGTTGAGATAGTGAATTGGTGGGTTTTTGTTAAATGTGAGCCAAAATCATCACAATTAGAATAACCAAAGACTTAAACTACTTCAGCCTGTGTGCATTGAATTTATTTAATACACAAGTTTCACAATTTTAGTTGAATTACGACTTTTCTACGACATTCTAATTTATTGAGATGCACCTTTATATACAACAGTGACACAGGCAGAAAGGTAAATAGATAAAGATGCAGCACTGTTAGTTCATAGGTCATTCTTTAACTAATGCTAACAAATGTGACCTTTCTGTAAAGTGTTACCATTTTTTATATATACAGTGGGGCAAAAAAGTATTTAGTCAGTCACCAATTGTGCAAGTTCTCCCACTTAAAAAGATGAAAGAGGCCTGTAATTTTCATCATAGGTATACCTCAACTATGAGAGACAAAATGAGAAAAAACAATCCAGAAAATCACATTGTAGGATTTTTAAAGAATTAATTGGTAAATTCCTCGGTAAAATAAGTATTTGGTCACCTGCAAACAAGCAAGATTTCTGGCTCTCAAAGACCTGTAACTTCTTCTTTAAGAGGCTCCTCTGTCCTCCACTCGTTACCTGTATTAATGGCATCTGTTTGAACTCGTTATCAGTATAAAAGACACCTGTCCACAACCTCAAACAGTCCAACTCCAAACTCCACCATGGCCAAGACCAAAGAGCTGTCAAAGGACACCAGAAACAAAATTGTAGACCTGCACCAGGCTGGGAAGACTGAATCTGCAATAGGTAAGCAGCTTGGTGTGAAGAAATCAACTGTGGGAGCAATTATTAGAAAATGGAAGACATACAAGACCACTGATAATCTCCCTTGATCTGGGGCTCCACGCAACATCTCACCCCGTGGGGTCAAAATGATCACGAGAACTATGAGCAAAAATCTCAGAACCACACGGGGGGACCTAGTGAATGACCTGCAGAGAGCTGGGACCAAAGTAACAAAGGCTACCATCAGTAACACACTGCGCCGCCAGGGACTCAAATCCTGCAGACGTGTCCCCCTGCTTAAGCCAGTACATGTCCGGGCCCGTCTGAAGTTTGCTAGAGAGCATTTGGATGATCCAGAAGAGGATTGGGAGAATCAGATGAAACCAAAATAGAACTTTTTGGTAAAAATCTCCTCGTGTTTGGAGGAGAAAGAATGCTGAGTTGCATCCAAAGAACACCATACCTACTGTGAAGCATGGGGGTGGAAACATCATGCTTTGGGGCTGTTTTTCTGCAAAGGGACCACGATGACTGATCCATGTAAACTAAAGAATGAATGGGGCCATGTATCGTGAGATTTTGAGTGAAAACCTCCTTCCATCAGCAAGGGCATTGAAGATGAAACGTGGCTGGGTCTTTCAGCATGACAATGATCCCAAACACACCGCCCGAACAGCGAAGGAGTGGCTTCGTGAAGCATTTCAAGGTCCTGGAGTGGCCTAGCCAGTCTCAGATCTCAACCCCATCGAAAATCTTTGGAGAGTTGAAAGTCCGTGTTGCCCAGCGACAGCCCCAAAACATTACTGCTCTAGAGGAGATCTGCATGGAGGAATGGGCCAAAATACCAGCAACAGTGTGTGAAAACCTTGTGAAGACTTACAGAAAACATTTGACCTCTGTCATTGTCAACAAAGGGTATATAACAAAGTATTGAGATTAAATTTTGTTATTGACCAAATACTTATTTTCCACCATAATTTGCAAATAAATTCTTTAAAAATCCTACAATGTGATTTTCTGAATTTTTTTTTTTTTTTTTTTCTCATTTTGTCTCTCATAGTTGAGGTATACCTATGATGAAAATTACAGGCCTCTCTCATCTTTTTAAGTGGGAGAACTTGCACAATTGGTGGCTGACTAAATACTTTTTTGCCCCACTGTATATATATATATATATACAAAATGGTATATAAGTGGGTGCAAATAAATATTCCATCCAAACCATGTTTTTACTCAAATAACTGCTCGGAAAACAACAATAACAACAAAACATTTTCGCGGGAAATTGCATATACGCGTGCGTGTGGCGTGTGACATGATCTGTAGAGAAAAGCAGCTCGGTAAACACAAACGTTTGTTGTCACTAGTAAGAACAAAAAAAATTTACATGATTATTCAAAATGGCAAATCTCACGCAAATCGCTGGTTGTAAAAACAAAGAAACAGTAACTTACTCTGTCCATCTGTTCTGCATCCGCGCAGAGAAACAGAGCCGAAGCACAACCAAAGTAACTTTCTCCCGCCAAACGCGTGAAGTTTTATTTTTAACCGCTAGAGGGACCAATTTATTATAGCTTTAAAGGCACCTCAGCATAAAACAGCTCTATTTGTAAGGATCATAATAGATAAGGGGTCAATGGTCGAAAAAAATTAAATGAGTGTAAAAGACACTGGCCTTATATTACAAGTTGACCTCAGAGGAAAAAATGCATGATAAGTAAGATTCATACCTGGAGCAAAATTTATTTGCCTCACTCTTGGTAAATGTTCAGTTCAGACAATAGGTAATATTTAACTTCACATACAGTAGCAGACAATGAAACAATGACACAGGCAGAAAGGTAAATAGATAAAGATGAGTGTGTGTGTGTGTGTGTGAGAGAGAGAGAGAGAGGAAGGAGTGTAATGTATAAAGTGTTGCTGGGTCAGTGTGTGACACTGTTACAGGACTCTGTTGGGAAACACTGATGCTTTGAGCAACATTTCTCCTTGGAATTAATTCGAATCTGCTTATCTTGGCCACATCAGAAATGATTGTGAACTTTGTGATCTGTTAACGAGTTCAAATGAGAATGAATGAGTGACAGACTTCAAATCAACAAGACTTTCAACTCTTTATCTGGACTAATCTTTGTCTTTTATTGCTCTTACAGGATAATCTCTCACATAACAGACAACCATGGCAGGTGAGAATTTTTTTCCAATCTATAATATGTTATGATTTAAAATATTTTTTACATGTGACTGTTCATGAGATGTATAAGTATTTTATGGAGTCACCTGAATGAAACTGCGCTTAGTAAATGGTAGAGTTTGTTAAAGCAGACTGGTGCAGGACGTGTGATGAAACAATGAGGGTTTACAAACATGGGCCTCCTAAAGAGGGACTGCAGACAGATTGAGACGAACAGCAGCTCTGACCTTTACACACACTCACACACGAGACTGTCACTGGATCACTGTGAGAATTAGACTCGATGACAATTGCAAATACGGAGAACTGAAGAGCAAATAAACAGTGACAGTCGAGATGATTCACACAACTGAACGTCTTCATCAGTCATCATCATCATCATTTGATGGTCTCTGATGACCTCGTGTGGAGACTCGCTGTACTGCAAGAGATTCTTTACAGTATGTGTACAGTGTACAGCACATTTCATAGTGGTAAATCAGGTAACAGATTTAGGTTCAAAACAAAACAAAACAAACACAAAAATACCTTGTAGGAACATTGTTTAGAAATGTTTCTAAACCTGTTGAAATGTCCAATTTTCTTGTCGTGCTCTAACTGAGGAAGGAGGTTGTTCCCCAAAATCTCGCAATACATGGCCCCGGTCATCCTCTCCTTAATACAGTGCAGTCGCCCTGTCCCATGTGCAGAAAAACACCCCAAAGCATGATGCTACCACCCCATGCTTCACAGTAGGGATGGTGTTCTTGGGATGGTACTCATCATTCTTCTTCCTCCAAACACGTTTAGTGGAATTATGACCAAAAGTTCTATTTTGGTCTCATCTGACCACATGACTTTCTCCCATGACTCCTCTGGATCATCCAAATGGTCATTGGCAAACTTAAGTCGGCCTGGACATGTGCTGGTTTAAGCAGGGGAACCTTCCGTGCCATGCATGATTTCAAACCATGACGTCTTAGTGTATTACCAACAGTAACCTTGGAAACAGTGGTCCCAGCTCTTTTCAGGTCATTGACCAGCTCCTCCCGTGTAGTTCTGGGCTGATTTCTCACCTTTCTTAGGATCATTGAGACCCCACGGTGAGATCTTGCATGGAGCCCCAGTCCGAGGGAGATTGACAGTCATGTTTAGCTTCTTCCATTTTCTAATGATTGCTCCAACAGTGGACCTTTTTCACCAAGCTGCTTCCCGTTGCCTTTCCAGCCTTGTGGAGGTGTACAATTTTGTCTCTAGTGTCTTTGGACAGCTCTTTGGTCTTGGCCATGTTAGTAGTTGGATTCTTACTGATTGTATGGGGTGGACAGGTGTCTTTATGCAGCTAACGACCTCAAACAGGTGCATCTAATTTAGGATAATAAATGGAGTGGAGGTGGACATTTTAAAGGCAGACTAACAGGTCTTTGAGGGTCAGAATTCTAGCTGATAGACAGGTGTTCAAATACTTATTTGCAGCTGTATCATACAAATAAATAGTTAAAAATCATACATTGTAGGAACATTGTTTAGAAATGTTTCTAAACCTGTTGAAATGTCCAATTTTCTTGTCGTGATTATAATGTTGCTTAAAGGTTACAAAAGCGTTTCATACAACGTTCTGCTGACCCCACCCAAAATAAATGTTTTCGAGAATGTTTCTAAAAGTTTTAGAATGCTATTTAAATGCTACAATAGATGATAGATAGATATATAGATAGACAGATAGACAGATAGACAGATAGACAGATAGACAGATAGACAGATAGACAGATAGATAGATAGACAGACAGATAGATAGATAGACAGATAGATAGATAGATAAAAGTTCTAAAACGTTCATAACATCATAAGGACGTTTTGAAAATGTTGTTTTAAAAACATTTTCTCTACGCATTATGAAAATGTATATGAAATACTTATAAAGTTAGAAGGATGTTCCATTAACATTACTTTAAGAACATTTTTCCCTAACATTTATATAACTTAAAAGAAGAAGAAGAACAACTCAAGTTGTGAGAAACATGATAACAAAATAGCCTACAAATAAAACTCAATTTTAAAATAATAAATAAATAAAAGTTTTTATGAATGACAATAAGATAAATAAATGACAAAAAGAAGTATATATATATATACATACACAGACACAATGTATATAGACCTATTGTTGTTACAATAAAAATTGGAATATGTTGCATTGGTTACAGCCATTGTTCACATGTCATCAGTGGTTCAGGATCAAACCTGTTTGATGAAGCTGAACCTGAATGATGTTGGCAACAGTTGCCATGGCGACCTCAAGCATTCAGGAGTAACTGAAGGAAAGAGCAGAATCAGTGTGAAGCAGAAAGACTGTGGTCAGAAATGGGGTTAGGCTGCTTGAGTAAATCGGCAGTCGCTGCGCTGGAGACAGATGGTAAATGATGGGAAAACATCAGATTTCAGAATCCAAGAGAGTCAGATAGCACTGATAGATCTCAGAGAGCTTTAATAATAACACAGCTTCTGTTTATTCACATGTTTTATTCACATTTGGACTGATTTGAATGTTTCACTGTGTCACAGATAAAATTAAAATGCTAAGATCGTCTTTGTGGTTGGTAAGTTGAATTGCCTTTACATATTTCACAGCTCCAGTGTAACTCATCTACTAACAATCATTCATCAAACTGCGGCATGTTTTTGTGAATGTAAACTCTGATCATAAGCAGTTTGGAGGGAAATGTGTTGTGAAACCAGATCAGATCAAAGTTGTAAACAAAGATTATTGGAGAAGCATGTTTAACAATGAATATACGATACTATTTCAGTTTTCTACTTCAAAATTGAATGTTTACTTCAGTTACATGCCATTTCTTTGTCATTTGTTTGTAAAATGTACTAGCAATTTCTGCTTTTCTGTTCTATTTGTTTGCTGATAAGTCTAAACATCACGTAAACCCCTAGAAACGCATGCACCTCTGAGCCGTTTCTCCTCCTCGTTTCAGAGCAAGTAACAAAATTAATTGTTAAAAGAAACATAATTAAATTTTAATTGATCATTTTAATTAATAATTAACATTTGAATTAGGACTGTGATTAAAGCAACATGCCCCTTGTTAAACCATTTCAAAAGTCCATTATATTTCAATATACACTACTGGTCACAAAAGTTTTGAAATAATTATTTTCCTCACTGTATATATATATATATATACAAAATGGTATATAAGTGGGTGCAAATAAATATTCCATCCAAACCATGTTTTTACTCAAATAACTGCTCGGAAAACAACAATAACAACAAAACATTTTCGCGGAAATTGCATATACGCGTGCGTGTCGCGTGTGACATGATCTGTAGAGAAAAGCAGCTCGGTAAAGACAAACGTTTGTTGTCACTAGTAAGAACAAAAAAAATGTACATGATTATTCAAAATGGCAAATCTCACGCAAATCGCTGGTTGTAAAAACAAAGAAACAGTAACTTACTCTGTCCATCTGTTCTGCATCCGCGCAGAGAAACAGAGACGAAGCACAACCAAAGTAACTTTCTCCCGCCAAACGCGTGAAGTTTTATTTTTAACCGCTAGAGGGACCAATTTATTATAGCTTTAAAGGCACCTCAGCATAAAACAGCTCTATTTGTAAGGATCATAATAGATAAGGGGTCAATGGTCGAAAAAAATTAAATGAGTGTAAAAGACACTGGCCTTATATTACAAGTTGACCTCAGTGGAAAAAATGCATGATAAGTAAGATTCATACCTGGAGCAAAATTTATTTGCCTCACTCTTGGTAAATGTTCAGTTCAGACAATAGGTAATATTTAACTTCACATACAGTAGCAGACAATGAAACAATGACACAGGCAGAAAGGTAAATAGATAAAGATGAGTGTGTGTGTGTGTGAGAGAGAGAGAGAGAGGAAGGAGTGTAATGTATAAAGTGTTGCTGGGTCAGTGTGTGACACTGTTACAGGACTCTGTTGGGAAACACTGATGCTTTGAGCAACATTTCTCCTTGGAATTAATTCGGGAATCTGCTTATCTTGGCCACATCAGAAATGATTGTGAACTTTGTGATCTGTTAACGAGAGTTCAAATGAGAATGAATGAGTGACAGACTTCAAATCAACAAGACTTTCAACTCTTTATCTGGACTAATCTTTGTCTTTTATTGCTCTTACAGGATAATCTCTCACATAACAGACAACCATGGCAGGTGAGAATTTTTTTCCAATCTATAATATGTTATGATTTAAAATATTTTTTACATGTGACTGTTCATGAGATGTATAAGTATTTTATGGAGTCACCTGAATGAAACTGCGCTTAGTAAATGGTAGAGTTTGTTAAAGCAGACTGGTGCAGGACGTGTGATGAAACAATGAGGGTTTACAAACATGGGCCTCCTAAAGAGGGACTGCAGACAGATTGAGACGAACAGCAGCTCTGACCTTTACACACACTCACACACGAGACTGTCACTGGATCACTGTGAGAATTAGACTCGATGACAATTGCAAATACGGAGAACTGAAGAGCAAATAAACAGTGACAGTCGAGATGATTCACACAACTGAACGTCTTCATCAGTCATCATCATCATCATTTGATGGTCTCTGATGACCTCGTGTGGAGACTCGCTGTACTGCAAGAGATTCTTTACAGTATGTGTACAGTGTACAGCACATTTCATAGTGGTAAATCAGGTAACAGATTTAGGTTCAAAACAAAACAAAACAAACACAAAAATACCTTGTAGGAACATTGTTTAGAAATGTTTCTAAACCTGTTGAAATGTCCAATTTTCTTGTCGTGATTATAATGTTGCTTAAAGGTTACAAAAGCGTTTCATACAACGTTCTGCTGACCCCACCCAAAATAAATGTTTTCGAGAATGTTTCTAAGAGTTTTAGAATGCTATTTAAATGCTACAATAGATGATAGATAGATATATAGATAGACAGATAGACAGATAGATAGATAGATAGATAGATAGATAGACAGACAGATAGATAGATAGATAGATAGATAGATAGATAGATAGATAGATAGATAGATAGATAGATAGATAGATAGATAAAAAGTTCTAAAAACGTTCATAACATCATAAGGACGTTTTGAAAATGTTGTTTTAAAAACATTTTCTCTACGCATTATGAAAATGTATATGAAATACTTATAAAGTTAGAAGGATGTTCCATTAACATTACTTTAAGAACATTTTTTCCCTAACATTTATATAACTTAAAAGAAGAAGAAGAAGAAGAAGAAGAAGAAGAAGAAGAACAACTCAAGTTGTGAGAAACATGATAACAAAATAGCCTACAAATAAAACTCAATTTTAAAATAATAAATAAATAAAAGTTTTTATGAATGACAATAAGATAAATAAATGACAAAAAAGAAGTATATATATATATATATATATATACATACACAGACACAATGTATATAGACCTATTGTTGTTACAATAAAAATTGGAATATGTTGCATTGGTTACAGCCATTGTTCACATGTCATCAGTGGTTCAGGATCAAACCTGTTTGATGAAGCTGAACCTGAATGATGTTGGCAACAGTTGCCATGGCGACCTCAAGCATTCAGGAGTAACTGAAGGAAAGAGCAGAATCAGTGTGAAGCAGAAAGACTGTGGTCAGAAATGGGGTTAGGCTGCTTGAGTAAATCGGCAGTCGCTGCGCTGGAGACAGATGGTAAATGATGGGAAAACATCAGATTTCAGAATCCAAGAGAGTCAGATAGCACTGATAGATCTCAGAGAGCTTTAATAATAACACAGCTTCTGTTTATTCACATGTTTTATTCACATTTGGACTGATTTGAATGTTTCACTGTGTCACAGATAAAATTAAAAATGCTAAGATCGTCTTTGTGGTTGGTAAGTTGAATTGCCTTTACATATTTCACAGCTCCAGTGTAACTCATCTACTAACAATCATTCATCAAACTGCGGCATGTTTTGTGAATGTAAACTCTGATCATAAGCAGTTTGGAGGGAAATGTGTTGTGAAACCAGATCAGATCAAAGTTGTAAACAAAGATTATTGGAGAAGCATGTTTAACAATGAATATACGATACTATTTCAGTTTTCTACTTCAAAATTGAATGTTTACTTCAGTTACATGCCATTTCTTTGTCATTTGTTTGTAAAATGTACTAGCAATTTCTGCTTTTCTGTTCTATTTGTTTGCTGATAAGTCTAAACATCACGTAAACCCCTAGAAACGCATGCACCTCTGAGCCGTTTCTCCTCCTCGTTTCAGAGCAAGTAACAAAATTAATTGTTAAAAGAAACATAATTAAATTTTAATTGATCATTTTAATTAATAATTAACATTTGAATTAGGACTGTGATTAAAGCAACATGCCCCTTGTTAAACCATTTCAAAAGTCCATTATATTTCAATATACACTACTGGTCACAAAAGTTTTGAAATAATTAAGATTTTTTAATGTTTTGAAAGAAGCCACTTCTGCTCACCAAGACTGCATTTATTTGATCAAACATACGGTAATAAAATTGTGAAATATTATTACAATGTAAAACAACAGTTTTCTATGTGAATATATGTTAAAATGTAATTTATTTCTGTGATCAAATCTGAATTTTCAGCATCATCACGCCAGTCTCCAGTGTCACATGATCAGTCAAAAATCATTGTAATATGCTGATTTGCAGCTCAAGAAACATTTCTGATTATTATCAATGTTGAAAACAGTTGTTCCGCCAAATATTTGTGTGGAAACTGATACATTTGAATTTTTCAGGATTCACAGATGAATAGAAAGCTCAAAAGAACAGCATTTATTTGAAATAGAATTAGTTACATTGTAGATGTCTACTGTCACTTTTGATCGATTTAATGCATCCTTGATGAATAAAAGTATTTTTTATTCTTTACAAATCTTATTTAGCACATCAGTTTCCACAAAAATATTTGGCAGCACAGCTGTTTTCAACATTGATAATAATCAAAAATGTTTCTTGAGCAGCAAATCAGCATATTAGAATGATTTCTGAAGGATCATGTGACACTGAAGCCTTGAGTAATGATGCTGAAAATTCAGCTTTACAATCACATTTACATTTTAAAACATAAATAGAAAACAGTGATTTGAAATTGTAAAAATATTTTACAATACTGTATTTCTGATAAATAAATAAATGAAGCCTTAGTGCGCAGATGTCTTTCAAAAATCATTAATAAATGTTAATAGTTCACATCATGCTGCTTGCTGAAATCAAATCAAAGCAATATTATATTAGGATCTGACCAGTGTTCTTATGTCAGGCGGCCCCGGCTCAGGAAAAGGCACCCAGTGTGAGAAGATCGTGGCAAAGTATGGCTACACTCACCTGTCTTCCGGTGACCTGCTGCGTGCGGAGGTGGCATCTGGCTCAGAGAGGGGTAAACAGCTGCAGGCCATCATGCAGAAGGGGGAACTCGTGCCTCTGGTCAGTCCAATCGCCCTTTCATATGCTGGATAAAAGCAATTCTCAGGGCTGATGCCACTGCTCATTAGCATGAGCTGATAAATGAACTCTGACACACTGAGACGCTGCTCTGGTTTCTGCAGGACACAGTTCTGGACATGATCAAAGACGCCATGATCGCCAAGGCTGACGTCTCGAAGGGCTACCTGATCGACGGATACCCTCGTGAGGTCAAACAGGGCGAAGAGTTTGAGAAGAAGGTAAAACAGCAACACCACGCAAACCGAAATCTCAGGAAATGGGGTCATTTTTGACTGGGTTTAAGGACTGAAATAATGTCATCAAAAGTGGTTACTGATGAACTGTGAATTTCAGATGTCATATTTTCCCATCTCAAAGAAGCTGTAATCACCAAATGGTCAGTTTCATTGATTATTTACCATTATTAACTTAAAGCCAAACCATATAGCACTACATTTACATCACAACACTTAAATATCGTTGCTCTTTTGTTGTTTTTATTGCTTCTATTGCCCTCATTTGTAAGTCGCTTTGGATAAACTTGTCTACTAAATGATTAAATATAATGTAAATGGTTTGGAATTCATCTGCTTTAAAATTTTGAAATTATAACTTTGAAATTCTATTAGTTTCACAGAGTCTTCTAATAAACCCCACAATATAACGGAATAAAGCAGATTTATACGGTGGCCGAGAGAGCTCAACGAGCTGCAATAGAAAAAAACACCTGCAAACTTCATCAATTTGACAACATATGCGATGCAAATGCTCACAACACAACCAAATAAAGAAACGCACTGCAAATAAAATTCTTTATTTGGTTGTGTTGTGAGCATTTGCAGCACCTGCTGTCAAATTGATGATGTTTTCTTGATTTGCTGGTGCTTTTTCTATTTGCATGTGTTTTCTGAAGTTGCAGAGCGTTGAGCTCCCTCGGCCACCGTAGATTTATTTATTTAGCAAGTAAAAATACACCAGCATTCAAGTGTTTGGGCTAAATAAGAGCTTTAAAAAATAATAAATAAATACAAAATGTGTACTTTTATTCATCAAGGAAACATTAAATTGATCAAAAGTGACAGTAAAGACATTTATAATGTTACAAAATGCTTCTATTTCAAAAAAATGTTCTTTAAATGTTCTTCAAAAAACTTTCTATTCTTCTGTGAATCCTGAAAAATTAAATGTATCACCTCTTCCACAAAAATATTTGGCAGCACAACTGTTTTCAACATTAATAATAATCGGAAATGTTTCTTGAGCTGCAAATCAGCATATTAGAATATTTCTGAAGGATCATGTGACACTGAGGACTGGGGTAATGTTACATTTTAACATATATTCATGTAGAAAACAGATATTTGAAATTGATCAAATAAATGCAGTCTTGGTGAGCAAATAAGACTTTTAAAAATCATTGAAATAACACTTTACTTAAAGCCTTTGTTTTAATGCATTAATTATGCCTTGTAATGCACCTTATAATGAATTGTACAATCTCATTCATAATTGTAACCACAGTTAATATATTATAACAATTATCAATTCATTGTTACACTGTGCATTTTAAATTTGGTTATAATTATTTATGACAAGATATAATGTATTACAATGCACATTATGAAAAATTATAATGTATTATACCCTTTAATAACTTTTTATAATGCATACAGGCTTTAAGTAAAGTGTTACCAACAGTGTTGGGTAGTAACTAGTTACTAGTAACTTAGTTACTGTAGTAATATTATTTTTGCAGTAACTAGTAGTGTAACTAATACGATTTCAGTAATAATATTACAGTTACAATCCATAAAACAGCTTAGTTACTTCTGATGCTTCAACCCCGCTGATTTAAAATCCAACAATCAAATAATTCCTTGATTTATTTTCACGACTCGTACATGCATGTGATGTCCCTAGTGCAGCAGGCAATCTTGGAATATGGAAAAGCTTACATTCAGCAGATAGAAATATTGCATTATATTGATTTTGTCAGGAGAAAATATGATCTGAACACTATTGTGTAAGTTGTGGCTTTACTTTACTCTGGCATCCCACCCACATCCCTCTGATCAGCATGTGGTACATTATATTACTATAATAAAAAATATTTTTGGAAAATTAAACGGTTTCTTACAAACTTATGTGATTTGATAAAATACATTGAAATGTAATCGTATATGGGTAACGGAGAAATTGCAATTAGCTTCAAGCTACACGTGACAATTAATGAGATTAATACAACATTTCTACTTGAATGTCACTATCAATCACTATTGAGTGTTTGCAATAACCTCTGATTGCGATCCAATGTGGATTTTGGTCAAATGACGAGGCAGAAATATGTTGTTAGTAACATTCTAGAAGAATTTTATGTGGAAGATACACAGTTACAACTTCTGTGGGGCGTGAAGAAAAAGTAATGTAACTAGTAGTGTAACTAATTACTGTTTCCAGAAAGTAATAAGTAAAGTAACACTATTACTTTTGAAAGGAGTTACTAGTAATAAGTAATATATTACATTCTTTGAGTAACTAGCCCAACACTGGTTACCAATAATTCTTACCAACCCCAAACTTTTAAGTGTATATAAAACAACTATTTAGTTCAATTCTATATAACCCATTACAGAATGCTGAAAATTTCCGTTCAGTTTGAGCATGATATCTCTCTCTGCTCTCTGTCAGATCGGCGCTCCAGCTCTGCTGCTGTACATCGACGCTAAAGCCGAGACCATGGTGAAGAGGCTGGTGAAGCGCGGAGAGACCAGCGGCCGCGCCGACGACAATGAGGAGACCATTAAGAAGCGTCTGGATCTCTATTATAAAGCCACTGAGCCCGTCATCGCTTACTACGAGAAGCGCGGCATCGTTAGGAAGGTGAGCGGAAACACTGACTGAAATATGATTGACTCAAATGTTACTCTTTAACTGACTGATTTCTCTCTCGTCCTCCAGATTAACTCTGAGCTGCCGGTGGATGAGGTATTTGCTATTGTTGTAAAAGCTATTGATGAACTGAAGTAAACAGTACTTGACAACAAACTCTTGTTTGGGTTATTCTTTTGCCTTTTCTCTCACATATAGGCTACTCTTCAATGCTGCCTTAATAATCTCTTTATTACACAGAAAATCCATCCCGAGACTAAATCTATCAGATCTCTCCGTTGCATTGTGTGTTTGACTAGTAATACCCTAGCAACCGCCCATAATACCTTAGTAACTGACTTTCAAGCAGCCTAGCATCCCACAGGCTGTGTAAAACCTTCAAACTTCATAGCTCTCTTCAGCTACAAGGGGATTCGGAAACCTTCAGACTTTTTAAAGCCGCTTTAAACTTTTATGTGCGGTTTTGTCGAGCTGATATTTAGAAATGCCTTTTCTCTGTGTGTGTTCATTGCTAATGGCCATATAGCTGCAGACTATATTCAAACACTTCCTTTACAAGTTCTCCTACTTTAGTGCTCCAGACTGAAAATCATCTTTACACTTTTCCGTAATCATAAAACTAGTCCGGTCTTTGATTATGAGTGGCCGAAGTGCTTTCAAAGCCATTGTGAAATACTCTGTGAAACATATGGAAACCAGTTTCTGCCGTGTAAGAAAAAACAAACAAACAAACAAAAAAAAAAGTTTTGGTAAGTCAAAATGATTACATGAAAAGTCAAAATTATTACATAATAAATTGAAATTATAACACAAAAAGTCAAAATTATGACATGCTAAATTGAAATTTTGAGATAAAAAAGGAAAAAAAAGAATAGTTGTCATTTCAAATTTTTTATCTCATGATGTCATAATTTTGACATCATAATTTTGACTTTTTATCTCATAATTTTAATGTGATATTTTGACTGTACTGTATGTCACAATTACAACTTTTAAAGTCATAATTTTGGCTTTTCATCTTATAATTACTTAGTATGTCATAATTTTGACTTTAAAAGTCATAATTATGAGATCAAAAGTCAAATGTCACATTTCAACTTGGTACTGTATATCATAATACATAACACTTTTCTTATGAGGCAGAAATCATCTTTCAGACTTTAGGGTTCCCTCAGTAAAGACCTTCTCCATAATTTTCTCCATAGGGGAATTGATTTTTAATAATCAATAATTTATAAACTATTATAGGCAGACCTGCTGTGAGCTCTGAGGTTGTGAATCGATGGTATATGCTTTTGTTGAAGCCATCTACTTGCATTTTTTTTTTTTTTTGTAATAATAAATAACAGCTGAATCTGTAGTGAAAAACTACATTACCCATGATGCTGTGCAGAAAAGGGCAGATTCTTTGGCAATAAACTTAAAGTTTTCTATAGATATAATCAACAACTTTAAATTAATAGTTTTATATATCTCCACTGTCCGATAAATGCTCTTTTGCAAATCAAAGTTTGTAATGTTGTGATTCTCCTCAAAGCTGGCTGGATTGATGAATTACTAAAAAATAAATAAATAAATAAACTCCTGTGGGAAAAACAAATACTTTTGGATTCTTGGCAACTATTCTGCTAAACATTGCTGAAGAACTACATTGTTTGGTGGAAGGATTATTATATGTTCAATAAATGATACATTTTGTATTGCTGTGTGTTTATTTTACCTTTCTAGCTATATGTAATAACCATTCTATAAAACCAAGTTGTGCTTTACAGTGATTTTAGAGCAACGCGGCTCCACGTCATGCCTAACAATGACCCGTAGCTCTTCTAAAGTAAGTGTACTAAAGCACAGCTTCATGGGCTCATTTCATTACTATCTCACCTGGCCAGAACACAGTCCTGGAGTGCAGTGCAGGTCTCCTGACTGCTGCAGATAACAAAGATGAAGTAGGCCTATACTTCAGGCTTTACGGTGCAGTTGTCGCCCATGCTCACTCATCTACACCAGTACACTACGGAATGCATCATTCAAGGGCACAATAGTGATAACAGCAGGAATGATTCTGCATGAGCCCCTGTCCTTCAGATCTGAACCTGTTAAGAGCTGGTTAGTACAGCAGAAACTTGTCACAAAGACGCTGGGTCATATTTGATCTCCTGTTCAAAAGAAACCATGATATTTATTATATTTCATTATAATAAATATTATATTTCATAAGCAAAATGTATTAATCTGTATTAATGCAAGTAAATAAATAAATTATTCTCAGTGTTGCCATTCTTAATTAAAGCTAAACTTTTAAAGATCATTTTCATTCATTTTAAATAAAGCTGAAATAAAACAAAATATGAATATTGCATGGAAAAACTTACTTAAAAAAGTAACAAGTCTTTGCCTTGGCAACTGAAATAGAAGTTCTAAATTACTAAGTACTAGATTAAAGTTAAATAGAAATAAAATACTAAAATTTTACTTAAAATTAAAATGAACTAAAATAAAACTAAAGAATAGCTAATACAATTGTAATAACTACTATAATAGTTTATAAATAATACTACAGTCACTGTTCTTCTTACATTCTAAACATACATGCAAATCATTTTTTTTCTGCATAAACTAGCTTTTCAAAGATTCACCCACACACATAACCCAGTTTTTAGTTATTTTAGTTTATCAAGTTAAACTAAATGAAAATGAGAAATGATTTCATGGCAACTAGCAGGAATAAATATATATTTTATTTTGTTTTATTACTTTGTTTCACTTCAGCTGAAGTTTCATCTATTTCAGATAATATTATTAATGTTTTTTACTAAGCTATAATAACCCTGAAGAGATCTGCTGTTGTATCAGCTCTGCTCTCTAGTGGACAAACCACTCACTGAACTCCCGACAACATCACTGTGATAATCAGAGACATACAGTAACTTTACACATAGCACAGTATTTTATTACATATTTTCTCAACCGATTTGACACATTTCTCCAAAATGATGTAATTGCTCTCAACACAATAAACACAAGCCATCTGAACACACTCATACTGCCAAATAGCAAAATGAAGCACTGCATTTTTTCCTGATTTATTAAAAGTTAATACTAACATCAAAACTGTATTCTCTACTGATTTTAGAAAAGAGTATTCTCTATTGATTTTAGAAGTTCACTCATGCATAGAATTTCACCACATTATATTGCCGAATATATTCTCGTCTGAAAATAAATAAATAAATAAAACCTGCATGAATGCTGCATTCATGTTTGATAAGCTCTTCAACATCTTTCACTGTCTCTGGTGGTGTTTTCATTTCTGAAAAATGTTTTAGCATTTACACAACCTACCACTCTATCAATATCAATATTCATAGCACAATCCTCAGAAATATGGAAGTGGATTGAAATAGTAACACTGGAGATGGTCATGATTTCTTACATGGTCAATTAGGGTGACTGATTTCAGCTGAAATTCATCTACACCTTCTACCTCTCCTCCCTTCTGTCCACTTCCTTTCTATCTGTCTTCTTACACTTTCTCCTCTTGCTCTTTTCACTCCACCGATACTCTCCACTCCATCTCTTCTCCCTCTCATTCTCCTCTCCTCATTTGATCACATCCTCTTCTCTGCTCATGTCTTTCTACCTGTTCCACTCTTCTTCTCTCTCTCATTACACACTTTTCTCTCCACCACATTTCACCCCCCCCCCCTCCCCCCAATTATTTTGCATTTTCTTTCTTCCTCTTTATATACTTTCCCTTTTATCATTAAAGCAATTGTGATACATGCGTAAACAACAAAACTGCATTTTTGTTTGTGTTGTGTGTATAAGTAACCAAGCAGTTATCAGTTTGAAAATACACCAAATTACAGAGTTTTGTTGCTTGTGTTTGGACAAATGGCAGGCTACATAAATGTTTGTGATTTTGCATATAACCATTAAAAATGTCTGCAATCATTTTTGTCCTGATATATTTAAGTTTTAGTCGGCTGTATTAACTATAAACATTTGAGAATTTAGTGCACAGCGTTTTAAGAAAACGATTTGCATGATTTGTAATTTGTATGAAATGAATGAAAACCTACAATTTGTTTAGGACGGTTACAGAGTGTTCAGATCACTGTAAACTGTTTTGAGAACAGTGGCTTGAATTTAGAGAATTGTCTGTCTATTGTTGTGACTTAGATGAGGATCAGATCACATTTTATGGCAAAGTAGGCTACTACAGAAAACCAGTTCAATCCAAGGGGTTCACATACTTTTTCTTGCCACTGTACTTTAAGTTTTGGTGGTGGTTGTGTCTGAGTGAGAAACAAATTCTTGTCGTTTGAAAATCATATTATTATTATTATTATAAAACATTTGAAAAGTTTTGAGAAAATGAACCATGTGGTTTACAATTTGTATCAAATGAATGGAAAACTGTTTAGGTTAATTACAAAGTGTTCTGAACCGTGTTGAGAACAGTGACCTGAGTTGAAATGAGGAAAAACTGTCATGTAATGATTAAATATGTTTTTCCCCCTAACTACCATATTCTAAGAGTATCTGGTTGCTGTAGACTCAAACGAACCGACATTGATTTTGAAAGCACAGGATCCAGTTGTTTACCTCCGAAGCTGAAAAACGAGCCAAGCCAAGGCTGCTGAAATCATCACAGGCTCCTCACAGTCACATTTCATTGGCGCGCTTCCCGTGAGCAGAACGACACTTCTTCACAGGTATCCGGCGTATCCTCTGAGGAGCACTCGTCTGCCGCCAGGAGGAAGAGGAAAACTCGTTCGTCGAACAGGATGTGTCCTTCTGAACAAATGCCTGTAAGCATTTTCATAACAGCACGGCAGGTTATGTGTGGAATGTCACATCCTCGCAGATGAATACCTGACTGATGTCTGAAACATCAGGAAGGAAATGTGTGAGGAGGATGTCAGGTGTGCTGATGAAGGTCAAATCAACAACAACAACATACTGCACAAAACATGCAGTTTGTTAACTCTTTCAACACAGTTCCAAAGTTGCTAGCCACTGCCAACATTTGATCATTTTGAGACATTTTTTATGGCCCCTAGAATATTTTGATGTAGGCCTAGCCTATGAAAATCTGAACATGCAATATGTCAATAGAATTAACAGAGCATCTGCTTTTAAACAAAACAAACCATTTTATTCTAGCTTCATGCATTTTTATAAAAGTTTTATAAAAAAGCAACATTTTGAACAGAATTGTATTTTTGTCAAAGACTATGGGATTCAGATCAATGATAAAACACAGTTGGAGTCAACTGCTCAACAATTAAATTACTCTTAATGTCTCCTTAATATCTTAAAGTCATTTTGACGCCCTGTTTTGTTGTTGTTGTGTCAGTTATTGTATTATTATTTCAGTCAAACCTATAAAACCTTTTGTTACACCAAACTACATAGGCCTATAAAAGCCTGATCAGTGACATAAAAGTAATCAGAATGCAGCTACTTCTTTTATTACTAATTGACGCGTGAACTTCCCCTTTAAATAATGTGACTCTCTGCCCTCTATATGTGTGACGTTGCTCCCTTTAAGCACTGTTGGAAGCGAATTCATTTTTATTTTATTTTTTTGGAAGCGAATGAATTGATTCAGCATTTCGACACTTCCATTAGGATGCGTTAAATTTGACAAAGCCCTTTAGTAAAGTATGTATTGTTCTTAATTGTATATATTACACAACACACTGAACCTTTAACAATGCATTGGTGCAAAAACGCACACCTTTTAGACCAGTTTCACATGAAACATGATTTCTCGACTGCCACAAATATTGCCTAAACAAAATACTGATTTTGTGCACTTTTTATGTACTGATATTTTAAATTGCCTTTTGAACTTGCATGGCAATTTAGCCTTACCTTGCCAAAACACGGACAGAACCCATTGATTTGATGGCATTGTTGAGCGCTCCAAATCCAAATGCAAACTTTGCATGATGCAACAATCAGAGGCAGCAATTGACATCGCTCTGATCCAATGGCATACAGGCATTGTCAGAATGTCAGTACTCTACCCCAATGATGTTGGGGGATCCAGTGGGGGGGCAGCAATCATATTTCAGGGTGTCCGTGCCACTCTTGATCACAACGCTGCTAAAATGTAGCGGCAGTACGTGCGTTTATTGGCGCCCCCTCCAGCTGGTGGCGCTCTAGGCGACCGCCTAGCTTGCCTATGCCTAAAAATGGTACTGAGGCTATTTGCAGTTTAATGTTTGTGTAATTTTACATTTGCATCTTTTTACTTGTTCAATCACTTGTTTCAGTTTTTTCTTTGACGTGTTTTGATCCAGACATTCAGTACAATATACAAAACATGTGTAATAGCGCCCCCTACCTTATAACAGTGAAAACACTGAAAGACGGAAAATTCCGTCAACGGAGGGGAAAGAGTTAAGGTGGACAAATTTGTCACCATTTGCAAATGTTTTTGCAAAAGCAAGATTATTAAACATTTTTTAAAAATGAAACTGTATACGATTATTCAAATGGTGCAAACTCATAAACGGTGTAAACCGTGTTATCAGGCCATCATGGTGGCCTTTATCCTCAACAACAAGGGGCTTTATTCATGCAAACTTACTGAAAAACACAAAATATGCAACACAAATTGTATGCAACAGTTTCAGTCTGCTGTCACTGCATGCAGTAACCTCACGGGCCAAGAAAACTGCATTTGCATGCAAAAGTCTTCAGTCTTAGAGTAAGTAAATCATAAATCAGTGTCAGTAAAGAGCTCAGTCTGAACGGACACATGAGCTCTTGACTGTCGCTCATGTCCTTGACCAGATCCTCTGAGGGCCATAAGGAAATGTAGGGCCTGCGCACAGACACTTTCCCTTTGTTGAACGTGTTGTTTGCTGATGACATGGAAACAAGCGGCACCATGCTGGAAGCCGCATTCAGATGGACAGACTGCACTTCCTGTGATTGACTGTGTGGACGGTATATGTGCAGAATAAGCTTCATGTTTTGCCCATGTACATCAGAAGCCGCTTTGAAGACAAAAGGCCACACAAACTCACTTTCATGTCTGTAAAACAACCACATGGTTGTCCATCATTTCAAACACTGAAGACAAATATTTACATTTACATTTAGTCATTTTGCAGACGCTTTTATCCAAAGCGACTTACAACTGGGGAATACATAAAGCGATTCATCTTGAAGAGGCAATCCGACAAACGAAGTGCCTGTAATACCAAGTCTCAGGCATTGTTTAAATAAGTACAAGCTAGCAAGGGAAGGGATAAGTAAAGAGAAAGAGGTTTTTTTTTTTTAAGTGTAGGGTGAAGTCAAGTAGTGTCGAAAGAGATGAGTTTTCAGCTGTTGCTTGAAGATTGACAGGGATCCAGCACTCCGAATAGGGGTGGGAAGATCATTCCACCAGCCAGGAATGGTGAACGAGAATGTTCTGGAGAGTGATTTTGAGCCTCTTTGTGATGGTACCACGAGGCGTCGCTCACTAGCAGATCTCAGACTTCTGGAGGGGATGTAGATTCTTAATAGTGAGTGCATGTAGGCGGGTGCTGAGCCTGTGGTTGTTCTATAAGCAAGCATCAGTGTCTTGAACTTGATGCGAGCTGCGATTGGTAGCCAATGCAATGCGATAAAGAGAGGTGTAACATGGGCTCTTTTGGGTTCGTTGAAGTCTTCTTTCTTGCCGCCGCATTCTGAATCATTTGTAGAGGTTTGACTGTGTTTGATGGAAGTCCAGCCAGAAGAGCATTGCAGTAGTCCAGCCTAGAAAAGACAAGGGCCTGGACAAGAAGTTGTGCAGCATGCTCCGTCAGAAAGGGCCTGATCTTTCTGATGTTGTGTAGTGCAAACCTGCAAGATCGAGCAGTCTTTTCAATGTGGTCTTTGAAGGTCAGCTGGTCATCAAAGATTACACCAAGATTTCTGACCGCAGTTGATGGGGTAATTGTTGATGACAAATGTGCAACAACACAACATACATAAAAACTTGTTCGTAATGAGATGTTTTCCTACAAGCCATTCATCACTGATGCAAAATAGAAAGTACAGTTTTTCTCAATCGATTGGATTCATTTCTCCAGAGTAATGTAATTGCTTTTTAAAACAATTAACACCTTAGCCAAACAGTTCTCTATTTAATTTTCAACATATTCATATATAGATACACGAATACACTAACAATCCAATCAGGATTTTCGAGGCCAATCACGATCACAGAAAGCAGTATCTATGCTTTTTAAAGCCTTCTTTTTATCATGTAGAATTATTTATAGTGATACTCCAATCAGGATTTTTAGACATTTATTTAGGGCCCGAAATTCATTTTTGAAAATGGGGGAATTCCCCTGTAGATGACTCTTGTGAGAGGGGATTTTTTAATTTGGGGGGGCATTTTTCAGACATTTTCAAATATGTATATATCACACCTAAATGTTTGATCATGCAGTGCATTTTTGTTTTTACAATCGGGCACTTGTTGCACAATAGCTTACACACAGCACAAGCCTGATTTTGTGAGCTGTATGTGAGGCGGCCTTTTATGCCAGGTTCCGTTTGCAGTGTGTATGCAGTCCATGTATGGTGCGTAAGCGGTGCAGAAGCAGCACAATGAGTCTGTGCTGCTTCTGCACCACTTACGCACCACACATGGACTGCATACACACTGCAAACGGAACCTATGTGTGAACCTGGCATTAAAGGCTGCCAAATCCAAATCAAATCCAAACATTGTCACTGAAAATGCTTTTTCAGCATTGTGATTCTTTTTACACAGTACAGTAATACAAACTGTCATAGACGTGTTTTAACGTAATAAATATAAGCAACACATTCGATGCTTTTTACTTATGAATTTACCTCCAGATTTATATATTAAGTTGCTCAAGCAAGTTGCAAAACATTTTTTCCTACGTTATCACAAACATTCTAAATTAAAACTTACCATTGACTGAAACAGTCAGCTCTACTGCCTTTTCTTTTGCATTTAAATCTTTATTACAAGCAATCCTGCTGTCCATAAAGAACTTTGTTTTTCTACCTCCAGGAGTGCCATCTATTATTGCTTTGTTTATCTGAAAGTGCTCTTTCCCTTTAAACCTAGCCAAAAAGCTGTATGTGTTGACTGTGAAACACAGTAGACTTTAATTATATGCATTCATGGTGTAATTACTACATTTTCGTGTCAATCCATGTTCGTATTTACAGCAAATGCGCTGTCACTTTAATTCAGCGCGTGCAGCACAGCAAACTCAGTGTGGAAACGATCTTTGCGCTGCTGCAGACGCACTGCTCCTGGAACGCACTGCCGGTCCGCAACCGTGTGCAGTGTGAACGCTTGAATCCGTTAACATGTGCGTGGAAAAAATACGTTCCGCATACGCATTGCAAACAGAGCGTGTGTGTGTGTGTGTGTGTGTGTATGAACCTGCCGTTATGTGTGTGCGCTTTGAGTGTGCATGAGCGCACAGTCTCCAGGAGAGCGTGCGTGCTGAATGGTTAGCCTAAACATTGGCAAGAATTAAAAAGAAATGCAATTTATACATTTTAGTGACGATGCGACACTGCCTTACGGAGCCCTTTAAGGGACATGGTGGTGTGAGAAACTTTGCGTTGCCTCGCAAAACTTTTGCGTTCTCTCGCAACTTTGCGTTCCCTTTCAACACTTTTGCGTTCCCTCGCAAAACTTTTGCGTTCTCTCACAAAGATATTTGAGTTCTCTCGCAAAACCAGTTGAGTTCGGACAAACTCTTCCTGTTTACTTTACAGCTTGCAGTGGTTCATACACCTCTGTATGTTCGCAATGGAGCGGTTCATAGAGTTTTATTTTGAACTTAGACTCAAATAAAGAAATACGTCAGTGCTTAGTTCAAGGCACGGTGTTTAGTGCGTAATAAACTGTAAACAGATTTGGTATTTTTTAAAAATCACCATATTCGTTCATATAGCCTACCTTAAGCGTTTTTTATGGGGGAGAACAAGCTTAATGTGCAGGGCGTTGCATTCATATTCTGCGCTATTCTGCTTTATTAATAGTAATATTATTAATAAGGTTATTAATATTAGCCTAAACATTTTATTAGTATTTATTATTATCGAATTTTGTCCTCCAATGTCAATGTTTTAATACATTAAGCCACATTAACCACACATAGAATGTCCCAAAACCGTGCCTTGAACTAACCACTGACTGTATTTCTTTATACTTGAGTCCAAGTTCAAAATAAAAACTTTATGAACCGCTCCATTGTGAACATATGAGCTGTATGAACCTTTCATTAGCCTACCTAAGGCGTTTTCTATGGGGGAGAAAAGGCTTAACGTGTAGGTCGTTGCGTTTATATTCTGAACATGCCTTCATATTCTGCTTTATTGATAGTAATATTATTAATAAGGTTATTAATGTTAGCTTAATCATTTTTATCAGGATTTATTATTATCGAATTTGGTCCTCCAATGTCACTGTTTTAATGTTTTGGAGGACCAAATTCGATAATAATAAACCCTGATAAAAATGATTAGGCTAACATTAATAACCTTATTAGTAAGCCACATTAAGCGTTTTAGAATGTCCCAAAACCCTGCCTTGAACTAAGCACTGACTGTATTACTTTGAGTCCAAGTTCAAAATAAAACTCTATGAACCGCTCCATTGTGAACATACGAACTCTAACCACTGCAAGCTGTAAAGTAAACAGGAAGAGTTTGTCCGAACTCAACTGGTTTTTCTAGAGAACATTTGCGAGAGAACGCAAAAGTTTTGCGATGGAGCGAATTCAGTGGAGTTGTTTAGACATTTAAAGAACAGAAGCTGTCCCAAGATGGCTATAAATGTGCACTATGAACAACCATGATACATAACTTAGAAATATAGAAGTAGATTGTCATAGCCTAGTAACTCTTTAGATTCTTCTCTCAAGGAGAGGTCATGATTTCTTGTATGGTCAACTAGGGTAATTCTGTTTTTATTTGAAATTCATATACCTTCTACCTCTCACTCTTCCTCTTCCACCCTTCTGTCCATTTCCTTTCTGTTTGTCTTCTTACACTTTCTTTCCATTACACCTATGCCCTCCACTCTATTCATCTTGTTTTAGAATATCCTCCTCTCCTCTCATCTCTTTCTACCTGTTTAACTCTTCTTTCTTTCTCATTACAATCCTTCCTCTATCCACTCCACCATCTTTTAGACTTACACCTCTTTCTTAGGTAGATAGATAGATAGACAGACAGACAGATTATTCAAAATAACATTTTTCTTTTTCTTCGCATATTCTGTTTCTGTTATCTGATGAGCAACAGATTTGAAATTCTCGCAGGGAAATGAGCCTCACTGGCAGATGATCTCTGTCAATGGTCGTGTTGCAGCCGTAGAGGGCGCTGTGTTCAGACTGTATTCAGGCCGTGAGAACTTCTATGTGCGTCCTATACTCCTCTTCAGCATCAGTCAGTTCTTATGGTCATCCTTCATCAATATATCATGCATGTGAGCATCTATTCTATATCATGTACTGTGTGTGAAAGCTGATTTGCGGTGTGTTTGTTGTGTTGTGTGTGAGAGGAGCAGTGTTGTTGTGTGAAGTGGGAGGGTCAGTGCTGCTGATGATGTCAGTGCTGAGGGTTCAGCTGGACTGAATAACTGACTGACCGCTGGATCTGATCTGCCGGATCACTGCCGGAGCTGCGTTTCCAGCGCGAGGTAATACTCTTTCTTCTGTTTTCCAGCCTCGCGGCTTGATGTTTGTGAAATGTGACTGTGTTAAGTTACAGTAACTCTCTCTCTCTCTCTCGCTCGCTCTTTGCTTTCATAATGCCTTAATAGATGCGCTGTAATGCGGTTCTTATAACTTTTGAACAACTTTTAAGTGAACGAAAGTGAATCAATCCAAAACAAGCTGATCGTATGTTTGAGTGTGTGAATCTGATGTGTGATATTTTACTGTTCAGTACAGTGATCATCTAAATAGTATGAATATCACAACTAAAAACTGCCTAAGTTCATTTTGTACGATTCAGCTCCATTAAAGTTAAAATGTATGTTATATATATATATATATATATATATATATATATACATTATGTGTATGTGTGTGTGTGTGTGTATACACACACACACACACACACACACAAACAGGTCTCTGCTGCAATCAAACTAATGTTAATTTCTCTCTCAGGAAGTGTTGAGTGTGGAATATTTGGTCACTCCTTTGAAATATCAGCCACAGCTGTCGAATCCATCGGAAGAGGCACATTTAGAGAAAACCATACGTCTGAACATG
Source organism: Onychostoma macrolepis (assembly GCF_012432095.1). Classification (NCBI taxonomy): domain Eukaryota; kingdom Metazoa; phylum Chordata; class Actinopteri; order Cypriniformes; family Cyprinidae; genus Onychostoma; species Onychostoma macrolepis. Next base: position 37,601,027 of record NC_081159.1, on the reverse strand, counting down.
AGGAGCATCATATGTTTCATAGGTGTTTTTCTGTGTCTGAGAACCACAGCTTCAGGTAAGAGGACCATTAATACATTTGAAGAGCAACATACAGTAAATGTGCTGACCTTTCAGTTAATTGCAAGTAATCTGTACATTTACTGACACGCAAATTTAATTAATGACAGTGTGTTCAAATTGAAACTTCTAAACAATTAAAAACATCTTCGAGATCATTCAGAAAGAATTAGATTTCTCTCAGTACATTGCAACTGCATTTGCAATCGTTACATTAAAGAGCTATTTCTGCCTATAATAATGTGTATTGTTGGTGTAAATGAATGTTTTCAGGTGATGTTTAATACTAATTTTGACTTTAACTTTAGTCAGTTAATTTGGATGTTACTATTTCTTTAGTGTGTATGGATTATCTGACACTGAAAGATATCTGAATTTAATTATGAAGATGATATGTTAGGCTGTCTTCTTCATATTAAGCAGAAATTTACAGTATTGGTGATTTAATGTAGGCCAAAATATGTAGTCAACTGTGTGACATTTTTGTGAAAATAAATATATATTAGTTCTACATTACCATTAATGTAACATTTTCATTTTGGCCTGTAGTTTAAAGGTCACATTTTTCAATTGAAATATAAGATGTTCATTGTAAAGGCCCAGTGTGAAGGACAGATTCTTGATCTTGCTGCCTTTGATGCATTGAGATTGAGTCAGTCTGTTCGGTCTGTTGTTTTTCAAGCGCCACATGTGTTTTATTTTGGTCACTGATGTCTTGATGTCTGGGAATAAACATGGGATCCTGTTAGTGAGAAGACATGAAGCTTTAGACACACCATCATCTGATTTCTCCTGCGTTTTTGAGTGATAGCCGACAACATTATTCGTACTTCTGCTTCCAGTGTGTACTTTATGCCAGTGATTTGCTTTGCTTGTACTTTCACTTTGTATTTTACTGGAAATACTAACTCTGCTCAGCAGTTTCTCATGCTTTTCCCACTCCTGAGAGGGTCAGTTGGTTTGTCCGTCATCAGAGAGGAAGACAGCGGCCCTTTAGTGTTTTTTAGGCGCAGGACAGAGCCTGAGATTGCTTGTGCGGTTGTTAGTGGGTGTAATCTGCAGAAAAGCAGTGGATCTGACATCCTCAGGAAGAGGAACACGCAGGAGCCGTTATGTAACAACCTGATATTCCCGCCGCAGCACCATCATTACCGCACCGCACAGACAGCATGACAGAGAGAGAGAGAGAGAGAGAGACATACAGTTCCTCAGTGAATAAGCACAATGATGGTAACAGGAAAAAAATCCCCATGTTAAATATGGCGTGTAGCGTTTAAATGAGGCACTTCCGCCTGCTGAAGGACCGCCGGCTGGTCTGGGTGGCAGTGAGACCCGATGACGCGACCGCATGGAGACCGATTTCTATCTCACACTCCCAATTAACAATCAGTTTTTTTCCTCTTCTGACTGCAAGCTTTTTTCTCATTCTTGTTTTTTTTTTTTGAGTTCTGGTCGTCCTATTTTGGCTGAGATTTGCTGGATAAATTGCTTGAATTTGTGTCTCTATATATCAAATGATCAGATGAGATCAGTGGAAAAGGAAAGTCTGAAAGCAAAATTAGTTTTTATAAAAATATACTACCATTCAAAAGTTCAAATATTTTTGAAAAGAAGTCTCTTCTGCTTACCAAGAATACAGTAAAACAGTGAAATATTATTACAATTTAAAATAGCTGTTTTCTATGTGAATATACGGTAAAATGTAATTTATTCCTGTGATCAAAGCTGAATTTTCAGCACCATTACTCCAGTCTTCAGTGTCACATGAAATAAGCTGAATAAATAAGCTTTCAATTGATGTATGGTTAGGATAGGACAATATTTGGCCGAGATACAACTATCTGAGAATCTGGAATCTGATTCAAAATATTGAGAAAATCAAAATATTGAGAAAATCGCCTTTAAAGTTGTCCAAATGAAGTTCTTAGCAATGAATATTACTAATCAAAAGTTAAGTTTTGATATATTTATGATAGGGAATTTACAAAATATTTTCATGGAATATGAAAAAAAATGTATTGTTGGCTATTGCTACAAATATACCCGTGCTACTTATGACTGGTTTTGTGGTCCAGGGTCACATTTCATTATTATCAATGTTGAAAACAGTTGTCCTGGTGAAAATGTTCGTGGAAATCATGATATATTTTATTTTTCAGGATTTACACATGAATAAAAAATGTCCAAGGAACAAATCTTTTGTAACATTATAAATGTCTTTCTTGTCAGTTTTCATCAATTTAATGTATTTTTCCTGATTGAAAGCATGACTTTGTCGTTCAGGAATGTGTGTTCAATTTGCACGTTTTTTACAAACTAGAACGTGGAAGTTTGTGGAAGCCATTGCTTCTGCTGTAGTGTGATTTCCCTTGATGTGAAGTGTGAACAAGAAGATCTTATTAAGACGAGACAAAACTTCAAAGAAACACTCACACAATCCTCAAATTAAGCCTTACACACACGTCTTCAAGTATTCCCTATGAAACTGGAATGAGCTCTGAACGTCTGCTGCACTCCTGTTCTCCACATATTATACAGATTTTTTTTCTCTCAGACTTTAAACTCTACAGATGTAAGTTATGTGCCATTAGCATTAATAAACAGAATTATTATATAATAAATGTTTCCCAAACTCTCCTTGTTGTCCACTGGTTGGACTGGGTGAGCTGCTCAAACAAAGACACTTTTTGGGGAATCAGAGTAGACCGTATTATGATATGAGGAAGCCTTTTAACTCTAGAATCCTTTAATGTGTTATTTTTATATTTTTTAATATTTGTGAGGGAATCAAGAGCAGAGATTGAGCAGTAGCTGAATATGATATCAGTAGTGACACATGCAACAAATATCACAAGTTATGGAAACCCTTAGAGACCATTCAATTTTAATTATTATACAGTTAGTGTTTTTTTTGTTTGTTTTTTTTTTACTTTAGGGGTTTGACACAATCCCTTACAAAATCTGCAGACTGTTTGCACTGATTTTGTAGGAAAGTTTCAGATTAACATGTAAAAAATGTGTTACTGGGATACATTATTGGCAGGACACTGTTTCTGTTGTTAACTAAACGATTTATTTATTTTTTATTTAAAAAAAACAAAACAAACATCTTTAAAAACAAAAATAATAAATGTTGCTTTGGCAACTAACTGAAATATAAGCTTAAGTTGAAATACTAAAATTACTAGAACTAAAACTGAATTAATTGTGAATTAAAGCGAAATAGATATCATTTAATGAAAATGATGAAATCACATGACAAAATTACAAAAATTTTACCTAAAATTAAAATGCCTTTTCAGTGGATTTTTTAATGTTTTTGAAAATCTCCTCTGCTCACCGAGGCTGCATTTTTTTGACCAAAAATACAGTAAAAATTGTCATATTTTAAAATATTTTTACGATTCAAAACAACTGTTTTCTATGTGAATATTTTTGTGGAAACCGTTATACATTTTATTTTCAAGGATTCACAGAAAAATAGAAAGTTCTACAGAACAGCAATTATTTGAAACGGAAATCTTCTGTAACATTATAAATGTCTTTACTGACACTTTTGCTCAATTCTGTCAGGACCACTATCGTCAAAGATGATTGACAATTAGCATCAGTATGGATTGGCGGAATGGATAAGAGCAGGGAGAGCAGCGATAACCCCATAAACAGAGCAGAACCAACATAAATGTATTGCAGATAGCATTAATGTTCAATAATTTAATGTACACATTTTAGAAATTAGTCTGATTCAAAATAGAACCAGAAGGCCTGGAGGAGCTGGGGATGGAGGAGGGTAATTAGCTATTGAGCAACGCGGAATACTGAAGGGACCTTCTATATAGTTGCGTGTCATATTCCTATAGGTAGACATGGATGAGCTGAGAGTCAGCTGATGCAAGCTTGACTAACGTGACCTGCCAGAACTAACACTACGTTTGATTTTATCATCGAGTCCTTGATGAATAAAAGTATTAAGTTCTTAAAACAACAACAAAAATCTTACTGACTCCAAACATTTGAACTGTACATTTTAAGAAAATAAGTCATATCAGTTTTGATATTCCTGTTGATTTTATGTTCCTTCTAACATTGTAACCGGTGACTCTCCGTCTCTTATCACGGCTGTAATCTTTGAAGTGCTACAAATAAACTCTGGACTTGAACACAGAAGACACTTTGTGGGTGGCTGTCGCTCCCCTCCCAGTGTCTCTGTGATTGTCTGTGTCTCTGTCTGTCCCGAGTCCCTCAGGACGTGTCCTGTCGTCCTGTCTCTGGAGCGTCAGGTCTCTCGAGCCATAGCCTGACTCATGAATGGCTCATTAGCGTCAGACAGAGATAAACTACAACTCGCTGAAACCCAGAACTGCCATTCTGCCAGCGGCCGCCACGCCGTCACTGATAAGAGCTGCGTTATGAGCGCTTATCAAAACCGTCTGACCAACACGCTGATCTAGAATCAGCTGCTAAACTTCACCACAGTAAACGGGCCATGAACCTCTGGTCTTAAACGCAGCATTCAATCAAAAGTGAAAATTCAGTCATACTCTATTCCTCCTCAAGAGAAACACAAAAGTAGAAATTCTGAAGAATTTTTGGTAGCACTTTACAATAAAGTTCCATTTGTTAATGGTATTTAATGCATTAACTAAAATTAATTAACAATGAACAATTGTTCAATGAATATTGTTTCTGTGTTAATTATTATTTGTTAACATTAGTTAATAAAAATACAGCTCTTGTTAGTCCATGTTAGCCGCAGGTCCATTAAATAACATTAACAGATACAACTTTTGATTTTAATTATGTGTTAGTAAATGTTGGAATAAGTTTGAACTAGGACTGATGAAGTATTTTTCATTGATAGTTTATGTTAACTAATGTTAACAAATGGAACCTTATTGTAAATTGTTACCATACCCTGAAAATTGCCAAAAAGAGCAAAAAAACAAAAACCCTTGAAAGTAGTTTGTACATGCACTAAATGTGATTCTTTGTGTGAGAGACAGATTTTCACTGAAAATGATGATTCCCTTAAGTTCACCCAAAAAGCATTTACTCTCCCTCATGTCACTCTGAATACCTGTATGAATTTCTTTCTTCTGCTGAATGCAAAAGAAGATTTTTTTTGAAGAACATGGGTAACCAAACAGTTGACAGTATCCATTGACTTCCATGGTATTTTTCCATAAACACTCTGAAGTTAGAATTAGAATTCATTTTCATTTATTTGCAATTAACTTGCAATCGCATGTCTGAAAACATTACATTCAGTTCATACTTAAGTATTCATGTAACTCTTTTTCACAAGGGAATGCGTCTTAACATCTCAACAGACTGAATAACAAGTTGTTATCAAAAGATGAGCTTGCATCTGATATTATCGTGCTGTGCTTATTAAACTCTTTCTTACAGAAGGACCAAAACACACACTCAAACATCAGTTATCGTACCCTGCATTTTTCACATCCGCTGCTAATTATCTTATCATTTACTGCCAAGATGGCTGGCAGTGATGCTAACAGTGCAGTGACGCGACCAGTAAGCCAGTCCATGAATCTGAGTCAGGTCAGAGTCATTAGCACTTCTGCAGGAGCGCTGGAGGGAGATGTCTGCTCTCTGCCGATGCTTCGGGAAGCATATGTTGTGTGAAGCTACATCAGATTTGAGTGATTAGAAGCTCCTCCTGTGCACTGAGACCCGGTCGCTTCCATCTGCTTAGAGGAACCAGCTAACAGCCTTCGCTAAATGAGTCTTTCCTCCCCGAGTCGCCACGCTAATTACGGCAGAGAAGATAGATTGGCTCTCTGTGAGGTGCATCAGAAATATCTCATTATTTGCTTATTTATGTGCGTGTCGTTTGCATGACGTTAGTGTGGAATGCAGCCGCTAGAAACCTTGTGATAAATGTGTTTTGTGTTGTGCGTGTGCATCGCTGGATCATCTAATATATTTTTGCAGAGAACCTGAATAAGAGAAAGCATGAAACTTGCTTTTCGAAAAGAAAATTGCCAGCAAATGCAGTAAAATCTGCAAGCAATTGCAAGTATTTAAATAGCACTTAGAGATGGCTGAGGCAGCTTTTATTTTTCAAGAGAGGAAGAAAGCACGTGTCATGCTGCTATTGTGCTGCAGCCGCACTCAGAGAATATGACTAACTAGAAAAGAAACGGCTCGCTTGTCTGTGTCAAGAAACAACTTTCTTGACACGGATTTGCCTGGAAGTTTAAAACACTTTGAAGGTTTGTTTGAAGTCTGAAGGTTTTGTCGGTTGAATACTTGAGCAGGCTGAAAAGAGACTTGAAGTCTGAAGGTTGTTTAGGCCTTGTGCAGATTGAGCACTTGCACAGTTTTAAGACATGTTTCAGGTTTGAGGTGGCAATCTGAAGAAAAAAAAACCTCTAAACCAACAGAAAGCAGCAGTGAGGAGAAGCAGTTTGGCAAAAAAACATCAGATCATGTTGTCAACTTCAGTGTAGTTCAGTATTTATGTCAAACATGTTGACAATGTCGAGATCACTTGGGATCCTTCTGGAAGGATAAAGAAACTTACATTCAGGATGTTTGAAAAACATTTGTGTATTTGATGTATTTTTTTCATTTAAACACACGCATATATAATTAGGAATAAATATAAAGATACTATGTAAAGGTATAAAGTATTAAAATGCGATATACAGTTAATCATGTCACTAAAAATGATTAACTGTATCATTTTGACCAAAAAAGACTGTGAAACCTATATAGACTCTTTAATCAAGTAATTCGTAAAACAGAAATGACGTAGTGTCTGAGTAGCTGCTACATATGAATTTGAACTTACTTCAAAACGAGTACACCGTGTTTTCACTATCATGTGTCCTACCTAATCATGGGATAGTAAAGTGTCCATCGAAAGTAGTCGGGTACTTTTCGTCTACTGTTCAGATACAATGAATACGGACTTACCATTGGCATACCATTTTTCGCATACTAAATCGTAGAGAAGTATTTGATTTCAGACGCAACGCTACTCTTCTCACAATTTCCAAATTTACTTTAATTCAGAAAATCATTAAATATTTAAGTTTTCCTGCCATGAAACATATGAACAGATATCTAACTGTAATAATTGAATAAAATTTTTTGTTTAAATAAGTTAAACAATACAACCTTCCTTTTAAGTAACACATTTTATGTACATTAAAATATAACAAATGTAATGCATATTTATATTTGATTCACTGATCTTATGTAAACATAAGTTGTAACGCTGTTATTTATTTATTTTCAGACTAATACTGATATTTACAGTATGAGGTTATTTTTATATATTTATTTACTACTTGAATAAAATGTATACACTTTATTTATCTTATTTCTACCCAAAATGTACAAAACAAAACACTCGATATGAAAAGTAATTCTGAAGTCTCTGCAACACTTGTTAGTGAATGTAGTCCTCTTGAATGCTTGTACTATATTCTTTGAAATGCTTAAATACTTTCATATGCACTCTTTTAGAAATGTATATATTTGCATATGATTTATAAGTTCAACATCCTTCCAGACAATGTCATTAGAGTTAGCCATCAGTCATTAGTCTTAGTAGACTATCTGCTAACACTTTATTTGGATGCTCCCTCAACAGACATTCTACTGACTATACAGGAATTTTGCAAGTACATGCCAACTTATTCTACTGACCTAATCTAACAGTCTGCTAATACTCTAATGACCGCTAGTTGACATGTAGTTGCAAAGTCACAGTTGGAAGAATGTCTAAAGTGGACTAGTGAAATAAAGATGTGTTTTAGTGTAACTGACATACTGTGAAGCTGTTTTACATAGGATTGATGAGTAGTTTCCATTAGTACAGTATTTAATTCATCGCCACATGGTTGTTCATTATATAAAATAGCTATATAAGTGTGTGTATATGAATATATATGACAGGCTAAAATGACTCTGGCACTGCTATCCTCCTCTAATTTGAGGTCAGCATGTTCACGATCTGCCCCACACTCAGTTTGTTGCTCTGTTTATTTCCGATGCGATGAGACGGCCGACAGTCGGCTCCCGGAGGCTTAAACAGACCTATACAAAGACAGGCCGTCTCCACAGGCCCCAGCCACGGCGTCTGGGTGAAGCGGCACCTCGGCGGGCCCCAGACGGACATGGCAAACCCGTCCATGACGACCCGTGCCGCTGATGATATGCAGGTGAATCTGGGGGGATTGGTGATGTGGCGGGGTGGGCGCAGGGGTTAGAGGCCAGGGGACACCGCAGGGCTCTGTGCGCCACTGATAAGAGTTTGTTTGTCTTCCTGTGGATGGTTAGGCCTCAGTCTGCAGCCGAGGAAACGCTTGGACAATAGGTGTGCGGAGCAGCCTGTGACCTCCCTCTCTCCCGCTCTTCCTCTCCCTGTCTCTCCCCCCGTCCCCACCTCACCGTTTCTCTTCCGTCCTCGCCTGCAAAACACTTTCATCACCCTCCCACCCGGCCGGCGTCTGACCGCTTCACCAGCAGGATTACAACTACAACAGAGATTACAAATTATGGATTAAAAATGAGAACTCCAGCCATAAAAGAACACTTTCATTACTCATAAATAACAAACTTTATAAATAATTAAGTACTTTTTATAATTTAGTGAAATATTAACTGAAATGAAATAAGATTAAATGAAATGAAAATAAAAATAGTTTTTAAAAGGTTATTTTATTTCAGCTAGTTGCCAAGTCAACATTTCTCATTTTTGTTTAAGGACTAAACTAACTAAAACTAAATAAACTAAAACTTAATAATAATAAAAAAAGAATTAGGAAATGTTCTCTAGTTTACATCTAGTTGGCATCTAAAATAACTAGACCTAAATAAAGTAAAATGTAATTTAAATAAATAAAAATGACAAACACACGCACAAAGTATTTTATTTCAGGTAGTTGGCAAGGCAATATTTCTCATTTTGTTTGGTTTACATTTAAGTGCTAAAATAAATAAAACTAAATGAAAAATAACTAAATAAACTAAAACTAGAAATTTTATAGACATACTTAAAATGACAAAAACACAACAGATGTGTTTTATTTAAGTGAGTTGCCAAGGCAAAATTTCTCATTTTAATTTAGTTTAAGTATTAAAACAATTTAAACTAAAACCAAATCTAAAAACTAAAACTTAATTTATAATTAAATGAATAAATACATACATACATAAAAAATTAATTTTGTTTAGTTGAAAATTAAGTACATAAAATAGATAAAATAAATAATAAAATAATCAAAAAACGAATCAAATAAAAACGCACAACATAATTACTAAACCTTTACTTGAATATAATTCTAATATTGAATATTTAACTAAAATATACAAGTATAAATTATAAAATGATACAATTTTAAAGTATATCGATAATAAATGATACTAAAATAACACTGTTCAACTTAACTACTTCTTGTTAAATGGCCTGAATGCAGTGATTTAGAGTCAATAGTGTAAACTGACTTTCTGAATGAACTGTTTGACTGACAAACGAACAAGAGATCACCTCTCATTCACACATGCGCTTCGTTTAGCTCCAGATCTGCCTAAAATTAGTTCATTTTTAGAAAAATATGAGCTCTGTTTGTTGTCTGAGTATATAAACTGCAAACCGCTTGAAACTGCTGAGGAAACCAATCAGGAGGGTGAAATACACTTCCTGCAGATCTATTTTTGTACCGGAAATGTCAGTGAAGGTGTTTTCCACAAAATCCGTAGCATGTTTTCTGTTTCACCATAACCTTAACCGAACTCGAGCCGCTATCACACATAACAGTGCAGCTTCGTTCGCGTCACTGTTGCTCCTCAGACGTTCCTCCCAGGCTCTTATTATGTTCTTGACAGGAAACAGACAGCTTTACTGGTAAAGGAATTATTCAGAAGACGGAAACTGGCCGCAGGTTAAAGAGGATTCTGGCGCCTTTGACCTGTGATGGGACTCAGAGCCGGACATGAGCGTTTCCAGAATGCCAGTTCATCACTCTTTCTTAAAAACATCAGCTTTATCTGAGACGCTCTTGCAGTGACTCAGTGCTTTCGTACAACGTCTGCTGTTCTTATGACCTTTAAAAACAAGAAATTGTTATGTGAGTAAAAGCTGACACACAGACTTGAGCAAGATCAGCTTTAAAATTCCCTATCAGTCATCGATTCAGTCATTTATTTGCCATGAGCGGCAGTAGATGGAATTGTGAAGTAGTGTTCTCAAATTTTCCCAAACATTTCCCAACTCCTCAAATGCGAGGTCTACTGTATATAACCAGATGAAATCAATCCCACAGAAGTACATTTGAAATCTGCCATCATCAAGTCAATGAATTACTAATAGCAGGGCTTCTCATTATTTTTTTATCTTATCTTTCATGACCCCAGAAGTTTGAGACCCGCCAGTCAGAGAAGTTGGTATTACCATATGGGAATTTCCCAGACATATCTTTATATTTTGATATGTTTTACTAGTAGGGTAATAAATCAATAGTGATAAATGAAGAAAAAAAAAAAAGTTCGCAATATTGATTATTAACTTTTGAGTAATTTTTGATTGGGTAGCGCCAATACCAGTTTTGTCCTGAGCTAGTCCGATACGGATAGTTTTATTTTTGGTACTTGGTAATACCGATACCTGTACTTTCATTGCATTTGTAATTTTTTAAATATTGGGTACAGAAACCAGTTGGGTGCAGAAAAAAATTATGAATCATGCTGGCTTTATTTAGCAAGCACTTATTTCCTTCTGTTATGTTCACACTTAATTATTTCCATTAAAATGAACTGTGCAAGCTTTTGTTCACTGTTCATTTTATTGCTCTTTGGTATTTCATCATTCATTTTCCTGTAATAATGAATTAAACCACTTCACTTGTAATAAATAAATATATACGATCTATAAATATACATAAATCTTGATAAATCAATAGTGATAAATAAAAAATAAGTTCACAATTTACAATCGTACTTTTGAGTACTTTTCACTTTTTCCTGAACGAGTCTGATACGGAAACATTTATTTTTGTTACTTGGTAATACCGATACCTGTACTTTCATTGCATTTGTAATTTTTAAAATATTGGGTACAGAAACCAGTTGGGTGCAGAAAAAAATTATGAATCATGCTGGCTTTATTTAGCAAGCACTTATTTCCTTCTGTTATGTTCACACTTAATTATTTCCATTAAAATGAACTGTGCAAGCTTTTGTTCACTGTTCATTTTATTGCTCTTTGGTATTTCATCATTCATTTTCCTGTAATAATGAATTAAACCACTTCACTTGTAATAAATAAATATATACGATCTATAAATATACATAAATCTTGATAAATCAATAGTGATAAATAAAAAAATAAGTTCACAATTTACAATCGTACTTTTGAGTACTTTTCACTTTTTCCTGAACGAGTCTGATACGGAAACATTTATTTTTGTTACTTGCCGATACTGATACCTGTACTTTCATTGCATTTGTAATTTTTAAAATATTGGGTACAGAAACCAAAAAAAAAAAAAAAAGAGAGAAATTAATCATGTTAGCTGGCTTCATTTATTTTCACACTTAATAGGCCCTTTCGCACCGCAGGAACCTTTTCATAGTACCAGAACTAATTGTGGAACTACCCACTTTTTGGCGTGTTCGCACCGCAGAACTAGGAACTGTTTTAGTTCTCGGAACTCCGTTTGGAGGAACTAATTAGCTCCTACTTCAGAGTAGGGTCTAAAACAGGAACTATCGTGACGTAAGTGTACGCTGATTGGCTAAACGCGTACGAAAACGCCCTCACCCGCCATGATTTAAAACGCTGTGTAAACACATACTGTGTAAACACATACTGTGTAAACATTGCATCAACTTATATTTCGCAAGAATGGAGAACAGTGATAGATGGACGGACGCTGAAGTGCAGGCACTTTTGAACATTTTGAACTCCTTTCCGATCTTTCAATCGCTTGACGTATAAGTTACGTCGACATTCCATGTCCATTATTGTGAACCCCGCAAGACACAACAACAACACAACTCTGATCACAGCGTCCTCCATCCTCCTGTTGTTATCGTTGTTCTTCTTTGTTTTCGTTATTGAACGCCGCGCACAAATGACGTCGCTGTCGACCGTCTTACGTCACTTCTTAGGACCCACTGTCGGTGCGAATGCAACCCTTTAAATGGTACTGGGAAATAGTTTGCGCAAAATCGTCCCAGTACTTTAGTACTGTACTTTTAGTTCTGGAACTAAAGCGGTGCGAAAGGGGCTAATTATGCTCATTAAAATGTACTGTACAAGCTTTTGTTACTTTCACTGTTCGTTTTATTGCTCTATTTGTTCTGTTGTCGGTGTATCTTTGTCTGGACACAGCATTGTTCAAACGCTGAGTGGTATCAGCTTTTGGCATCAGAGCATTTTAATGAGTACAAGTAGGCCTACAGGAGTGCAGTTTTGGGCCTGATATCGATTCCAGTATCGGTATCGGTGCATCCCTAATTTTCTATATTTAGCCTTCATCTAGATGATCAGTTATATGTCCCTAAAAACTATCTAAAGTTTAACAGAAATTCAAAGTTCTTCACTACAACTCACCAAAATAAAAGTTCAATTAAACTAAAAAATTGTCACAGAAATATATTACTTAAGTAATAATGATTATAATAATAATACAATTTACTATATAAAACATTACATCTATTATTACTATTTTAAGGAATATCATACAACCAATATATTTTTATCTATGTTTTAATTTATACATTATTTAAGTTCTGTTGTGCAACATCTTATTTAACAGAAATATGCAAAGTAATTACATTTTATTTTGATTACATTTTAAAGATTGATTAAATTGTACAAGTTTTATGAATTCATTTGATTAGACACCCTTTTTGATGATTGTTTCAAAGTAGCTTTTCAGTGATAAATGAGAAAATAGTGATTCAGTGATGCTTATTCTGTGGAGTTTATTCGAGTTATGTTAACATTCATTCTCAAGATCTAACAAACATGTGGGCATACATGTCCTTCCCTATTAACAGTAATAATACTGTGATAAATATTGATATTTTATGATACAGAAAACATACTGTGCTATTATTTTTGTCCACATGGCCCAGTATCGGCATTGTATCCTGTGGCCAGCAATTTCCCATCTTCACCTGACTTGAGGAAATAAATGATTGTGGGTTCTCAGTATGATTTTCACTGATGTCTGGACCAGTGCCCTGACAGATACTTAGATTGATTTGAAGCGTTCTCCCAAAAATGGAAAACCTGAAGCCTTCATTGGAAACCCACGAGCGTGTTTGAGAGCCGTGTGACCTTCTCTCCACTCATAATGCTGGAAATTAAACTCATCTGCTGGTGCCTTACTGTTGCGTGTGTTTTTCAGTCTGAAGCGATTCCTCTGCGAACCACTCTGATATTCGCCCAGTCGGCTGAGACACACACTTGTGTTTGTTGCTTCAGATGAAGGCCCGAGGGTCAAAATGTAATATGAAGCCTCTCTCTTGCACATACAAGGGCAGGGAAAATAACGAACGAGCTGCCGTGAAGGCGCTGTGATGGATGGCGGGGCGTTATTTGTGTCTTGGCTCAGAGTAATAGGCTCGATTGGATGTCTGCAGACTTAAACATTTGGTTGCATGGGAAAGAGCCATAGACGAAATGAGATAAAGCTGCGGCTTATAGCTCATTTAACACAGAAGCGCTTAGTGAAAGCTTTGGCATTTCCGGGTCATCTCTGCGGGTCAGCGTTTACGTCCCTTGAGTCTGACTGATGTATGTAAGGCTGCTGGGAGAAATAATTCATCTGCTGCTCATCATTATGAACGTCAGCGCTGGCGGTCTCTCTAACATCCCATCAGAACAATATAACGAAGATGTATGAGGAGAAATGTGTGTGTTTCGTAGTTCGATGTGGATGGATTTCTCTGCTGAAAACTAGTATTCTTTGATCAGTATGTGGTTTTATATGGCATAAATTAAAGGGATAGTTCACCCAAAAATGTAGTTCTATCATCATTTACTCACCCTCATGCGTTTCAAACTTATATGAGTTTCTTTCTTGTGTTGAGCACAAAAGAAGATATTTTGAACAATGTTAATGAAGAATGATAAACAATCAGTTGACGGTAGCCATTGACTTTCATAGTATGGGATAAAAATACTATGGGAGTCAATGGCTACCGTCAGCTATTAGGTTACCAACATTCTTCAGAACATCTGCTTTTGTGTTCGATAGAAGAAAGAAAGGTTTGGAATGACATGAGGGTGAGTAAATGATGATATTTTTTTTCATTTTTGGGTGTCTTTCTAAGCGTTCAGTAATAGAAGGATGGTAATAAAACAGTAAGTCACAAAACAAGCAGCAGTGGCACCAAATACACATATATACAAATACATTCTAAGGTCAAATCAGTCGTGTGCAGTTAGCAGGTTCATGTATTTGTTTTGAGTATGTTTAGATGTTTTTGCTGTAAATCAAGACAAAGATGCTCATTAAGAATATGCAGTGTATTTACAGCATTTCTCCATTCAAACTGTGCTTACATCCTTGATAAGCCTTGACTTGCTAAGACAAAGCCTGGACTGCCGTCATCATCAGCTTGACGTCTAAACATGGCATTTCCTGTTGTCCTTATAGTTGTTGTCGCTTCCTGTATTTCCTCCCACTCTGTCTGTCCTTTGTGAACGAGCTGAAAGTGTCTGCAGTGTTTTGTTCACCTGGAACACTAGCTACAGATGATTCAAATGTTTGGGGTTGGTTCGATTTTTTTAAATGTTTTTGAAAGAAGTCTCTTCTGCTCACCAATGCTGCACTTATTTGATCAAAAATACAGTAATTTTTAAAAAATATTATTACAATTTAAAATAGCTTTTTTCTATGTGAATACATTATAAAATTATACTAATATATGATAATATGATAATATATGTGTGAGTGCTGTGTATATTTATTATGTATATATAAAGGCACACACATATAGTATATATTTAGAAAATACTTACATGTATTTGCATGTATATATTTATATTCATATAATTTATTTTATATATAAGTATATTTAATATATAAACATAACATATTTTTTTTTATTATATACATGCATGTGTGTGTGTATTTATATATACATAATAAATATACACAGTACACACACATATATTATGTACACAAAAACTTTTATTTTGGATGCGATTAATCACGATTAATCGTTGCCCAGTACTAGTTAAAATGTAATTTATTACTGTGATCAAAGCTGAATTTTCAGCATGATCCTTCAGAAATCATTCTAATATGCTGATTTGCTGCTGAAGAAACATTTCTGATTATTACTTTAAATCTACTTGAAACTTTATCTCAGTATTTTAAGCTTCAGTGAACAATAATAATCACTGAGATCACAAGAATTTACTGGATTCATTAGGTGGAATCTCTGGTTTACACCCCATGATATTAGTGCTGATCTGAGATCAGGAGACAGCTCTTATGCTTCAGTACTGTCTGCTGCTAACATGAGCCCGATTGGGCCTGATTCAGTTCTGCTGCTCAGGAAGTGACACCTGACCCGTGTCTTCCAGAGGAAGGACGTGCTTTATTCTGGAGATGATTTATGAGCTTCTGGCAGGATATTATTATTCTCCAGGGCCGCAAATGAAGAACATAAATGATTTCAATAACTCACTGGCTTTATTCCTTATTCTAGATTCCAGTGCGATTTGTGAGCTGAAGGATGTTCCTGGAAACAGAAATGATTGGATCGTCCTGCAGGAAATGTCTCTGGGATGCTGGACGAACTTCACCAGCCAGGATGGGAAAGAAGTCCACATCCTCAAGCTGCTGTCCTCACCTGTAAGTCAGCATGAGCAGTGTTGTGCAGCTTCATCAACGTGTGCTTTGGTTCTATGAAATGTTACATTTTTATTTATATTCCGTTTGACTTTTTCAGGATTCCATTTTTATGGAATAAAAAATTGTAGTAATCAAAAAAGCATGTTTAATTAATTAAACAATTTATTAAAAGTTTAACAAAAATTTATTTGTTAGGGCCCTATTTAATCTGGTTTATCTTTTCCCAAGTTACCCCCTTTTTCTTCAATGTTTTGATTCAAAAAGCATTTCTAATTAATTAAACACTTTATATATAAGAATGTATTAAAAGTTTTAATTACATTTTAGGGCTTTATGAAATCCATTTTATTTCTACAAAAATAAAAAAATAAAAAAATTCCCAATTAAATTTTTCTGGATTGCTTATATGCGTGGATTCTACTTCAATGGTTAATTTAAATTGTAGCAATCAAAAAGCATGTCTAGTAATTGAAATCATGAAAGTTATACGATTTAACAGCAATTTAGTAATAGTTTTACAAAAATACAAAAAATACAATTGCAAATTCTGTTTAAAGTAATAACATTTTTGGATTCTAATTGAATGGTTTAATTACATTTTAATTATTTAAACTTTCAAAATGTAATAGTTTATTAATTTTTACATTAATAGGACCTTATGAAATGTTTTATTTTAAAAATAAATGTTTTCTGTTTTAATTTTTCTGGATTTATGATTTAATACAAATTGTGATTAAATGAAGGCATAAAACATTGACAATTCAATTGAACTTTTAAAATGTAATAAGTTAAACAATTCCTTTTATTTTTTGGTAAACAAAGTGCTGCACAACAGAAGGTAACTTTTAAAAATACATTTTTTTTTTCAAATTATATATATATTTATTATTACAACTGTATAACAATACAGTCTTTTGTACAATAATAATATATTTCTGTGACACTTTTTTTTTTTTTGTTCACGTTAAACCACACTTTTTTTGTTGTTCTTTTGAAGATGTTTGAGTTGTTGGCTTACCAAGATAGTCTTGTTGGTGATCGAGAAGCTTTGTTGAAACACCAAAAAACTGTAAAGTCATAGTTTAACCAGTTTGCTCAAGTCCACCAGCACAATGAGTACTAGATGACTGGCACTCCGGGATTTCCCATGTTACAGTCGATCCGTCTGATTTGAGCAGAAACGCATCAGTCAGCTGGAGGTCAGTCCGGTTTGTCCACGTGTGGTAGAGAAAGACCAACTCAGACCATTAGTGATGACGCAACACTCATCCTTCCCGGCCGAAGCAGAGCGGGTTTGTGCGTCAGTGTTAGGTTTTTTGTGCTTGTTTACTCTTTAAAGGCACTCATGTTGATTAGATGATTAATTATGAGCATCTGGCAGCTTGAGAGTAAATGCTTCATAGAGTGAGGATGCTGAGAGTGATTTTAGGATGATTACACTGGAGACATGGATGTTTCTTCATCTGTGCTGAATGAATCGCAGGCTGTGAGAGCTGTGGAAATGTCCTGTCCTTTCACTTCAGCAGGGAATTCAACATGTTGAGTTTTCACATGGTTTGCAAGAGAAAGATAAACATCTCTTCTGTTCTGTAGAGCTGATTCGAGAAGCAGCTATTGACTCATTTGAGTCCATTATTTTTCCTCTTGAAGAATTTCGCAGAAAGCTGGTCCAGAGCACAGAGAGAGTGTGTGCCGCTTTTGTGTTTTCAGTGATGAAAGCAGGTCGTTTTATGAAAGAAAATGCTTGGTTCAAACATGCTGCATTACAAGCCAACTAATAATGGATCTGCAAACCAGCAAAAGCTAAAACTGACTGAAACAGGTTTATTAGATAACGTAGGCCAAACCTTGTGAAAAAGAAGTGCACTTAGTGTACTTCAGATTCTAAAGGTATATATTTATATATTAAAACTGTGCTCATACAGTACTTGTCAAAAGTTTGGATTTCTGAAGGATCATGTGACACTTAAGACTGAAGTAATGATGCTGAAAAAATAAATACAAACATAAATAATAAAATACATTTTAACATGGAGTCACATAGAGAATAGCTATTTTAAATTGTAATAATATTTCACTTTTTTAAATACTGTATTTATGATTAAAAATGCAACCTTGGTGAACAGAAGAGACTCCTTTCAAAAACATTTAAAAATCATAATGTTTCCAAACTTTTTACAAGTAGTATGTTGGTATAGAAACTATTTTCACAAAATCAAACAATTAACAACAATTAAACTATTTCAGAAAATTAAACAGAAAAATGACAAAGAAACAAAGAAAAATTACAAAGTAACAAAAAAAAAAAAAAAAAAAAATATATATATATATATATATATAAATACATAAAATACATACATACATAAATAAATTCCTTTAAAAAGTGCACTTTGGAATTTTGTCAATTTAAGTTTTAAAGTACATTTTAAATAATTGTTTTATTAATATTGTGTCTTGCTTCAAGGAAGTACGCTTATTTTGATGTGTTGACTAACATACTGAAGCATATGTAAAGTACTTGATTATAATGTACTGACAAGCATTTATAATAAACTAAAATATACTTTAATGTCATTTCTATTGAAACTTATATGTCATGTATTTAAATATATTTGCAGTTAATTACTCCTTTGTAATGAAATTGTACATTTAAAATATATTAACTTAATTAAGTGTAATATTGAATAACCATATTTCAAGACAATATAAGTAATTATGAAATTACATATAAAGATGTACTTAAGTCCTGTTTGGTTCAGCTAATTGCATTTAGTAAGTAAACAATAATACATTTTTATTTAATCGCAATTAAGTGTGTGAAAAGATTACATTCAGTTCACACTTAAAGTATATTCTTTTAAAGTTGATTATTTCCATAACAAGAACTCTATTTGAAACCATGCTAAAGCGTACATATTTTTCACAAGTGCATATCAGCTTCACTTTTCGCCTGGTTCCTCTCTGTTCTTCTTCTTACAGGCAGATGCGTTTCATCAAAACAAACACAGTTTAATGTCCAAAATGTGTCACTGACATTAAAGTCCTCAGTTTATAGGCCAAGAATAATTTACACTCCCTAATGTTCTTTCAAACCCATATGAGTTTCTTAGTAAAGTGTGACAGAATTGTCATTTTTGTATACCATTAACTATCCCTTTAAAGCACAAACACACACACACACACACACAGAAACAGGGGGCGGAGTTAAGCGGGTTGAGCTGCAGTGGGCGGAGCTTCAGGCTTCATTGATGTCACTGTCTGGCAGCGCTCCGGTCACGCTGGCTGAGAGCCGAGTCTGGGATCCTGGAGCCGACCCGGGTCGAGAGCAGAGCCGAAGAATAACGGGAAGCTGTTATGCATCAGCAAAGCCCTGAAAAAAGTGCTCTTGAGAAAAAAAAAAAAATGAGCAAAAGGAAAACAATTGTATCTTGAAAGTACAGGAACAAAAATAGCAGGGGCGAGTGATCAGGCACCGCGGTGGACATTGTTTGACCCAAACGGAGTGAGGTGGACAGCGATGGATTATGGGAGGTCTGCGTTTCTGTAAACACCATTGAGGATTGCTGCAAATTATTAACATGACTGGATTGTTTCCTTCAGCACGCAGTTTCCATATTAAATATAGAAGGCGCGTCAGCGGATGCCAACACGAGACGCGGAAATCAAAATAAAGCCATTTGCAGTGAAAATGAACCTCACAACACAGATTCACAATCATGATTTGTATGTGAGTCAGACAGAGCACCAATTATAACCATTATTAGAAATATGCATTACACCATTCAAAGGTTTTATTGAATGGTGCAATGTGTGTGTTTTTTTTTAAATAAGTTTAATAGAGGCCAGTGACAGTAAAGACATTTACAATGTAAACAAAATATTTATCTTTCAAATAAATGCTGTTGTTTTGAACATTCTAAAAATAAAATATATCAATTTCCATGGTAGCACAAATGTTTTCAACACTGATAAAAAATTAGAAATGTTTCTTTAGCAGCAAATTAGCATATTAAAATGATTTCTGAAGAATCATGTGACACTGAAGACTGGAGTAATGGCTGCTGAAAATTCAACTTTGATCAAAGCAATAAATTGCATTTTAACATATATTTACATAGGAAACAGTTATTTTAAATTGTAATAATATTTCACAACTTTTACAGTTTTTACTGTATTTTTGAGCACGGAAATACAGCTTTGGTGAGAGAAGAGACTTGTTTTTATATTTTTTTTATTTAATATACATTTATAAAACTAAACTAGAAAACTAACAATAAATATATGCAAACAAGTATCTGTTTCTATCAAGTTGACACTGCATTTACTGTTTTTAGATCAGAGTACTTTTAGATGTTTAAAACCTCAAGAAACTAAGCTACAGCTGTCAGTAGAGTAACATAATCAATCTATTGTTGTTATTATTATTAATTATTATATAACTTTTGTGTGTTTGTAAATTCAGTCAATTTTAACTTTTTCACAGACCACCTAGAATCGTCTAGTGATACCTGTCTAGGAGAGACAGTTGAGCTATTAAGAGTGATGGAGATCATAATTGGTAATCATATGGGCATTTACCCAAACAAAGTGTGATTCTTACTCCTCCTGAAAGCCCACAGACGCTCACAGACACTGGTCTCTGATCAGCAGAGGAAATGAAAGACGCCTCTAACAGCCAATCTTTTGTATTTTCTTCTTTGTGCTCATGGACGTCTGACAACTCGCCTCCAGTGAGACTAATTAATGTTTGTCAATCTCACACTCACTGATGATGTTTTGCAGACACACTCCACATTCAGTAGATAAAACCTGGCTAGGAAAAAAACGGGATCTTCTGGGAGCATTTGAACAGAAATCTTGTGCTGTTAAACTAAAGCGATCACTGCTTGCTTTATTCTGAAGAGACTTTAAAACATTATTCACTTTTGTAATATTTAACACATTTTACAAAAGTGTCAATTCTCAAACAATTTGTTTAGTTTTTGTGTTAATACACTGTAAATTTCTGGTTAAAAAAAAGGGCAGCTGTTCTTGCCAGAATAAAAAGATAAGTCAGCAATATTTTAGATTTTGCAGATCAAACTTGAATTTAAATTAATTGATATACAGTGTGTGCAGAATTATTAGGCAAGTTGATATTCTGGTCATATTTTTTTCCCAAGAACATTTTACCAATTCCAAACCACATCAATCTTAGTAACTACTATCAATTTTGTATTTAATCATTTATAAGTGATATATAATTGCCTATGAAGGCTGAAAGTTAAAAACTCCTTATTTCAGGTGTGCAGAATTATTAGGCAGGTTTTCTTTTACAGATAAAATGAGCCAAAAATGAGATTGAACTCAAGAATAAAAGTAAAACAATTATTAAATGCCCATGAGAAGGATGCAATACTAATGCAATAATAGAATTAGCAAAGTTAAGGCATGATCATTGGGCAGCGAAATGCTCATTGGGTCAGCACGGTCAGAAAAAAACAGGTGGAGAAGAAAAGACACGTTAACTGCAAAATAATTAGGAATTAATGTCAAGAATTAGGTGAGAAACCATCAGGAACCATTTAGTCTCCAGCACCATCATTTTCCAGAACTGCAACCTTCCTGGAGTTTCCAGAAGTGGAATGTGTTTATTGCATTAAATTCATCTAATTCTATTATTGCATTAGTATTGCATCCTTCTCATGGGCATTTAATAACTTTTATTCTTGAGTTCAATCTCTTTTTTGGCTCATTTTATCTGTAAAGGAAAACCTGCCTAATAATTCTGCACACCTGAAATAAGAAGTTTCTGACTATCAGCCTTCATGGACAATTATGTATCACTTATAAATGATTAAATACAAAATCAATAGTAGTTATTGAGATTGATGTGGTTTGGAATTGGTAAAATGTTCTTGGAAAAAAAATATGACCAGAATATCAACTTGCCTAATAATTCTGCACACACTGTATTATACCAACCAACTGAATCTATAAAATCTGCTTTGTACCTTTATAATATAATGACAACAATTAAAAATACACAGATTGAAGTTAGAAAGACATATGATGAACCTTAGTAATATTGCATTTCTACACAAAACATTTGCATTCTCTCACAAAACGATTGCTTTTGTTTGTAAAACTTTTACGTTTCTTTAAAAAAAAAAAAAAATGTTTGTAAACAAAACATTTGCGTTATTTCACAGAAATATTGTGTTTGTTCACACAATATATATAATGTATGGTGCACACAGTGTCATACAAATACAAAACACCTCAAACGACGCTACAATAAGGCAATAAACATTAATTTAACAACTTAAAATGTAATAGAAAATCCCAATAACTGATTACAAATAAAAAAATAAGTAGGATTATTTCAATGAAAAACCTTTAAATGTAAAGTGTCACACAGAATTCTGGGAATATCAGTTTACTTTTTTTTCTTCAGAATATTACTTATTGTTGTTTTTTTGTTTTTTGTTTTTTACTTCCAAAAATACAGTTCAGTATTTTACTGTAAAATCTTCACACATGCAAAGATAATACAGGACAAAGAGAAAAACCAAACTGAAGGCTTGATGAGGAGCCAAACAAGACACAGGTGAACTTAATTAGTAAACCAATGGGCAACCATACACAATCTAGCTATGCGAACAAAGTGAACAGGAACTAAACAACAGGAAGAAAACATGGGAACCAAAGTAAACACAACATAAGAGACCACAAACAGAACAAAATCATTACCAGTTACTTTTAAAAGTAATGCATTAAAATATTGTTATTGCATAAAAAATAACTGATTGCATTACTTTTTTAATAGAAAGTAATCCATTATGTTACTTTTGCGCTACTTTTTGTCATCTGCGCTAGGCTTTTTTTTTTAATAACAAAAAAACCCAACAGTTGTATTTTTGGCAGCTGTAAAAGCCCTTTCACACCAAAAGTGAAATTAATAAGCCTAAATGTGAAATAAATGTGGAAACAAAGTAACTGGCATTACTTATTTGAAAAACCAACTCAGATATTTTGTTGTAAATTTAAAAGTTACACGTTACATTACTAGTTACTTTGAAAAGTTATATGATTTGCACTACTTGTAATGTTACCCCCAATGCTGACCATTACATATCTCTTATATCAGTTTAGTACCAGCATGGCATTTCACCCACACACACACACACACACACATAGTTTGTCCTTTATTAGCTGCATGCTGTCGCCTCCCTAACGGCCTGTTGACGGCGGCCACCGTATTTGACAGCGTGTGTCGAGTCGAGCGCAGTGGAGAGAGTGTGTTGAACATAAAACACCACTGGACTGACCGCGGAGAGCCTTGATTAGCTCAGCGGTGGGACGGCATGGTGCCGAACTCTTTCTGAACCTCTGCGACCAGTAGGGGGCGAATCCTTGTGGAAACCCTGCAGGCAAACGTGGCACGTCGGCGACTGATCGATTGAATAAAAGCCATGAAGAAACAATGTGTGCCTCTGCTCCGCTTTGGCCGGCTGCTTCAAACAGAGCACTGAGATGCTGAAAGTCCAGATGACAGGCGGGTCAACATATTATGATCTGAAAGCTTCACTTTTAACTGCACGTCTGTCTTAATTATGCATTGAAACAGGTAGGGTCTCTCTGAAGTGTTAGAAGATCAGTAGAAGCCAGCATGAGCCTCCTATCAGCAATTGCACTTGTCAGAGGAACACACACTTCTTTGTCTTTTATGATTAGATTTGTTGGTCTCTATTCTTAATTGAGATACTACAGAGCATAGTTTTTGTGCAAATTGTGTTCTATTCCAAACTATTGCATTCATTCACAAAATATTTGCGCTCTCTCACAGAAGTATTTTTATTTTTTTTTACGAATAATTTGTGTTCTCTTGCAGAAGGAATGCAATACATTTGCGTTCGCTCAAGAAATTTATTATTTTAATGCATTGGCATTGCACTACTGCATATGCATATTAATGCATATAAATAGCATTCAGACACTCAGTTGTTTTTAACACATTTTTAATGCATTCATTCAACCAACCCATCAAATACTTGACAAACACACATAAAACATCCAGACATTTAACACAATAAAGTAAGGAAGTAAAAAATAATTGCCATACTAACAATGGTGTAATAATTGCCCATGCACCATTAAATTGGATGTGGACCGTTGAACAGTCATTTTCAAATCAATAGGTTGTTCATTGATTGTGGTCTCTGTTTGTGTTCTGAATGAAATACTAGCATACTGCTTACTGCATGCAAACATTTTTACCTTTTAATGGTAGTATGTTGCGTCAGTTTAACATGACCTCATTATGTTGCATCGTTTTATTCAGACAGTGGCGTCCAATTATCATCTCACAAATAAGCAGGTTCTTTGGCATTAATTAAATTAATTGACATTTTTGTCGTATGCTGTTCTGACCCAGCCTAGGTTCGATTGCAGGTCATTTTTGTCGACCTGTCTCTTCTGCTGGGTATTTCAGGTCAGTGGCCTGTTGGAAGTGATTTTGTGCATTGCATCACATTTCGCCGCAGGGTTTAGCTGTAATTAGCCCATCTTTTCCTGTGCTCATGAATCTCCAGAGCTTGACACTCCCATCATGCTCCACTGCAAGGATGGTTCTCAGCACTCAGGGTGTTTGGTTTTCACCACACATGACATGTTGCACTGGGGTTCAGTGCGGGTCTCATCAATCCTCTTCTATAGGGTCTCGTGTGGTCATTGTGTCCAGCTTGCTGTTGGGAAACTCCAGCTGAAATGTGTGTCAGATTTATGAATTGTGAGTGTGTGTGTGTGTGTGTGTGCTGCTGGTGTCTCACACAGTTTCTCCATCTCTGTCACCGAGGACTGCAGGTCTTGCTGAGGTCTCGTACTGTGGATCTTGTTGACTGGAGTCTCAGTTTTAGATAAGATTAAGTTCTGGGCATGTTTTTTCTACTTTTCCGCTTTTCCCTTGTGAAATCTAAGTGCACTTAATTGTAATCAGTGTGCACTTGTAGTGTAGTTGAAATCTTGAAATTCTATTTAAAAAACTGTACTTTTATATAACATTCAATTATTGAAATAAAAGGCAACTAAAGAGAGACACACTTAAGTACACATTTTAAAAGTGCACAGTGATACTATCAAAATAAACGTTTTACTTAAAAGATTACTACAACATAATTAATTAAAATATACTTTAAGTACACTTATTTTGAGGTGTTGACTAACATACTAAAGCACATGTAAAGTGTTTGGTTATAATTTTAATTGTATGTGTTACTCAATATTAACATTACTGCATTTTAAATGTACTAAATTGCAAATTCATCATTACAAATTTCTAATTACAAATATATTTAAATAATACATGATATACAGGTTTCTGTAGAAATTACATTAAAGTAGTTTATCATAAATGATTGTCATAACATTCATAAGTACACTTTAATCATATTTCAAAGACAAAATAAGTAATTATAACATTACATATAAAGATGTATTTAAGTCCTTCTTAAGTGGGTCAAACAAATTACTCCAAAATTCAGCTAATTGCATTTAATACAAATTAAAAATATTATAAACTTTCAGGTAACACTTTATTTTAAGGTGTCCTTGTTACACATTACATGTACTTACTATTATAATAACAATAAATTATGCATAATTGCATGCAAGTAACCATAAGCCAAACCCTAACCCTAACCATATAGTAAGTACATGTAGTTAATTAATATTACTCAGTATTTAAATGTATAATTACACTGTACCTTAAAATCTTCATTTAATTGCAGTTAACATGCAATTAAGTGTCCAAAAGTATTGCATTCAGTTTGCACTTAAAAATATTTTTAAAAAGTTGATGTCTGTGATAAGTACTCTTTTAAAAAGTATGCTAAAGTGTACTTATTTTTTATGGCTGATTCAGCTGCAGTGTTTTTTTCCCCAACAGAGGCTTTTCTTGTGTTGCCCTTTCAAACAGGTCAGATTTATGAAGCGTGTATTATCGATGTTTCGTACACAGTTTCTCCATCTCCATCAGGAGACTGGAGCTCTTTAACACTGCCGTAGGTCTCATGGTCAGGACTCTCAGTTGCTCTAAGTTTTGGAGCAGTTCTGGGCAAATTCACAGTATTTCTCGAACTCTGCATTTGGAGGAAGACTTGGACATTTTCCTTTTATATTTGAAAAGTTTATTGGTGTTGTGCAACAGATGGTGTTTATTATAGCATGCTCTCTGAACACATGTTGATGCTAATCTACTAATGATGGTAAAGTAGGTGGTCCAAAGCAACAAGGTCATTACGAGCATTGCTGTTCTTGTTTGTAAATGACTTTTAGAAATGTCTGGCTTGTTTAACTTTGACGTTTTAGATGAACTCACCTTCTCCAGGGAGCAGTTAGTAGTTCTCATTTACTCAGACTTTGATCCAGCTCTGTTCAGGTCTAGTGATGTGGAAGGATACAGGTGGGAATGTTGACATTGTGTGAGATTACGAGTGGATTTGCTCCCAGTACGAGCTGGTCCGGGTTTGGCTCGGCCCTCTAAATCACTCCAGATGGAAGCTCTTTCTCTAGATTCACACAGTAGTTGCTCTGAAATCCTGGGACACAGATTTCACCATCTGAGTGTTGCTCGATTCAATACAAAATATATTGTTTTGAGGATGCATTAATAGGATCTGATTGATCAAATGGTTTGCTGTAATTCTAGCTGGACAGCAAATATATGTAGCATGTACATGCATTAAAACAATAGTTCACCCAAAAATGAAAATGTGCTGAACATGTTCTCACCCTCAGGCCATCATTTGCTCACCAATGGATCCTCTGCAAGTTATGAGTGTGGATTGCTTGTGGATTATTTTGTTTTTATTTTGTAATTTAGTTTTTATCAGCTGTTTGAACTCTCATTCTGACGGCACCCATTCACTGCAGAGGATCTATTGGCGAGCAAATGATGGAATGCTACATTTCTCTAAATCTGATGAAGAAACAAACTCATCTACATCTTGGATGACCTGAGGGTTAGCACATTTTCATTTTTGGGTGGACTATTCCTTTAAGGAATGATAAAGTTCACAGTAGACAGAAGCTCTGTCTTGTAGAGTCAGAAGACGATGGTACAGACACCAAACACACATTACTCTGTTTATTCCTCCATGAAAAATTCATGGTTGCCCTCCTCTCATAGTCTTGTCGATATACTTGTTGTAGGAGCGTGTGATAGAGATTTTTGCAGAAAGTTTCTCTCAAACCTCACTGAAGCGCCGGCAGCAGTCGATGTGCTGTGAAATATCTGTGTTCGCTGGGTCACTTGTGCTGGGATTTATTTCAGCTTGTCTTTACCCTGCTGCACCTTATGAAGTCTGCCATGACACATCAGGATTAACTAAAACTCAAATTCCAAAAAGCTTCTTTAAAAAAAAATTCTAAAAAAAATTCTAATAATATTTGCTAAATGTGTATCCAAATTGTGGATAGTTCTGGGAAATTAAATGTTCATTTGTCTAAACTGTCTAAATGCTTCATTAGTATGCTTGAGTTATTTTGATGTGCTAAAAGACCAACAGGAAATGTGACTGTGTGTGTGCAGACAAGTGTGTGACCAAAAATGTTGTTTTAGCTTCTTAGACATCCTAGCTTCTTAGAAATGAATTTGGAATAAATACTTAGAAAACACATCTAGAGACATAGTTGGATACCTTAAATGGACACATTTTTTGAATATGCATTATGATTGGATGAGATAGAAGCATCCTAATTTGATTGGGGTATGCTGTGTCAATGTATTTTCCTGTTTGTCGCACTCTGCAGGAGCATGAATGACTGTTATGACTGTAGACCTTTTCTTGCAAGAAAATACATATTCAAAAGACTTTTGTCTCATACCTTCATTGAAATGGAAAATTGCCACGACACTGAAAAAATTAAATAATATTAATTAAAACTACATTACATCAGTTATGTCTTCCACGTCATTTCATTTGAATTCTCCTTCATTAAATTCAAATTATGATTGAAATTTTCCATCCTTTTTGCCAATTTTAAAAGTATTCTCAATCTAGTCCTCCTGAATGACGCAGTAACTACAGGGTGCAAAATAATAAAAACATGTCATTGTGACATTTCCAGCATTTTGAAAACATACATATATATATATATATATATATATATATATATATATATATATATATATATATATGCATGCATGTATTAATTCAAACGTGTTAAACATATAAAGAAAGCTGCATTTTTCTTCTTCTAGAAACATTGTTTATGCATCATTAATACCATGCAGTATATTTTTCAGTAATGTACTTTATTACTATCAGTTGATTGTCATCTCGAAGCTTTCTCTTTAACTTTTCAACATTTTTGTGCTTTGATGCGATGAACAGTGTGTTTTTACACAGCATAATGAATATTAAAATTGAAAAACATTGAAAAAAACTGCTCAATTTTATTCAGATACTCAAACTAAGCAGAAATTTGCAGTATACTGATATTTATATGTACTAAAAAAATAAGATGAAATTCTAATGCTTCTAATTCTAATGTGTGACAGAAAAGTTTTGATCATGTTGATCATTTGCAGGCCTTAGAAATTCATTTATCAAACATGATACAGTAGGGTTAAAACTGACGGGTCTAAGTCTTAATGCGCATCTCAATTTGCAGCTTTATTGTCACACTTTATTTTAAGGTACAATTCTCACCATTGACAAACCATTAACTATGTCCTTTGCCTCGATAAACTCCTAATTTGCTTCTTATTAGTAGTTAGTGAGGTAGTTGTTAAATTTACTCATTGGGTAGGATTAGGGATGTAGAATATGGTCATGCAGAACATATGCTTTATAAGTGCTAATAAACAGCCAATTTGTTTACAATAGGCATGCTAATATGTAACAAGTTTAATAGTGAGAATTGGTCCCTATACTAAAGTGTTACCACACTTTACTTGTGTAGTGGAGATTCCTATACTGAATGACAAATTAATTTGATAAAACGCATACACTTGAATAAGTGCATACTGTTGTAGTGTGTGATTTGTGCACAACTTTAGTTCAGTTGTAAATTGTGTTACCGCAGTAAAGCAGGAAGCATGAGGTAAAACACGGGCAGGACCAGCAGCTGGACTTCCACACCACACTCCAGCGCGTCTGTATGTCTGCAAAACAACAGCGGCACTGCCAGACCAGCACAAATGTTTAGGGTGCGTGATTTCTGCGCTTCCTAATCACAGGAAAAGTGCCTGTGGGAATTTCTGCCGCCTGGATCAGATTGTGTCTCATTTACTCCAGCTATACGCTGCTGTACTCCAGCAGATCTCAAACCCACCGCTCTGCGCATTCTCTACGTCTTCCTTATTTACACACCCAATCCTGATCATCAGCTTGTTAAGAAAGAGCTGCATGAACTGAACTGGATAAAAAAAAAACTTGTGAAATGTGCTGTGTTGTGGATCACTGGATTGAATTGCTGAATTGTGCTTTTCTCTGTGGCTGTAGTTTGAATGATGCTCTTTCCTATTCACAATCACCCAGTACACTCAAGATTAGTGTAGTATACTAGCATTTTCTGAAGTGTGTTGTCACACCTATGGAATATCCCCACAAGGATGGCAAACCAGAAACCACATTTCAGCAAGAAAAAAAAGTTGTGTTTAGTCAATACGTTGTTTTGTCTGTACATCAGCACTACATTTTCATTTATTTATTTAAAATATATCTATTGTAATTTGTTTTTTATGAAAGTTTTTTTTTTTTTTTTGGACATTAAATTCCAAAACTTCTGTTCTTGTATTTTCACAGGGAAAACAGGTAATGTCAGAACTCTTCTTAACTGCGGCAAGCCCATCGGCGGTGATCATCACCTCTAGCAGCACACAAAACATCCTGCTTCATGAAAATCCCGCAGTGAACATCTACGTAAGTAATGATGCATTCAGTGTTTTCATTTGTAAATCCCGCCAGAGTTTGCTAAAAATAACATGTTGCACATGCAAAGGATTCATCCAGATCTACATTTGTTGATGAGCTGCCAGCACAAAGACGCTTGCATCCACATCTTTATATTTAACAGTGAAACAAATGGTGTGTCGCGTGGGAGCTGTTGGCAGGTGTCTGACAATAAAAGCAGCTACAGCTGCACACTTTCAGCTCTGTTTTGAGAGGCAATTAACCTTGTTTGTTTAGCCCATGACCCCATGAGAATTTGCAAACAGACTTAACTAGTGTCGAATATGGATGTGCCAGAGCTCTCGAAACAAAACAGCCCAGTATGACACAAGCAGCGCTGCTCCACAATTTGTTTTCTTCAATTTGTTCTTTCTACCGCTGAACCTTGTTAACCTTTATTAGATTGCTGTGGAACAATGCACATTGGAATTGCAGTGCAAACCGAAAGGGAGCGAACGTCTATTTCCTTGCAAGGAGGGGAAATTCAGCTCCGCCCCAATTGTGACTGAATCCAGACTATGAAATATAAAAAATGCAGTGTGTTATGATGGGAGAATCTGATGGCCTGGGGGAGACATGCGATGTCTTGAGTCTGGAGAAACAGCATGTGTTGTTCTTGAGTGCTCTTATCAATAGACGTGGTCAGGCCGGGCAGAGAAACACTCCCGACCGTTTCCTACACCAGCCTGAATCCATCACAACCTGTTCGCTCAGTGTCTGAAACAACTCGACAGGCAGAGAACGAAGTCTGTACTGTTTACATACATAGAATATCAACACTGCTTTTCAATGTTTAATTGAAGGGATAATTCACCCAAAAATGAAAATGTGATGTTTATCTGTTTGCCCCCAGGGCATCCAAGATGTAGGTGACTTTGTTTCTTCAGTAGAACACAAACGAGGGTTTTTAACTCAAACTGTTGCAGTCTGTCAGTCCTATAATGCCAATCAATGGGCACAGAATCTTTGAGAGAGAAAAAACCATGCACAGACAAATTCAAATTAAACCTTGCAGCGTGTGACGATACATTGATGTCCTAAGACACGAAACGATCGGTTTGTGCGAGAAACTGAACAGCATTTATATAATTTTTTACCTCTAATACAGGCAATGTCCAACTCTCCTGAGCTCATCCACAACATCCGGTGTGGCGTCAGCGGCTCTGGAACATATATATATATATATATATATATATATATATATATATATATATATATACACATAGATATATACGTAGATCCTTACGTATCACAGCCCATAGAAACAGTCGCTAATGAGGCATCTATGTATATATATATCTATGTGCCAGAGCAGGTTGACGCGTCACGCGCCGGATGTTGTGACAGTAGGACATTGAGGTTTATCAGAGGTAAAAAATTATATAAATACTGTTCAGTTTCTCGCACAAACAGATCGTTTCGTGTCTTAGGACATCAGTGTATCGTCACGAGCTGCAAGGTTTAATTTGGATTTGTCTGTGCATGTTTTTTTTTTTCTCAAAGATTCTGTGCCCATTGACTGGCATTATATGACTGACAGACTACAACGGTTTGAGTTAAAAATCTTCGTTTGTGTTCTACTGAAGAAACAAAGTCACCTACATCTTGGATGCCCTGGGGGTAAGCAGATAAACATCAAATTTTCATTTTTGGGTGAACTATCCCTTTAAAGGGAGCGTTCACCCCAAAATGAAAAATCTGTCATTAATTACTCACCCTCATGTCGTTCAAAACCTGGGACATGAATTAAGATTAGGTTTAAGCACTATCCCTTTAAGCACAAATCCCTTTCCAGTAGAATCAGTATCACATTCATGATACACTGAATACTGTCATCATTTATCGCTTTTGTTATTCATATATCACAAAAAATACTACTGTATTTTCTTGTAACAGTTGACAACCAAAGCAAAAATTCTGACAGATTGTGCCCAAAAATGAAATTACTTTAAAATATAACTATTGCTCATGATTCCGGAATTAGAGCTATTTTGCATTGTCTATACACCACTGTTGTTGTATTTTGTATTTTTCTCTCTTCTGCTCACAAAGGCTGTATTTATTTGATCAAAAATACTGTAAAAATTGTGATATATTATTATAATGTATAATAGATGATTTCTACATAAATACTGTTAAAATGTAATTTATTGCTGTGATCAAAACTGAATTTTCAGCATCATTACTCCAGTCTTCAGTGTCACATGATAAAATGCTGATTTGCTGCTCAAGAAACGTTTCTGGTTATTATCAATGTTGAAAACAGTTGTGCTACCCAATATTTTTTGTGGAAACCATGATACATTATATTTTTCAGGATTCACAGATAAATAGAAAGTTCAAAAGAACAGCATTTATTTAAAATCTAAATCTTTTGTTACTTTATAAATGTCTTTACTGTCACTTTTGATCAATATAATGCTTCATTGGTAAATAAAAGTATTACTTTTTAAATAAATAAAAAAAATATATATATAATAAATTTAATTTAAATGAAATGTTACTGACCCCAAATCTTTCTCATAAAATTGTGAGGGTCAAACTGTAATTCTTACTTTTTATTCCATATATTATGCTGTAGTGATACAGTTTTGACTATGTACTTGAATTTGCTACCTTGGTGTCAAGTTTCAATATTACATCCAAAGCAGTGCCGAATTAAATATTATTCCCTCTTCTTCCAGCATATGCAGTGAAATATTTATTCCAGGCTTGGCGTATTCTGACGTCCGTTCACTGTGTTATACGCATCTGCAGCATGAGAGAAGCTCTTTTGATGGAGACAATCTCCATCAAAGTTATTGTTCTCCATTTCTCCGTAAATGTCATGCGACTGAGAACTTTGCTTAGGGTGCAAATAACAATGCAAAAAATCATAATCGTCTTCATTTTCTATATGCAGAACATTGTTTCTTATTCTGGAGATTCATCATCACATCACACGTTTCTGTCATCTCTTGATTTTGGTTGCTCGCGGTCAAGCAGCTTCCTGAGGTTTTGATGCCTCACATCACTCATCCAAGACAAATGACCATCAATTTACAGGCACCTTATTGTGCTTCAGATGAGCTCGTGTCTACATGCCTTCCTGTCTCTGTATTTACATCCAATACACATGAAAAAGTACAATCGGCCAGAGGTCCACTGACTCCCTCCCACTTCATAAACACAGAGATGGTCATTTGTATGTTGCACATTGTACTTACTGCATAGTTTTGCTGACTTAAATGCGATCAGTTGTAAACAGCTGTAAACATGATTTAAATTGAGAATGATTTATATTGAGAAATTTCATTTCTGACATAAATTCACCAGGTAGTATATTTCTTTCCTGTCTACAATAATAAGTCCAAAAGAAGGCAAAAACTGCAGGTTTTTACTGAAGTTGTTTTTGCACTGATGCCAGACTTGTCAATTATTTGTTATGAATAATCCTAGGTTAATATTTGTGTCGATCAAATTCCAAATGAACAGAGAAAATAATCAAATAAGCATTTATTTAAATGTACAAAAAGTCCCATTACCACATTTAGTTGCTATATAAAGCATTAATTTCCATTAAAATAACTGATATAAAATTATAATATTTTGTGATCAGTCATCACCCTTATTTGAACACTTAGAAGGTGACTTTTTCTTTGCACGGAAGGTTCATCATAATTATGTGACGATTTGAAAACTTGAGCAATGCTAAAGGTACGACTGCCCTAGAATATAGAGCTCTGGCTATAAATCATGCTACATAAATATAGTAAGGTTGTTGCCTTGGCGTCATATATGTGTTTGTTTATATTCTGATTTCCATATCAGCTATTCTTATTCCATTGTATTGCTGTACTGTGCATTTAATATGCTGTTCTTATGCTGTACACACACACACACACGTCAAAAGTTTAGAATAATCAAGATTGTTTATGTTTTTGAAAGATGTCTCTTCTGCTCACCAAGACTGCATTTATTTGATCAAAAAAACAGTGAAATATTATTGCAATATAAAATAGCTGTTTTTATGTAAATATATGTTAAAATGTAATTTATTGCTTTGATCGAAGCTGAATTTTCAGCATCATTACTCCAGTCTTCAGTGCATGATCCTTCAGAAATCATCTAATATGCTGATTTGAAGAAGCATTTCTGATTATTATCAATGTTGAAAACAGTTGTGCTGCCAAATATTTTTGTGGAAACCGCGATACATTTTATTTTTCAGTATTCTTTGATGAATAGAACGTTCAAAAGAACAGCATTTATTTTAAATAATTTTTTTTATTTTTTTTAACATCATAAATGTCTTTATACTGTCACTTTTGTTTAATTTAATGTATCCTTGATGAACAAAAGTATTACTTTGTTTAATTAAAAAATAAATAAATAAATCATACTGACCCCAAATATTTGACTGGTAGTGTATAATGTTACAAAAGTATAATGTATAATAATAATAATAATATAATGTATAATGTTACGCTGTTCTTTTGAACTTTCTATTCAAAGAATCCTAAAAAACACAAAAATTGTCCACAACTGTTTCAGCATTGATATTAATCAGAAATGTTTCTTGAGGAGGAAATCAGTATTTGATAGTTACTTTAAATTGTAATAATATTCCACAATATTTAATGTTTTTTTTTTTTTTTCTGTATTTTGAATCAAAAAAATGCAGCCTTGATGAGCAGAAGAGACTTCTTTGATATATTTTGAAAACTTTTCACCAACAGTATGGGATTGAGTCATTTTTCTTTACACTTTACTGTAATAAACAGTAAATTAACTCCAGAGGAAGGCTGTCAAAAGTCAGACACTGCCATCTAGGATTTCTGCGAGAAACTGCCTGACTGTAAATAACAGGATTTAAACAGCAGTGCAGATATTGCTATGCCTGCATGTGGAGGCTGAAGTTAATTCTCCTGACATGCTTTTATATTGTATATCTATCTTATATCTTATCCTAAAAGCAAACTCATTTCCATCCATCTTACAGGTGACAAACGGGACTTCAATAAGGTTTTTCGTACCAACTGGAGGAAGTCCACAACCACAAATTGCTCCATTCGCAGACAGCGATTCTGAAGTTCTGAAATGGGCAGCAGAGACGTTTGGTGGAGTGACGTCCTTCACCACAGCACGAGATCCCATGAAAATCACTTTCACTGGGATGAAGGGTAAGATCACGCTCTGCATCGGTGTAGTGGCCCCTTAAGATGCGTGCATTATCAGTGATCTGGTCATTTGTGAAACACTGAACTCTTTTAGGTGCACAGCGACCATCAACGTGTGCCCTGCAGCCGGAAACACCAGTAGATAAACAGGTCATTGATCTGAAGCTGACACGTTCATCTGATGAGCTCAAATCATGTTACACAAAGCATTCTGAGGAACCACTGCACGTGATCAATATTCCTGATGATGTCAAAATACGGTAAATGGCACCTTGCAACTTCACAGTAGAAATGGGATATTGCTGGAGGACGTTTATAGATGCTTATATGCCAAAATCTGCAGATTCGTTTATTTCCGTATCACCTATGATTGGTCCAAAATGCGGCTTCTACTCTGACTGGGACAGTGCTTCATTTCTTCTGGCCTCTTTACTCATTATCTGTACAGTACAGAATTGAAGTTGAGGTTTCATTTGTTTGTTATTAAAGATCGTTTAGTTTTATCTCTCCTCTTTTGTCATTGCTTCCCTCACATCTTCTAATGAATCTCTTCTATCTGAAGTTTAAGGTTGAAATGTGATCACCCCATTTGTTAACTCTGGTCATGTATTAATATTGCATTAATGTGGCTTTTTT
Source organism: Onychostoma macrolepis (assembly GCF_012432095.1). Taxonomy (NCBI): domain Eukaryota; kingdom Metazoa; phylum Chordata; class Actinopteri; order Cypriniformes; family Cyprinidae; genus Onychostoma; species Onychostoma macrolepis. The sequence continues at coordinate 37,565,387 of NC_081159.1, read as the reverse complement.
TTCTTTTCAGGAATGTTTCTTTGCATTTACCATCCAAGTCTAAAGTGATCCTGAGAGGTCCAGCAGGCACTGAGTGGACCATCAACGACCCTAAAGATGTCCAGTTAATAGTGAGAATGACATGTGGAAGCTTATTTCCACTACAGAATACAAATATAAAAAGGGACTTTTGTATCTAACATTTTTTTTTCTTGTTATTGCAATCCATAGTATATTCTGACTTTTCATATCATAAGTCACAAGTCATAAGTGAGAAAATCCATAGTGCAAGTTAACTCGCAACAATAAAGGTCATTGCACAGAGTCCGAAATTTTTGCATATATTTTTCTGTTTTGTCATCCTTTCCTATCAAAATGCATGCTACAGATGCGAAAACGCAGAAAATCGAACCTGATCTGAATATTTTTATGACGGACGAAAGTTTCGGAAGCAGTGTGTAAACATGATTGACACAACGTGAGGTCGCATTTATTTTTTAACGTGCGAAAATTTCAGACGAAAATTTCAGACTCAGTGTGCAATGGACTTAACTTTACATAACTCACATTCCAAATTGTGAAAAAAGATCCAAACTGTGAATTTATAACTTGCAATTACACATTTACATCTTGCAATTAATACCTTGCAGTTGCGAGACAAACTTACAATTCTGAGAAAAAAAAAGACCCAAATTGTCAGTTTATAACCCACAATTATGAATTTATATCTTGCAACTCTGGCTTTTTTTTTTACATCTTGTAATTAATAACTCATAATTTTGAGAAAAATGTTCCAAACTAGCCTGCAATTATGAGTTTGCATCTCGGAATTCTGACTTATTTTCTTTGCAAGTTGTAATTGAGAGGAAAAAAGATCCAAACTGTGTAATTCAGATTTTATTTATTTTTTTGTCAGAACTCTGAATTTACTCAAAATTGTGAATGTATTTTGAGTTTACATGAGTTATGAGTTATGAGTTTACATCTCACAATTCTGACTTTTTTTTCTCATAGTTCTGAGTTGCGTATGTACTGTAAACTCACAATTTCTAGAAAAAAGTAAGAATTGAGAGATAATGACTTTATATTTTTATTCCATTGTGTAAATTAGCTTCCACATTTTCATGACCTTAAATCATCATCAAAAATAAGTGCTTTTTACTTGTACCTAACAAATTAAATAACAAGCATTCTGTATGACTAGGTATTTATGGTTCTCTCTTACAGTCAAACAATCGTATAGTCTTAAATGGGTTCGCTTTGGATAAGAACAGGATGATCTCTGATGACCCTAGAGAAATCAGGCAGAATGTGTTGTTATACTACAACAGCACCTCCATCACTAGCTACTCTGAGATCCATCTGAACGTGCCACACATCCAGCTGTGGATCAGGGACAGCATGAGCTCCTCAGGTAATGTGCTGTGGATCTTCTTTCTCTCTCGTTAGCCTGGACATTAGCTTTGGTCAGGAATCAGGCCTCATTGTGTAGCTCTAAGCTGATTTTACTGCTCAGCTCTACAGGAAGACAGACAGACCCATTTGTCCATCAAAATACCAGAAATCATCATATAAAAGGACTTTTTCCCAGATACATGTGTTTCATTTTATTATCAACTTTTTTTAAGAAGAAGAAATCAAAACAGACACAAGGGAGATGATTGTTTTCATGCACTGCAGAGCTATGAAATTAATGTGGAGGGCAGCTCAAATGATTTGATCTGGGAGTGTCTGTTCATTTTGAGTCTGTTTCTCAGGAGAAAGGCAAAAGCAAAGTAACTATAGTAAACTCCTTAATTTTTCTCTCTGTTTAATCTCATTTCTGTCTAAGAGAAACAGCTGAGATATTACATATGTAATCCCATTTGATGTGTTTCTTTCATGCGGATTCTCTGCTCTTCCAGTAAAACCAGTGCTTGAGTTTCCTCATGGGATGCTCAAAAGCATTTAGGGTCAATCTGTTGAATTCTTATTAACATGCATGAAAACATTAGCTCGTTGATTTGCTCCTGTCATCTATAAGACCCAGCACACACACACGTGCCACTCAAATGTTCCTGATGTGCACTGATTCCAGAAAAATGAGTTTACATCGCTCATAGCCTCAAGCTGCAGAAACATTGCTTTTCAATTATAGAAAGGTGTTACAATTCCATTACGAGAGTTGTAAAACTTTATTAAATGTATTATTGAGACTGTTTGTCTGCTGTCCTGTTTCTTCACCTGTAGTATCAGCAGAAGTGGAGCACACCACACCAGCACCCAGTTCTTCTTCGGTTCCTCTTCAGATGGAGCTGTTCTCATCTCCAGACTACAGGTTGCCTCTGGATCCCAGCAGCAAAGTTCAGAGTGACAAGAGGGTCTATGCGGAGGTATATGATTCTCAGGGCTCATATAGTCTACATTTATTATAATTATTCTGTGGAGATTTCTGCATTACCCATATTTGCAGCTTTCAGTAACAGGCATGTAATCAGCTACGAACAAAATAATAGTAATATTACTATAAATAATAGTAATATTAACAACAATAATTATTATTACTATTTTATTAGTATTCTAAATAACTATTATTATTGTTTTTGTTATTCTTATTCTTCTTATTCTTGTTATTATTACTATTATTATTAAATCCTTGTTTTTTTAAATTAATATAGTAATATACAGTATTTAATATATTTGACTGAAATAATGATATATTTCTTTATTTGTTTAAATTTATAATTTAATAAAAATAAAACAGGTTTTAATAATAATAATAATAATAATAATAATTTTACAGAACAATGGTAAAATTACAATACTAATATTCTTGGTTGTTTTAATTTCATTGCTTTTAAACTATAGAGCTTTTATTTTGGTGGAAAACAGCTGGGAGACCTTAAGCTTATTTGTTGACAAGAGATTTATAAAATGTTCTCATTATAAATTTGGGAAGACAAAATTCAAATTCACATTATAAACAACCCAAACTCACAGCGTTTGCAGATATAAAATCATTAATAAAATCATACTTCTGTTTGGCTGATTTATTTTGGCATCTATATTTTAAACAATTTCTTAATTTTTGCTGAATTGAGAAGTGCTTTCAAGAGTATAAATTTGTTTATTGCCTGTCAAGTTCATTTCCAAAGGATTTATTTCTAATTTAGTAAAAAAAATAAAATAAATAATCACAGCAACGTTACTTACTATCTTTAAATCAAATACTGGGATATCATATATATCAGCTTTATATCAACATCTGTAACCAAAACATCCATTTCAGTCAACAACTAAATGGCCACACATTAGCAGAAAATGAGCTGTCCACAGAATTGACACTGAAACGTATTAACTGATAGGAAATTTATTTCTAATCACATTCAATCAAAATAGTCTAAAACAACCAATGACAATAATATCAAATGCTCAAATATTGTTCAGATAACCTTTGATTTCTTCTACAATTCATGTAGGAAATGGAGATTCTGATATACCACAATCCAAATGCAAACACCTCAATTTGTTAAAACATTTGTTCTTTCTCTATGCCAGATCTCAAGTGAGAGCTACGGAGATATTTCCTTAAGCATTAAGGTCAGCAGCTGTTGGGTTCGCTCCATGCCAGTGGTGAGGAAAATGCCGTTCAAAGAGGAGGCATGCTACACTGAGGACTGTCCTAAGAGACTCAGCTTCTCCTTCGAGATGCTTCAGGACCTGCCGTCCAGCTCGTGGGACCTCGAATGTGCAGTTAAACTTTGTCATGACAGTAAAAAGGTTAGTGGAGTTCTGTTTTTCAGACAGTGTAAAAACACTATTTGCAAGGCCCATATTACACAGTTTCTTTTGTGATTTTAGTTTTGTACAAACGAAACACAAGTCAAGAGGAGCTTGCAGATCAACCCATATATCCCAAACCCAAGTGAGTATGAGCTAATTTTATCTCAGTGCAGCAAGAAAAAAGTCTATTTGAAAGTTCAATCGATATGGGGTTGACAATGCCAATAACTACAGAGCAGTGTGGCTGATGGCCGATACAATGCTGACATAGTAAGTGTAATACTAGTGGTTGCCAGATATATATATATATATATATATATATATATATTATTTTTTTAATTATTGGCATTTTTTCTGTTTGGCTGATAAGTGTCAGGCTTTTATTTTGACTTTTTTTTCAACTACAACTTCTTAATTTGTGAAAAATACTATAGTATGATTTGCTAAATCAAGAAATCGCTATTTAAAGAATAAATCTGTTTATTGCAATATCAACGACTTATTTTTAATTTAAATCAAATACTGTGATATCATACATATCAGCTTTATATCAACATCTGCAATAAAAAAAATCCATATTAGTCAACCACTAAATGACCACACAATGGCAGAAAATGAGCTGCCTACAGAATTTCTGAAACATATTAATTGATATGAAATTTGCTTCTAATCATCACTCGAAATAGTCAAAAAGCAACTATCAACCAATGACAGTAATATCAAAATTCTCAAATATTGTCCAGATAATCACTGCTTACTGTCTTAATTAGAGCAATAAACCATTCAAAAGGTATAACATCCTTCACATATTTTCATAAAGCTGGTATGGGTTTCCCCCGGGTGCTCCCACAATCTGTGTAAAATGGCAATGATAAATTTACAAACGTGGATGAATTGGCCAGAAACATTTATCCCGTTGGGTCATCTGTGTGCGTCAGCTGCCACAAATTGATATCTCAGATATTCAGGAAACTTGTGATACCCTTTAACCTTGAACCCTGTGATGCTGGATAACCTTCGAGTCCTAATTTGGAAACACACAGGAAATAAATCCTCCCATTCGAAACACCATTCAGCAGTGTTCATTTCAGAGCACAACAATGGGACGACATGCCATTGTCCCAGATTCAAACTACTCCCATTTCGCCTCAGCAAAATTTGTGCTATTCTGGTGGCACTGGAGCCGGTGTCGCCCCCCCACATCTGGCTGACGTCATCAGTCATCATGTAGATGAGGTCAGGATATGAGGACGAGGACGATGGGAAGGGGGTGTTTATAGGAAAGCCTGCTCGCTGACCTTGTGGCCGCAATCAGAAATAATGAGCCAGTGGGGGATTTATTGTGTCCAAGGTCTGGTATGCTCGGCCTTTCCTAACACGGGGCCTGGGTCTCTATTGTCAACCGCACACAAAGAAGGGAAGATGTTGTTCTTCAAAAGGGAAGACGGTCCCCGGGAAGATGAGTCAAGAACAAACTCTTGCATTCCTTGCTGCCGGCACCCCAGCGAAGGCTTGCTGCACTCCGCACAAACACTGACACAGGGTCATGTTTCTGCAGGACGCTACGTGCTTCGATCAGTCTCCATCCATGTTGTTTTTTCCATTCCATTGTCCATTTGGGGCAACAGACAAGGCTTCTGCAGTTTGGTGTGATTCTTGATGTTGACTTTTCTTTGGAGGCGTTTCTCCTGCAGGGTATCTCTGAAGGTCCAGAGATCAGCATTGAGACACGGTCAGTTTGAAAACTCCAAGTAGAAAACAGGTCGTAGGATCGGTTAGGATTCGCCTGCGTTTTGGAGGATGCGGGCCCTCGGGCTGTCCTTCCTGTTTGAGGGGCCGAAGTTCATCCCCTCCTGACCACCTGCTTGGCTGTTTCCTGCCTCTGTTTGCTCAGCTCAGACTTTGACCAAACACACAAATAAAAGCTGATATTTGGTGGAAGCTTTGCTGCTGACTTGGAGAAGAAAGCAAATAAAAATGGACATAAAACAGACCCTTCCTGTGGCTCCAAACCAAAAGTTCCTCAAGCCTCTTGGGAACCATTATTTAAGCAGCCGAGGTGTTTTTGGTAAACACGCATGTCTTTGCAAAGGTGCTTGGCCTTTAGCAAATACCTCGCTATCAAAGCGTGCTATTACACAGACACGCACAACTTGAGCAAAAACAAGCAGCTGCCATTGACCTTCCTGCTTCCCATCATTGTCATGGAGAGGAAGATGAGAGCGTGTGTGTAGAGCGGCATATATGAACACCGGGACATGGAGGTCATATGGTGGAGATGTAAACAGAGAGGATGCAGAGTGGACGCCACAGGAGACAAATGATGAGCCTTTAACCCACTCGCAGACACGCTTGGCCCACTGATGCACTCGAGGACTGCTGCTGTGTCTGTGTTTGCTCCACTTTTGACATTAGCAACCTGAGCTTTGTGTTAAATAACCTTTGAGAAGTTATGCTCTTGATTTCATCCAGTGTTGGTGAGTAGTGATGCTACTAGCTCAGCTACATTTGTCAGTAGCGTGACAGTAGTTTAGATGTATTCAAACAAATGCAGTTCCCTAAAAGGGCACTTTGTCCTTCATTTCCCCTCAAAAGGTTTATAGTAGTACCTTAAGGGGATAGATTTCTACTCTAAATGTGTCTTAACACAGCCAAGTTAAGACAAAAGTTTGTGTAAAGACGCAATGCTGCATAAAAGCCAGGCTAAATTGCATGCTCTGACCCACCTCCTAGTTCCTAGTATCAAAGTACATTTGTGCCACCTCTGAGCAGCATTAAATGGTCTGTGTAAAGACACCTAAAGGTACTAAAGCCCCTTTTCCACCGCATGAACTTTACCCAGGAACTAGGGACTTTGGGCCGGTACTAGGTGTGTTTCCACCGCAGGAACCAGGATCTAAATAAAGTTCCGGGTACAAATTTGCCCCTCAGAAAGTCCCTGCTCGCGAGGTAGTACTTTTTCAAAGGTTCGGAACTTTCGGGGGCGGGACTTGGGCGCTTAGCATGCTGATTGGTTGAGTTCACGCAGCACTGTATTTCAACCACCATATTCGCATACTTTTTAAAAATATTACTGTTATTGTCTCATGAAATGTAGTTTTAAAAGTATCTCAGGCGAGAATGTAGGCGAGAACTCAAATCTGCGGTTTATTTATAAAGGCAGCGCCTATTTTAAAATGTGCTTCGCCAATTTCGGAGACGTGAGCTCCACGCGATCACTGGGCGCTCAATGCTCATGTATCCCACTGAGAGGAGCATAACCTTGGCTAGTCCTTCTGACATTTGGCTCTCATGTCTCTGTAGTGGTATAATTCGCTGGTATAGTGATATAATTTGCTTTGGGTAAATCTAACAGGTAATCTTTGGTCTTTATTCTATTATTCTATTAATATGTTAAAATGAAAATGAAAATGAAAAGAGGCAATGCTGTTTGATATTTAGTTTCATTGTAATGTACATTCCCTGAACTACATTTCCACGGCTATATTAATATGTTTAAATGAAAACGAAAAGAGACAGTGGTGTTTGATATCATATTTCATCCTATTTTAAATACAGTGAGGAAAATTGCAGTAGCCGAGGCGAGCTGACTGATGTTATCAAGTACGCTGCTCTTTGCAGAATTACTGGACGCAAGTCCGAAATTTACGTACTTGGTATTGAGAAATGCGCACAGACCTACGTCACCAGACTATTTGCCTAATCTTCTCGGTACTTTAGACCGCGACGGAAACACAGACATCAACAGGTCTGGGGTTAAAAAAGTTCCTGGGCCAAATTATTCCAGGTAATTTCGGTGGAAAAGCGGCTTAACATGCACCTTTTAGGGTGCTAGTTAGAGTATAGAGAGTATTGCTGCAGTGAAAAGGTGTTGAAACGCTAAAGGATTTTTCCAAAACACTACATTAGCTTCACAACCAAATAAACAAGGCAACAATCAAATGCTCAAAGTGAAGAAAAAGGGGAACTGGTTCATCTGGACATCATCTGTAACATTTTCTGAAACTTTCTTTTTCTTTTGTGGGAACAATATGTATATAATACTTATTTTACAAAAAAAAAAAAGAAAAAGAAAAAAAAAAGTTGAATGTGTAATTGTCTTTTTAGCTGTGTAATGTTTTATGAAGGCACAGGAGTCTCTTTCATCCCTCTTGCAAAATATATTTCACTGGTTGAGCTAAGATTAAATAAAAATTTCACCATAATATGAACACTTTAATTTTAAGCATCCTATAAGGGTTTGATTTATAAACAAATGATCAGTAACAAATGTATTTTGCTGAGAATCATGTGGATGACTATAATCTTCAGTTTGTGCAGCTCTGATCTGCTCAGAATGTTCTGATCAATTTTGCAATAAATTGTCAAATAAATCCATTATAATGTTTATTAGATACATATTAATACACATTTAATTAACTGCATGTGTTAAAGTATTTTGACAGCCTTGAGATATACTGTAAACCAGGGCTCTTAAATTTCAGTGCTGGAGGGCCGGTGTCTTGCTGAGTTTAACTCTAACCTTAACCAAACACACCCAAACAAGCTAATAAAGGTGTTCAGAGTTACTTGCAAATGACAGACACCTAAGTGGGTTAAATTGGGATTGGAACTACAGTCTGTGGCCAATCAGGACTGGACTTAAGGAGCGCAGCTCTAGGCGAGGGTTTTTCCGTAAAGCTGTTTATGCAGTATGTATTGTGAAAAGCACTATATTAATACAATTGACTTAACTTGATGTCTCAATAACTTTCTTGCAGTTAGTTAGAAGCTTTTAGTGTAGCTAGCTACTTTTAAGGTAGCTTCTTTCAGAGAAATTTCTACTCTACGTTATGACTAGCTTGTAGCACAGATTCACAATAACTTCCCCGACACTGATGTCATCTAATGCTAACTGGCATACTGTGTCTATAGAACACTGATATAGAAATTAAGTAGAGCTAAGTCTAGGGGTATAATTCTCACTTTGCGGTGCAAGGGTTCCTGGGTTCAAATCCCGGATGAGCCCCCAATTTCTTACTGCTGTGGTCTGACCTAGTTATCGTTTTCAACTGAACCATGGGGAAAATCACTTTACAAAGGCATCTTAACAATTGTCTTTCACTGAATGAGGGAAAGCAGTGGTTTCTGAACTGAATATTTGCTCTGTTTCAGATCCGTGTTTTGAGTTCGGACTCTCGGCTGTTCTGGGAATCGCGTTCGGAGGATTTCTGATTGGAGTTCTCCTCACCGGCGCTTTATGGTTTATTAAGATACGAACAGGTGAGTTACAGGCATTTGGAATGAGTTATGTTTAGCGAAGCTTATGACTTATTTAAATACTCAAGCGTAGAAGATGTATTTGGTAGAGTTTTCTCTGCTTCTTTAGCTTATGAGGGAAGAGGTGGAGAGAGCAGCTCTAACAAGCCTCGCGATGATTTCCCACTAGAAATAAGATGAAGCAGTTAAGTAAGGCCGCTGCCGCAGTACCTTCAGACTGATAATCTGTTCTTGTCTTGAAGGGACTTTTCGAAATGTTCAGAATATAAGTGATCCATTTATGAGTTTATAATCAATGATAACGTCCTGATCTCATGTGTGCATGTGTTTCAGGGCATCCTGTGGCTCTGGGAATGAGATCAACGGCGGCCGAGCTCTCAGGTAAACTGAACTCTAAATGAGTCAATCTTTTCCTCAGCACACATCCTCTACTCCTTTCCTGTCGCATTTCCTTTTCACGGGACGATCGCCTCACTCGATAGTTGCCGTGGAAAGCTGTTTTTGTTTATTTCACTCAATGTTCCCTGTGTCTTTTGTCCAGTCCTCTCTATATCCGGATGCCCGTGTGGTTTGACCAAACGGCAGCCAGTGCCCACCCACCCATCTCCCTCCGAGAACAGCAGCGCCAATGCCAGCATTGGAAGCACCCAGAGCACGCCCACCAGCAGCATGGCATAACGCCGTCGCCATGCGTCCCTCCGCTCCTAACGCTCTCTCCCTCTTGAAGCCATCTCGCTCCACGTGTCCCATCGTCCTGAGCGAGATAAAAAGAGAGGCAGTAGCAATCCTGAAACGTTCCCTGTACCTCACAATACTCCATTCGCTTTCCCGGCTACGGGAAGTCAGTGGGGACGAAGAACAAAAAAAGAAAAAGCTTGGCTCCCAGAGACAGGAAAAACAACGCATAACCCCCAGGAACTAACAGGAAATTCGTCGCATTCTTGCGCCGGTGCCTCTCTGATGGAGGCGAACTAAGATTTCACAGACAAACAGCGGTCTGACGCATCAGTTCGCTTTCAGACGCGTCTAAATGTGGCTCAAAGAGGCGACTGAACAAACATCAGACCGCCCCATATCCAAACACTCGGCTGTGGACTGACCTGATGAAATATTCCAACAAATCAAACTATTGGACATGAACATAAAAAGGAAGCCCTTTTTTAGTTTTAGAGTTCTTAACGAAAAGGTTGTCTCACATGAGACAGATTGGGAAATGGCTACCTCGGAGTCTCTGTGGATGTAGATTTGTTTAATATTTGTTTGACCATAATTAAACAGTTGCTGAATCTCATGAAATCTGCCAAAACGTGTCCTATTTAACCCCCAAATCAATAGAAATACAGAAGCAGTACCTTTTTTGGCAATGAGACGTTATCTCATACTTATTACTGATATGTTAAAAAAAAGAAAGGTATATGTATATATATATATATATATATATATATATATATATATATATGTATGTATGTATGTATGTATGTATATGTGTATATGTGTGAGCTCAGATGCAAAAGCCTCTAAGTGCCATCTGAAATTTTCTTCTAAAATGAGCATTTTTATCAGGCTCTTATATTTATGTTCAGTTATTTCACTTTAATTGCAAAGAAAATGACCTATGCATTACCATTATAGTAAAATGACTGAACCTAAGCATAGGAGCCTGATAAAAATGCTTATTTTAGATTAACGTTTTACACTGCACCTAGAGGCTTTTGCATCTGAACTCTTCATATAAATAACTTTTGTCTTTGATTATGGAGTGAAATATGATCCAAAGTGTTTTCATGAGATTCATATGGATGTATTTTATTTTTTTCATTCAAATACTTTTATTTTATTTTTTTTATTTTGTAACTTTGTCTTCATTGAGTGACAAAATATATTTTATTAATTACTTTAGTAATTAAGTAACTTTAAAGATGTTTTTTGTGTGTTCATGACTATAATATGTAGATGCTTTAAGCAGTGAAATCAGTATAAAGTAGATTCATAACTTAAGATGTTGAAGTTTTCATAAATTGAGAACTCGCCTTTTCCCCCAATGATTTTAAATATTGCAAGTCAAACAAAAACATATCCAGTGAAAATGAGCCCAACAGAACGAAAACCTCTAGTGATTAGCTTAATTTACAACATTATACTGTATATTACACATTTCATGTGTATTCATTCATGTATTTGTTTATATGACAAAAGAGTAAGACAATATATATAAAGCGGCTAGTTAAAAAAAATCATTCGTTGTCAACCCTCATATCTTTCCAAGCTTGTATGACTTTCTTTTATTTGTGGATCACAAAAGGAGATGTTTAGCACAATGTTCACGCTGCTCTTTTTTCATACAGTGAAAGCGGACAATGACCAGGAGCTGTCAAGCTTCAAAGAGGACCAAAACACCATACAAGTATTAATTATAAACACATCCCAAGTCTTCTGAAGCCATGTTTTGAGAAACGAGCCAAATTTAAATCCTTTTTAAGTCAGAGAGGTTTAAAAAATTGGGGTGTATTGCTGAAGTGTATATGAAGTGTACTGCTGTGAACTGTTCCTTTAACATCAGGTGGATGTGAAAAGCAGGAAAATGCCATTTGAGCATTTGTGCAATATCTGTGGTATTACTTTATGTTCATATAATTGTTTGTGTCTGTATGTTATTTTTTTATACTGGATTTATATATTAACTCAGCATTTGTACTATTTCTTCTGTTCTACCCATTCTGAAGAATCATTTTATTCCAGTTGGACATACTTTAAATTAAATCATGAAAACATTGACTCCTTATGTCTTTACAGTTTAGTTACTGCTCTTCCATTTATTTATTGATGTTCTGGGAATTGTGTAACTGCCCAAAAAAGTAGAAGCAGAAGTTGTCCCATGCAAAGTTTGGTCCAGCTTCACTCTGACCCCCGATCTGTGAGCTGTTTTTGGCCCTGAGGAAAATAATCATTACAATAATTACAAAGATATGAATGTGTTTTAGTGTTAAATATAGTTATACAAAATATATAGGTTGATGCTGCGTCCTAGTATGTATGGAATGCCAATCCTGCCATAATTAGAAATAAATAAATAAATGCACAATTTACATTTGTGTGTACATTAAATGTACATTTATTTATTTCTACATTTCTTTGTCCGTAGGGTAATGAGGAGGGCGTGTTTTACCTCAGGAATAGCAATTGAGCCAGAGTAGTCAAGGGGTAAGCTTTGAGGCCACAGTGACACTTGTGGTGCCCAAACGAAGTACAAGAAGTGTAGCCTACATGACGAGCCTGTTGATAGTGTGGGATGAATGACTTAGATGGGCAATATGGCCAAAATCTTATATCACGGGTTATTATTTCAGTTTCACGTTGGGGTTGTTTCGGCTGGGAAGCATGCAATCTGTGATCGCGTGCATTTGCTGAAGCTCACGAAAATGTGCAATCGCTTTCTTATGCGTGCTGTTTTTTTAGGTTTCACTTTCAACGGATACAAAGCATGTTTCCAAGATTTGGAATAGAAGGAGGCATCAGTTACTGTAGAAGATTTGTCACCTCGCACCACTTCCCGTGTGGACAGTCATCGCATCAACTGATTATAATGGGTTCTCTTGGTGTAGACACAGCTATAGATATGGATTAATCACACGTCTTAGGCTGTAAATATCCAGAATTAGGTCAAACAAAAGGTGTCCATGGGAACGGACTTAGTGAAACACACACGCCATGCATTGAACATACAAGCATTATGCTCATCCAAACAGCGCCTGTTGTGTGCCCTCAGCTTTTTGAGCTAACTGCATTTCTTTTAATGTAACCAAAAACCAAAAACAACATTGACAGCATCAGAAACAAACCCATAAACTGATGTCCAGGGGCATTTAAAAAAAAATAAAAACGTATTAAATGTATACATCATGAATATAATGCCATGTTCTTAATTCCAAACGATAAATTCAGTTAAAATAATAAAGGGCTGTTACTAGTAAAAATCAAATCAGTGTCAACAAAAGCCATCAGAGCCATCATTACTGAATGCATTTAAACTGCAATTAGCCTACAAATGCTTCAAATGTTATGAAATTAATGTTGTAAATTTTGAAAGCAGATGAAAATGAAAAAATAAAAATAAAAATACATAAGGAAATAAAATTATAAGTATTTATGCTTTTTTGCTTTTCTTTGTATATTTATTTATAGATTTATTTATTTTTGCTTTTTTACTTTTCTTTGTACATTTATTTATTTATTTCTAATTATGGCACGCTTGGCATTCCATATAAGAACATATACTAAATCTTTGATAAAGGAATTGGGTTGTAATTACTCAAAATAAATAATACGTTTATTCGCCTCTATTTTTTTTTTTTTTAAAGTTTACAGCACTCAAATGCTTCCATTTGTTTTTTGGCACTGTACTCTAATAGTTTTAGTTTAATCCAGTCTGATGTCACGCACGTGCTTACGTGCTCCGCCCTCAACTAGCTGCTGCAACTTTTTGAAAAGATGCCATGTTGTTGTTGGTCACTGACTTGCCTCGGATTTTTTGAAAGAAGTTTGCAACGGGCGAAAAACTTGCTCGTATTTTATAAAAATAACATAGGAGGGGATATTTTTCAATATTCAACGTGGAATGCGGTTTTCTGAACCTGCTGGTGATAAGCTTCTCTTCATTGTGCTGCCCGCGCAACTAGTAAGTTAATTGTTTTATTTGTTTAAATGTGTTTAGTGTCTTAGCAGTTAATGTATTTTATGCATTTGCAAATGATTTGAGCCATTTTATCCCGCCTCACTTAAGGTCAAAAATCGATTGATGAAGCAACTGTATTTAGATTTTGTATTAAGATTAGCATTGCTGGACATAAAGTAATAATTTTCATAGAGGTTTCACAATAATTTGTTCCACAAGTTGTACATTTTTGTAAGGACAGGTGTTTATAAATGTATTCAAGTAAGTTAGTTGGCTCAAGCCATACCAGTAAAGCTTGTATTATTTACCTAAGGCATTTGTGTTCTTGCTTAAAATTTAACATTTTAAAAAGCAAATTATACAGTATAAATAAATTAAAAAAAAAAAATAAAGTTTGTATTATGGTATTAAACTAAGCACCATATTTCACATAATGCCTATTAAGTTAAATAATTGATTTGTTTCGTGTGCTTTATATAGAATTTTCCTGGTGTTTTGGCAAATATTACAACCTGACTAACTTCTCAATCTGTTTCTTTTCAGGATAAAAGTGAAGCAGCTGGAAGTTTAGTTTGGTATATTGATGTCCAATTATTAATTTGAATACACATTCATTGTATAGATATACTGGAACCTACCTATTGGTGAGATCCTGGATTGCCGGCCTGCTTTAAAATGGAGTCACATCTAAACATATTTTTCTTAGCACACTTGAAAATATGTTTTATATTTTAAAGGGATAGTTCACCCAAAAATGAAAATTCTGTCTTTAATTACTCACCCTCATGTCGTTCCAAACCGACAAGACCTTCATTCATCTTCAGAATACAACGACATTTTTGATGAAATCCGAGATCTTTCTAACCCTGCATAGACAGCAACGTAACTGAAATGTTCCCAGGCACAGAAACATAGTACTGATGTCCTTACTATGTTACTATGGGCCTGGGAACATTTCAGTTACGTTGCTGTCTATGCAGGGTTAGAAAGATCTCGGATTTCATCAAAAATATCTTAATTTGTGTTCCAAAGATGAATGAAGGTCTTGCAGGTTTGGAATGACATGAGGGTGAGTAATTAATGACAGAATTTTCATTTTTGGGCCATGCAAGATGTAGCTGATGTTCTTTCTTCAGTAGAACAAAACATAATTTTTAGCTGAACTCATGGTCCTTGGTGATTCATAAAATGCAGCTCAACGGGTGCCGTCACTTTGCGAGTCAAAAAACAAGCAACACAAAATTAATACCCATGGTGGCACAGAAATCTTGAGCTCCAGACTCTCGTTTTCCTGGTCATAATGTTATAATGTGTTGTCTGTGTCTGTTTTTTGACTTGCAAAGTGGTGGTCCCTGTTGCCTTGAATTTTATGAATCACCAAGGACCACGATTTCAGTTAAAAATCATCTTTAGTGTTCTACTGAAGAAAGAAAGTAGCCTACATCTTGGTTGGCCAAAGGGCAATTTTTGGTTCTTTTTCAGTGTGTCAGGTTTATACTTGTAGTTGACAGTCGATGTTCAAAATGTGTTATTTTGCAGGAATGTTTTAACAGTACACTGTACATATACCTTGGCTTAATCGCTTATTAATTTGTGCACATCTGCTCCGAGTTTCTCAAAATTATGAATGTCAACCTGAAGAACCAGAAATAAAGTTGATCCCACAGGAAAAGCGTCTGAAGTACTGAGTCAGCTTTTAAGGATATGTGACACTTCAGGTCAGTGGTTGCACTTCTTAATGGCTGATAAAGAAACTACAGTTGATTTTGAGTGATTTTGGTTGTGTTGTCATACATACAGACGTTTTAGGGTGATGCATAGTATTGTGTGGCTGTGCTGATTAGATTCCATTTTAAATCAAGGTTCTCATACTCAAGTCTCTAATTCTCACACTGAAGGAAATATTGACGTCCATGTATGATGAGCTGCTGTCCTCCGTGCTCCCTCTGCCTATCTGCTTGAGGATGACTCCAACGTTCTCAAGATGTGGGATGTAAGTGATCATGTTGCATATGATACACGGGGCAACTTTTTGAGCAATTTTGCTGGGCAAAAGATGAGACACGGGGCACATGACCGATCTAAAGTACCCGGAAAGAAATTTGCTGCCCATTCTCAATAGGAAAGTGCCCAAGCAACATTGCTCAAAAAAGTTGCCCTGTCATTCATCACCTTTAGAATTTAGAGAGATAGATCACTAAAAATGAAAATGCTGCCTAGTCCTCATTTACACTTTTGCAGAACACCAAAGAATTACTACAATTATAAAGGATATATTAAAAACCTGGAACTACAGCCTGAATGACATCTGAATGGCAGGAGAGACTGTTGGTAACCAAACTGTTTTTGTTCTAACTGGCTTCCATAGTATGGAAAAATACTATGAAAATCAATGCAACCTGAAATTGTTCGGTAATCAACAATCTCACCTCCCATTCAGCTTCATTCAGCACCTGTCATTCAGCTTCTGCTTCCTGGTTTTCAATATAGGTTATCAATTATAATTGTAGTTAATTGTATGGGATATAATGGTTTGGAGTAGATGTAAATATATGTCACTTATTAGCAGTGGTGGAAAGAGTACTGAAAATTTGTACTTAAGTACAAATACTGTTACATTGCTGAAATAATACTCAATTACAAGTGAAAGTACTGGTGTAAAAACAGTACTTGAGTAAAAGTACAATGTACTCCTCTCAAAAACTACTCCGAGCACTAGTTACTAGTTACTTTTTAGCTGGCGATATTTAAAGAATTACCAAAATGTATTCATTCATATCAAACATCTATGTGGATAATAGCTACTTTGTCAATAAGATAAAAGTGGGTTTTGTTCAAAGTACATGAGTTAGTGGTCATGATACAGGAATTTCTAACTTCAATACCTTGAAAAATATCAATATCAAAGTACCAGTGAACCAGAAGTTGCAACTGATGTCAGTGTTGTGATGTATTTCCAAGTGAAACAGAATATTGAATAAAGGGAGGGAGTCGCGGGACTTTATTGCGGTGCACCTCCACTCCACCTCTTGCTCATAGCAGATTCACGGTTGGATAGGAGTGGTTAAGAATATCTGCTTGTTATGTCTGACATCATGCTTCACCACTTCTGGGTCCTAAGTTTCTGCCAGACGCCCCAAGAAAACAACAAACTGTGCTAATATATACCCACGATGTCATGTAATACTGAAAAATTATAACCCTAACCTTTATCTTCATACTGAAATCCCAGAAGGCCAGACAGTGATTCAGCTAAAATATTAGTATTAATGATTGTTTAATATTAATGACTAAAATATTAATGATCTAAGATGACCAAACACCTGAGAAGAGATGATGCCAACCCCTCAGAGGATGCCAACCCTCAGACAAAATACAGAATTACCAAATGTTTCCATAAGTTAAATATATTAAGTTTCTACAATATATAAATATATTGTAGAGACTTAATTTCCTGTAAAGCTGCTTTGCAACGATTTGTATCATAAAAAGCACTATACAAATACACTTGAATTGAATTGAATTAGTGTCTGAGACACTGTGAGCACGGAGACTGTAGTGTGCACAGCAAATTTTTAAATGCTTAGCTTAAATATGTAATATTAATTAAATAGTGCTCATAAATGGCTGTTGAGATAGTATTCTCAAGTGAAATGAGTAGAGGCATGGACCTGGGAACAGCAGTCCTTATGTCATGACTTAACAAGAGGATTCTCCCCAAGCCGTCATCAGAGCGAGAACGCCATTCCAGAGTGGAAGCAAAATGTTCAGTTTTTTTGATTAAAGAATTCGACGGAAGACAATTTTTATTTTTATTTTTCCCCAGTGTATTGACTTGCACGGTTTAATTGTTCACCACAAGACTAGTAATGTGCACTAAAAAAGTAAGTAGGGTCATTTTTGATTTCATGACAACTAATCATTTTCAATACCATTGGCAAAACTACCACACAATATATACTGCCATTTAGATATTAAAAAAAAAAAAAAAAAAAAAAATCCATCCAATTTTTCAAGGCAATCATTATTTCAAGCTTATTATTTGAAGCTTTGAAATTGGTTTAGTCCAAGTCTTCCAAAAAGACACATTTGGTTTATATGATGAACAGATTTTAATGTAGGCTTTTATTTACATACATATAAATATTGATCAATTACCATTACAAAAATTTCAATCTTAAACATTTGCTCATTATGTGCATGTGTCTTTAAAATAGGGTACATTTGTTGCAAAAGCTTACAGCACAAGGAAGCTTGATTTCAAATTGGATTTTTTTAATTTACAAAAAAGACAAGTACACAGTCAGTAATAAAATTATAAAACAAATTACCTCAATTCAGTTGAGGTATTCAAAATATGACAAGACTGAATTTTTAGAAGCAGTGATTTAAGAGCCATATATGTTAGGCCTATTTATTTAGATAAATGGATCATCAGATGGCTTTGACCTGTAATGTCTGTACAATGTAGTGATGCAGTTAGACAGACTAGGATATTTATATGTACAAATCAGACAAATATCCCATTCCAAAACATTTCTAGCATAAACTTACATCGTAAAGAAATTAAAGTTCCATCTTTGATTGTTGAAAGATTTTCTGATGTATTTCACTTACATGGATCTATTCTAAATGGTTGCTAACTTGACAAAGTTTAATTCAGGAGCAAAGATAAATCATTTATAGTTTAAAAGCATGGAGAGATCACGATAGCACACAGTCTGAGTGCGCACAAGCAATATCGGAGTGAGACGACAGGCGGTTCATTTGTATGAGTTAGGTCTATTTGAGATCTCTCATCCAGTTTTCTGCGATTACATGACTGTTACATGACATTACATGACATCATGTTACAATAAAGCGCTCGCCACATTTGCGCAGGAATGATTAAAATTATGCGGAATACCTCCCTGCTGAATAAAACAGTAGAACCCTGCCCAAAACACAATAGAAAATGTAATGGTTTTAATGGTTATAATGGAAATTGTATTGGTTTTAATGGAAACTATAATGGTGTCTACTGGTATGTGATGGATTCTGTTGGTGGGATGTTAAATCCTATTGGTAAAATGCCCAAAACACACTACAAAAAGGAATTTTGTAATGGTTTTACTGGAAAAAGCTAATGGTTTATAATGCTATTTTAATGGAAACCATTAGATTTTCTGTGATGGTTTCTATTGGGCTATTTTTTTTTTTCTTTTTTTTTTGCAGGGCTGCATTCCCGCGCGGATGTTCAGACTCTGTAACTAACAGGAGACGGATGTGTGTCAAACTCGCTGTCGGAGAGGAGAGAGCGAGATCGGTGTATATACGGTAGATACTGTGGAAAATGAGTGATGGAACCGGTCCGTCTCCCTCACTTGTCTGATCAGCTCTTCACCTGCTAGCTGCTACAGCTTTTAGTGCATTGTGCATTTTTTTTTTTTAACAATATTTGTCTAGTATTTAATTTGCATAACATTTTCTCAGTTGATTTTCTGCAATGGTATACGTTCCATATAGGCTACAGTACCATGTGTTCATCTACTCATAGAAATGACAGTTGTTATCTCAGCTCATTTCTCAAGGGCCTTGCACTGTTTTGGAGAATGTATTTCCATTTGAAAAACAATTTAATGTTGATGTTTTTGTTAATGATTTGTGGTTATTTAATAAAAGAGTGACTTGCATTTAAATTAACTTTTTTTTCTCTCTCTCAGAATGAGTATAGTTAGTGAATAGTTATTTGTTATTAAAACTGTTTTTACAAAGGTAAACTTAATTGTAATGTAACAAAAAAAAAAAAAATGTTTAAGTCATCTTTATTTAATTTTAATTGGTTCTGTGAACCCAAAAACTCCTTGTAAAATTAACTTGATCAATAATGTTATAGTAACTTGTAAGATTAAAGTTAGTATCAGTTAAAATGACTTAGTAACATTTACTTTGTTTCTTCAACATTATAAAAAATGAGTTAATATAAGTTAAAAATTTTGATGTAATCAGTTTCAACTATTTTTTATTTTATTTTATTTTTTAGTTATATTAACTTATCCGGTTTAACGGTGTAGTTCTAATCGAATCCTCATCCGATGGGTTGTGGGCTATATTAGCCATTAGCATGTGCACAGATCTGCACTTTAAAGTTTCACTGGAAAGTAGTAAACCAACCGGGTACCTTTGGGATACACATCAACATGCTACGATGGACACACTAATACTTTAATACTACTTTTCAAATATTATTTAGGACAGATAGTATGCAAATTTATTAATCAGTCCAAACAATTGTGAGGGTAAACGATCTAATTTTGTATCTTGGGAAACAATATTTATGGCATTGTATTAGAGTTTTTCTGCTTAGTTCCAGGAACAACTCCCCATTTTCTCAAATCTCTTCACACAGTTTTAAAAAAATCACTTGGCTAACCTCTGGATCCCAATTCAAGATAAGCTACCAAAAGCTTTAGAATCAGAGAGAAATCATGTGGGACTTTGTGAAATCACGGCACTGACTGATAACTACTGTTAATGCTGTTCTGGACCCAACCTGACCTTTGAAATGTCACTCTGACAAAATGTGTGAAGAAGAGTCCATGCACAGTAAAAAATTTCAAAATCTTTATTAAATGTACAGGTTACTCAGCATGATCTCGTCTCAGGTCTGGGTCAGACCATAATATCTCATCAACATTACACATTATGTTTGCTCTTGCCAGGCAGCGTGGGGAAAATACCCTTATACAACCCTGAATAGGAGGAGGTTTTGCTGTGCATAGGGGTTGCATTCATACACTCTCAATTGCCATTGCTTAACAAAAAAAGTAACTGGTGATGCCACAGGGAATAAGTATGTTGCACTCCTTTTGCACCTTTTGTCAGGTTGAACTTAGCCTCATTGATGAAGATGTACCAATTGGGCGGGTTTTGCTGTGAAAACCTGGCAACCCTGCTCAGATCGCATCTTTGATAACATACATTGCAGATTGTTACTCAAGTCAACGAGCACTGAAAATCTTGCAGTGTCGGAATTAGGTTGGGTTGCACTAGTTTCCTTGTCCTCTGTTATCTTGCAACCTTGCCATTGTTAGAATGCATTGTTCCAAAACACATGGACATTCCTCTAGGCCCTGTTTATTGTCCCTGAAATTCTGACAGGAATGTTAAATGGATAGCTCACTCAAAAATAATAATTTGCTGTTAATTTACTCACCCTATATTTTTAATTTATTTCAGTGAACTGGACGATTCAGTCACTCCAACTGGAAATGAGATAAAAGCTGATGAAGACTAGTTTATTCATGTCATGACAAATGCTCGGAAACAATCTGCAAGTAACTCAGTTTATTAGTGTGGTGAAAATGATGATAATTACAGTCCAAAAACAGATACAGGGTAGTGGCGCAGGGACTTTGATGGTCAGATGAGTCCGTGAAGAGAAGTGCAGAGGTGACGTGACGAATCCAGATAGACATCCAAGAACACGAACAGGAACAGGAACGGAGACGGCAAAGACTGGAAACGAAGACGGGATCAAACACAACTGGGACTCACAAACAACGATCTGACAAAGGAGATGAGAACATGGTGAGTATTTATAGGTGGTGTGATGAGCTGCAGCTGGTGACTGAATCAGCGCCGGCGAGTCGGCCCGCCCACACACTCTAACACACACACACACATAACAACGAGCACGAGACAAGGAGGAAGCATAGGATCTAAGAACCGTGACAGTACCCCTCCCCCTAGGAACGCCTCCTGGCGTTCCCAGGCTCCCTTACCTGTCGATTGTAATCCTCGATCAGGGTGTGGTCCAGGATGTCTCTAGCCGGTACCCAACTTCTCTCCTCCGGACCGTAACCTTCCCAATCCACCAAGTACTGAAATCCGCGTCCCCTCCGTCTCGAGTCCAGAATACGATTGACCGAATAAGTGGGTTCCCCGTCTACGAGTCGCGGCGGGGGAACCGGGCCGGCGGATTAATACGTGAACGCTTAATTTTAGAGACATGAAAGACGGGATGAATTCTCCTGTACACCGGAAGAAGGTTGAGGCGGACTGCCACCGGACTAATGATCTTGGTGACAGTGAACGGGCCAATGAATTTGGGTGCAAGTTTATTAGACACGTAGCGGAGAGGAATGTTCTTGGTAGAAAGCCACACTTTTTGACCAGCGACGTATACGGGAGGCCTAGACCGGTGGCGGTCGGCTCTGGCCTTGGTGCGTGACCCCACTTGGAGTAGAGTCTCACGGGCTGAGTGCCAGGGCGACCTCGGATTTCAGACTAGGAAAAATTGGTGGCTGGTAACCTACGCTACACTCAAACGGAGATAGGCCCGTGGATGACACTGGCAACGTATTGTGGGCGTACTCCACCATAGACAGTTGTTGGCTCCAAGAGGAAGGATTCTTGGATACCACACACCGCAGCGTTCTTTCTAAATCTTGGTTGGCTCGCTCGGTCTGACCATTGCTCTGGGGGTGAAACCCAGAGGACAGACTTACAGTCGCCCCCAGTAATCTACAAAACTCTCGCCAAAATCTGGACACAAATTGGGGTCCTCTGTCGGAAACCACGTCCATCGGGAGGCCATGTAACCGAAAGACGTGGTTAACGACAATCAACGCTGTCTCTTTGGCTGAAGGTAATTTGGGCAAGGGAATGAAATGGGCCGCCTTCGAGAACCGGTCCACCACGGTCAAAACTACCGTGTGACCCTGGGAGGGTGGGAGGCGGTGACAAAATCTAGCGCAATGTGGGACCAGGGTCTCGAAGGAACCAGCAGCGGTTGAAGTAACCCATCTGGGGGTCGATTGTAAGACTTACCAGTGGCACAAACCGAGCAAGCCAAGACAAAACTGTGAACATCACGGGCCATGAGAGGCCACCAGAATCGTTGCTTGACTAAAAATTTAGTACGACTGACTCCTGGATGACAAGCCACATTGGAACAATGTCCCCACTGAATAACGCTGGACCGTAACCCCTCAGGCACAAATAAACGGTTCGGTGGGCAACGGACCGGAGGCGTTACCCCTTCTAAGGCCGCTTTGACCTTCGATTCGACCTCCCATGTGAGCGTAGAGACAAATAGGGTCTCAGGTAAAATGCACTCGGGAGTAGACGGGCGTTCGGAACGGTCAAAAATACGCGATAAAGAATCGGGTTTGATGTTCTTGGAACCCGGGCGGTACGAGAGAGTAAAATCAAAACGACCGAAAAAAAGAGCCCACCGAGCCTGCCTGGAGTTTAATCTTTTAGCCGTTCTAATATATTCCAAGTTCTTATGATCGGTCCAAACGATAAAAGGTACCCCCGACCCTTCTAACCAGTGGCGCCATTCCTCCAATGCTAACTTAACTGCCCACAACTCTCTGTTACCAATGTCATAATTGCGTTCTGCTGGGGATAGACGATGAGACAAAAACGCGCAAGGGTGCATCTTGTCGTCTGAGAGAGAGCGCTGGGATAGCACTGCACCTACCCCCACCTCTGACGCGTCGACCTCCACCATGAACTGACGTGAAGGATCAGGGGTAATAAGGATGGGGGCTGAAACGAAGCAACCTTTCAGTTTGGTAAACGCAGCCTCGGCTGCGTCTGACCACCTGAACGTCGTTCTGGGGGAGGTCAAGGCGGTCAGAGGCACGGCTAGTTGGCTGAAGTTGCGAATGAAATGCCGGTAGAAATTGGCGAATCCCAGAAACCTCTGTAGGGCCTTACGGGAATCTGGGCTTGGCCATTCCACCACAGCCTTAATCTTCTCAGGATCCATACGCACTCCCTCAACCGACACGATGTAACCTAAAAAAGGAACAGACTGTGCATGAAAATCGTCCTTCTTCCCCACAAAATAGAACCCCGCCCCCGCTGGAGAAGAGGAAGGACGGATGAACCCGGTTGCTAGAGAATCAGAAATATATTTCTCCATAGCCTCCCTCTCTGGAGCAGAGAGTGAATATAACTTGCCTTTAGGCGGAGATGTACCTGGCAGTAACTCTATAGCACAATCGTAGGGACGATGCGGAGGAAGAGAAGCAGCCCGAGACTTACTGAACACCTCCTTCAGGTCCAGGTACTCCGCGGGCACGTCAGATAAATCCACTGCCTCCTCCTGAAACACAGGGACAGAAACAGACGGACAGGCAGACACTAGACAAGACTTATGACAATAATTGCTCCATGCCGACACAGACTTAGATTTCCAGTCCACTTTAGGGTTGTGACGAGTGAGCCAGGGGTGCCCAAGGACAATGGGTGCAAGGGGGGTGTCCAGTATGTAAAAGGAAATGGTTTCGGTGTGATTGCCTGATGTGATGAGAGTGGCGTCCTCTGTGACGAATGAGATGGTGGGCCGTTGAGGGCGTGTACAGAGATCTTGTGTGTGAGGGGTCTGAGGGGAACTTGGAGTTTGAGTGCGAATGTGCGATCCATGAAATTACCCTCTGCCCCAGAATCCAGAAGTGCTCGACAGTCGTGAAAGTGAGTTGACCATCTCAGTCTTACTGGAAGGAGAGTAGATGTAGATGAGGACTTCTCGGCTGAGATCCCACCCGATAGTAGCCTCATACTTACTATCGGGCTGGGCCCTTTAACGGACAGTTATAGGCGAAATGACCCACTCCTCCACAGTACATGCAGAGGCCCTGGGACCTCCGCCTCCTTCTCCTCCCGGGAAAGCCGAGCTCGCCCCACCTGCATAGGCTCGTGATCGTAGACAGGGCTGACCGTGTCCCCGCCTCAAACCGTTGGCCCTCCGTCCCTCCGGTGACACGACTGGGCTGTGTGGCGATCTATGCGCGACAACGCCGTCCACCCTGAGTGCCAGGGCGATCAGGTTGTTGAGCGAGGTGGGAAGGTCCATGGCGTAGATCTCTTTCTGGACACGGTCAGCCAGCCCATGCAGGAACATGTCCCACTGCCTCCTCCTGAAACACAGGGACAGAAACAGACGGACAGGCAGACACTAGACAAGACTTATGACAATAATTGCTCCATGCCGACACAGACTTAGATTTCCAGTCCACTTTAGGGTTGTGACGAGTGAGCCAGGGGTGCCCAAGGACAATGGGTGCAAGGGGGGTGTCCAGTATGTAAAAGGAAATGGTTTCGGTGTGATTGCCTGATGTGATGAGAGTGACGTCCTCTGTGACGAATGAGATGGTGGGCCGTTGAGGGCGTGTACAGAGATCTTGTGTGTGAGGGGTCTGAGGGGAACTTGGAGTTTGAGTGCGAATGTGCGATCCATGAAATTACCCTCTGCCCCAGAATCCAGAAGTGCTCGACAGTCGTGAAAGTGAGTTGACCATCTCAGTCTTACTGGAAGGAGAGTAGATGTAGATGAGGACTTCTCGGCTGAGATCCCACCCGATAGTAGCCTCATACTTACTATCGGGCTGGGCCCTTTTAACGGACAGTTATAGGCGAAATGACCCACTCCTCCACAGTACATGCAGAGGCCCTGGGACCTCCGCCTCTCCTTCTCCTCCCGGGAAAGCCGAGCTCGCCCCACCTGCATAGGCTCGTGACCGTAGACAGGGCTGACCGTGTCCCCGCCTCCAAACCGTTGGCCCTCCGTCCCTCCGGTGACACGACTGGGCTGTGTGGCGATCTATGCGCGACAAACGCACGTCCACCCTGAGTGCCAGGGCGATCAGGTTGTTGAGCGAGGTGGGAAGGTCCATGGCGTAGATCTCTTTCTGGACACGGTCAGACAGCCCATGCAGGAACATGTCCCACTGCGCCTCCTCGTTCCATTGGCTCTCCGCCGCTAGGGTCCGAAACTCTATCGAAAAATCAGATACGGATCTCTCTCCTTGTCGTAAATCGGCCAACATCCTAGCTGCCTCTCTACCAGCCACGGCCCGATCAAAACCCATCTCATTTCGGGCGGAGAGATCCTGGAACGAAGCACAGCAAGGATCTTGATTCTCCCACACCGCTGTTCCCCAGAGTGCCGCTCTCCCAGTCAGCAACGTCAACACGAAGCGACCTTGGCTCGCTCAGTATTGAATGTTCTGGGTTGGAGAGAAAAATGCATGGAACATCGTGTAAGAAATGCTCGACAGTAGTTGGGTTCACCTGCGTATGACTCAGGGACTGGTAGGCGGGGTTCCGACTGGGAGGGGTTCTCCGGTGGTGGTGGGGGAACCGGCGGTGTGGGGGGCGCAGTGGAAACTCGTAGATGTTGAAGCTGTTGGGTGAGCTCGGACACCTGTGCCACTAGAACCTGAACAGCACGTGCTGTGTCGCTGAGGTTCCTCTCCTGGGAATCCATGCGAAGTCTGTTACTGTTCACAAAGTCCTCCAGCGACCCGGCAGAGCTACTCGCTGCTTCCATCAGGTGGTCAGATCGTTCTGTCATGACAAATGCTCGGAAACAATCTGCAAGTAACTCAGTTTATTAGTGTGGTGAAAATGATGATAATTACAGTCCAAAAACAGATACAGGGTAGTGGCGCAGGGACTTTGATGGTCAGATGAGTCCATGAAGAGAAGTGCAGAGGTGACGTGACGAATCCAGATAGACATCCAGGAACAGGAACAGGAACGGAGACGGCAAAGACTGGAAACGAAGACGGGATCAAACACAACTGGGACTCACAAACAACGATCTGACAAAGGAGATGAGAACATGGTGAGTATTTATAGGTGGTGTGATGAGCTGCAGCTGGTGATGGTGATTGAATCAGCTGGAGTGTAATCAGCACCGGCGAGTCGGCCCGCCCACACACTCTAACACACACACACATAACAACGAGCACGAGACAAGGAGGAAGCATAGGATCTAAGAACCATGACAATTCACTTTATATGCTTTAGACATGTTAAACATCCACATTTCACATCATTTGCTTTAATAATACAGGTGCATCTCAATAAATTAGAATGTCGTGAAAAAGTTGTGAAACTTTCATATATTTTAGATTCATTGCATGTAAAGTAATACATTTCAAAAGTTTTTGTTTTAATTTTGATGATTAGAGCTTACAGCTCATGAAAGTCAAAAATCAGTATCTCAAAATATTAGAATATTTACATTTGAGTTTCAATTAATGACCATCCCTACAGTATAAATTCTGGGTATCTCTTATGATGACTGCAAGCTTGAGAATACTGTCAAGCAAAGCCGATTCAAACACTTGGGAGAGCTTCACAAGGAGAGAACTGAAGCTGGAGTGCATCAAGAGTCACCACACTCAGACGTCTTCGGGAAAAGGGCTACCAAGCCACTTCTGAACCAGAGACAACGTCAGAAGCGTCTTACCTGGGCTGTGGAGAAAAAGAACTGACTGTTGCTCAGTGGTCCAAAGTCCTCTTTTCAGATGAAAGTAGATTTTGCATTTCATTTGGAAACCAAGGTCCCAGAGTCTGGAGGAAGAGTGGAGAGGCACAGAATCCATGTTGCTTGAAGTCCAGTGTGAAGTTTCCACAGTCAGTGATAACTTTCATAATTAAATTTTGTGGAACCTGTTGACAAGAAAAAATTAATTAAAGTCAAGGTTTCATTTTTTTGAGTGCAGAACAGATGTGCATGTGACACGTCAGAGTCGTAAAATTGTTTATCAATCACAATCCTGTGCAGAACACTGAAGGCCATGCAGGAACTTTTTGTAATGTCAGTTTTACGTTTCATATTCTCATATTCATATTCTCAGAAATTATATAAAATAGAATTCATTGTAATTAATGAACCATATAATATTAAACATTCACTTGATTTTTAGGTTTGTTTATTACCAAAAAAAAAAACTAACTAACTAAGGACTAACATAACTCCCCCCTCCCGGAAGGCGCGACCCGTGCCGTAACAGTACCACCGGGGAGGGGGGGTGGGCACTCTGGAGGCCCCTCAGGACAGACATTCTCGTTATTTCTTTTTTGCAGACATTCTCAAACTTTTTGTCATCTGAACCTCTTTTACCTAATATATTTACTGTAAAGGGGTGGTCAGTCAGCAATTCTGTAAAAGACAATATCTTCCTTTGCATTGAACTTTGAGCATCGTAACTTTGCAGATGTTGTTTATACTCAGACAACAACATTACACACTAACTTAAGTTAAAAAAGTGAAATCATAATCAATGATCCCTATAAGTACCCTTGAGATTTTAAAATAAATATTGTAATAAGTAAGTATTGCATTTGCATGTTCACGGTTCTCTGACATTGGTTAATGGTTATATGGCGTGCAGGTAAACATAAAATATTTCTTCTTTTTTAGTAAGTGAATTATTTTGATTGTTATTTTAAGGTGATTTATTTAAATTCTTATGATTTAATTACATGTTTGCCTTTCATTAAACTCACAAACCCCCTGCAGTCCCCTTGCGTACCCCAGTTTGGGAAACCTTGATGTAATATGTTTAATGCACTTCATGTTGTTAATTACAATGAAAGGAATATATTTTCTCTCTCTTTGTATTTTTATATCATTACGGTACAAGATTGTCCTGTTAAAATCAATGTGATAAACGAGTTAGGTCAAAAGTAATCCAAAAGTAATCTGATTACATTACCTAAAATATGTAATGTAATGGATTACGTTACTGACTACAATTTTTGTCATGGAATTTGGAATCAGTAACGGATTACAATTTATAAGTAATCTACTGTAACATCTGATCAGGGTCCCATCCTCACCAGGAAGAATTTGGGTAGGAAAAGGTGCACAAGCAACAGGAATGACTGCAAGCTTGAGAATACTGTCAAGCAAAGCTGATTCAAACACTTGTGAGAGCTTCACAAGGAGAGAACTGAAGCTGGAGTCAGTGCATCAAGAGTCACCACACTCAGACGTCTTCAGGAAAAGGGCTACCAAGCCACTTCTGAACCAGAGACAACGTCTGAAGCGTCTTACCTGGGCTGTGGAGAAAAAGAACTGGACTGTTGCTCAGTGATCCAAAGTCCTCTTTTCAGATGAAAGTAGATTTTGCATTTCATTTGGAAACCAAGGTCCCGGAGTCTGGAGGAAGAGTGGAGAGGCACAGAATCCATGTTGCTTGAAGTCCAGTGTGAAGTTTCCACAGTCTGTGATGATTTGGGCTGCCATGTCATCTGCTGGTGTTGGTCCACTGTGTATTCTGAAGTCCACAGTCAACGCAGCCATCTACCAGGAAATTTTAGAGCACTTCATGCTTCCTTCTGCTGACAAGCTTTATGGAGATGCTGATTTCATTTTCCAGCAGGACTTGGCACCTGCCCACACTGCCAAAGGTACCAAAAGCTGGTTCAATGACCATAGTAGGGTTGTTCCGATTCCGATACTAGTATCGGAAATTCCACCGATACCACAAAAAATTCTGGCATCGGTATCGGCGAGTACTTGAACCCATGTACCGATCCGATACCATTTTTAAACAAGACCTATAGTTATGCGCGCTAGCTTTGCTTAACGCTGCAAATCGGAAATCAATTCTTCTTCGCTGCTCAGAATGCAAAGACAGGAAGTTGTGCTGTGTTGCCACACAAGCAACCACTATTTAGAGCAGAGAAGAAGAAATTCAAACGTGCTAGCACATTGCCAGTAAGTTAAATCACTCGCATACGCGACTAAATGATGTCTAATATTAGCCACTGGCTAATAAATGATCAGATTTTACTGGTAGACTATGTATAAGTTTAGCACAGATATATTGTCACTCGCTGAACACTCTGAGTGCTTCAGAGTTTCTCTCTCCGTCAAGCGATATATTTTTCAGTTCATCTGAATGAATGCGCAGCGCAGCTGTATTTGACGTACCGTAAGCTCTAGTGTGAAGCGCACCACTCGCCGTCGCTTTGTTTTTTTCCTCACACGCAGAGAGAGAGAGGGAGAGGGAGCAAGGGAGTCTTACATGTAGCCTGTCAATTCTGCATGGTATGTAAACGTTATTCTTTGTTGTATTTTTCTGTCAAAATAACGGAGTTCCTTTGGAATTCTTCAGCTTAACTGCCGGGTTCTCCGGTAGTAGGCGGAGCTAATGCGCAAACGACAATCTCATTGGCTGGCGTTCACCTATTATCGTCCCTGTTTTGATTTCAGCAAATCCGTTCGAGCCAATGCAGACAACGTGATTAATATTCATGAATCCAGCAGCTCGTTAATCCTTAGTGCGTTTTATATTGTTCTTAGTAGAATTCATAGTATGATTATTATTTTATCAGTATTATTGACAGTTTTTCCCCATTTTTACAGAAACACTGAATGACCAAAAAAGCACCACCACCGGTCTTAAATTCAGTTAAAATTACTCGCCAGACTATCTATCTATCTATGGTGAAGCACACCCTAAAATAATTGTATCAGTTCATACAGGGCTAGTAGTACATACAACTGTATAACCAGATACACACCCGGGTATCGGATCAGTACTCGGTATCGGCCGATACCCTGAGCCTAGGTATCGGAATCGGTATCGGGAAGGGGAAAAGGGTATCGGAACATCTCTAGACCATAGTGTTACTGTGCTTGATTAGTGAGCAAACTCACCAGACCTAAACCCCATAAAAAATCTATGGGGTATTGTCAAGAGGAAGATGAGAGACACCAGACCCAACAATGCAGATGACCTGAAGGCCACTATCAAAGCAACCTGGGCTTGACCACTCCTGTGTTGCCTTGGCTGTGTGCTTAGGGTCATTGTCATGTTGGAAGGAGAACCTTCAGCTGAGTCTGAGGTCCTGAGCGCAGTGGAACAAGTTTTCATGGAGGATGTCTCTGTACTTTGCTCTATTCTGCTTTCTTTCAACCCTGACCAGTCTCCCAGTCCCTGCCACTGAAAAACAGCCCCACAGCATGAGGCTGCTACCAGCACACTTTACTTTTGGGATGGTACTCTGCAGGTGATGAGCAGAGCTGGTTTCCTTCAAACATGATGCTTAGAATTCATCAGATCAGAGAATCTTGTTTCTAAGAGTCTGAGGGTCCTTTAGGTGCTGTTTTGCAAATTCCAAGTGTGTTTTCAGGTGTCTTCACTGAGGAGAGGATTGAGTTTGGCCACACCACCATAAAGCCCAGATTGGTGGAGTGTTGCAGTGATGTTTGTCCTTCTGTAAGTTTCTCCTCCAGGTGCATCTCAATAAATTAGAATGTCGTGGAAAAGTTCATTTATTTCAGTAATTCAACTCAAATTGTGAAACTCGTGTATTAAATAAATTCAATGCACACAGACTGAAGTAGTTTAAGTCTTTGGTTCTTTTAATGATTTTGGCTCACATTTAACAAAAACCCACCAATTCACTATCTCAACAAATTAGAATACTTCATAAATACAATAAAAAAAAATTAAAAAAACATTTTTAGTGAATTGTTGGCCTTCTGGAAAGTATGTTCATTTACTGTATATGTAGTCAATACTTGGTAGGGGCTTTAATTACTGCCTCAATTCGGCGTGGCATGGAGGTGATCAGTTTGTGGCACTGCTGAGGTGGTATGGAAGCCCAGGTTGCTTTGATAGTGGCCTTCAGGTCATCTGCATTGTTGGGTCTGGTGTCTCTCATCTTCCTCTTGACAATACCCCATAGATTTTCTATGGGGTTCAGGTCTGGTGAGTTTGCTCACTAATCAAGCACAGTAACACTATGGTCATTGAACCAGCTTTTGGTACCTTTGGCAGTGTGGGCAGGTGCCAAGTCCTGCTGGAAAATGAAATCAGCATCTCCATAAAGCTTGTCAGCAGAAGGAAGCATGAAGTGCTCTAAAATTTCCTGGTAGATGGCTGCGTTGACTGTGGACTTCAGAAAACACAGTGGACCAACACCAGCAGATGACATGGCAGCCCAAATCATCACAGACTGTGGAAACTTCACACTGGACTTCAAGCGACATGGATTCTGTGCCTCTCCACTCTTCCTCCAGACTCTGGGACCTTGGTTTCCAAATGAAATGCAAAATCTACTTTCATCTGAAAAGAGGACTTTGGATCACTGAGCAACAGTCCAGTTCTTTTTCTCCACAGCCCAGGTAAGACGCTTCAGACGTTGTCTCTGGTTCAGAAGTGGCTTGGTAGCCCTTTTCCTGAAGACGTCTGAGTGTGGTGACTCTTGATGCACTGACTCCAGCTTCAGTTCTCTCCTTGTGAAGCTCTCACAAGTGTTTGAATCAGCTTTGCTTGACAGTATTCTCAAGCTTGCTGTCATTCCTGTTGCTTGTGCACCTTTTCCTACCCAAATTCTTCCTGGTGAGGATGGGACCCTGATCAGATGTTACAGTAGATTACTTATAAATTGTAATCCGTTACTGATTCCAAATTACATGACAAAAATTGTAGTCAGTAACGTAATCCATCACATTACATATTTTAGGTAATGTAATCAGATTACTTTTGGATTACTTTTGACCTAACTCGTTTATCACATTGATTTTAACAGGACAATCTTGTACCGTAATGATATAAAAATACAAAGAGAGAGAAAATATATTCCTTTCATTGTAATTAACAACATGAAGTGCATTAAACATTATATTACATCAAGGTTTCCCAAACTGGGGTACGTAAGGGGACTGCAGGGGGTTTGTGAGTTTAATGAAAGGCAAACATGTAATTAAATCATAATAATTTAAATAAATCACCTTAAAATAACAATCAAAATAATTCACTTACTAAAAAAGAAGAAATATTTTATGTTTACCTGCACGCCATATAACCATTAACCAATGTCAGAGAACCGTGAACATGCAAATGCAATACTTATTACAATATTTATTTTAAAATTTCAAGGGTACTTATAGGGATCATTGATTATGATTTCACTTTTTTAACTTCAGTTAGTGTGTAATGTTGTTGTCTGAGTATAAACAGCATCTGCAAAGTTACGATGCTCAAAGTTCAATGCAAAGGGATATATTGTCTTTTACAGAATTGCTGACTGACCACCCCTTTACAGTAAATATATTAGGTAAAAGAGGTTCAGATGACAAAAAGTTTGAGAATGTCTGCAAATAACGAGAATGTCTGTCCTGAGGGGCCTTCAGAGTGCCCACCCCCCCTCCCCGGTGGTACTGTTACGGCACGGGTCGCGCCTTCCGGGAGGGGGGAGTTATGTTAGTCCTCTGTCATGTGTGTCTTGTGTTCCCACCTCTTGTGTCCTTATTTGGTCATGTTCCTGTCCTTGTTCAGTGCGATTCTTAGTTAGTTATTAAAGTTATTAGTTATTAGTCTTGTCCAGCTGTGTTTGTCTAATTATCAGTAATTATCATGTGTATTTAGTTCATGCCTGTCAGTTAGTTTTCGTCTGGTCTACTCGTTACTCCCCCGGTGTTCCTGTCTTTGTCAACCTTGTCTTGTCTTGCCCTGCCCTGTTTGAGTTCATTAAAGACTGTATTTTGAGTTCATCCTCGTCTCCTCGTTCCTCCCTGCTGTGTGCACCGTGACATTACCTGATAAAATCCAGAATCTGCTGTTTAAATTAAAACGACCCTCTCCTGATACGGTGTTAACACCACTGTTTTTAACATTTTATGAGATCAGAAAGGACACAGACACAAATAATGAGCCAAAGAGTTTCTCCACAAAGATACTTTTGCTGTGAGCGTCTTCATCATGTGAACACATTATCACACGTGATACTGTATCTGTAAATAAATAAATCCAACCAGGGGCTGATTTTATTAAAACAATTTCACCATCCATCATAAAGATATCAACTAATGCATGATTATAATATTACACAATATTTGTGTGACAATAATTTACCCAAGTGCTTCAGAAATCAGTTATGGTATCATTTCCGCTCAGCCATCCTAGCCAAAATATATGTTTTAAACAATAAAGTTCAATGAAATGTATTATTGAAACTGAAAACATATTTAGTTTCAACCTTCATATAACATAACATGATTTAACATGAAACAAAAACAAAAAAAAAGCAAAAAAAAAAAAAACCATTTCTAATCTTACAATAGCGAAGATAGCCCATAACCAAGAAAGGTTATGGGCTACAAAGACTACAAAAGACTACAAAACTGGCACAGGAAGCAGGAAATCAAGAGAACAAACTAAAAGACACAGGACACAACACAAGATGCAGGGGATTTATGACAATAGCAATTATATATTTTGGACATTTTGTATTTTTATTTTTACAACAAACAATTGCCTTTAATAAAAGTTGTTTAATAACATGTGGTTGAAGCGCTTGATATATCAACAAGGGAGAAAAATAAAAAATAAAAAAATTCCAGTCAAGCTGATGATGCAAAACTTTTTGATGTACATTTTTTTTTACTTGATCCGTAAAATGCATTTCCATCACAGAATGTTAGGCTAGGCTACTAATCACTTAAGATGTTGGAAAGTGTTTAAATGACTTATGAAATTAAGAAAATAGAAAATGGCAATATGTGATCATATTTGTCTGCTGCTGATGTTATTGATAGACAAATGAAGGGATCTAGTGAGAGAGTTCTAGTAAGATCTAGTAAGTGTGTTTTAAAAGTTTGTTTTCTGCAAGTCCACAAAAGAGTCGTAATGAAGAAACACTGCTGTGACTAAAGCAGGTCACAGAACCACACGCTCTGGCTATATTTCATAAGCAGCTTACTTCCCCTTTCAGTTTAGTTCTGTAATTGAAAATATTTATTTTTCACATATATATCGGCAGAGTGCAGAGAAACAAATAAAGCCCATTTTCATCAACCCCGTGCGGCGTCTGTGATATTCATAATGCATTATTTCTTATTAATGAACTTCATTTCACATGCTAGAGACGACGGAGAGAAACAAAATATGATACTGCAGCAAATCCAGGTCTTTCTTACTCTGGGAATAAATCAGCATTTACAGTGTTTAGGCGAGAGAGGGGATATTAATCACAGAGCCCTTATAAAGCGCACGCTGTTTAATTAGATATGAAAAGCTGCTGTTGGACCCCTGAGACACATGTGGATGATTTTTTCTGCCCTCCTGTGGTGGATGAATATATGACTGTTTGTCAGTGTCCACAGTCTCCAAAGCTCTTTAGAGTTAGTTAATTTCATTATTAAACCAATCGTTTTCATAATGAATATTGTGGTATAACACGTGTTTAGTAATAATGGAAATTTTAATTATAATCTTGGAGAATTATTGACAAAATATGTATTCGGTATATTAATTTTAATATATTGATATTTGTAATATACATATGTATTAAGGAAACAATATTTAAATGTTTTTAAACATACAATATTTATATAATTATGAGGAAATTCGGAAATTCTATATCTTATTTATCTCTTAAGGACTTAAATCTTTTTTTTTTTTGGTAATAAACAAACCTAAAAATCAAGTGAATGTTTAATATTATATGGTTCATTAATTACAATGAATTCTATTTATATAATTTCTGAGAATATGAATATGAGAATATGAAACGTAAAACTGACATTACAAAAAGTTCATGCATGGCCTTCAGTGTTCTGCACAGGATTGTGATTGATAAACAATTTTACGACTCTGACGTGTCACATGCACATCTGTTCTGCACTCAAAAAAATGAAACCTTGACTTTAATTTTTTCTTGTCAACAGGTTCCACAAAATTTAATTATGAAAGTTGAAAACAAATATTTCAAGGTTATCTAACTTAATGGGGTTGTTTTAGGGAGAAATAATATTTTTGACTCAAGCCAACTATTATCACTAATTTTTGCTCAACAAGAGACGTTTGAGTTTAACTAAAGTCAGTTATGTTATATGGACTAACAAAATGTGTTTAGAAGTTGCATATTATATATGTCTATTCAAAGTTAACTAATGATTTTACAACAAAACATTAAATTCAAGCTTAATCAAAATAAAATGCTTTCACTAACTTTAATTTTTACTAGTTAGGTTGAACGAACTCTAGTTTGTCAACAGGTTCCACACAAATTACTTCAGTAAACTCAACTCAACATTTGTTAGTTCCTTTATTCACCAACACAAGAGTTTATCCACAACATAACCGTTTATCAAATTCTGTTTTACAAAAGAGAAAAAAAAGAAAAGAAAAAAAGTTAAACATACCCATGAGTAGCAGCATTTAAAGTTGGTTATCTTTACCTTAAAAAAAAAAAAAAAAAAACCCCAACAACAACTCTGGACACGCTTTACATGCATGTCACCCAGAACAGTGGTGCGTCACACACACAAAAAATTAAATGGTTTCAAGTGCAAAACAGGCCTTCATGTTAAGCGCCACGCGCTCAATGTTGGTTCACTCATACAGTTTGTTTTTAAGCATCTGTACCTTGGTTGAGAGTCTGTTAGCATTCAGCTGGAGGAAGATTTTCTGAAGCACCTCAAAGAACATTTTCAGTTCCTGAGGATAATGCATATATGACACTCATTAAGAGTGCACATGCAGAAGTGATGTCTCCCAAGTCGTGAAGCACTTCAACACCCTCAATCACTATTCCAACATCAATTGGAGTGGTGGTGGCATCACCTCCCTCAGCATTAATGCTGTAGATGCCAAAGACAACTTGTTCAAGGTCCCTCTGGGCAGCACAGCCATCTGAATCCTTTCCACACACAAAAAAGGACAACAATGAAATCGCCAGCCAGTTACATAATTCCAAAGAGCTCATTTGCATTGCAGTTTTCTCCGTAAATGTTTTAAAAGTGCGCTTGATTTCTAACTTTTGGTCCAAACTGATTCCTCACAATTTGTACACTCACCGGCCACTTTAATAAGTACACCTGTATGATCTGATGCCATCTAATATAGCAGCTCTGCCATAAGTACTACTTTTAAAAGATTATAATTTTTCAATTTTTAAGATTAAATTATCAGAAACGTGATTTTGGTCTATCAAAATTGCCATTCCTACAAGCCATATCCCACAATGTTAAATGGATATTGTGATATTCTCAAAAGCCCTAGGATACCGTTACTGCTGCAGTAATTGTCAAGTCAAGTCACCTTTATTTATATAGCGCTTTTAACAATACAGATTGTGTCAAAGCACTTAACAGTATCAAATTGGAGGACAGTGTGTCAGTAATGTATAATAAGATTAAACACTCAATTTTCAGTTAAAGGCATTGCATTATTTAGTATTTAGTAATTGTTAGTATTACCTACCAGATACTCTGAAGAGACTGCTCGTATCTTCATTTAGATAGATACAAAGTGCCCTGAGGAGGCACTCCCTCTTCTTTTCAACAGTTTCATTCTAAATAGAAAAAAAAGCAGCATCAACATACATACTACAAACCTATTACACTTCTATAATTATGTGAAATGGGTGAAACTTTAACTATAAAAGTAGGCACATGTACAATTACCATTTACTTAAACCATTTACTTATGATTATGCAATTAGTCAAATACAGAGTACACTCAAGTAGGGTGGTCACGATAACTACTTTTTGTTGTGCGATATATTGCACCAAAATTAATAGTGATAAATGAAATTATTTTAAAACCATTTTATGCCACTGATTTCGTAATGACAGTATAATGATAAAATAGCATAATGCAAATACACTCTTTCAAAGAACAAAGAAAATGTTATTCTTAAGAATATTTAGATACTGGAATGAGAAACGTGAACAAAAATCTTATCCTATAATACATAAAAATAAATAACCACCTTTGTTAACAAAAAGTGCGCAGTAACAAGAACAAGGACAAAACAAAGTAACATTAATGGTCAGCAGTTATTTTGTGTTTGGTCAAGCTCATAAATGGGGTCATATT
Source organism: Onychostoma macrolepis (assembly GCF_012432095.1). Lineage (NCBI taxonomy): Eukaryota > Metazoa > Chordata > Actinopteri > Cypriniformes > Cyprinidae > Onychostoma > Onychostoma macrolepis. The sequence continues at coordinate 37,528,085 of NC_081159.1, read as the reverse complement.
TGAGCTTGACCACATATAATTTCTTTGGCCATATAGCAAGTTATGCTAACCATGAGTGTGCGCCTTTTCACACTGTCACGTTTACATTTTCACTGTTAGGAAAAGGCATCTGTATGTCTGCTGTGTTCATACTGCACGATGATCGGTGACAGGAGCTCAGACACTGCATGACTTCACAGTAGAAAGTATCGCAGACAACTCTGTCTGGTCCGCAAACGGTTTCATAACCGTAATGTTTCATAACCAAACGCACACGAGAAGTGATAAGGAAATAATGCAGGATCACACGTGAGATCAGAGTTCTCACGCGGGACTGAAAATGGTGCTCTGCAAGAAGTTTGCGATTCAAAGTGTTCCCACATTGGAGGTAAAGCTTGCGGCTTGCATTACCTGACACTTTCCGCTCTGTGTGTGTGTGTGTGTGTGGAGCCGCGCCTGAGGCCCATCCCCACCTCCGCCACAGAGAGCAGAGAAGATGACAGGCAGCACAATGGCATTCATTATGTAAAAATTTTAATAATCCATTTATGATTATATATAAAATTATCAGTGGCAATATCACAGCACCAAAAATGATCGCGCTCATTTACATATATCGTGCGATAAGTCAATATATTGACCATCAAGACAGGCCTACTCTCAAGTAGAGAAAAAGAGTGAAAAGGGAAGCTTTTTGGGAAACTGCAGAGTGAATGATCAGTGTGTTTGTGGTACTATGAGAGTAGTTCTGTTCTTTCCGTTGCTTGTAACTTTGATTGGTCCTTTTGAACGTCAGCACATCAGTTTCCTCAAAATTCTGGTTATTTATCCATAGTGTGTAGTGTAAATACGAAATAGCTTTGTTTAAAGGGAAAAAATTTGCTGTTAATCTCAGAAGCTTTGTGAAATACAATCAAATAAATGTTATATTCATATGGGGTGCATTTGCAGATGTTATTGGTTTCTGACAAATGGCAACACAGACTAGGCAAAATTTACTTATTCCTAAATGTGTTCTACAAAGTAGTAAACTATACCTGTGCAGTCAGGGCAAAGGTGAGGTTAATTTTCTTTCCTTTAGATCCAACTGTCTTCTTCAGCACTCTGATGAGCTGATCAGCGTGGTGGTCAAGTTGAGCAAAAAACTTTGTGACGATGGGAACAGTGGTAATCCTCAGAAATTCTGCTTCCACCTTTAAATAATGTCCACAAACAACCTTTTAGTAAAAAGACCATGTTACTGTATTCTATAATTCTTTCACACTGTCATTTGATGCATTATATAACATTGATTATGGAGGTTTTAAGCAGCAGTTTATACCTCAGGCACAGTGAACAGTCCTGGCCATCTGTCTGACTCTGCAATCATGGGTTTGTCTCTGACAGGATACAAACAGAAACAAGCTACTCAGAACCAACAAATGAAATGGTCATGCAAGAAACAGTATTTACATTAGTAGATATTACAGATCTTACCTATTGTGAGTAAAGCACCTTGGCAGGAACACAAAACACACCTTTCATTAAGGACCTGAAAAATTACAAAGGATAAAAACAAAATTTGATAAAGATTGTGAAATTGAATTAATCTGAACTGAAAAACTACAAACAAATAAAATAATCACACTTTGTAATTTTTATTGAAAGTATCACAACAAATAGGAAAAAACAAAGTTTCAAACCAAGTATTAACCCGTTAATTTTGACAGGAGATTTTAGTTTAATTTTAGTCGGATGGACACCCAGTGGTTGAAGTTAGTATTGCAGTTTCATCGGAGAATGACTGTAGCATTGTTTTTCAAATTAACAAGTTAACATAGTACATTTCTTAAATATATCTGCAAACATATTGTATTTTTATGCTTTAGTAGAGTCAAAAACTTACAACAACTTAAACACTACAGTCAGAAAAAAATGAAAGGAAGTTACACACTTCAGGTATACATTTTGACGTTGTGTAATTCTATTTATTAAACGTGTAGAATAATTTCCAAAACATTACATATAACATTATAAATGTTGCGTTCAGGATATACAATTTAAACATACTAGTATAACTTTTAAAATGGCGTGAACACGGAGCAGTTTTTCCGTGAGCGGAACGGAAAACCCGGAGTGGATCCCGAGCGGAGTGAATACAGAACCATTATGTAGAGAAGAACGTGCTTTCAATCCACTCCAGGATTTGATCACATCCCCTCAGCAGGCTGAATAAACCGCGTCTTTTCAAATTAAAATTAAGACATTTATTACACTATTTGAGAAATGTAATACTATTTACAGCCTTAAAATTATGAAAAGTGAATATAAGACATTAAGGACAGACAGGAACCCTGCAATTGACGGAATAAATCCGTCGTAGACTCGCTCCAGTTAACGGAAATCCATCATAGACGGAGTAATAGCTCTTATCGCCCAAATAATGGAAATATGCTGCGGACCAACCTGCGCCACGTGGCTAAGCTAGCATGCTAACTTCATCATGTCTAAATGTCATAATTTGTAATAAAAAAGATTGATACTGATGGAAAAACAAATATCCTCCTACCTTTACCAGCCGTTGAAAAGGTAAGACGTCCCTCTGTCAAAACGAATCAATGAACAACTTTGCAGGTGATCTTTGCGCGCGTCTTGCTCTTCATCTTCTTTGCAGTGTAATGGCAGTTGGCATCGCACTATACTGCCACCCTCTGGATGTAAGAATTTTTTACTCAACATAAATGGGTTGTGTTTAGACAACGCGTTAGGATTTTGTACAGTTAAATAGAGACATAATTACGTGGACCTTCATAGAAAAAAACATTTAAAGTCAACAAAGAGAATTATTATAAGTAAACTGAATATAAATATATTATGTAAAGTGCACAACCTTCCTTGTTCATTTTTTTGAGTGTGTAGCTTTTGGAAGATTCCCTCAAATATTCCTGTTTGTTCATAAATCTACTGCAAGTACAGTGCTTGTTTGTAGAACACTGAAGCATTTTCTTTGGAGTTCAGGACAATCGTTTCAACTCATTTGAAAAGGTTCATGCTTTACTTTCAAGAGGTGAAATCACACTCCCAAAGTATCAGCAGTGTAAGAAGCTCAAACTCCTAAATATATTCAGATCAGAGGTCAACAAATGGTTTTTCAATGGCTGATTCTTAAAGGGACAGTTCACCCAAAAATGATCATTCTGTCATCATTTACTCACTTTCACTATGGTTCACATCGTTCCAAAACCATATGACTGTCTTCCTAGTTAGGAAGTGACAATTTTGTTCTCTTGAACACATGAGATGGAAACGGTGCTTTATGCACAGATGTTTTATATTCAAATTTTTCACAGCTAAATTCATAGCTTTGGATGGATACATACCTTTTGTCACTTTTTCAACCAAAACTATTTCACATAAAGGAATTGTACCCTTGGACTATTCCTAGGAAAAGGAAACACGTGTCACCCAGCTGTCATGTGTATGACATTGAACAGCAAACTAGGTCAAAGCTATAGAGAAGATAATAACCTTCCCTTTAGGGAATGTGTGAGCGTATGTATGTTTTGAGAGTGTGTGTGGGCAGCAGTGTGTGTATTAATTGTGTATTACAGTGCTCTCAGCCTGAAGTGGTGTATAATGATGTTCTTCTATGCATCTGATCAGCCTACAAACAACCTTCACACGGTCTGTTTTCAGCATACAGCCGCAAGCAAATATAAAAACAGATATGCTGTGAAAGTGCTTGTGTCAAAAAGTAAACCTTTATGATTACACTAAATTTTGTGCTTGGATCCCACACTAAGACAGGTTGTATGGCAAAGGAACAAGACCTGCCAAATATTGCAATTTTGTCTGAAAAGGAGTGTTTGTCATCTAGGTCAGTGGTTTTTTAAACCGGTGGGTCGCGAGATGGGTCGCCAGGATGATTTAAGGAACTGTATATATGAATGTACAAAAGTTTAAGACAGCTGCCTCGTGGCAGACCCCAATGCGTATTTGTGTTTGCGCACTGGAGAGCATCAAAGGTTTCTATTCACAACGAGTTTTGTTCAAGCTTTGAATAAATTACAAACTCTGCCTATCTATCTATCTTTGCTTGACTTGATGCACGTAAATGGTTGTATACTTGGGTTGCGTCAATTAACATAAAAAAAGGTATTGCTCTTAAAAATGTTAAGATTGCTCTTAAAATGATACCATGGGATTTCATATTTTGACCATTGTGAGAAAATCAAAGGGAGAAGCACTGAACCTTGTGGTACCTCGGTAGTTTGGGTACAGGTCAGGATAATAAGGCTTCCTGACTTGGTTTTTATCCAAATAATGCCCATCTCTGCACATTTGGAGATCAAAAGTATGTGGTGCAGACTCCTGCAGAACTGTTGCAGAACTGAGCAAGGATACTCAGTTCTGGTAGTAGTAAAAAGAAGGTTATGCAAAATAAAGAAGGTTAAAGAAGGTTGAAGAAAGAAGGTTATGCAACATAACCATGTAAGTTTACAGATAAATAAATGGATGACCTTTGAAACTTTTAGCTCCAAAAAGTGGGGTACTTCCAGGGTAAGTAAGTAGCCATGTCAATCTTTTCTCTTCAGTCACCATTCAAATGGCACTTGGTTGGGTTGAGGATGTCATGGCAGTCTTTGTAATGCAAGTTTTAATTTTCTCAGATTCAGTGGCATCACTTTCAAATCTTTAAACTTTCAATCATGTTGAAGTGACATATTGACAAAGAAATATTGGTCTGTTTCACAGACAAAGGCGTATAGGAATTTTAGTACACTTTCTGTGGGTGCCACGTTTGCATAGTTTGTGCTTGCCGTTTAATAATCATTTGAAACTGAACTGTCATCTCCAGTAGTAGTGAAAAGATTTATCTCTGTCATGGAAACTTGCATATATAAACCTTAATCAAACAATTTAATTATCAATTAAAAATAATCTATACTGGTATGATTTTATACTGTGAACATTGGATTAGTCGTTTGGAAAAATCGATGGATGGTTCAGCTGCAGGCACATCTTCTGGCAAGACGAAGGAATTCATTCGGCACAACCCTCACAATGCATTATGAGTATTCTCTTTGAGCATACATCGGTTGCACACTTGTTATTGCAGTGCATTATGGGATGGAATGAGTGCACTTGATAACATCCATGGTTTTGAACACCACCACAAATGGCTCAAGTATGTGGCCGATTTCGGACATAGCCTCTGTGTTGACTAAACTTACTACCGGCCATATTTTTGGAACTAAGAAATATTAGAGTAGATGATGATGGAAGAACTGTTGACCTTTTGACTTTTATTTGGAAAACTCAATACCACAGTGCACAGCTCTGATGTTAAAGGTATGAATTGCTCACACAGGGGCTTTTTTTTAAAAAGTAAAATTGATCATGTGAGTTATCTTGGTGTGCTGGTGAGCTCACGTGTGTCATGAGTGCCAGTCAGGTCTGTCTGAAATGGAGGAGAGATATCTGCATTTTTATCCAAAAAAATACTTACTGCACTTTATCAGTTCATGCATTCCCTGGGAAATTAACCAGTGACCTTGCAGCTGCTAATGACAACCTTTAGCAACCAACTGAGTTGAACGAACAGATATCTGACATTTGGCCAGGTGCACCACACTGCCGGCCATGTTCTTTAGGTGGACACAAACACATGGACTTGCTGGCCATCACACCACTTACAGAAGATCTACATTTCACCACTAAACAAAAAAGAATAAAGAAAAAACATGAAATTCCAAATATCACACATCCTCCTTTCTCTGGAATGAGAACAGTCAAGTATCGATGTACTGTCTTCACCTCTGACATGTGTAGACAGCTGAGCTGTCCGTCTAATGCTAGATTGGTGTCTGGGGTGGATTTGATTGACTGAGATGGAGACAGATTTATCGGAATTAATAGATACAGATGACATCTTTCAAAATAATTTCAAACTGGACGCTCAGCATATGACAGACAACGCTTTATTAATAGCATCAGTCCATTAAGTTTGAACAGAATGGCATTCCAGTAGTGCTGTGAAGCACGTTGTATTTTTATTCTGCTCAGTCTTACTGGTAAATTACTTCTTAAGCCTCTGTTACGCTTGATGGAGGGCAGGAATGTGTCAATAGCAACAGCAAAATCAGAAGAAAATCCATCCTAAAGGAATGATAGAGTAAATGAACTTGAGGGAGAGTAAAACTTCTGGAACCGAAGTGATTGCTTTTGCTATTGCTTCAGACGGTTTGGACACACTTCGTGTTACATTCATTTCTATTCTCATGCATGAGAGCGAGAACACAAATATGTTGCACAGATGTTTTTATTTTTATGTGCACCATGGTTTTAGTTGAACTCTGACCTACGAGTCTATGAAGTGAAAAGACATGCATTTCCATTTAAAGACCTGTTTTGACCTAAACTGGTTGCTTCATGGATTGATCGTCGGCCATATTTGTTGTGCACTCTTAAGATTGTATACGTGCCATTGCATCTGCCACTGAGATGAGTGAGAATACACACTCTGCCCTGTTATATGTGAACTGGTTCTTGCATTTCTTTTCATCTTATATGCAGTGGATCTAAATGTTGATTTGGCACAGCAGTTCTGCTGAAGTGGCTTGTTTTGACTCCCGAGTCTACAATTGCATCAGCAGATCCATCATATAGTTTCCTCCACAACCCACCCAACCTAAACCTTTTTTATTTGGTCCAGAGAAGCAAAAACTGTTCTGTTGCATCAACGACTCATTATTCATAGTAAAGAGCCGTTCTGCCCACTGACACACTGTACGTTTTTCTCTCTGTCTGTGAGTTTCCAGCTGTATCAGAGGCACATCTGAAAATAAAAGACATCCATATTCAGGATTTGCTCAGAGCGAGGAATATATATTTCATATGCCCTTCAGCAAAGATTAAAATGAAACAGGAGCAAAGCATTCACCTCAGTGCTAACGTATTGCTGTAAATATTCACCTTTTCAGCATGTTCTCTTCTAGTCTAATGCCCGTTTGAACTTGATGGAAGAGACAACAATTATTCTTATTATAATGACAATTAGTATAGGTGTTCTTTGTCTTAGGTGAAATAAACACTGTCCTTCAATATTAGCAGAATTTACATTATAACCAATGTTTTTTTCCACTCAGGTTGTCACATTAATTAATATAGCTCTTTATAAAAAACAGATTTAGTGTACGTGGTTTAGTGTACTTGGTTACCAAGGTGATAACCGTGTCAGCTGAAGAGCTTGAGATGAAACATGAGGCTGAAAACATAAGATGCATGCTTAACACTTAAACACAGTATATTTATAGAGTATGATTTCCAAGCTGCAATATTTCTGAAAGTATGCAAAAAAGATTTATATATATTTTTTTTTTTTTTATTTTAATTTCACCTCCACTGCAGAATGAGTGATGGAAATGATATTGGCTCCAACACTCTCGTGGCAATTTTGTAACTATTTTACATTTTACCAAATTGGTGGCTAATTTATAGAAGCCCGTCTCTGCTACTCACTTGAAAAAAAAAAAAAAAAAAAATAATAATAATACAAAATAAAAAATAAATTAAAAAGTTAGGCTAATTACAACTTTTTATAATTTTTATAATTTTTCTTTCTCGCATTTGTGAGTTTACATCTCACAATTCGAACTTTTTTAGTCAGAATATAAACTAGCAATTGCGAGAAATAAAGTCAGAATAGTGAGATATAAACTCGCAGTTCTGAGCAAAAAAAAAAAAAGAACTGTGAGATAAAAAGCTGAAATTAAATGTTTTATTTAATTTTTTTAATTCAAAAGGCCTATTTTTTATTCAGTAGGCCTACTAATTCACATGAATGCATTATTTGTGTGTTTCCTTGTAATCTGCTTGGATCAGTTACAAGGAAATGCACATCGACCTTCGATGGTCAGTTTTAAGGATTTAATTACGGTAATTCATTCATTATTTTCAAAAATCATGCATTTATGTATGATTCTCATCCTACAAATTCATACAAATTTGTGACTTCATCGGATAGTTAAGCTTTTCGGGTTGAGCATCAGGTTTTTTGATGATCATATACGTGCATGTTAGACATTGTTCAGAGACAAACTACTGAAAGTATGAGATGTGCATCTCAAGTTCACTTTCCTAAAGTCCACAGGGCCAGAAGTGCCCATAGCTGAAGAAACATTCTTCTACAGACTTAAGACAGTAATGAATACGCCTCTGAACGTAAACGCCAGGACATGCTGCCAAATAATTAGGTTATTCCACGCCGTTTCCAGACTCTCCCACATCTCAACTTACTCGGGTGATTTCAAACGCTTCTATCCATCCTCTCCTATTTTCAACCGGCAAACCTTATTACGGTGAGAGAAAAACATGATTGATGTCCCCACCCCCATCTGCATCCCTCGCAGCAGATATGGAAATAACAAGGCAAAACATAAATGTAAATTAGTGGGAGTTGCTTTAGGTAAACCTTGAGCTGTCTGTGAAGACGACTGGTTTCACTCTCAGAATGCTAAGCAGCCGCAGCCGCTCGTAAACAAACCGGCCTCTATTCAATTTCAATGGCCGTAATTAGAATGAATGAGACGCGCTTCATGCCGAGAACAAGAGTTCGTCAGGAGAAGAGAGCAACAGAAGGAGGCATGAACGGAGAGATAAAGGCCCTAAAAGCGATCTCCGCAGCTCACACGCACACGATAAGGTCCACCAGAAAGGATAACAGTGCTTTCTGATGGACTTTCAGTCTCGTAACTGAATCACAGCGTGGAGTTTGCAGATTCGCTCGCTGTATGGCTGAGATACTGTTCACAAACAATGTGACAAATGAATTTGATTTGCCCACATGCATTCACAACAACATGTGCCCTACAATGTGATATGCATCATGCATGACAGAAATAATGCATACGAATAATGAAGGGCTAGGAGGAGGAAAGGTGCACCAACTGGGAAGAAAATATAACTTAATTTGACATTGGTGTAATGCTTCTACTGTACTTGCTGCTGGACAACAGACTATAGTACTATATGTAGGTTTGGCTGGTCCTCTAATGGCCCTTAAATTTCACAAATACAAGTAGTCATATGAAATGGCATGAATAAATGTCCTGTTCTTTTTATTATTTATTAACTTTTTATTAAATTTTCTTCTAGAAACAGTAGTAAAAAACTAAACGCAACTGTGCAAATTTACAACCCAACCCAACCCACAATAAAATAACGTTTACAAAGATTTTAGAAAAGATGACACAACATTAAAAGCTGAATGCCATAAATTTACAGTTTCCACATTAGATCCATGTATACGAGAAGTTGCGAGTTCCATCGAGATAATGTCCAACAAATACTCCGTCCAGGTTCGTCTGTCCATTGTATGAGGAGGATTCCAATGGTTGACTAGCAATTTTTTTGCTGCTGTGAGAGCAGCTAACAGTAAACATCATCTTTGTTGGACGGACAAGGTGAAGTCCCAAAAGTCATTCATTAGAATATGACGCGGAATCAGACTTATCTCAGTACCCGACAAATATAACGGGTCCTGTGAGAGCTGAGACCAAAAAGGTGAGAGAGAGGGGCACTCCCAAAGAAACAATACGAAAACATGCCTAAAGATCCTTGCGAATAGAGATTACACTTAGGAGATGATGACAGATTCATATTCAGAAAAAAAAAAAACAACCTTGAGAGTGTGATTCCTTTGGTCCAGATCTATCAAGGATATGCAAAATTACAGAATTTGTATCTGCATCCAATACAATTTCAAAATCGGAAAATTTCAAGAGATAGGTTGACAAAACAGAGAATAAGTAGGGTCAGGAGTACAAGGGGCATAAACTGAAAGAAATACAATATTCCTATTCTCCACTATTGTTTTTATATGTCTTATTCTACCGTCTGTATCACAACCTTTATCTAAAATAGTCATATTTAAAGTCTTCCGCACCAAAACTAGGACACCCTTGGTTTTAGTATCCGAAGATGAGTGAGATACCACTTCATAAAACCCACAATTACACCTGCGTATATCCTCCTCTTTCGAATGGGATTCTCAAACTAACACTATTATCAATCCTTCTTCTTCACAAAAAATCCAGAAAACCTGTACGTATATGAAGGCCGTTTAGGCCATTAATATTACAACTCAGAATATTAAGGTCATTCATAGGTATCGAACAGAGTTACTGCATAATATGACAAAATACAAGTTTGAAAATAAAACCAGTTTAGTCTACCATTAAACCACCCCCCACCCTTCCCGTCACTATAAAAAAACAAAACAAAAAAACATAAATACATTCCCATGAACTATGGCAGATCAAATCAAGAACAAACCTTGATCTGCCAGCACCCCTTAATATGGTCTGTGGCGTCAACAAAAACCTTCAGCGTTGCAGGATAAAGAAGAAAATTCTGGATGCCAGCTTCTCTCATTTCCTTCCTAACTGGCGCAAATGCACTTCTTCTTTTTGCAGTGACCGGAGAAAAATCTGGAAAGAACGACAGTGTTGCTCCGTTGGATGTTTTCACCGGGGCGTGAAGTCTGGCGGCCCACGGAATGAGCTCCCTGTCTGTGTACCGCAACAGTTTAAAGATGAAAACCTGTGGTTTAGAGCGACCTGAGGAGAGCCTTGTGTACACGCGATGCGCTCGCTCCACTTCAATCTCTTTGCCCACCAGAGACGGGAGCCACATCAGTAGCGATCTTTTCAAAAAGCCCATAGGGTCATCCTTTTCAGAACCTCCAGGCAATCCGACCAGACGCAGACTGCTGCACCTATTGCGATCCTGTAATGCTGGCTGCACACTAGAGGATTTTAAGGCCGATTTGCACCCCCAAACGATCAGGGGGTGTGGCCCGATTCGCGGCTTGTTGCAAGCGAGTTTTTGTCCAAAAATCCTCTATTGTGTGGTGTCATTACAATTATTTATCTGTTCCCGATCGAGACGGAGCGTCGCCGAACTCTAATTGTAAATATCAAACATCAAATATTTACGACTCTTCATCGGGCTGCCTCTGACGTGAGACCCGCGATAGCCATTGAGAGCGAGCAAGCGTCACCTACCGGATATTGCATGCTTCTACAGCTGAAACTGGCAGCCACAAACATGCCATGAAAGCAGAGAATATCACCCATATTCTTTTCTATACTTTGTTTTTCAACAGAGACAGAACGCACACCAGGAGAGCCAGCTGACAACGTTGATTGTCCTCTATTTGTTTTTCTTATCTAGTCACGTTTGATCTCGCTAGAGATCTCGTGTCACTGTGAAATCGCTTCTACAATCTTCAAGTGTGTGGTCTCGCGGTCTGGTCGAATCGTCTAGTGTGCGCGTTCAGAGGATTATAAGGCTAAAAATCGGTTGAACTGTCTTCATGTCTGTGGTCTCCCATGGTTTTAAAATCGTTTAAGATTTGAAAATCGTCTAGTGTGCAGCCAGCTTAAGTCCACAACCACCTATCGTGATCTGCGACAACTTTCTTTTGTTCTCTCATCTCCCCTGTAAGAAGATCCAATTTAGAGCATAGCGACGGAACAACTGACATGTGAGAAGCGAACTCGTTCTGCATTGCCGTCAACTCAGTTCTTAGAATGTCCTCAAAGTGTGTAACAGTGTTCGTCATCTTGTCCACCATATCACTCGCGATCGGTAGCTTGGATTTCTTCTTATTCGGAGAAGCCGACGGAGACAACTCCTGCTGTTTCCGATTGTATACCATAAGGAAAAGTAATATTAATGAATAAAACTTAAAATAAAATGAAAAAAATGAAGAAGCAAAAACGGGCCAAACGTACAGAGCTCTACTCAAGTGCAACTAGGTTCATGAGCACTTCATGTGACTCTGTCCTGTTCTTTGTTAAAGGAATAGTTCACCCAAAAATTTAAATGTTCTGAACATGGTCATCCAAGATGTAGATGAGTTTGTTTCTTCCTCAGATTTGGAGAAATGTAGTATTCCATCATTTGCTCAGCAATGGATCCTCTGCAGTGAATGGGTGCCGTCAGAATGAGAGTTTAAACAACTGATAGCCTGACATCACAATAATCCTAATCCACACCACTCCGGTCCATCAATTAACATCCTGTGAAGACAAAAACTGCACGTTTGGTTTGTAAGAAAGAAATCCATCAAGATGTTTCTAACTTTTAAAAACCTCATCTACATCTTGAGAGCGAGTATATTTTCAGCTAATTTTTTTTTTGAGTAAACTATTCTTTCAATCTGTGTTGTCAGGGTTTTTATTGTTTTATATATCATATTTAAAATATCAATTGACCCTATGTGGCGTTACAGCAGCTATGGTGTGAATGTTGCAACCTGTTAATACAAGTGCCAAAATAAACATTTGCCTATGTGAGAAATATACAGTAAAGGTGAGTAGAAGCATCATGTTGGCTTGACACAAATGACATAAAATAAACAGAACCTGAAACTATTGTTGATACGTTGCATTGCAGAATCATTCCTCTGTTAACAGGAAAACAATGCATCAAAATCTTTTTAAAGAAGGTTTGAGATTTGATGGAGTAACATTATTTTACTGCAACAAGATGCTCTTGAAGACCGCAGTCAATATGAGTTCACAGCCTTTTCTTTCTGTTAATGAATGCCCTCTTGTGGTCTGTTGAGGCACATTTGTGTTCAGGTCTGGGAATGAGCTGAACAAACAAACACCCAGTCACCTCCAAACTCAGGCTTCTGTTTGACATGACAGGCACATCTGATGGGGTTTAAACCAGCTGTAGCTCTGGAGTTAAAATGCAAACGATGAAGATGCACATAATTCCTTATGCATTGTTAATTTGGCAGGATAATGTATGATGTCTCTAAAACCCTCCAGCTCAAGTGTGGTAAAATAACACCGAATCTTGATTGCTCTGAAATGCATTATACAGTGTGGACGACTGCTTTATTGTCAAAGGAGGGTGTAAACTTTCTTTTCTGTTAAAGCAAGGTGTCAAACTCATTTCAATTTCAGAGCTGGACTGAAAAACACTGATTCTTTTATTGGATAAAACTGGTGCCTGTGCAAAGATACAATCAACATAATGGGTCACAATCACTTTCTGCTGCTTTTTTAAATATTGATCTGATGGACAGGAAACAGGGAACTCATTTAAATCACCTGAGACTGAAATGATATATACAGTACATATAAATCTGGTAGTTAGGGAATATTTATAGATAAAAATAACTTTAGGTTTGTCTAAATTATGTAAGTGTGCATTTTTAACATTGTATGTGGTCAGATTGTTTTGTGGATGTAAACTGAGTCTGGTGGTAATAGTCTGGTGTATCTTTAATTTCTTTGGCGTTAATTTATGTATGTATGTATGTATGTATGTATGTATTTATTTATTTATTTATTTATTTGCCATCCAAATGGAGAAAGTTTGGAGTTGATAATCTTCCAGCTAGAATTTTCAGCATCATTACTCCAGTCTTCAGTGTCACGTGATCCTTCAGAAATAATTCTAATATGCTGATTTGCTGCTCGATTATTATTGGTGCTCAATTGTTAATTATGTCTCTTATTATGATCAATGTTTATGGAAATCTTTTGTAACATTATAAATGTCTTTGCTGTCAGTTTACTGTTCAATTTAATGTGTCCTTGATGTGTCTTTCTTTCTTTCTTAAATCTTAGTTGTTCCAGACATTTGAATGGTAGTGTACCACAGTTTTCACAATAACATAAAGCAGAAAAAAATATTTTCAACATTGATAATAATCAGAAATGTTTCTTGAGCAGTAAATCAAGCATATTAGAATGATTTCTGAAGGATCATGTGACACTGAAAACTGGAGTTATAATGCTAAAAATTCAGCTTTGATCACAGCAATAAATTACATTTTAACAAATATTCTAATACAACCCGAATTCCGGAAATGTTGGGACGTTTTTAAAATTTGAATAAAATGAAAACTAAAAGACTTTCAAATCACATGAGCCAATATTTGATTCACAATAGAACATAACAAATGTTTAAATGGAGAAATTTTACATTTTTATCCACTAGGCTCAGTGGTAGAGCATTGCGTTAGCAGTGCAAAAGGTTGTGGGTTCAATTCCACGTACTGATAAAAAAAATAATAATAAAAATGTATATCCTGAATGCACTGTAAGTCGCTTTGGATAAAAGTGTCTGGTAAATGTAAATGAGCTCATTTCAAATTTGATGCCTGCAACAGGTCTCAAAAAAGTTGGCACGGGGGCAACAAAGGGCTGAAAAAGCAAGACATTTTGAAAAGATTCAGCTGGGAGAACATCTAGCAACTAATTAAGTTAATTGACATCAGGTCTGTAATATGATTAGCTATAAAAGGGATATCTTAGAGAGGCAGAGTCTCTCAGAAGTAAAGATGGGCAGAGGCTCTCTAATCTGTGAAAGAGTGACAATGCAAAACCACATACTGCAGCTATTAAAACAGCATAGCTTCGTAGTAGAAGAGTCCGGGTGCTGAATTGGCCTGCCCGCAGTCCAGATCTTTCACCTATAGAGAACACTTGGCGCATCATTAAACGAAAAATACGTCAAAGACTACCACAAACTCTTCAGCAGCTAGAAACCTATATCAGGCAAGAATGGGACCAAATTCCAACACCAAAACTCCAGATTTGAAATTTCTCAGTTTAAACATTTGTTATCTATGTTCTATTGTGAATAAAATATTGACTCATATGATTTGAAATTCTTTTAGTTTTCATTTTATACAAATAAAAAAACAAACAAACGTCCCAACATTTCCAGAATTCGGGTCGTAGAAAACAGGTATTTTGAGCTGTAATAATATTTCACAATATACTGTATGTTTCATGTTTATTTGAAATGCTCCTTACAATATATTTCCCTCCTGTAGAGATGCAATCGAATCGAGAGCCCAACCCACGACAAATGTTATTGCTATACAGTGTCACACAATACAATATTTGCATGATTTAATTCGAATCATCCCGTGTGTCATGTCTTTGACGCCTCTGTGTATTTTCTGTAGTGAAGCATTCACATGTCTTTTGTGTTTTTCTCCAGAGAGCTGGACCGACCACAACAAAACCCAAAGCCTCTCCATCCTCACACTCTTACGGCCACCTTCATTCAAAGTGTAAACAAAGAGGTCACCTGACAGTACGCTCAAATACCGCTGTGTCTTCCCTATTGACTTTGTGTCAGGCCGCCACTTGCCCTTTTGTTTCAGAGGCGAGTCTGCCGGAGCTGTGAGACGCGAGGACGAGCCGAATCAAGCAAAGGTCAATGTGAATGAGAGGCGCTTTTAATGCTGACCACCTCGACACACTCTGAGGGGATATCAAAGAAGATGCGACTGGCTGTGGAGAGGAGGAAAAGTCAAGCTTCTGTCTCACGTGCACTGCTGTTCCTCAGAGAGATCCTCAGGCGGTAAATGGAGGCGGTGTTGGTCTGCGACACGCTGCTTTCTTGCTCTCAGTGCTTTGAAATCGCCAAAGGCACACGATCGCACGTTAAACACAGAAATAAAGCTCGGCTCCGCCTTAAGGGAGCACATCGTTAGAATCGCTTCAGTGCGCTAGAAGTACTTCTTTTGTAATAGCCTCTTTTAGTGTCATTTCTTGGCGAATTAATGAAATGAAAGACTAGTTCATTCATATTTAATTTAGAAACTGATTAGCTAATTTAAGGTATTAAATGCTCATGAAACTGAGATTAAAGGCTGTTTACAAAAATGTGTTTTGTATGTTTGGACAGACGCTGAAATAGATGCATAGACAGCATTATTTTGTATTTGAAGAGTTCAGATGCAAAAGCCTCTAAGAGCCATTTGAAATTTTCTTCTAAAATGAGCATTTTTATCATGTGGTTCAGTAATTTCATTTTAATGACAATGAATAGAATAAGATCTTTCCATTGACATTAAAGTGAAATAACGGAACATAAACAGAAAACATAGAGCCAGAGAAAAATGCAAATTTTAGAATAAAATTTCAAACGGCACTTTTGCATCTGAACTCCTAATACATCTGTAGAAACATAAATAATTACAAACTGTTTTAAATGCATTAGCATTTTTTTATTTTTATTTTTTTACTATAGATATATTTTAGATCTCCCTCAACCCCAGTTTATTTATCATTTTTTGGATATTTAACTATTTCTTAGATTTAAGAAAAACATAACCGATTTTTATTTACACAAGCGTATAGTCCAAACAGGGAGGGGAGGGGAGGGGAGGGGAGGGAGGGGGGCAAACAAAAGATACAGTACTACCTTTGATGGCATAATGCAGTACTCATCTCATTAAGCTTCGTGAATCAAATCACAAACAATGGTACAATTTAAAATTATTGATTTCTTCTTAAACACAATTTATCTGATGTCTATATATATATATATAAGGTGTTTAATAGTGTTGAAAGTCCTGCTCCATTATATTATTTGCAATGCTTGATTGGATGATGAACTCTTTTGATGCAGTTCTTGTTTCCATGGTAACAGCAGTTTCTCTGATTGGTGAAACCAAAGAACTGGCCTCTTCAGGATTACGGCTAATTCTTCACCAGCTATTAAACACAATTAAAAAAGTTGAAATCACTCGGAGTTGCAGTTTCTACAGAAGCATCTATCATCACTAAACAGCCCCAGAGCTCATGATATGTCTGTCTTAAAAGGTTTATGTTATTGTTAAATATCAATTTCTTCATGGAGAAAATGAACACATTTTTTTTTTACTTCTGGAGCCAACTGTTGTGCTCTATTGACCCGTCGCTATGGCCTGTCACTCATAGTTACTGCTTATTCTGCTGCTGCCATCAAACATGAAGAGAGAAGCATTCAGAGTCACAGAGCGAATTACCGCATTAAATAACATCTGGATCAAACCTGCATTTATATAGAGTTATGCTACAACCCAAATTCCGGAATTGTTGGGACGTTTTTTAAAATTTGAATAAAATTAAAACTAAAAGACTTTCAAATCACAAGAGGCAATATTTTATTCACAGTAGCACATAGAGAACATAACAAATGTTTAAATACTGATTTCAAATTTGATGCCTGCTACAGGTCTCAAAAAAGTTGGCACAGGAGCAAAAAAGGGATGAAAAAGCAAGACATTTTGAAAAGATTCAGCTGGGAGAACATCTAGCAACTAATTAAGTTAATTGACATCAGGTCTGTAACATGATTAGCTATAAAAGGGATGTCTTAGAGAGGCAGAGTCTCTCAGAAGTAAAGATAGGCAGAGGCTCTCCAATCTATGAAACAGTGCATAAAAAGATTGTGAAATACTTTAAAAACAACGTTCCTCAACATCAAATTGCAATGGCTTTGCACATCTCATCCTCAGTGCATAACATCATCAGAAGCAGGGGTCTCCAACCCTGCTCCTGGAGAGCTACCATCCTGAAGATTTCAGCTCCAACCCCAATCAAACACACCTGAACAAGCTGACAGGTGTGTTGCAGCAAGGTTGGAACTGAAGTCTGCAGGACGGTAGCTCTCCAGGAGCAGGGTTGGAGATCCTTGATCAAAAGATTCAGAGAAACTGGAGAAATCTCTGTGCGTAAGGGACAAGGCCGAAGACCTTTGATGGTTGCCCGTGGTCTTCGGGCCCTCAGACGACACTGCATCACTCATCAGCATGATTTTGTCATTGACATTACTAAATGGGCCCAGGAATACTTCCAAAAAACACTGTTGGTTAACACAATCTGCCGTGCCATCTGCAGATGCCAACTAAAGCTCTATTATGCAAAAAGGAAGCCATATGTGAACATGGTCCAGAAGCGCCGTCGTGTCCTGTGGGCCAAGGCTCATTTAAAATGGACTGTTTCAAAGTGGAAAAGTGTTCTATGGTCAGACGAGTCCAAATTTTACATTCTTGTTGGACATCACGGTTGCTCCTTTAGCTCTGGGCTAAAGAGAAGGGAGACCTTCCAGCATGTTATCAGCTTTCAGTTCAAAAGCCAGCATCTCTGATGGTATGGGGGTGCATATGTGCATACGGTATGGGCAGCTTGCATGTTTTGGAAGGCATGATGAATGCTGAAAGGTATATAAAGGTTTTAGAGCAACATATGCTCCCCTCCAGACGACGTCTATTTCAGCAGGACAATGCAAAACCACATACTGCAGCTATTACAACAGCATGGCTTCGTAGTAGAAGAGTCCGGGTGCTGGATTGGCCTGCAGTCCAGATCTTTCACCTATAGAGAACATTTGGCGCATCATTAAACGCAAAATACATCAAAGATGACCACAAACTCTTCAGCAGCTGGAAACCTATATCAGGCAACAATGGGACCAAATTCCAACACCAAAACTCCAGAAACTCATCACCTCGATGCCCAAACATTTTCAAACTGTTTTGAAAAGGAGTGGAGATGCTACACCATGGTAAACATGCCCCATCCCAACTATTTTGAGACCTGTAGCAGGCATCAAATTTGAAATGAGCTCATCTTGTGCATAAAATTGTAAAATTTCTTAGTTTAAACATTTGCTATGTTATCTATGTTCTATTGTGAATAAAAAATTGGCTCATGTGATTTGAAAGTATTTTAGATTTTATTTTATTCAAATTTAAAAAACATGCCAACATTTCCGGAATTTGGGTTGTAATTGGCTTATATATTTGGAATGCTTTTATAGATCAAAATTCTGTTCCTAAATTCTTATCAGGAGGGTTTTGCACTGATGCATGCCAAGTTGTTTGCAAATTGCAAAATGCACTTATTGTGCAGTTACTGTACATATATTTACACTTGTTTAAAATTACCTGCACGTCATTACATCTTTAATCAATATTTTAATCAAGCAGATGAGGCCGGAATATGAACGCAATCCGCTTAAAGGCTCAGTGTTTTCCTTCTAATCGTTTTCTATGGGAAACCTTTTAACGTGAAACTTTGCACATTGTGTTTATATTCTGGCTTCATCTGCTTGCCTGTACAAAATATACATCATCAATAAGGTGTTTACTGAATTTCACCTTCTAATATCTGTTTTACTACATTACTACTTAATGCAAACTAAGTAAAAATAACTGGCAGTCAGTGGAGCAAAGCTTCATTTTGCCCTCCAGGTGGGCGTTCCTACAAGGGTGTGACATCACGTGAAAACTATCAATAAAGTTCACTGGAACTAATGACCATAGTTAGCTAACGATACTTTTGGGAAACACACCCTAGACCATCAAACGTGTGCCTAACTTTAACCGTATCCCACCTCAATAGCAGCAAATGTGTTTTACAACTGAACAATTACATAACATTTTTTGACACAGTAGTTAAAGACGCCTAACATAAAGTGGGACCACAATTCAAAATAGCCAAATTTCAATATTTCTCAGGGGAAAACAAATCATATACAGATTCATGTAGCGCTTGACTCAAGGATTCAGACTGTTTATGATTCCAGAGTTATTAACTAAAATGCAAATGTACTCATCATATTGCCATCTAATGTCTGACGCACATGTGTGGGGATGGCTGAATACTCAAGGGGATTTGGAAACATCCCACCAAGTTTGAGACTTATACGAATTATGCCCAGACACTTTTAGGGCAGAAGAAGAATAATTGGCAAGTACAATTGGGTTCCAGCACCTTATGTGAACTGTGTAAGTTAGTCTCTCTTGCAAACTTTTGTAAGTTTGAAACAGGGCTAGTTATCATCCGTCTCGGTACATGACTGTCATCTCATTTCACTGCAAACGTCTGATATATCAACCAACATTATCATTGAGATCTCTAAGGCTGATGGTCTCTGACACCCAGACACTTTTAGGGCAGAAAAAAGAAAAGCAAAACAGCACAAATACAATAGGCTTCCTATGCTTGGACCCCTAATAACACCAGTTCTGAACACCAGGCAACATGAATAATTTGTATTATTGTAGTTGCACTACTGCAATCTGCAAAGCTAACTGTTATTTTTCTGTTATGGCTCTCAACTGAAACATATTTCTGCCACTTTCCTGTATCTCAAACAATAAAAACATTGTGCTAACCAAGCAAATATCTGGGATTCGAATTTCAAGGGAATCAAAGGACTGATAAAAATGTGTATCTTGAATACAACGCAAGTTCCAAATGTAATGTAAATGTTATTACTGTCTTGGCATGAACCTGATGGCTATTACGGTGCAAATTTAAAAGTGATGTATTACTTTACTCATTATTTGAAAAAAAAATAAGGTCATCTGATTATGGATTGTGCAGTACAAACACCGATGCTCTTTATCAACCAACATTATCATTGAAATCTGTACAACTGATGGTCTCTGACTTTTGACTGAGTCACTTTTAGAGCAAAAAATTTAAAATAAATAACTAGAAAATTAAATAATAATAATAATAATAATAATAATAATGCAAAACTGTGCAAATACAATTGAGTTCCGGCATCTTCAGTGCTTGGACAATAATAATAACCAATTCTGCACACCAGACAGTGTAAATAGTTTCTATTACTGTAACTGCATTACTGCAGTCTGCTAGTTAAATGTGATTTGTCTGTTATGGCACTTCTCTGAAACATGGAGCCACCGTCTTCCTGTATCTCAAACAATGGAGCATTGCACTAACAATACAATGGTCATGAGTTCAAGCAAAAATTGCAAGAATAGCAAAAATGCATATCTTGAATCCAATCTAAAGTGCTTTCGATAAAAGCATCTGCCAAATGCAATGTAAATACTTTCTGTGCACAGCCCTGATGGCTATTATGGTGTACATTTAAAAAATTGATGCTTTACTTTAATTATCATTTTAAAAAAGGTATCTGATTATGTAATGTGCATTACATTTAAAACACTGACAATAAAACTAATCTGACATTAAATTGTTATCAACCAACACTACTATGTGAACAAATTTGAGATCTCTTAGACTGATGTTCTCTGACATCCTGACACTTTTAGGGCAGAAAAAGAAATATTGGCAAAATAGTAAAAATACAATAGAGTTCCAGCATCTTCAGAGCTTGGACTCCTAATAACACCAGTTCTGCACACCAGGCAGCACAAATCGTTTCTATTATTGTAATTGCACTACTGCAGTCTGATAGTTAAATCCAGTTTGTCTATTATGCCACTTATCTGGAATAAAGTATGAACTGTGTAGGACAGAATCCTTCTTTCAAACTTTCACGAGTTTCATAAAAGCCACTGCATTCCTGTATCTCAACCTGTAAAGCATTGCGGTCATGGCTTCAATTCCCAGGGAGATCAAGGATTGAGAAATGTGTAATCAGTCCAAGTCACTTTGAATACAATCATCTGCCAACTGCAATGCAATGTAAATGTCTGTGCATGGCCGTGATGTGTGTACGTTTGAAAAAAAAGCCATCTAATCATGCAAAGTGCATTGCTTTTCCAACACTGATATTAAAACTAAGATGTTATATTATCGCTATCAACCAGCATTATCATGTCAGCAAATTCTAAAACACAAGCACAGAACACAGATGAGCTGGTATCTCCATAGCTCTCTCTTCCACCTCTGGCCTGTCTGAAAACGAGCCCTGTTGTTTTGATGGTGGAAATGTTGGCTAAGCATCTTGGCCCAGCAGTTTACAGTTGCTCAGCTCCCCCAGGATCGGCATTGCCAGTCCATTAAGTGTGAAGTGGGATCAGGTTTTCCACCAGGCTAGGTCCAAACATCCATCTTGTCACACTTTAACAATGCACTTTACTGAAAGGCCCAGTGCTTTAGGATGTCCGCTTCTTCCCCAGAGATGTGAAATGATCAGAAAAGTGTCAAAACAGCACTGACCGGCGTATATGGCTGGACAAGGCCACAGTTCAACATGCTCATCCCTGCCAGCGAGCAATGCGCGCCGTTGTGATGTGCGATTCCTACATTGTTGGTGTGAAACTTAATTTGGTCCGTGCCTGATAAAGTGCAGCTGTCTTAACGGATGACATCAACAAGAAAAGCGATGCCTCAAAGATGTAGCAGAGTGATAATTGCTACACTGCACTTATTTAGGTTGACTGAAAGCCATCGTCTATTTTTAGTGAATGTAGACGTTATAGGTAGGTGCTTGGTGCGAGTATGCCGATGCATACTGCAAAACCTCCTTAACTAGTCATTCATCAGAAAATCATTGCACCACAAGATCTAATTGTGTCTGAGCTTCCACTGGCCGAGAGCGGGTTTCTGGGCTTGATTCAGAGGGAATTGGAGGCACTCATTAAATTCAAGTCAGCTGTTATATGAGACAGCAGGACAGCGTCCAACACGATGTGTGCTTTCCTCTCTTTTTGCTTGTCATCTGCGCGGGTGTTTGCACGTGCATACTCGCCGAAACATGAAAAGTGGTGCAGGCGATTTTGAAGTGGCCACTCCGACCAGCAGGACATGGCTTGTTTGTCACAAATTCTTCTCTGCTGTGTGTCCAAATTAGTCTGTTTGTTCTTTCCCTTGTGAGCAAGGTGGGAATAGATGGATCCGATTAATCTGACCAATGCAGATGCACTGACAAAGGTGGGATAGTCTGCTTTATCCCTCGTGCAACATTCAACCCGGTCCTTTCTCAATCAGGCATGTGCAAGAACGACTCATTAGGGATGCTCTCGGCCCGGAGCAGCGAGGGTCTTATCGGTGGGAAACACAAACAAGACTTCTTTAGCGTGCCACTAATGGTCACTAATGGATTTAGAGCTCGCCTGCCAGGCTGGGAGAAAGGCTCCGGTCCCCATATGTCCGTTTACACAAACAAGTCTGATAAAGTGGGCCTGAAATGCTCCCTGACCATGATGCATACTGTAGGAGTCATGAGCGGGAACATCTACAGCCATTATGACACGGGGCGCCTTTATCAACAGCACAAATTTAGCTCAAACCCAAACACCCAAGATGCGCTGCTGCCATTATGAAGCAACACAAAGCCAGTGGCATTCATTTACAGCATCTATGTTAGAAAGAAAGCCGGCTACTTTGACAGCTAGCAGTTTCTTTGGCATTGCAAACAGAATTAAATCAATTTTAAGTGGTGCATTCTGGAAGAATATCTGCAGCGGATGCCATTCAGACAACATATGCAGCGGCGAATCTGCGGATGCACTCACCATTGATTGCACAGATGACTTTAGCATCTGAAAAGCTTCCTTAAGTGTAAGCGAGTACGTGCCTTTCCTGAGTTATGGCATGTGTGCTGGATGCCGTATCCATCTGTCTGCTTTGCACCTTCGCCTGAGTGTTGGGAATTCTGCTCCCTCTTGAGCATGAAGCCAGTGTGTCAGCCCTAATCGAGAAATTGTAATGGAAAAGCTATTCTTTCTCAAGTGCTGCACTGTCAAAAAATCAGAACAAGGAGAATGATGGAGGGCCATAAAGCAGAGAAACATCTGATTACCGTAGCCCACTGCAGTGTTGAGATGCATGACTTATCAGACGAGATTGCACTGCCAACGCAAAACACTCCAAACAAGATGGGCACTTTCTGGTGAAAGCCATTCCTCAGCATTATTGATTAATTCCTTATGAGAACTGAATTAGATTCGATCCAATTTGCTTCACCACACACTCACCCTGCAGGAGAACACACTTTTATTTGCATGAGGAGGTTCAGGTGGAGAGACAAGTGTTGCTAAAACAGTTTCTGCAAATGAAGCACATGAACAATCGCTGTGCTGTGAGCTAACGATGATCCAGAGGAGACTGACGTGCCAGGGACCATCGCCGTATGGATGCCAGTACAATTCTGCTTTAATTTCATAGATCTGTGGTTATGTCTCGAAGAAAACCTGCATTTTTCTATGAAAACGCATTGGAAGCATGCATACCATGATTTATTCTAGCATAAATTTAATTTTAAAGGTTAATTGTTGCGCATGGAAGTCAGAAACCAACACTCTGACAGACAGCACCAAGTTGGCTGCCAGATTTAACCTTTTATATGATAGAAATTATAACATATAACGTACAGACTGACTATTTCCAACAGAGACTTCTGGTTGTAAAAAGCTTGGTGCTGTTTATTTAGTCATTTGCTACAAGCAGTTGAAGAAATTAATATGTGATTTGGAAGTTTATTCACTCAGAAGGGTTTCACAAATGATAACAGGCAGAGGTCAAAGGTTTGGGGTCAGTAAAATGTTTGAAATGTTTCTTGGAAAGCAAATAATACTTTTATTTATCAGGGACACATACAATTGATCAAAATAAAAAATTATCTTCTGCTCACCAAGGCTGCATTGATTTGATCAAAAATACAGTAAAAATAGCTTTAGTTTTATTATTATTTAAAATAGCTGTTTTCTATGTGAATATATTAATTTATTCCTGTAATCAGAGCTTAATTTTCAGCATTGTCCCATGATGCTTCAGAAATTGCAAACTGTGATACACTACCATTGAAAAGTTCAGTCAGTAGTGTAAATAAGATTTCTGTATTTATTTATTTTAAGAAATTAATACTTTTATTCATCAAGGACACATTAAATTGATCATAAGTGATAAATGTAAGACTCCACCCGCCAGCCCAAAAAGCGGAATCTAGTGGCCTGGTCTTATACTTGCGCCTTTGAATTTATAAAATAATTTTGAATTGATAATAATTTAACTCCTTTCACAATAAAGACATTTATAATGTTACAAAATATTTATATTTCAAATAGTCCTGTTCTGTTGAAATTTCTATTCATCAAAGAATCCTGGAAAATAAAATTGATCATGATTTCCACAAAAAAAAAAAAAAAAAAAAAATGAAATAAAAAATTGGCAGCACAACTGTTTTTTTTTTTTTGTGATCAACTTTTTATTTTTTCAAATCAACAAAACAACATCCAACAGCACAACTGTTTTCAACAGTGATAATCAGAAATGTTTCTTGAGCAGCAAATAAGCATATTAGAATGATTTCTAACAGATCATGTGACACCGAAGACTGGATTAATGATGCTGAAAATTCAGTTTTGATCATAGGAATGACATTTTAACATATATTAAAGTAGAAAACGGCTGTTTGAAATTATAACAATATCTTACTGTTTTTACTGTATTTTGGATCAAATAAATGCATAATCATTCAGCTAAACATCTGCTTTTGCTTTCCACAATATGAATTGTAATAAATGACATGATAACAAAGCCTTTAATCATTAATTACAACACAGAACCCTTTATCATAGATGCTTGTGCAAAAAGGTGACAAATAATAGCATCAATGGACTGAGCTAAATAACAAATGGTGAAAAGTTTGTAGTGGTGTCATTTAAACGTCTCCGGCGTTGTCTGGACGTGTCTAATGACTGGAGGCATTAAATGACAAGTTGCCATCAGTTCCAGCCATTTGAATTAAAATGTTCTCAGTGGATGGATGGCAGAACTGTCTCAAGCTAAAGTCTCCAGATCTTTCTTTGTTTGGGCTCTTTAGACACCCACCACACCTTCTGTTCCCAGTATGAGACATGTGACAGAGAGAATGCATCTGACTCAATACTGGCCAGCTGTTTTACATGCGTGCTGCCAGAGTGGGTGGTCCATTAAGCATCATCTGCAGCAGGACTGGATCTATCTCCATATCCCTCGACCTTTACCTCTGGAGGGGAAAGTCAATGACTTGCACAGCGCACAGTCGAGCTTCAAACAGGCCAAGCGGAACTGCCGAACCAACGTCGATATCATCGTGATTTGTTTCCTTAAAGCAGGATATCATTCATTTACTTTAATGTACTGAGTGCAGAGACACCAACTCAACTCCAAGAAGAGCAGTGATGGAGAAACATATTAATTCTTGTGTTTAGGAACAGCCACCACTGAATATAGTTGGACACTGTGTACTTTCAGTAGCTCAATAGGTTTTCATGCACTGTAAAAATTGTTCTCAGAAACCATTGCATAATCCCATTGCATAATTCTCAGAAACCATTGCATAATTATTTTAGGCTACTGAGAAACTAAATAATCTTTTTTTTTTTTTTTTTTGGAAACTGCAAAATGACTGCATTTATAATATCTGTATGCTATTTAATTCAATTTAAAATGATTCAATTTAGCTGATTCAATTATTTTAGTGTTATATATTTCCTGCTGCTCATTTCAAAGCATATTTTAACAAATCTATGTGCATGTTTAACATGTTTACCTCCAGTGTAAGGTAGCTATTTATTTTTATTCAGTTTGCACATTTTCGAGATGTGAAAAAAAAAAACAATCAAAAAAATCTAAAAATTGATTTCTGGTTAAACCATATACCTGAAAAAGCTGAATTTTGATATGTTACAAAAGAGTTGTTGTAACATTTAATGGTTACAGTTATGTGGTTTTGAAATATGTTGTGGCAAAGAAAATAAAATGCAAAAACTGTATTACTTCTGAAAAAGGTTTTTATTTTATCGTACCAGAAAAGTAATCATTTTGATATATGTTGTGGAAAAGCAAATAAACAGAAAAAAAACTGTTATTTAGCAAAAAAAAAAAAAAAAAAGATAAAATAATTTTTTTTTTTCAATTGAGAAATAAACGCCCAATGTGACATATATGTAACATGAAAAATTTATCATAAACGGCCTATGTGACATATGTGTAACATTACAGATCTTTCACAAGGAGGGGTTGTATTTTAAAAACAACTGCAGAAACATGTTATAAGTGGTCCATTTGGTCTGTTTTATATGCCCCATAATTTTCCTATAAGGAGAAATTGTTCCGGGTTCTTATAGGTTAAATTAGTTATTTTTTTTAAATATGCATTTTCCTTTTTATTTTAATACAATTTTAGTAAATGTGTTTTGTCATTTCAAGTTTTTTTTTTTTTTTTTTTTTAAATGAAACTGAGTTTTTACATTTTTTTATTTAACCCTCTGGGGTCCGAGGTCATTTTGGGGCCCTTGAGATGTTTTGACATGCCCTGATATTTGTGCTTATTTCAGCTACTTAAAACATACTATTGACCAACATGTAATTTTTTTGTATTCAGCACAAACTGTGCTACAATAATATGTGACCAAGATGGATGTACATGTTTGCATTTTTTAGAAAAAAAATATTATGCGTGGTTAGTAAGTTTTGGGAAATGTTGCCGAAATAAAACCATAAAACCCACACTAAATAGTTCTGAATAAGACTTTTGAGTAATCAGTCTTGTAGGCTAGAATATTTACTTCAAAATTATGTGAAAATCATTCTGCTTACTCATTCACAGAAAACAATATATTGATTTAAAATTTTCAAGACATGTTTTGTGATCGAGGGTCTATATGCGAGGGAGTGGCAATGGCCATGAATATTAAGTGAGTCTCACCTGAGAGACAAAGGGCCCTCCCCTAATGGCCCCTCAGTGTGACTGTGACTTTGAGGCAGGTAAGAGAGAATGTGAGGAGATTGAAAAAAAAATAATTTTTTTTATTATTTGTATTTTATTTACAACACAGTATAATCAAAACATACATAATGAAGGTCAAAGACACATTATTGTGCACACTGATCTAACCACAGAGATGTGAACAGACTTTGAGTCATTGCTGCAACAGATTATATCCATGCTGATTCAGTCTGCACACTTTTTAATCACGTTACTGTGTAATTTAACAATTTGTTTGAGAAAAATGGCTTTGCAAAGCTTCACAATGTCACACTTCGGTTTTTACCACTTTATGTGCACAGCTGATTTATGGAAATTTCAATTCACATGGGTCGGACTGTAAAGCTTGTCTAAGCGAGAAATAGTAATGGAGTGGGCGGGGCTTAGCAAAGCGTCAAGAGAAAAGTCTGGAGCAAAACCAGCAGCAAGTGAAGCGACCTGCAAATGTTTGCCTAAAACATTCATTAGTACAATATGCAAAAGTCAAGAGAACAATATACAGTAGATAAATCATAATATTGCACTGCTTTCAACTCGTCGTGCATTATTTTGCTCACTAATCATACTCAACAGAACAATATGTTTCAGGCTTTTTAATGTCAGCTCTGAGACCAGCATGCACTGTATCGTAACATTTTATAATTACCCTTCTGAGAATACATTACCATGGCTGCGCCGCCAAACAGAACCATTTATTTATATGACTAAAATAACTATTTTTCTTTCTATTTCATAACAGCTAATGACCAGTGACTAATTGCCACAACAATACAAGCACCGGGGCTCACAATCACTGCTGTCCTTATCAGAAACATACACTACAGTACATAGACTCATAGAAATCAAAGGCCCAGGATCGAGGGCATACTGGCGATTCTAGGAATCTCAGAAAAAATACCATTTCGCAGAAAAATGCCGCCTCAGCGGCTTTATGGAGTTTTTCACTGAATGAGACAATATGAAGAGAGTCATATGGCTCATTATTCATGTGGCCTGGAGAAAGATCTCAGTCGATCATCACTGGCACTAAAGGAATGACACAGATCTTCACAGAATGGATGACAGTCTGTTGAGTAGCACGTCACCTCAGAAGAACAGGATTTTATTTTTATATTTTATGTTTTTTGTTTTAGTTAAAGTTTTAGTAATTTTGTTGTGTAATTTTGTTATTTCTAGTGTTTTACAGTATTTTTTGTAAACATGTCTTTTAAAAAAAAATTATTTTAATGGTTATTTTTAATTATTTTAGTACTTCAAACTAAATGAAAATGAAATTTGCCCTGGCAGTATAATATATATGTTTTAAAAATAATAAAATAAAAATGTATTACTTTAGTTAATGATTATTTTATTGGAATTCTTTTCTTACTATTTCAAACAACATTTTATTTAATATTTCATGTTTTTATTTTAATTAACAAAAAAGGAAAAAAAAAAGAAAAAAAAAAAGAAGAAATGTTGCTTTGGCCACTAGCTGAAAAACATGTAAATGTTTTAATAAAACATATTAGCAATAAAAGTAAAATAAAATAAAATGCATCACAGAAAATATGCTTTTATTTAATTCAGTTAGTTTAGTGTATTTCAAGTAATGATTTTTTGTTAATATTTAAAATAAGATTTATTTGAATATTTTCTGTTTTAGTCATTTTGTTGTGTTTTTCATCGTTTTTAAGGTCTCTGTAGTTTTTATTACGTTTTAACCATTATATAAAGTAATAGGAGTTTTAATAACCCTGCTCAGAATGATCACTAACACAAACCAATCAGCTGTGAAATTAAGGTATAATGAATACCTATTTTTGTCAACAGAACTCTATTGGTATAAAAATGTATTTTCCATGTTATTTTAGAATGCCACACATAATGTTAGTGTTGCAACAACAGTGAATACATGAGTTGAGAAGCAAGACAGTTTACACAAGACAAGAGACACAAAAATTGTGAGCTCACTGTGACCTAATGATCCAAAGGTATTAAAGTGCTGGGGAGATGCGTCACTCGCGTCCGGAGAAGACAGAGTGAATCCTGTGGCGTCTTTTTAGAAAGAAAGTGGGGGAGCGGAGCACAAAAACATTGTTTTATTTGAACACAGAAAACAGTAATGTTTGCATCATATCTCAAGTACGCTCACTAAAAATAAAATGACAGTCTTCCAGTTTGAGCTGCAGCCACAGAAAAATCACTCATGTATAACTATGTTAGGCTCCACAATACTTTCATGAATGTATATACGTAATTAAACAATTTACAAAAGTATAATTTCCACCATTGTACATGTGAGAGCAGTTTTGCTCGTGAGAGCAGAAAAGCATAAATTTTGACCTACTGTATACTGGTCAAAATTTGAGAGCAATAATATTTTTGTTTTTTAATGTAAATGTAGTCTTTTCTGCTCACTGCATTTATTTGTTCATAAATCAGTAAAATCAGCAATATTGTGTAATATTTAAAACAGCTCTTTCCTATGTGAATATATTGTAAAATGTAATTTATTGCTGTGAATAAATTATGAATTTTCAGCATCATTACTCAAGTCTTCAGTGTTACATGATCCTTCAGAAATCATTCTAATATACCGATTTGCTACTCAATTATTATTGGTTGTCAATATTTATAATGGTTCTTATTATTAATGTTAAAAAATTTTAAACTAATTTTTTTTTTTTTTTGCAGGATTCCCTGATGAATAGAAAGTTCAACAGAACTTTTACGCAGTATTTATTTGAATCCAAACTAAATCCATACTTTTATCCATTATTTTTTAAAAGTTTGAATTCAGCTTTGACCACAGGAATAAATGACATTTTACTATATACTGAATTCATAGAAAACGTTATTTTAATTGTAATAATATTTCAC
The DNA here is from genome assembly GCF_012432095.1 of Onychostoma macrolepis. Taxonomy (NCBI): domain Eukaryota; kingdom Metazoa; phylum Chordata; class Actinopteri; order Cypriniformes; family Cyprinidae; genus Onychostoma; species Onychostoma macrolepis. The sequence continues at coordinate 37,497,974 of NC_081159.1, read as the reverse complement.
TGTTTTACTGTATTTCTAAACAAATAAATGCAGTCTTGGTGAGAAGAAGAGACTTCTTTCAGAAACATAAATAAATCTTAATTGTTCCAAACTTTTGACCGGTACTGTATATATAGCATTCGCTTGAAAAAAGGAATAAGTCAGAGTAAGTCAGTCAAGCACAAACATACACAACATTAGCAAGCAGATTGAATGTCCAGTTCATGTCGAGCAGAGAGCATCACACCAGGAGATATGAAGAGGAACAAGAGGAGGACTTGCAAACTAAGCTGTAGATTAATGGAAGCGAGGCTCGTTCTGTAACACATGCCGCCAGCAGTTGCCCAAAAGAGCATCTGAACGATGAAGCCTTTCAGTCAAATCAGATTTAGAGCAATTACGTCCATGACGCGCCGCTATCATCCATGTCCCAGCGGACGGCAATGGATACAGACAGCACATGTCTGGCAACTTGACTGTAATGGGACAGCTATTTAAGACATATTACATCATTTCCCCACTGTAATCTCATACGAATGGCTGGAGGAGGTCGTCCAGGGGCGGAATGGTGAAATCTATGGGCATAAACGCTCAGTTTGGGCATGTCATCACTAATCATTCACACTGCAAGGAGTTCGATTGGAGTTTTACCACAATCAGATGCTGTATGGAAGATTTATTTTACATTGATGGAGATACTTCATATCTAAAAGCTTCCAGACCTTGTGTATTTATGAACACTTTAGCTTTTTGGTAATCTGCAGCAGTGAAGAGCATCACTTCTTTGTTATGTGCTAACAACACCATTCCATTTCGTTGATCTGCTGCGGGTTGGACAAACAATACTAACATCTATATTAAAGAATGTTCTGGGATCAAAACAAGTTAAGCTCCATTGACAGCATTCTGTGACAGTAATTTCTTTTACAGAACTGCACTTATATTGGGAGTCTATGGGGCAGAGCATTCTGGTGATGTTACAGTTGCTATTATTAACCCTTCACACAATGTGTTGCTAGTGATTTACTGTTGTTTATTGTCATTGTGGTTGCATTGTTTAACTTTCTTCTGCCTCAGATTCAAACACATACAGCTCTATCACAGCACTTACCATCTGGAGTGTATCAAAACACATGCTGTAAAAGAGGGTGTGAAATGTAAAAAAAAAAAGTTGAGCCAACTTAAAATTTTAAGGCAACAAACTTATTGTTTTAAGTTTATACAACACACATTTGAGAATCTCCCACAAAAACAAGTTGAGCAAACTCAAAAATCTGCTGAAGCTGGTAAAAAAATGTTTTTTTTAAGTTTGCTCAAATTTTTTTTTTACAGTGTGGGAACAGTGAGATAGAGTCAGCCAGTTACAACAGTGGGTGTTTACTTCTGTTTCTGCAAGAGGACACGCCCCTTCAAATTGAGTGTTTTTCACAGAGAGTGAAAATGAGCATGGAAAATTATCATTTTCACAAACATTGAAAAAAAAAATTGCATACTTTATGACCTTGAGCAACAATATAAAAATCTGAAACTGCATTTCATGACCCCTTTAACACTTACATTAGCTTTTCCAGTTTAAAAATATAATACACTACGATATACAGTATAAGCTGTAAATTGTTCTTGTGGCAGTCAAACTACATACCTTTCTAGGTTGTTACGATTTTTTCTTTCTGTGGCAGTAAATAACAGACGGTAGTGCAATGAATGGGAGAGTTTGGAACTGCCAATATGAAGTCTTCCCTGCGAAATAATCACTCACATGAAAGGATCAAAGCAATGAGCAGTTAGCAAACAACAGAACTTCCTATGATCCAATCCAAAAAAAAAATAAAAATGCCGTTATACAAATATTATGTCAGTTAGAAAGATGCAGCACTCACTCTTGAAGAGATCAAAACTTTATTGGTTAAAATGATGTTTCAGCCATTATCAAGGCCTTCATCAGACATCAGGAACAGCAGTGCCAAACAATGCTTTAAAAATTCTTGTAATCAGCAACAAGTGTGTCACTCTGCCAATTAGGGGAGTGGCTTCCAAACAAGTTATACAAATATTAAAAATATACTCTTTAGGTTGTTTCTACATTAATCGCGATTCATTTCAGAAAAAGTGTGATTAATTAGTTTATTTTTTAATCGATTGACTGCATATATATACTGTATATATATAGATATAGATATATACACACACTGCATGTATATTGGTGTTGAGAATTGTGAAATTTCACTGGTATTTGAAGTTTGGCATGGCAAAAATTTGAAACGGAATTATACAGTTTTCTAGGTTTATTTGAGGGAAGTAACCATTCACGATGCATACATGTCATGTTGTATTGTGAGTGCTCTTCACATCCGTCAGAGAGGTCACTGTTGGAACAGCATGTTCCTGTGCTGGTGTTCTACAAACTCACCGATGTACGTGTGCTGCATTGCTTTGCTTTTGTGCTGTGCTGTTCTTGACGGCTTGATTATAATGTGCAGGTGTCTGTCTCCAGGCAGGATCTGATGCTGTAAGCAAGGCACACAGAGCGTGATACCGTGTTTACCGAGCACTCCATTGCTCATAATTGCTGGATTTGATTGGACTGGGCTAATAGCAAAGCAAATGCCAAGGCCCAGCTTTTGAGAATAGTTCAAAAATGTTAACATTGAAAATGGTTTAATATTCTGTTGGAAATTTCATGGACTTATTCAAGGCTGCTGGTTTTCACAATCTCTTTATCTGTGTGAAAGAAGATTCTGTAAAGATTCTACAGAAGAGGTAAAAGATTGATAAACCTCAAGGCGTTTCATTGTTAACGGGCACATTGAGCACAAACTCACCCACACACCAGAGCTTTTTCACTTTGTGTCACGCAAAGCGTGGAGCAGATGTGCTCGAGCATGAGTTATAACATGGTGGTGACCTTTTATTTCAACATTAATGTTACATGACATGCAAGAAATGCCACATATTAACTGCCTTTAAGTCTTTTCACTATTTCTTTGAGGGCTGCAAACTAAATGATGGAGTGCAATTTTCTTTCCTGTGCTGGCAAAGCAGGTCTGTAATACCTGGTGTTTTGTATCTCTGTTCTCCAATTTTAAATCTTTGTTTATGAAAACACAAGACATTTTTAGCCGTAAATGTCTTGTGACTAATGACCTGTCAGCACTGATTTGCTGATGGCACCACAAACACAGTCTCAAACTGTTTACTGATGATCCTGAGCTGCTATGCCACAGAAAGCAGAAATATAAGACACACACTTACAAAAGAATCACTTTTATAACATGTATTGCAATAATATGAATGAATGAATGAATGAATGAGGCATTTATATAGCGCTTTTATGTGTATTGCAATACACCCAAAGCGCTTTACAATCATGTGGGGGTCTCTACTCAACCACCACCAGTGTGCAGCATCCACTTGGATGATGCGACGGCAGCCACAGGACAACGGCGCCAGTGCGCTCACCACACACCAGCTACAGGTGGAGAGGAGAGAGTGTCGTAGAGCCAATCAAGTGGATGGGGATTATTGGGAAGCCATGATTGACAAGGGCCAGTGGAGGGAATTTGGCCAGGACACCGGGGTTACACCCCTTCTCTTTACGATGAGTGTCATGGGATTTTTAATGACCACAGAGAGTCAGGACCTCGGTTTAACGTCTCATCCAAAAGACAGTGCTCTTATGACAGTATAGTGTCCCCATCACTATACTGGGGCGCTAGGACCCACACAGACCGCAGGGTAAGCACCCCCTGCTGGCCTCACTAACACCTCTTCCAACAGCAATCTAGTTTTCCCAGGAGTCTCCCATCCAGGTACTGACCAGGCTCAGCCCTGCTTAGCTTCCATGGGCAACCGGTCTTGGGCTGCAGGGTGATATGGCTGTGGCGCCATAGAATATATTTCTAACTAAAATGATATTCAGTCAGAATACAGGGCTACTGTTGAATGGCTGTCAACAGAGAAAGATGCTGTGTAAAAACAGATGACGTCTCAGCAAACAGAAACATTTTAAGAACTTTCTGGCAAGGTTCTCTCAAATTTATTAACAAACATTCTTCCAGGTACATTAAAATAACAAGTTGTCTGGCCAAAATGTTACAAAAATGTAATTTATGCACTGTTCCTGAAACACTGGACATTCCTCTTGTTTCAGAAATTACACACAACATTCAAAAGTAACATATCAATAATGTTTGCAAAATTATGTGATGTTTGCATAACCAAGAGGGAAAGAAAAGTAAAAAGTGAAAAAAAAAAAAAAACAATCTTCACATTTTGAACATTAAGAAACAATGTTTTTTTTTAAATAACTTTATGAGAACATTAGCAAAACATAGCTATTATTTTAACAGACCATGTTGACCAGACAAACATGACCCATCAATAGCTACATGCGCCCCAATAATCCGTTTATAATCGCATTGATGGCACAATCGGACTGAGAAGCCTTCATGTAAACATCTCGGTTTATTAGAATGAGCTCAATTCAAGTGTAATCTCAATTCATTCAATTGGAGGGGGTTCTGAAATAATCCAACAGGAAAAAATCTAAACACTTGAATTTTCTTTTTTTCAGAATTGTTTCTCACATTATTTGCACTCATGTGTAGTGCTGTGATGTGAATGTTCACATACATTTTATGCATTTGTTTATTTATGCCTCATGTCTTATGAACGTGTCACAAATTTATGAATATCTACTAAATGTGTGCTAAAAAAGCTCTTCTGCCATATATGTCAGCAAGGCAAAAATGACAATTACGCTCACAGTTGCTCTGGTGACATTATCACAATGTCTTTCTTTAGTTCTGAATGCAGTGCCAAGTTTGTTTGGAATACATATAATGCACATGTAAACTAAGATGTAAATCGGATTGGGTTCATTTAAAGAGCACAGTATCTGAAATCAAATTGGATACATTCCAACTGATGAAAATGAGTGCACCTAGGGTTATATATTCCCTACTGAAGCATACAAAATGAAGTGCTTGTTCTTTCCTGTTCTTCTTCTACTTCTTTTTCAGTAACCTGCAACCTTTAGTTTGTCTTAGACCACACTTGACAGCTTGTATCTTAGACTTCGGCTTCATTTGCACACGCTTTCTGCATTGTTTTAGCACCTGATTCACTAAAGGAATTATGCAAATCAAGTAATTATGCAATTTGCAGTGCAAAAATCCACATCTCCCAGGCCCGTCAGTAGTGTTAGTTTGAGGAGGATGAACTAGATTACCGCAGAGACTCTCACCACCTCAATCCACTATTTAAAAGACAGAAGGTGCATTTTAAAAGTTGTTAAACCATTGCCATTATGCATGATTATATAGTTATTTATTTTTATTTTTTCTCTCCATTGTTTCCCCCGTTGTCTGTGTCCCATCACAACAGACCTGTAACCTGTTTTTTGGCAAGCACCCCTTACGCAAAGAAAATATATTTCCTAATATAAGAATGATCAATATTAAACGACATACCGATATCTTAGAAATTATACAGAATAATATATTGTGTAAATATATTAAAATATATTGAATAATACATAAGGAATTGCTGCTTTTCATATATTGAAAAATATGTGACAATATATTTACTTATATATCATAATATATGTCATTTTATATTCAGTAATACACTTTATAATACAGTATATAGATAAGATATGGTACTACATTTGCAAAATATATTAATCATATATTTACTCATGCAGTACACACATATATGGAAATAGGCTATACATTTGTTATATTTATCATTTGTGATACATGTTTCATAGTTTTAAATATACTGTAGCTAGTTTACAATAGCATAAGCACATCTGCTCATACCAAACACTTAGTGAACAGACTATCACTGTGCTGAAAATTGTACAGCCATTACTTTTTAAATGAAGTAAGATATAATCTAATGGTGTTTGTCTAGGCGTCATCCTGACCACAGGCTCTACTCTTCTGCACAATGGTGTCCCCACAAACGTACATATACCAGAAACCCTTTTACATTTCAATATAATACAACATTAAACACTAACAGATCTCCCCCTATATTAATATTGAGCAAAAACACATGAAATAACACTTAATTGTAACAGTCAGAAGCAAAGCATGCTGGGAATTAGAAATCTGCTGTAACTCATCCAGTGAATGTGTGTGTACATACGTTCACATTTATTTGGGAACATCTATGTGCAATATATACTCAATAAAGGATCAAACAATTAATATTTATTTTTTAATTTATAAATATATTTGTATGTATCAATACATAGCCATATATTGTCAATGCATGCTGTATACAGGGGCGGACTTAACCAATAGGATATTCGCGAAACATACTTGGCAAATGCACCAGTATGTATTTGTGTTACGGAGAGCGTCAAATGTTCACTCACCACTCAAAACGGCAAGTTTTTGTCAGGAGCGGAGTTCTGCAAGCTTGTGAATCCACTCATTATAACAACGTGTAGATAAGATGTAAATAAGAGATTCATTGTGCAGAGAGCTTATTAACGGAACGTCGTGAGATCGCGATGAACTGAAGTGAGTGACAGCTTTTAGTGATTGTAGACAGAACTCTTTGCGCGCCGTACCTGAAATTTGCTTTGGGCCCCCAACTCACCAAGTCTGCCCCTGGCTGTATATTGACAAATATGAGCACTAGTTTCCAAATATGGAAATGTATTATGCAATATATCACATTATATGTTGCAGTATATTACTATATATTTTGGTTTCGTAAGGGACTGCTTTGAAGGACACATTTTTGATAAAGGTGAAGTGTTGTCTTTTGACAGATAGAGTAAGAGGCGGCTATCAGTTTAACCCCCCCCCCCCAAAAAAAAAGAAAAAAAAAAAAACTTTGTGCAGATGCTTATGTTTATATGATGACATTCTGATGCCTGTAATGTAAATCAATGAGATATTTATCACAGTATAGCAGGTACTTACATAAAATAATATAAATATCAGTCGTCACTCCATATCTCCAATAATATGCCTTAGAAAATTACATTTAAATGATCAAAACATATAATACAATGTAATACAATGATGACTGAGAGATGAACAAATAAACGTTCCTCAAAAGATCGGAGATGTTTTGGAGGCTTGGGAAGATCATTTCTTCACTGAGGAACTGTGAAAGTAAAGCTTCTGTAAACAAACATTCCTCAAAAGCCTAATGTTTATGTCTGGATAATCAAGTAAAGCCAAGCTGTTCCAGCCCAGTAAGTGTTCATCTGGAAATATTACTAAAGTTTTTCTTACATTTACTTGTTAAAAATGAATAAAGTTTTGAAAAGACCCCTGCCTTGATAAAGTCTAAACTATCAATCAGACAACAGAAGGCATGGAGTAGATTGTGTGCAACAGTTTGATTATTTGGAGGCCTTATGAATTTGCATGCCAAATATGATACAGTAGCCTATGGTTAAGAACAAAGAAGGATGGATGTGATCAGCATTGACTATTAACTCTTTAATTGAAGTCAGAGTCTCCTTGAGGCGACTGAAGAGTCAGCAGAAAGAACCCAAGCGAAAAGTCGACTTTGAAATTATAGGGCATTAACATAGATGTGAAATATATGAACAGGAGACAGATGAGGGCAGCTAAGACTGTGGCCGCCCCAGCGTTCCCATGAAACTGAAAAGATACTTTATGAGTTTATTTATATTTCATGAGAGCTGTGTGAGAATCAGAATAGGAAAGATGCACAAAAAAGGGAAATAAGAGGGCATCAAAAATTCCTTGTTGTACTAAATTATGCACGACTATATTACAAATTGGTAGTCCAATTAAAATCTAATATGAAATATTATCCTGGGAAGTCTACAGGCCCAAGTATATCCACCTGAACAACAAAAGGCCAGTTTGATTTGGATCAAAGCAGCACCCGTGAGACGAACAGAATAAAGGATGATGAAAAAGTGTCTATCAAAACATTGTTTACATGTTTATTCTTACCACAGCAATATTGGGCAGCTGAGAAAGACAACATGCCAAAAAGCTTTGCTTCATTAAGGTCTTGATAAATCAAAGTAGTCCAATATGCTTTCTTGCTACAACACCTTCCTCTAACAAACGCCACATGCCATCTGTTTCCCCACACCAGCAAGGGTGTTGTGTAATTTTAAAATCACCATAGTAACATACTTTTTCACCATTCAGAATCAATGAGTCAGAGATACAATGTTCTGTAAAACAATACACATCACAAACACATTCGGAATACAAGTTTCTCATGATCACAGCAACATGTTCTTGTGATGTCGACACAACAAAGCTTGCTATCTCATCATCAAAAAACAAAAACAAAAACAACAACAACAACAACAAACCTGTATATAATAAAGTATTTCAGCTCCCGGTCAGTCCCTGATCAAAAAAAAATGATGCAATGCAATATAAACATTACAGTTTACAAGAATGGGGTCTGAGTTTTCAAAAAAAAAAAAAAAAGTATCTTCTGCTCACCAAGGCTGCATTTACTTGATCAAAATACAGTAAAAATGAAATTAAATATTATTACAACTTAAAGTAGCTGCTTTCTATGTGAATTTATTCAAATGTAATTTATTGCTGTAATCAAAGCTGAAATTTCAGAATCACTATTCCAGTCTTCAGTGTCACATGATTCTTCAGAAATCAATATGCTGATTTGCTGTTCAAGAAACATTTCTGATTCTTATCAATTATGAAAACAGTCGAGCTGCCGAATATTTTTGTGGAAACCGTGATACATTTTATATTTCAGGATTCTTTGTTGAATAGAAAGTTCAAAAGAACAACATTTATGTGAAATTGAAATATTTTGTTACATTATAAATGTTTTTACTGTCATTTAAAAAAAAAAAAATCAGTTTAACGCATCCTTGATGAATAGAAGAAAAAAAAAAATTCTGACCCCAAACTTTTCAAAAAAATTCAAGATCACAAGAAAATATGAATAAATAAATGCCTCTTTCATATTAATCTTTTTTCAGTTATCATATAGTGTACCACATTGCTTCACAATGCCATAGAAGAACCTTTTTTTGTCTAAATGGTTCCATAAAGAACCTTTAACATCTGAAGAACCTTTCTGTTTCACAAAAGGTTCTTTGTGGCAAAAGAAGGTTCTTCAGATTACTAAAAGGTAAGATAGAGAAGGTTCTTTAAAGAACTGTTGACTGAATGGTTCTTTATGGAACCAAAAATGGTTCTTCTATGGCATCGCTGTGAAGAAGCTTTTGATGCACCTTTATTTTTAAGAGTGCAGTAACTTCTCCAGTATATGCACCATCTTCTGACCGTACCGTCTTCCCTGGAAATCAATGCTCAGCACCAAATGAAGGGATTATAGCCGTGGAGACAGAGATCCTCCCTCCGGACTGCCCAGCAGGCCACCGAGGAACCACGCCGGTAATAGTGGATCTGAACACATGCCAGAACCCCAGCTGAAGCTTGACATATGCCCTCATATTTTACTGGCCCTTTAGGAGCAACCAGCACAAGACATTAATCAAGAGGCACGTGACGGCCAGCGGCGCCACTGCCAGACGAGCAGCCCTTTCATTCTTCCTCATTATGCCTTTCTTCCATTTCTGCATTAGATATTGCGTGCTCAGTGTTTTGGCGTGTTTGCTGTGCCTGAATCGCAGAAGTCCAGGAAGATACAGATGGAGAAGCCGTCTGATTGGCTCTGGCCTTTACTCTCCCCTGAGGCTGTTCTGAGGGCATAGCATCTTCAGGTCTCTGCATGGCTCACATTGAGATTCATTTTGTGCTGGAATGTAGATGCCTATTGTTTAGCTTCTGTGTGGTCGTGTTTCTGAACACATTTAAGGCTAAACTTTCAGAGATGTTTGAAGTCATGTCCTGGTACTGGATGTTTTATGGTGCAACAGGGTTAAAAGCTCCCTGGGGGAAAAAATAAAAATCACTAAATAACAACAGCCCTGCAGTGTCTAAGAGGGTGTTTACATGACACCATTTTCAACTAAAACTGGAAAACATTTTATGAGTTTTCGGGGCCTGAAAACACACACTTTTGAAAACAGATTTCAAAATGCAAGTTTTTTGAAAACGTGTAAAATAAATGTAAAATACAAAAATGTAATATACTGTATTTTATGAGTGAGTCAGCAGTAAAGACTATAAATGGAAGTTATTTTTAGTTTCAACAACAGCTTGACGCAGCGAACAAATGCACTGAGCAGCAAAATTATATATTGATGTATCAATTAAATATTGAGTATCTGCCGATATTGAGTCCCCAAGTTTACTAGTGTTTGATGAACACTAGTGATGTGTCGTTCATGAGCGATTCATTCAATTTGAACTAATCTTTAATATATCTTGGGAATAATTTATTCATACACGTTTACAGTCATGTGATACGTTTCTGGTCTCAAATTGTAGCTTTTTTATTTCTCACAATTTATACATTTGCGAATTTCTGTCATGGTTAACATTGAATGTGCTATTAAAGAGGCTTTAAACTTTTCCGATGAGGAAAAATAGCTTTGATAAAGAAATATACCTAATACCAGCATACAGTTAATAATATGTAATTAAAAAAAAAAATGTTGTAAGATACTGACGACTCAGTATCTTACAACAATTTTTTTTTTTTAAATTACATATTATTAACTGTGAATGCGGGCACGTGACAAAATAACGAACGACTCGAACCTGAAGACTCGAGAGAAAAACTAATCAAATCTGTTTCTGGAACTGCATCACGTTATAGCCTATGGAGCGAACGACACGAACTCGAAGACTTGAGAGATTAACTAATCAATTTTGTTTCTGGGACTGTGTTGAGATATAGCCTATGGGGCTGGATGAATGAATGACTTGAACCCGAAGACTCGAGAGATGAACTAATCAATTCTGTTACCGGTACAGACCGCATAGCTTTAGTTTATGGGGATGTGATGTGACAAAAGAACGAACGATACAGATCGGGAGGTGAAGGAAACTAAAAGACTGCATAACATGAAACAATGAATTAATCGTTTCTGTTTCTCAAAATTTGGCCTTGGTTGCACTGTAGCTTTATTGCATTAACAGGCTTAAATGAAACGTTGTGCAAGTAGGGTAACACTTTATTTTAAGGTGTTATAATACAGAGTAATTACCTAATTAAGTACTTAGTAGTAGCCATTGTACTTACATGAAATAAAATGTACTTACCATGTAACTAAGTTATGGAACAGCCTGTAATTACAGTTTGTATTTATGTAGATGTAATAGGCAGCTACTCTTACACATATGTAACAGGCCGAGTCTGTTACACAGCTACTTGTACACTTAAGTACACTCTTGATACACTTTATTTTAAGTAGCTTATGTTTGTGTAATATTCTGTAATTTTAATGTAATTAGAAAGGTATTACATGTATTTAAGCTGTGTACTGGTGGGTTAAATCAAACTATGGTGCAGCTGGATAAGGTGTACAGTATAGATACACATGAAGTTACATATGTGTAACAGTAGCTGCCTATTACATATACCTTATTACAAACTGTAAGTACAGGCTGTTCCATAACTTAGTTACAGATCCAAGATGGCGCCTCTGTGTTTGGCATGCCGTCTGCTGTTCTCCCCGTCTCTGCTGTTTTTAGTCTTTATTTTTTTATTTATGTCTATTTCTATCACTGGTTGTAAAATGGCATTGGTGTATGATCGCCAAACACTTATGGACATTCGAATGACTTTTGAAACTGCCAGTACTGACACCTGTGCGTTTCAACCTTCTCTGCCGCCTACCTATTCCTACTTCCCTTCACATCAGTACCGGCATGTTACAGACTTGCCGTGGAAAAAGAAGCGTCGGAGAAAAAGAGGAAAGCGTGCTGGAGTTGCAGTTCAGCTGAGATCCTCTGCTGTTTTACTGTCTACCGGGCCTGGGTTGATACGCGGATTATATCTTCACTGGTGATCGCTGGACTCATCGTATCGATGGATTCGACCTGTTGTCCCTGGCCCTGTCTCTCGGCGCTGCTTCCTTCCGCGTGTTTGTCGTGGTGGAGTAAACCCGTCCAACCTCCGACTGATTCGGAGATCTACGCAACCTCAGGAAGAGGTGTCGCCATTTCATGTGGCTTTGATCAACGCGCGTTCTCTGGTAAATAAGACATTTATATTAAATGACTTTTTTACCCTGTATGCTCTGGATGCCCTATGTATCACTGAAACTTGGATTAAACCTGGAGACTTAAGCCCATTCACTGAGCTGGTGCCTCAGGGCTGTAGCTTTTTAAATTCCCCTCGGTTATCTGGCCGAGGTGGGGGCTTGGCGGCAGTGTTTAAAGGCTCGTATCTCTGTCGCAGTCTATCAACTGGGACTCATAGTTGCTTTGAGGTTCTGCTGTTTCAACTTTCACTAGTCAACCCTGTGGTTTTTGCAGTCATATGCCGACCACCTAACGTAAATAAGGAATTTTTAAATGAATTTGCTCAATTCTTGAGTGAAATCGTCACCAGTTATGACATGATTTTAATACTGGGGGACTTTAACATTCATGTGTGTTGTGATTCCAAACCACTATCCAAAGACTTTCTTAGATTACTTGATTCTTTTGACTTTGTGCAATGTGTATCAGGACCTACTCATGCTCAAGGACATACTTTGGACTTGATTTTATCCCATGGTGTGTCAGTGCTGGATATAAAAATTGAGGACGCTGGCATATCCGATCATCTACCCATATTGTTCTCTGTGTTTCTTGATGGAAATACTCCAAGTCAGTCATCATTGCCACACTGGACTCGTATATTTACAGACTGCTCAAGTAAAGAATTTTCCTCTAAGTATGAATTATTAGGTGCTACTCAGGATATGAATACTCTTACCGGTCACCTGGATATTAACGAGCATCTTAGTGTTTTCAACAATAATTGCTCCAATATCTTAAACTCTATCGCTCCATTAAAGTTGAAAAAACACAAACATAATTCAATACCTTGGCATAACGATACCACTCGTTCCCTTAGGCAGACTTGTAGAAGGGCGGAACGTAAATGGAAAAAAGATAGGCTTCAAGTCTCATGAAATCTTACGGGACTCTCTCTCTGCTTTTCAGCGAGCTGCCAAGGCTGCAAAGTGTAGATACTTTTCAGAGTTAATCACACAAAACAGTCATAAACCAAATATTTTATTCTCCACTATTGAATCTGCACTCCACCCAGCTGTCAACATTTTTTCTGAGGTATCTGTCTCTGTGTGAGAATTTTGCTAATTATTTTAATGACAAGATCTCTCAAATCGTGCCTGCTGTATCAATGTCATCATATGAATTGGTTGATGTCCTATACTCTGGTTCCACCTGGTCTCTCTTCGAGTCTGTTAACCTGAACACCTTAATCAAAACTCTGTCTAGCCTGAAACCCACAATGTGTCCTCAGGACGTTATTCCAACACGTTTTCTTAGACAGATCATTGACACTGTCGGTCCTGGTTTGTTGTCTATTATAAATAAATGTCTCCAAACTGGGACTGTCCCACATGACTTCAAGAACCACCCAACGCGAAGCAGTGATATATGGCACGAGGCCGCAGGCAGAGTGCCGTAGTAATCACAACCTGCCGATATACAGCCATATCTAACGTCTACTCGTGTGATATTGCATTTATACAACAGTTTGACGGCACTAGTGTGTAAATACATAAACAAAATAACAACGGAGTGACTTTAAAAGCCCTCCTTTTTGCGAAATACTTCCTTCCGCCACAGATTCAAATCAAAGTTTGACAGTTGAACAGCTGAGCCCAAGCCTCTGTTACTAATTCCAAAATGTCACTTTAGAACGAAGGAATATTGAGTTGCTTCATTGAAAGCTTATTGTATTACTGTATTAAAAGCAGTGTATTATGTATAGTAGATATTGTGAAGGAGAAAGATGGACTGAGCGAGTGATTACCTGCATCTGATACAGCATTCATTCTTCAGATCTCATATCTGTCTCATATAAATCTCATATCACAACAAACATTAGTTTGAATATCTGCTGAGGAAAGTGTTATCTTTGTCGTAACGTTAATATTCTTTCATCTGTTAAGGGTGATATTGCTGCTTATTGCATTTGTTTGCTGTGTCAAACTGTTGTTGAAACTAAAAATAACTTTTTATTTTTTGGATCTTTTGCCTATGAAAGTGCTTCCCGTGCGGCTCACTTTTTTCAAAGACGAGGGAGCGGCGATCCTGGGGGTCGCGTGTTGATCTGGTTGAGGCGTGTGAGACGGGTCCGCCCCTTTCTCTCGCTCTCTCACCAGATCACAAAATCCTTGTGTCCACTTCTGAAGTGCGCCTTGGCACTTCTTCTGAATGGGCCGAGGATACTTCATCTCATGCTTCTGCGGAGATGGAGAGTGCCACCTCAGAGCGCTCCTCTCGCGATGATAGAGCGTATGAGGAGTTACTCGAGGTGGTCACTCGAGCAGTAGATCGTTTAAAACTAGACTGGCCGCAGGAGCAGGAGACCCCCAAAGGCTCAAAGTTAGATGACAGGTTTCTCAGCGATGGTCTCTCCCCTTCTTTGGCAATCTCTATGATGAGCTGGTTCGTTAATGGAGTAAGCCCTATTCGTTCCGTGTAATCGTGCCATCGATGTTGATTTATTCGACTATCGTGGATGCAAAGGCATGGGGCTACATGATGATGCCCCAGGTCGAAGAGACGCTTGCGGGTTATCTCTCCCCTGGGACTTCATCCTCCCTGAAAAAGCCTATGCTCCCCACCAAGCCTTGCAAAATGACATCCTCGCTTGTGGGGAAAGTTTTTCAGGCAGCAGGTCAGGCTGGTGCTGCCCTGCACACCATGGCGGTTCTGCAGGCGTACCAGGCTGACTTGAGCACAGGCGGGACCATCGATGAGGGAGGTGTTTTCCGAAGTTCGCTGGGCCACAGATCTGTCTCTCCATGCGACTAAGCAGACGGCCCGTGCCATCGGCCGTTCTATGGCACAGACATCTGTGGCTGAACCTCACGGGCATCAAGGAGAGGGATCGATCGTTCCTTCTTGATGCCCCCGTCTCGCCTTCCGGCCTATTTGGCAATGGTGTCAACTCAGTCGCCACTAGGTTTCAGGAGGCGAAGTGCTACGAAGAAGCGTTCGTGAGGTTTCTCCCCCACTGTGCTCAAGCGTTGGGACTGTCGGCCACCCAGTCCCGACCAGGTTCGGTTTCTCTGAGGGGAGAAGCCCAGAAGGAGAGTGTGGCGAGTCGTGTGCCCCCTCGAAGAGACTGGGGAATGGCTCGCCGCACTTCTCAATCCACCTCGAAGAGACTGGACCTGACCTGGGGCTGGTGCGCCCAGGACCGCGGGAGTGTGCCCCCCTGGGAGGGACGTGGAAAAGTTCCAACAGAAAATAGTTGCTTCCTGCCACGTTTCATGGACGCCGGGCATCTAACATCCCCCCAACAAAGCGAAGTGTCAAAACTGGTGCCCCTTTCGAAGAATCTGGCAGCGTGGAAGCTACTGCCAAATATCTCCCCATGGGTAGAAAGGACTGTAGGGAAAGGCTACAAGATTCAGTTTGCATATCGTCCTCCGCATTTCAACGGCGTGGTCTCCACTTCTGTGAAACCGGAACGAGTGCATCTGTTGACACAGGAATTGCAAGCTCTGCTGGACAAAGGGGTAATAGAACGTGTTCCCCTGCCAGACAGAGAGTCAGGCTATTACAGCTGGTATTTTCTGGTTGCCAAGAAAGATGGGGGGTCGCTACCTCAGAACATACAAGTTCAAAATGTTGACAATCAAGATGATTGTGTCTCAGATCCAATCAGGGGATTGGTTCGTAACAATCGATCTCAAGGGCGCATATTTTCACGTAGAAATCTTGCCACAACACAGGAAGTTCCCGAGGTTCGCTTTCGGGTGCGAAGCCATTCGGCCTAGCTTTGTCACCCTGCACTTACACGAAATGCATGGATGCAGCACTGGCTCCTCTGCGACTTCAGGGCATCCACATTTTAAATTACATAGACGACTGGCTGATTCTGGCTCAGTCTCAAGAGCTTGCGCTTCGACATCGGGATGTCGTCCTGGCTCATCTCGAATCTCTGGGTTTGAGACTCAACGCCAAGAAAAGTGTTCTCTCTCCTGCTCAGAGGACAACGTATTTGGGGGTTGTATGGGATTCGATCATGATGCAGGCACAGCTATCTCCTGCACATGTCGAATCCATTCTAAACACCCTAAAGAACATCAAGCTTGGCCAGAGAATTACTGTTCATTACCTTCAGAGAGTTCTAGGTCTCATGACAGCTGCATCCACGGTGATACCCTTGGGCCTCCTGCACATGAGATCGTTTCAGTTGTGGCTAAGAGCCAGAGGATTTCATCCAAGGGCCAATCCCCAGAGGCAAATAAGTTAGTTTTCCAGGGGCTTCGTACCCTTTCTATGTGGTTCAGACCCCAGTTTCTAACTTTGGTTCCCACTCTTGGTCCGTGTTGTCATTGCAAAATGCTAATGACAGATGCTTCCCTCACGGGCTGGGGTGCGGTCTTGGATGGCCGCAAGGATATTATAGTTTTGAATTTTTAAATTATAATAATTTCAGTTTAGTTTTAGTTAGTTTTCATTAATGGTTTTGTTAGTTTTAGTTTAGTTTTTATTTTGTGAACACATTTCTATTTAGTTTTTATATATTTTAGTTTCAGTTTTAGTAATTATAGTTTAACAGAGTTGAACACTTCCAGAGTAGACCAAACAAGACATTTAATTTGAGAAAAGTTGAATGTTTGCAGTTTACAGTTAACTATTGTGTAAATCTCTTATTGTCTTAATAATGACAATAAAATAATTCTTTACAATTCAACAAAAAACAAAAATATGCAGCTTATATGTAGGCCTATACAATTTATTAATTCATATTGATGTTCATATTCATTCATATTAAAGATGTAATCTTGTTTAATATGCCAATAGTTTACAAACAACAAGCTAATCAAGGTTTTCAGAGTTACTAGACAGCATCAGGTAGTTGAGTTTTTATCAGGGTTGGAGCTAAATTCTGCAGGACAATGGCCCTCCAGTGCTGGATTTGAGGAAACATGCCCTGCGTCCCAATGTGCATACTATCCACCCTATCTGCCCTAAATAGTATTAAAAATGACTAAAATCACATAGAGTTTAGCATGGACAGTGTGCACATTGGGACGCAGGCTTGTTCTTTGCAATCGTCATTGAAACTCTGTAAACTTTATTTTTGTCCATCTGTGTTTTCAAAGCAATATGTTGGATTTTTTGCACATACGAGCCACCGGTGCACACCGTATCTCCTGTCTCCCTCAATGAACGTGCACAATAAGAAGGTATCTAAGGGCGAATTCCAAATGGCTTTTTTGCACCCTTGAAGGGCACTTCACGAAGGGGACGCCATTTGTAGGGACGTTCCAAACGAAAGTGAGCAACTGATTACCTTCACGATCAAAGGGCCCTTCCAGAAGTCCGTTAGTGAAGGGAACATGCGATGGTCACTTCACGGAAGTGATTTCCGTTTGTGATCATGTGATCTTCACTTAGGAGATCTTGCGATGCATTTTAAAGCAAAGTTGGGGTTTATTTTGACTTTACATACAAACGTAAGTAGAATAAGCTAATTAAATTTTTCTTTATTTTTATGTAATACAAAATATTTTCGTCAGTGATAAAAATATGATTTAAGACTGTATTGTTAGCAAGTTTAAGCAAGTTTAGTTTGAAAAAGTTTAATTGTAAATAAGACACAGTTAGACAATATTTGAATAAAATAATAACAATAAGAAATATTTATTTGCAACAATTGTTGGAGCGCTGAATGCTGCACGCACGCGCAGCGTTGTCAAGGTAACATTTTGTCCGTCATTCCCTTCACCAAGGGAGTTCCAAACGCTTATACAAGACGGTAATGCCCTACCTTTAAAGAACACACTTCAAGGACTCTGCCCTTCGAAGGGATAGGGCACAGGGATGCTCACTTCTGTTTGGAATTCGCCCTAAAATGCTTTGAAACCTCATACTACTCAAAAATAAATGCGATATGGTGATTTAAATGTTTGCACTTTACTTTGACGAGCCGCTCCAGTGCGCACGCGCTTCAGATGAGTAACGCAAACTATCCCAGTTCTAAAGCCCCTTTTACGCAACACGGCAAGCGGTGAAAACACAGCGCGGCTGTCGCTTTCTCTCATTTTGGATGCGTTTTATACAGTCAAGGCGGTGCTCGTATCATGGACTCGAGGCGGACCTTACCATAGTAATCACAAAACGTGACAAAATGACTATTCACTAAGGTCAGCTCATCTAAAACTTTTAATTCTGTGTCTGTTAACTCACTCTCATGTTGTTCTCGCACGTCAAGCACGCTTTTAAACGTTCGTGTGCTGTAAGGTGTGCATTATTGTTATTTCCCATTTCATATTTTATAGTTATTTCTCATTTCATAGCCCGGCCGCTTCTTGTTTTTAAATGCAAAAACGCATTCTCTGTGAATAGCCTCTTAGGACTCAGCTCACGTGCATGAAGCGCCATCTATTTCCTTAAACAACCGATTTTCTGGCACAGAACGAGAGCTTATTAAATCACGAACACGATTATTTATTTCTGCTAATTATTTTATTTTCGTTAGTTTTTCAGTTACTGTTGTTACTTTCGTTTAGTTTTAGTTTTTCATTTATTTAGAAATTGTAATTTTATTTCAGTTTACGAAAATGTTTTTTGACCAAGTTTTAGTCTTAGTTTCAGTTTTCGTTTACGAAAATAACCTTGTTGGACACTTTATTTAATTATTTCTGTTTAATAAAAGCCTCTTCAAGGCCCGAGGCCACACCCACTGTGTCTGCAGTTTGCTCCTCCCGTCACAATATATACACACACACACACACACATACACACACACACATACAGTGGTGTGAAAAGGTGTTGGCCCCCTACCTGATTTTAAGTTTTTTTGCATGTTTGTCACACTTTAATGTTTCATATCATCAAACAAATGTAAATATTAATCAAAGATAACACAAGTAAACACAACATGCAGTTTTTAAATGAAGTTTTTTTTATTATGAAGGGAAAACAAAATCCAAACCCACATGGCCCTGTGTGAAAAAGTGCTTGCCCCCTAAACCTAATAACTGGTTGTGCCACCCTTTGCAGCAACAACTGCAATCAAGCGTTTGCGATAACTGGCAATGAGTCTGTTACAGCTCTGTGGAGGAATTTTGGCCCACTCATCTTTGCAGAATTGTTTTAATTCAGCCACATTGGAGGGTTTTCGAGCATGAATGGACTGTTTAAGGTCATGCCACAGCATTTCAATTGGATTTAAGTCCAGACTTTGATTTGGCCACTCCAAAATCTTAATTTTGTTTTTCTTGAGACATTCAGAGGTGGACTTGCTGGTATATTTGGAATCATTGTCCTGCTGCATAACCCAAGTGCACTTGAGCTTGAGGTCACAAACTGACGGCCGGATATTCTCCTTCAGGATTTTCTGATAGAGTGCAGAATTCATGGTTACATCAATTATGGCAAGTCATCCAGGTTCTGAAGCTGCAAAGCAGCCTCAGACCATCACACTACCACCACCATGTTTGACTGTTGGTATGATGTTCTTTTTATGAAATGCTGTGTTGGTTTTACACCAGATGTAACGGGATACACACCTTCCAAAAAGTTAAACTTTTGTCGCATGAGTCCACAGAATATTTGCCCAAAAGTCTTGGGGATAATCGAGATATTTTTTGGCAAATGTGAGACGAGCCTTTGTGTTCTTTTTGGTCAGCAATGGCTTTTGCCTTGGAACTCTCTCATGGATTCTGTTTTTGCCCAGTCTCTTTCTTATTGTTGAATCATGAACACTGACCTTAATTGAGGCAAGTGAGGCCTGCAGTTCTTTAGATGTTGTTCTGGGTTCTTTTATGACCTCCTGGATAAGTCGTCTTTGTGCTCTTGGAGTAATTTTGGTAGGCCGGCCACTCCTGGGAAGGTTCACCACTGTTCCAAGTTTTCTCCATTTGTAGATAATGGCTCTGACCATGGTTTGCTGGAGTCCCAAAGCCTTAGAAATGGCTTTATAACCCTTTCCAGACTGATACATGTCAACTATTTTGTTTCTCAACTGTTCTTGAATTTCTTAAGATCGCGGAATGATGTGTTGCTCTTTAAACATGCTTCACTTTGTCAGACAGGTTCTATTTAAGTGATTTCTTGATTCAACAGGTCTGGCAGTAATCAGGCCTGGGTTTGGCTAGTGAAATTTAACTCAGCTTTCTAAAATAATGTGGTTAATCACAGTTCTTTCATGATTTAATAGGAGGGGGCAAGCACTTTTTCACACAGGGCCATGTGGGTTTGGATTTTGTTTTCCCTTCATAATAAAAAACTTAATTTAAAAACTGCATGTTGTGTTTACTTGTGTTATCTTTGATTAATATTTAAATTTGTTTGATGATCTGAAACAATAAAGTGTGACAAACATGCAAAAAATTTAAAAATCAGGAAGGGGGCCAACACTTTTTCACACCACTGCTTATATATATATATATATATATATATATATATACACACACATATTAACTTTTAAATAAATGTACACAATAACCTGCCCTCTTTAGTTACTGTTACTGCGTCCGATAAGTCATGCTGCACTATAGTGCCGCACATATATGTATACATGCCGCGCGTATATATGTATACGTATGTTCTCACGCAGTGAAAAATTAATCGCAGAGCAGAAACTGCCAACACACCAAGGGACAAGACAGAGCAGGTTACTTCTGGTGTGAAACAAAGTCTCAGCTTTCAAATATTGTCATTTTTTAAAGAAATTAAAACAATAAATACCGTTACATGGTTCTTCAATGTGCCGTGACAGATCACCGTACTGCCTCATCTTTTCATATTTACTTAAAGCACGAAATAAACATGAAGTAACATCAGAACGTATTTTATTTCAACTACAGGAAGACGACAATTCACACAATTTTTCATTTTCTTATTTATTTTACTTTTGGTGTGAAAGGGCTTTTACATTTGCCAAAAATATAACTTTTTTACATATTAAAAACAAACAGGCAAGACCCACCCAGATGAGAAAACGCAAACAACATACATTACTTTCCATAAAAAGTAACTAGTTATAGTTATCATTCTTAGTTAGATTAAAGGCCTGTTCACACCATGTAATATGTTTCATCTTAACTTTTACATTTAAATTAACATGCAACTGTCCTCTCAAAACTAGCCTGCAGTAAAATGTTGTTACTGAGAATAAATTTATTGATACAGTAATATTTTATAGTAATATATTACATTCTTTGAGTAGCTAGCCACATTTTTCATAATGTATGGAATGTTCAATTTTAAATGAAAATATTGCTGCCTTATATTTCCATACTTTTCAATCAGAACAAAATTGTTGTATTGTTTTATGTCTTTTAAATGGAGGGATGCTATGTGCAAAAAATGTGTTGAGGATTGCTGTTATGTGGATTGTCTTTAATAAGAATAGTTCTAGTGTGTACATACATTTGAGTGTTGCATCTTGACCCTTGACATGCATCATAAAGAGACTTCAACAGTCTGTGCACTTCAACTGTGTAAACAACACACTCACATGCATCATGAACAGATAAAAGGGATTTTCAGTGAATAATGACTTAATTTGGGACTATTTCTCACACAAAGCTGTCCTATGACTTAAAAAAACTTGTAAAATAGCACACTACTGTTACATGTTCCTCAATGTTTTTTTTGTTTTTTGTGGATATGAAAAAGAGCTAACAAGACATTATGCTAAATATCTCCTTGCCCCACAAAAGAAAGAAAGTCAAATATTTTTTGTCATTTATTATGTGAAACCTCCACATAACAGAGAGCTTTTCAATAAATGACAACTTTTAATATTAATATATTAAAGCATCAAGGAAGCTGTAAATATTGCACAAAATAGCAGGACATTTTAAAGTCCATAGGAGCGATGATCAGGATAAACTCCATCTAAAACATTTTTATTAGAATAATTGGTGACACTTTACAGTAAGGTTGCATGTTAACATGAGTTGCATTAATGCATGAACATTAGTTACATTACACTGTTAAAAAAAAAAAAAAGTTGAGCCAACTTAAAATTTTAAGGCAACCAGCTTCAGCAGATTTTAGAGTTTTCTCAACGTGTCGTTTTAAGTTTATACAACAAAAATTTGAGAATCTCCCACAAAAATAAGC
This sequence comes from Onychostoma macrolepis, assembly GCF_012432095.1. NCBI lineage: Eukaryota > Metazoa > Chordata > Actinopteri > Cypriniformes > Cyprinidae > Onychostoma > Onychostoma macrolepis. The sequence continues at coordinate 37,475,808 of NC_081159.1, read as the reverse complement.
TGAGAAAACTCAAATATCTGCTGAAGCTGGTTGCCTTAAAGGTCCCATGGCATGAAAATTTCACTTTATGAGGTTTTTTAACATTAACATGAGTTCCTCTAGCCTGCCTATGGTCCCCCAGTGGCTAGAAATGGCAATAGGTGTAAACTGAGCCCTGGGTATCCTGCTTCGCCTTTGAGAAAATGAAAGCTCAGATGGCCCAATCTGGAATCTTCCCTTTATGTCATCATACGGGGAAAGGTTTCTCCTTTCTCTGCTTTGCCCGCCCATGAGAAAATGAGCTACTACAGTGCGAGGCGAGCACAATATTTTTTTTCCCTCGAGAGACATCATGGCTTGCAAACGAGCGAAGCATGGCAGTTGCTCAGTGTTTGGATGTACAAATGAACACCGAAGTATTTTTTTAGTTCCTTCATCCAGCCTATGGCTAGCATTAGCTACATGATAATAACTGTAACAGCATACATAAACAAACCAACTAAAGTACCGTATCCAGAAACAATATTTTAAACTAACCATTTGGAGACGTCCTGCTGTTGCCGCTGAGTTGCAACTTCTTAATCCGGTGCTTCTCCGTCAGGATCAGCTTCTGGGTTAAACTGAAAAGCTTGATCGGTTGTGTGTCTACGAGCCATTGCAATACATCCACTGTCAACATTAGCGCATGGTAGCGCAAGCTGGTTAAGGCCACACACCCACCCTCCACCTTGCCCCGCCTCTCTCCTCCTCATTAGCATTTAAAGCTACAGACACAGAAATGGCACGTCCTAAGGAATGCTCATTGTGGGACTGGCTCGTAGTGGCTGAAATTCTGCACCAAAGCTGAATTTCGGGAAAGAGACTTCAGATACAGTACTAGGGACCACTTAGGCCTATATAAAAGCATCCAAAAAGCAGCATGTCATGGGACCTTTAAAATGTTTTTTTATTTTTTATTTTTTTATACAGTGTAGTTAACTAACAATAAAATACTTCTAAAACATTTAGAAATTTCAGCATTTAGTTGTATGTGTTAATACTATTCACCGGACCTGAGCTAACATGAGCTAATAATTAACATTTGTATTTTTATTAACTAATGTTGACAAAGATGAAAAAAATACTGTATCAAATATATTGCTCATTGTTAGTTAATGCATTAAAAACATTAACTAATTGGAACTTATTGTAAAGTGTTACCAAATAATTATACATGCAGTTTTCTTGGTTTCATAATCATTGAGACAGATTGCATTTGCAAATATTTGCACTTCTATAATGACTGGTGTTTGTTGGCACAGTGTGAACCAGTATACAAAAATGTTGCAAATCCTTAAATCTAGCCTGTCCAGTCGTCAACTATATGTTTTGTTTCTTTGTGTTCTTTATGCAAAACTGTGATTTTCGTTATTTATTTGAACATATGCTATAGTTCTGCTGTTACAAAAGAAAAGAGTTACTGAAATGCAGTGTTGCCAAGTCTGCATTTTTCATATTTAATTGAACTACTATTGAATAGCAATTGGGCTTGTTTAATTTCACAGACCTGGCAACCCTGCTGAAATGGTGGTGAATATTCAGGAGCATCAGCTTGTTCTGCAGTGGTTTGTCTGTGAGTAATGAGATGGCAGTGACAGTTGTGCTAACAGTGTGACCTCTCTTCCTCTATGAGACAGCCACCTTCTGCTCTCCTGATTTCTCCACATTCCCACTCCCTCTCTGACACCTTCTTCTGGACTGTCAATTTACATTTAAGATAAAAGCTTTTGTCCTCTTGCTTGTCAGTCTGTCACCTGACCCACTACAGAGACAAACAGAGCAGCGGCCCATCAGAATCACTCATCTGCTCGCCACTGACTGGAGATCAGTGCTCAAAACACATGCCAAGGAGGTCTATACTATCTGTTTAATGCTTTTCAGTTGTTCTGGCCCTTATTTTCTGCAAGTTTCTTTCGTTTACATGTGTGCACTGCAGCAATTGTAATTGCAATGGCAATTGAGAAGATTTAATGTGCAATGGCAGCATTTTAACAGCCCATCTACAGTGTGAATAATGGCAAGTTCACACTGTAAGATTTTTTAAAATCATCAGATCACCGTTGTTTTCACACTGCACAACTATCTGGGGTAGAATTCAGTTGCTGCTGTGTTCACATTGGATTGGCAACAGGAGGTTACACACTGCATGACTTTACAATAGGAAAAATCGCCAACAACTCTGTCTGGTCCACAAAGTACATTTCACAACCAAATGTACGCAAGAAGTGATAAGGAAATAACGCAAGATCACACATGAGATTAGAGTTCTTGTGCAAGACTGGAAATGTTATTGGAAGCCAGCAATAAGTTTGTGATACAAATGGTCTGTGCGTTGAATTGCAGCGAAAGGGCAAAAAAAAAAAAAAAGATTATGAAGGAGGAAATGGTTGGGGAGACGCGGGGAGCAAGGATTGCTGATATTGAGGTCTATAACTCCCCCCTGAACTTCCCCCTGCCCTGTATCTTACTCTTTCATTGGCTGTAGGTCATCGTATATAATGTTCAGTCAGGATTTTGAATCGCTGACAAGTCCAAATATTTAGCCTGGCAATTATTTCAAGGGCGTTGGTAATTCTCTCAGATCGCGTCTTTGATAATTCACACTGCATGTCACTTGCATAAACGAGCACCGATTTCGGGCATTTGTTGGTGATTTCGCAAAACCTGCCAGTGAGTGAAAATCGGGGCTAAAATCGTGCAATGTGAACTCAGAGTCGCTTAAGGTTTTTTGAACCCAATGAGTGTTTGCTGGTGTGTGCATTGAACTGCTGCTGCATGAATTGTATGTATATATATATATATATATATATATATATATATATATATATATATATATATATACATACATACATATATACATACATACATACATATTAGGGGTGGCACGGTACATGTATTTGTACCGAACCGTCACGGTACAGACATCTCGGTTTGATGCATGAGGCCTTTTGCGACGAATACAGGCAATTTACCCCAATCCAGAAGAGGGCACCGACAGCAATGCAACACTGTCTGGTAACCGTCAGCAGAAGAACAGCGAATGCCGTGAGTTGCACACTTGAAAACAAAGCCCACTAGACAGTAACCATGTGTTGATTCTGAATGCGTCTCTCACATAGACTGACAAGGGAGTATACTTTAAAGGCTTGCACACTCAACTGTTTGCGAAATGGAGCTTTGTGCTCGTGTATCATACCTCTTTCATTCGGCACAAATCCAAATATTTAATAATATTTCCATATTTGCGATGTAACGTATCTGAATGCTAAACTATTTATTATGTAAATGATAGGCTTTGTACTTCAGTTGTGTTCCAACGGTGACACAGAGGCGGGCGCGCTGATGTTTGGCTCACTGTATTTTATTTTGATAAAGTCAAGTTAGCAATGCTGGAACTGATATGTGTTTTGTGTGTGTGCACGCGCTCCGGCGCAATCACTTCAACTGTTTCCTTATACCAGCAGAATCAACTTTAAACACTTATTGTCTTCTTAATAATCACTGTATAAAGGTCTGCTTTTATTTGTGTACACTCACAATGAAAACAAAACAGATTTTATGTAACATGTAATAATATTTAGTATTTTCACATCTAGATGGAAATTTTTTTTTAATTTGCACTACTGTCTGTTCAAAATAAATGAAAAGAAACTGAGCATAGTAGATTTCTTTTTTTTTTTTTCCCGTTGTACCGAAATCGTATCGAACCGTGACCCCCGAACCGAGGTACATACCGAACCGTGACATCTGTGTACCGTGCCACCCCTAATATATATCCCTCGTTATATATATATATATATATATATATATATATAACGAGGGAGGCCTCCGGCCGATCGAAAGGGAGTCTGGTTCAGATCCCACAACCCGGAGTGTGGTAACGCAAACGATCCCGGAGAAGCTGGCGGGGGCCCCGGGAAGAGTTCTCTTTTCTTTGTGAAGGGCCGGGCACCCTGGAATGGGTTCATCCCGAGAGAGGGGCCCATGCCCTGGAAAGCGCAGCAGTTCCGGCGGCGTCCGGTGAGTTCTTGTCGGCCCTTGAAAATCCGGGGGAGAAGGTGTAAGTCTTGCGCCGGGCCGTACCCATATCCACAGCAGGTCTCCACTTTTAAATAAAATGTATGTTTATTTGCAACAGTTATGCTAACAACAATAAAAATAAATTTATGCCGACAGACACCTTGCTGCATTGTCATGGGAACATGCCAGCTGAAGATAATGAGGAAATTACATCACTCCCTTTGCCAAGTGCATTCCAAGTGGCTAAATAATGGCACGCACGCACCCTGCTCACTCCAAAGTCTCCACTCCAAGGGCTCTGCACTTCGAAGGGAGTAGGGCATAGGGATGATAACTTCCATTTGGAATATGCCCCGTGAACTGTTCGGTACGAAAACACATACTCTTACACCCCTAATATATATACAGGTGCATCTCAATAAATCAGAATGTCGTGGAAAAGTTCATTTATTTCAGTAATTCAACTCAAATTGTGAAACTCATGTGTTAAATAAATTCAATGCACACAGACTGAAGTAGTTTAAGTCTTTGGTTCTTTTAATTGTGATAATCTCAACAAATTATAATATGGTGACATACCAATCAGCTAATCAACTTAAAACACTTGCAAAGGTTTCCTGAGCCTTCAAAATGGTCTCTCAGTTTGGTTCACTAGGCTACACAATCATGGGGAAGACTGCTGATCTGACAGTTGTCCAGAAGACAATCATTGACACCCTTCACAAGGAGGGTAAGCCACAAACATTCATTGCCAAAGAAGCTGGCTGTTCACAGAGTGCTGTATCCAAGCATGTTAACAGAAAGTTGAGTGGAAGGAAAAAGTGTGGAAGAAAAATATGCACAACCAACCGAGAGAAGCCTTATGAGGATTGTCAAGCAAAATCAATTCAAGGAATTTGGGTGAACTTCACAAGGAATGGACTGAGGCTGGGGTCAAGGCATCAAGAGCCACCACACACAGACGTGTCAAGGAATTTGGCTACAGTTGTCGTATTCCTCTTGTTAAGCCACTCCTGAACTACAGACAACGTCATAGGCATCTTACCTGGGCTAAGGAGAAGAAGAACTGGACTGTTGCCCAGTGGTCCAAAGTCCTCTTTTCAGATGAGAGCAAGTTTTGTATTTCATTTGGAAACCAAGGTCCTAGAGTCTGGAGGAAGGGTGGAGAAGCTCATAGCCCAAGTTGCTTGAAGTCCAGTGTTAAGTTTCCACAGTCTGTGATGATTTGCGGTGCAATGTCATCTGCTGATGTTGGTCCATTGTGTTTTTTGAAAACTAAAGTCGCTGCACCCGTTTACCAAGAAATTTTGGAGCACTTCATGCTTCCTTCTGCTGACCAGGTTTTTAAAGATGCTGATTTCATTTCCCAGCAGGATTTGGCACCTGCCCACACTGCCAAAAGCACCAAAAGTTGGTTAAATGACCATGGTGTTGGTGTGCTTGACTGGCCAGCAAACTCACCAGACCTGAACCCCATAGAGAATCTATGGGGTATTGTCAAGAGGAAAATGAGAAACAAGAGACCAAAAAATGCAGATGAGCTGAAGGCCACTGTCAAAGAAATCTGGGCTTCCATCCCACCTCAGCAGTACCACAAACTGATCACCTCCATGCCACGCTGAATTGAGGCAGTAATTAAAGCAAAAGGAGCCCCTACCAAGTATTGAGTACATATACAGTAAATGAACATACTTTCCAGAAGGCCAACAATTCACTAAAAATGTTTGTTTTATTGGTCTTATAAAGTATTCTAATTTGTTGAGATAGTGAATTGGTGGGTTTTTATTAAATGTGAGCCAAAATCATCACAATTAAAAGAACCAAAGACTTAAACTACTTCAGTCTGTGTGACTGAAGTATTGAATTTATTTAATACACAAGTTTCACAATTTGAGTTGAATTACTGCAATAAATGAACTTTTCCATGACATTCTAATTTATTGAGATGCACCTGTATATATATATATATATATATATATATATATATATATATATATATATATATACACACAGTATATATATGTGTGCAAAAGTTGTCATACATTTGTAAAAATGATCATTTTCATCCTCATTCTGACCCTCTGACAGAAATTATCCATTTTTAGGGTCACCTGCCTTAAGGCTTGTTACCAAAGTCCCTTTCAAGGAAGGTCTGGGCAGCTATTTTGGGCACCAAAGATCCTGCCAATCCCTCGCATATAGACCCTCGATCACAAAACATGTCTTGAAAATTTTAAATCAATATATTGTTTTCTGTGAATGAGTAAGCAGAATGATTTTCACATAATTTTGAAGTAAATATTCTAGCCTACAAGACTGATTACTCAAAAGTCTTATTCACAACTATTTAGTGTGGGTTTTATGGCCTTATTTCAGCTACATTTTTTTTCCCCAAAACTTACTAACCACGCATAATATTTTTTTTCTAAAAAATGCAAACATGTACATCCATCTTGGTCACATATTATTGTAGCACAGTTTGTGCTGAATGCAAAAAAAATGTTGGTCAATAGTATCTTTTAAGTAGCTGAAATAAGCACAATTATCAGGGCATGTCAAAACATCTCAAGGGCCCCAAAATGACCTCGGACCCCAGAGGGTTAAAAGTAGGGTAGGTGATTTCATAGATGCTAGCAATTGACTATTCACAAAAAACCGCCCTCCTTAGTTACTCTTGCTATGCCCAACAAGCCATGCCGCTCTCTCATTACAGCATGTTCTCACGCAGTAAAAAAATACATCGCGGAGCAAAGAAGAACCCTGATAACATGCCGACAGACAAGACAGAGTAGGTTACTTCTGGTATGACACAAGGTCTCAGCTTTAGTGTCACACTGTCTGTGTGTGTTTTCTGTCTTTGTGCTCCCCATGACTAAGTTCTCCCTCGTGTTCCCTTATGCCCATATTTGGTTTTCCTGTTCCTGTTCCCGTTAAGTTCTCATTTAGTTAATTCAGTTCCACCTGTGTTTGATTAATAGTTTAATTTCTGTTACTTAAGCCCTGTGTTTTCCATTGTCTAGTGTCCGGTATTAAAATCGATGTTTAAAGTCGATTTTGCCACAGTGTGCAATCATGACAGAATACCAGACCGATACAGTAAGCGGCACCCATTCTCCTCGTTTTGTTTTGTCAGTTTTGAAAGTCTTTTTGGTTTTCTCGTTTTTTTTCCCTGCGGCATGGAAGTCGCCACTCGCTATTCAGCCCTAGCCTGCAGAGAGTAAGCGTGGGAATTCGGCGAGATCACCGTGAGGACTACGAGTCCTCCAGCCACACTTCAGTCAAGTTCACCGGCCGCTACGAAGTCAATCCCGCCAGCTGTGACTCTCTCCAGCCTGCCAGCCATGGCTCATTCAAGCCTGCCGGACGATCCTCAGTTAAGTCTGCCGGCTGTTCATCTGTCAAGCTCGCCAGCCGCAGCTCACTCAAGTTCGCCAGCCGCCCCAAAGTCAAGTTCGTGGGCCGCCACTCGCTAAAGCCTGCCGGCTGCGGCTCCCTAGAGCCTGCTGACCGCTCCGAAGTCAAGCCCGCTGGCTGCAGCTCCCTCAAGCCCGCCGGCTGCTCCGAAGTCAAGCCCGCCGGCCGCAGCTCACTTCAGCCCCAGAGGTCGCTCCAGTGTCGGCTCCAGCCCCGGAGTTTGCTCCTGTGTCGGCTCCAGCCCCAAAGTTTGCTCCCGTGTCAGCTCCAGCTCCGGAGTTCGCTCCTGTGTTGGCTCCAGCCCCGGAGTTCGCTCCAGTGTCGGCTTCAGCCCCAGAGTTCACTCCAAGCCCCTGACCAGAGTCCAGTGCAGGCTCCAGCCCCTGACCAGGGTCAAGTCATGTCCTCTGAAGCCATGTTTGAAAGTCATGTTGTGTCCTTAGGAACAGTTCCAGTTGGTCTAATCAGTCTTGCCTTGTCCATAGACGGTCTTCTGGGGCAGGCGGCTTCTCTTGTAATAGCCACAGAGGCCATTCCCAAGCCGCTTTCTTCTCTGGTTGCCTCTATGGAAGCGGTTCCTGAGTCTACCCTAAGAGGGCCCCCTGACCGCACGTCTAGCCCAAGGAGGGCTGTTGTACTCACATTAGGCCTAGAGAAGGGCCTCAGATTCAAAGCTTTGCCCAGAAAGGGCTCCTGTTCCTGTGCGTAGCCCACAGAGGGCTCCTCTTCCTGAGTTTAGCAAACGAAGGGCTCCTTTTCCTGAGTTTAGCCCACGGGGGGCTCTGGTTCCTGAGTTTAGCCCAAGGAATGCTCCGGTTCCTGAGTTAAACCCACAGAGGGCTCCTGTTATAGAGTTTAGCCCAAGAAGGGCACCTGTTCCTAAGTCAAGCCCAGAGAGGGCTCCAGTCCCGGAATCCAGCCCAAAGAGGGCTCCAGTCCCCTAATCCAGCCCAGAGAGGGCTCTAGTCCCCGAATCCAATCCAGCCCAGGGAGGGCCTCTAGACCCGAGATTCTCCCCAAGAAATTTTTTTGTGGGGGCTATAAGAGCTCCGGCCATAGGGGGCGGGCCGTTAGCCAAGGCCACGGCTTCCTGGACTGCATGCTCCGCCATGGCCTCCCGGAACAGGTCCCACTCTGGAGCGCCCACACCCCTCCCCGGTAGATGTTATGTGGCACATGGGAGCATTCCGGGAGGGGGAGGTAATGTCTAGGGTTGGGTACCACATTTGAACCGGTACGGTACCGGTACCCAATGGTACCTTTTTTCGGTACTTTACTCTCTGTGTAATAACAAAAACATTTATTTCAGTGAAAAAATAAGTCCATAACTCTCAATTTCAACATTTTGAACAATAGGACCCTACAATTTATTTTTCTTCCAGAAATTCTTGTGTTTTATTTTTTCTGATAATCAAATGAAGCCTTTTATTTTTTGGCAAACAAACAGAGGTTTACTGTTAAAATTAATACATGGTAGAAAAATTGTGTGAATATACCTTTAAAAAAGTTTTAATAATAATTTAATTTTTTTCTACAATTAAGTCGTTAATGTGGTTGTAATAATTATTTTTATCATTTACTTGTTTTATTTAAATTAGTCAGTAAATGGAATATATAAAGACTTACATTATACTGTACAAAAGTAATACAAGAGTAATATATATCTGTTACATGTTAAACCGCACTTTTATTTTGACAGGTTGCTGTGAAGTTTCTGTGTGTATACAGTATGATATGATGCTGGTTTTCTCAAATAAAACGGTAAAATTCTCATGAAGTGACTTTCACAGCCTGTAAGTTCATGTGTTCATGTAGTGCAGAATCCGAAAATCCGCAAGTTCACGTGTGCTTCAGTATTTGTGTAATAAACAAAACCACGTCTCCGCCATTCAAACATACCGAGGCTAACGGAACATGCAGGATTCATATTTAAACCGTCTTTTTGCATTTTAATATTCACATACACTAATTCATATTGCGATTCGAATTAAGTGACAGACATTCTTTTATTCATCCAAAACTTGACGAATTCCGTGGCATTCCGCTCTATAGAGTAAATTCCGTTTATATGAATGGACTGCGCCATCCTGTCCGCATTTTCGCTGAAACCATATGACTCTAGAAATATTAGCACACTTCAGAACATTTCGGTTTGCCCTGTGTGTTGTGTTTTAAAGCGTTGCAGGGGTGACAAGTCACAGGGTCTCTCCCTCTCTCTCGTATGCGCCCAAATGCGTTCTCAGGTACCGAAATTTGGTACCGAATGATTTCATGTGAATCGATACTCTGTAGTACCGACGCAATTCGGTCCGTACCCTTAAAAGTACCGAGTTCGGTACCCAACCCTAGTAATGTCACACCTTAGGACTGTCTGTGTGTGTTTTCTGTCTTTGTGCTCCCCATGACTTCTCCGTCATGTTCCCTTATGCCCACATTTGGTTTTCCTGTTCCAGTCCACAAGATGTCAAATAAAGCGCACACATCCATAATAGAATGTGCTTCACACGGCTCCGGGGGGTGAATAAAGGCCTCCTGTAGTGAAATCCTGTGTTTTCGTAAGAAAATATCCATATTTCAAACGTAATAAATACTTCTTTCTCAATTCATCTACCTGTGGTATGGGGAAGCCGTTCCACTAGTGATGAATGCGGAGAGAGAACAAAACAAAACACTGGTCACGAATTAGAAGTACAAGCCGAGGATTTGTAAAGAAAAATGTCGGAGGATTTCGATATAAGCCAAGAGGAGACTGGTTTTCCTTTGCTTAAGTAAGGAAACTTTGCTTCCTTTGCTCCGATAAACAAACTCGCGAGACTAGCATATCTCAGAGGCGCGCACACTGCGCATACGTCCTACGTCATCTGCTGGAATGCCTTCCGCGTATGACAGATACCAGAAGTGAGAGAAAAGTGTTTATTACGTTTGAAATATGGATATTTTTCTTATGAAAACGCATGGATTTGCTACAGGAGGCCTTTATTCATGCACCGGAGCCGTGTGAGGCACGTTTTATTATGGATGCGCACACTTTATTTGATGACTTGTGGACAGTTGAACAGAAACACCCGCCGACTGCAATGGTAATTGACAATTTTTGGACAAATTTATATAACATTTTTTTGAAAATTTTTAATATAACTTTGATTGGATTCGTCTGAAAGAAGAGTCATATACACCTAGGATGCCTCGAGGGTGAGTAAAACACAGGCTAATTTTCATTTTTGGGTGAACTAACCCTTTAATAGTGAATAGTGTTGCCTAACCTAAAGTATTACCTAAACTTTTATCCAAAGCAAACATGAATTTGAAAAGAACTACAATCCCTTGAAGCACTGCAAATGACATACAGTAATAGAATTAAAGTTTATTGCAATACAGTACTGTATATAAATATTGAAGTATTTTGAGAGTGAAGGGAGACTGACACAATTATGTAATTTGCGGAGCTTCATAGGTGTAGATGCATTTTGCAACCCCTGATTGGTGGAATTTTCTGCCCAGTTTTTCCAGCACAAATTCTGCTGTTAAACACAGATTATTTAAAAAAAATAATGTGCAATAATGCGAACAGATGGCCTCGACACAAGTATAAACAACTAACTGGGTTAATACTAACCCACACATGCAACTGCAATATGCCATTAGTAGTTGTTTGACTTGTTTATATTAGCCCATGTCTCTGCTCGCTAGGCAGTTGGTCAGTCCGTAGTACACAAAAATCATTCAGAATATATAGATTCAACATACAGACACAAGGTATTCAAAGATGTCCGGCCACTTTAATTCTGGCCATTCAGCTATAACCGGGACTCATAGGCCTGAGAGTGAGTACAGGTCAGGAAACCTCACCCCACTGCTAAAGGTTTGCTTATTAGTGTAATACAGCCTTTCTTCTGCTGAGAAACTATTCAAATAATTGGAGAAGGTGGCCAGATGATGCATTTTGTAAAAATATTTTGCACTCACATCTGACTGCTGCAGAACTGAGATGGATTTCTCTGAATCTTTGATTCTTATATTTTAGCATTTCATTTATTATATATTTTCTAGTGAAACTTAAATAGGAGCATCAATAACCATATGAAAACATGTACCGATAATAAAAACAATACAAGCACATTTAAATAGCTAGAAGAACAATGCAAAAAAGTAGCGATGACTCACAATAATAGCCGAGATCATTAGATGGGAAATATCTGACGCTGATGTCATTATTCATGCTGGATCTCCCAAATGCAGGCTGCCAACTATAAGCACAATAAATGAATGTCAGTCTGGAGAAGAATGAATGACTTCACAGTGCAGCCATGCAAAAGACAGAGAACTTAAATCTCAACTGGGTTCAGTCTTAGAGCTAAAACCTTTTATTGTTCATCTCGTCTTCTCAAAACACATTTAACACGTTGTTAGCACATCGCTCCTTCACAGATTTTCTAATTCACTGGCAAACAGAAGAGTTTTTCCATTTTCTAAAATAACTGTGAACAAGAATATAATGAGGGGAAAACAGTAGCAAATGAAATAATCTGCATAAAGTTTACACACATTTTAAACATCAGAAAGATATCCATGTATTGACTAAAATCTAAACCCCTTTTCCTGTATGTGTTTGTATGGGCGAATAGTGGGTTTTGGTTTGGCTGGTTAGTTTAAGCACTTCTTCATAAGACACGGGGGCGTTTCGAGAAGAACATTTATTGGCTTAAGTGTGAGAGGTCAAGAGAAATGGAGCGTGTATCTGTGACATTGCTCCCTATGGACCAGGTCCATCACTGACCAGAGGGAAGGATAATATTGAATGCAGCATACTTGAACGTTTGTAGTGACTGGTATGATTCAGAGAGAAATAAGCTCAGATATCTTGAGTATGTGTGAATGGAGATTACAAAATCACAAACATTTGCAGGTGATGTGAATGCAGATTTTTAGTAGACCCTTTTCACACGGTCTACTGTTCAATGTTTTTAGAAGCTGAAGTCGTCATATAAACTTTTATAGTGGTGGATGGAAAGTATTATCTGAAATCAATCAGTCAATCAATAAATTATTAATTTATGATTTGCTCCAATACCTAAAAAAAAAAAAAACCCACAACACACACATGCATGCATTTTTGTATGACTTTCCAAGAGATGACAAAGAAGAAGAAGGGGATATATAATTACTGTATAATAACCTGATTAAAAATTATTAAAATGAAATTAGGAACCTCTTGATGTAATGATTTTTATATCTAGTTGTTAATGCAGTTAGATATATAAATGTGATGTTTATGCTTTAATGGTGTCAGTATATTGATATTGTATGTTTCAGTGTTTATATAAATGTATGTGTGCTAGAACTGCACAAATACATATGCATATAGGGCTGGGTATCGTTTAACAATTTTCGATATCGATACCAATACCGATACCTTGAATTCGATACGGTTCCTGAGCGATACTTTTTCGATACCAATTTTACATTTATACAGACTCAAAGCCTCACCTCCTGAGCCACTGCACAAAGGAACAAAGTATGTCCAACACAATAAATCAGTGAAATAATTTTAATAAAGCTCAAGTAGTTTTCAGTTTACACATCTGTTAGGCTACATTTACACTAGTGCGTGTTCGTTTTAAAACGCATAGCTCAGACAGAATCATCATTTCTATTAATTTATTCTAGGTTGTTAAAGATTTTCAATTTCTTGAAGTCTTTATCCACTTTCATAAGTGGGTGTTTGATTTTCTTTCACCATATGTTTTATTGTTATTAAATTCTGGTGTAGTATGTCTAATTATTTTAATGCATAAAAACTTAGTTTATTCAAATTTATTTCCTAAAATAGCCTAACCTGTTTTATTTTTCCTCAGAAATTCTGTGTTCTGGTTTTCAAATGAAGGCATAAAACATTTATTTCATTTATCTTTAAATTATTGAAAATCAAAGTTTATTTATTTATTTTGGCAAACAAAGGGGGTTTACTATTAAAATTAAAACATGGAAGAAATGTTGTGTGATCATTTTAAAAAATACAATTTTAATCATTTTAATAGTAGCCTAGTAGTAACAGTATGTACATTCTGCTGAACAATAGAACTGTATTTCTGCCGCAGTGTCTTCCAAGTTAAACCGAACTTTTATTTTGACGGGTTGCCGTGAATACCTTTACAGTTCTGTGTGTATATGATATGAGGCTAGTTTTACTCAAATCAAAAGGTAAAATGCTCATGAAGTGACTCTCAGAGCAGTTCTGGAGATGTTGTTCATGTGTTTATGTCCTCATTTAGTGAGACGGCAGACGCTGAAATCACCTCGAGTGTCGTGGCGCTTCAGTCTGTGTGTAGTAAACAAAACCGCACGATATCGCACTACCGGCACATCCGGGAACGTAACTGTCAATTTCGTCACCACCCTTTTGGGGAAAATAAACTAGACTTCCATAGACTTCAATACAAAATAGCGGCACAAAGCAACGTCCGTACACAGCCGGCAGGCGTGAATAACAGAAATCACTCAGATTAAACATGTCAAGTAATTATATGTACACCCTGCCTGCCATAGAGCATGAAAGATACATCCACAAACTTAATTTGGTCAATTTAAAACTCATTATCCCAGCGTCAAATTGGTGTAACAACCCCACCCAGTGGCCAGAGGTGTCTTACGGACATTTACTCGTACCTAATCTAATCACCAGGTAAACCAGTGAATGATTTTACTTCGTATTTGAAAGTAAACATCTTTAAATGTATATATTATGTCCTTATATTTAGAGTACTGAGTGCACTTTTCTATCCAGCCATACAACTAGCCTGGCTTAGCTTTCGATAGCATCATCCGTAATTCATGATATTTCCATAACAGCAAGATATGGATGATGATGGCAGGTAGCCTGGGCACAAGTATAAACAACTAACTGGGTTAATACTAACCCACACATGCAACTGCAATATGCCATTAGTAGTTGTTTGACTTGTTTATATTAGCCCATGTCTCTGCTCGCTAGGCAGTTGGTCAGTCCGTAGTACACAAAAATCATTCAGAATATATAGATTCAACATACAGACACAAGGTATTCAAAGATGTCCGCCACTTTAATTCTGGCCATTCAGCTATAACCGGGACTCATAGGCCTGAGAGTGAGTACAGGTCAGGAAACCTCACCCCACTGCTAAAGGTTTGCTTATTAGTGTAATACAGCCTTTCTTCTGCTGAGAAACTATTCAAATAATTGGAGAAGGTGGCCAGATGATGCATTTTGTAAAAATATTTTGCACTCACATCTGACTGCTGCAGAACTGAGATGGATTTCTCTGAATCTTTGATTCTTATATTTTAGCATTTCATTTATTATATATTTTCTAGTGAAACTTAAATAGGAGCATCAATAACCATATGAAAACATGTACCGATAATAAAAACAATACAAGCACATTTAAATAGCTAGAAGAACAATGCAAAAAAGTAGCGATGACTCACAATAATAGCCGAGATCATTAGATGGGAAATATCTGACGCTGATGTCATTATTCATGCTGGATCTCCCAAATGCAGGCTGCCAACTATAAGCACAATAAATGAATGTCAGTCTGGAGAAGAATGAATGACTTCACAGTGCAGCCATGCAAAAGACAGAGAACTTAAATCTCAACTGGGTTCAGTCTTAGAGCTAAAACCTTTTATTGTTCATCTCGTCTTCTCAAAACACATTTAACACGTTGTTAGCACATCGCTCCTTCACAGATTTTCTAATTCACTGGCAAACAGAAGAGTTTTTCCATTTTCTAAAATAACTGTGAACAAGAATATAATGAGGGGAAAACAGTAGCAAATGAAATAATCTGCATAAAGTTTACACACATTTTAAACATCAGAAAGATATCCATGTATTGACTAAAATCTAAACCCCTTTTCCTGTATGTGTTTGTATGGGCGAATAGTGGGTTTTGGTTTGGCTGGTTAGTTTAAGCACTTCTTCATAAGACACGGGGGCGTTTCGAGAAGAACATTTATTGGCTTAAGTGTGAGAGGTCAAGAGAAATGGAGCGTGTATCTGTGACATTGCTCCCTATGGACCAGGTCCATCACTGACCAGAGGGAAGGATAATATTGAATGCAGCATACTTGAACGTTTGTAGTGACTGGTATGATTCAGAGAGAAATAAGCTCAGATATCTTGAGTATGTGTGAATGGAGATTACAAAATCACAAACATTTGCAGGTGATGTGAATGCAGATTTTTAGTAGACCCTTTTCACACGGTCTACTGTTCAATGTTTTTAGAAGCTGAAGTCGTCATATAAACTTTTATAGTGGTGGATGGAAAGTATTATCTGAAATCAATCAGTCAATCAATAAATTATTAATTTATGATTTGCTCCAATACCTAAAAAAAAAACCCACAACACACACATGCATGCATTTTTGTATGACTTTCCAAGAGATGACAAAGAAGAAGAAGGGGATATATAATTACTGTATAATAACCTGATTAAAAATTATTAAAATGAAATTAGGAACCTCTTGATGTAATGATTTTTATATCTAGTTGTTAATGCAGTTAGATATATAAATGTGATGTTTATGCTTTAATGGTGTCAGTATATTGATATTGTATGTTTCAGTGTTTATATAAATGTATGTGTGCTAGAACTGCACAAATACATATGCATATAGGGCTGGGTATCGTTTAACAATTTTCGATATCGATACCAATACCGATACCTTGAATTCGATACCGGTTCCTGAACGATACTTTTTTCGATACCAATTTTTACATTTATACAGACTCAAAGCCTCACCTCCTGAGCCACTGCACAAAGGAACAAAGTATGTCCAACACAATAAATCAGTGAAATAATTTTAATAAAGCTCAAGTAGTTTTCAGTTTACACATCTGTTAGGCTACATTTACACTAGTGCGTGTTCGTTTTAAAACGCATAGCTCAGACAGAATCATCATTTCTATTAATTTATTCTAGGTTGTTAAAGATTTTCAATTTCTTGAAGTCTTTATCCACTTTCATAAGTGGGTGTTTGATTTTCTTTCACCATATGTTTTATTGTTATTAAATTCTGGTGTAGTATGTCTAATTATTTTAATGCATAAAAACTTAGTTTATTCAAATTTATTTCCTAAAATAGCCTAACCTGTTTTATTTTTCCTCAGAAATTCTGTGTTCTGGTTTTCAAATGAAGGCATAAAACATTTATTTCATTTATCTTTAAATTATTGAAAATCAAAGTTTATTTATTTATTTTGGCAAACAAAGGGGGTTTACTATTAAAATTAAAACATGGAAGAAATGTTGTGTGATCATTTTAAAAAATACAATTTTAATCATTTTAATAGTAGCCTAGTAGTAACAGTATGTACATTCTGCTGAACAATAGAACTGTATTTCTGCCGCAGTGTCTTCCAAGTTAAACCGAACTTTTATTTTGACGGGTTGCCGTGAATACCTTTACAGTTCTGTGTGTATATGATATGAGGCTAGTTTTACTCAAATCAAAAGGTAAAATGCTCATGAAGTGACTCTCAGAGCAGTTCTGGAGATGTTGTTCATGTGTTTATGTCCTCATTTAGTGAGACGGCAGACGCTGAAATCACCTCGAGTGTCGCGCGCGCTTCAGTCTGTGTGTAGTAAACAAAACCGCACGATATACGCACTACCGGCACATCCGGGAACGTAACTGTCAATTTCGTCACCACCCCTTTTTGGGGGAAAATAAACTAGACTTCCCATAGACTTCAATACAAAATAGCGGCACAAAGCAACGTCCGTACACAGCCGGCAGGCGTGAATAACTTAAGAAATCACTCAGATTAAACATGTCAAGTAATTATATGTACACCCTGCCTGCCATAGAGCATGAAAGATACATCCACAAACTTAATTTGGTCAATTTAAAAACTCATTATCCCAGCGTCAAATTGGTGTAACAACCCCACCCAGTGGCCAGAGGTGTCTTACCGGACATTTACTCGTACCTAATCTAATCACCAGGTAAACCAGTGAATGATTTTACTTCGTATTTGAAAGTAAACATCTTTAAATGTATATATTATGTCCTTATATTTAGAGTACTGAGTGCACTTTTCTATCCAGCCATACAACTAGCCTGGCTTAGCTTTCGATAGCATCATCCGTAATTCATGATATTTCCATAACAGCAAGATATGGATGATGATGGCAGGTAGCCTGGGCTAAATTTGGGTTTTTACAAACATTATTGGTGCACCCAACCACACAACAACTCTTTGGCATGTTGTAAGGTTAGTCCACTTCCTCGATCCGATGCTGTATGGCGGTTTGTTTTCCCCCAAAAGTGGGCGTGAATCTGTTCAGAGACATTCTATGACGTCGCGCCGGTTGTGAGTATAGAGACTGCTCCGTACGCTTTCGAGTCGCTCTCGCGGATGTCAAACACTGATCGATCTGCGCCGCGTCGCTTCTAGTCAAACACACCTAGTGCCGCAGGCTTATTGCCTCACTGACGTTGATGAGATTAACCCCATAGGTATCAAAATTTGGTACCGAATGACAAGACGTTTTTCGATACTAGGTGGTATCGA
Organism: Onychostoma macrolepis; assembly: GCF_012432095.1. Classification (NCBI taxonomy): domain Eukaryota; kingdom Metazoa; phylum Chordata; class Actinopteri; order Cypriniformes; family Cyprinidae; genus Onychostoma; species Onychostoma macrolepis. The sequence goes on along the minus strand of NC_081159.1, from coordinate 37,457,795 downwards.
GGCAATTCGGTCGGTGCCTAAAAAGTATTGAACTCGATACCCAGCCCTATATGCATATAATATGATGATAATGAAAGAAACTAAAACAAACACTGACCCTCCTGAGCAGATCTTATTTTACTCTATGCAACAAGATAAAACTTGACTATTTATCTTTCAGATCTTTAATTTGTTAGATCACTGAGTCAGACCTGATGCAACTTGTTGATGTTGCAAAGCAAAATAAAAACTGGCTCAATAAAACTCTGTTTTGATCTGATCGAATGATGATAAACTGCTGACAAAAACAGATGTATTGTTCATAATTCCCGTGGAAATCAATTCTGGTGAGATTTTAATAAAGTTGCACGCAGGATCGGCATGAATGGCATATAATGTGTCTAAATGAAAGAACAAAATCTGTTACACTGACATTTCTTTTGACATAGACAAATGCTTTCCGTTTACATTTTCTTACAGTATTTAAAGACATGCTGTGTATTTAATACATTCTGTGACATGTTGTCAATTACCACTGAAACGCATTTCTCGTCTCTCAGTTATATTGTGTTTACAGTAAGACATTTACAATGAAGGTCTATGGAGCAAATGTTATGGAGGCATTGTGAAGCTTGTACTTTTGTTATTTTAATTCTTGTAAGCAGAATGTTTTTTTTTTTGAGCTATAAATTGCAGACTTTTCTAGGCCAAAGATCACTTATGATGTTATTTCTCTCTGTAATGTTTGTTCCTTGTTGACTATACTGTACGAATAGCTATGCCATGTGTGTTTGATATCTTGCCCGTATTTATAATTGTTATGTAGTCATGAGTGTTGCATGTACAAGACTAGTAAGCTATTCTGTCACACTCGCCTCAAGCCAACTTCTAAAATTCTGGTGGCGTTCGTTTATAAATTGTGTGTGTGTATATATATATAAATAAAAGTGTGTGCTTGCTTAAAAAATGTCTTAATTTCCATTCACCAATAAGTTTGTGAATCACCCATAACAATGAACTGATAGAGCAGAAATCAATCAATCAATCAATCAATCAACCAAATATAGAGAAACGTAGCATTCCATCAGTTGCTCACCAATGGATCCACTGCAGTGAAAGGGTGCCATCAAAATGAGAGCCCAAATAGCATTATTAGTATGGATTTCTCCAGTCAAAGTGTTGTCTTGTCTGAATCAGGGGAGAAATCTGCACAGATCAAGCACTGTTTACAAGCCAAAACAGAACAAAATAGCTGTATTTTAATGTGAGAGGACAACAGGATTATTATGGATTATGGACCTATTTGAAGTTAAAAACTGGAACGGAAGAGGACTGGACACAACAGCTTAGTACAAGCAAAGGGGTTTATTTTAAGCACAGAGAGTTCAGGTGATGAATCCAAGCAATAATACGGTGAGTAGAAATGATGGGGAGACGTGCTTGAGCTTGGATGAGTGGTTTATCTTTGTATCTGATCGTTTTAGGAACTGGAGCGGACATGGGAGGAAGCACACACCTCAGTCTTGCGGAGCCTGGGAAAGACGGGAGAACTGGAGACACAGGAGGGACGAGGAGTCACTAGGAGGAACACGGGGTAAGTATTCAATGCAGCTGGGGTAAGTATTCAATGCAGCTATAGTAAGTCAGAGAGTCCTCAACATATGAATGAGATCGGAAAGTGAAGGTGTCTGAGGTGTGTGCCTATATGCTGCTGCTGATGAGGTGCTAGATTGAAGACAGGTGTGCAGTATACAGGTGACAGGGATCATTGTGATTGGGTGGTGACGGAGCCAGGCTGATCTGTGACAAAAACGTCTTGATGATGGATTTGTTTCTTACAAACATGCAACTTTTGGCTTCACAAGACGTTAGCTGATGGACTGGAGTGATGTGGATTACTTGTGGATTATTCCGATGTTTTTAATCAGCTGTTTGGACTGAATTCTGACGGCACCCATTCACTGCAGAGGATATATTGGTGAGCAAGTGATGTAATTCTACATTCCTCCAAACCTGATGAAAAACAAAACATGTACAGCTTGGATGGCCAGAATGTGAGGATTTTTATTTATTTATTTATTTTTCATAAATGAGATTTGAGAGCTATAACAGAGAGGAAGATTTTCAGTGAATAACAACTGATCTGATCCTCGCACAACCTTATTGCATGACTTCAGAAGATCAAGAATATATTATAGAGTTGTACACTTCCCTTTTATGGTGAATTAAGTTATAGAATATTCCGAAGCCAGAATATTCCTTCACCTTTCTCATCCAGTCCTCAAGTGCCCTGTCCTGTTCATTACATCATACTGCAACGTTACCGCTAATACATCTGCAATTTATTAACACTTCACTCATAAAATCCTGGATCCACAGTGTACGGCGCATTAATAACTCATTACATCTCAGCTGGCGTGTGACCAACCGGAGGAGGATTTGTGCTGCCCCTGCGCTAAAGTGATCGCTTCATTGTCTCATGCAGCTCGTTAGGGCCATACCGAGCATTATTAAAGAGATTTGCAGCCTGCGTTTTAAATAGTGAAGGCTCATTTTTACAATATTTAATGATGTATCAGGAGACCAGAGAAGCCATTACTCCACTGTAAGTGTGTGTGAGCCCAGAGGAATCACCCAGATGCTCCTCAAATGTGTTTTTATATGGCGATAACCAACATTGAGTCTAATGACTTTATTCTGATAAATCACTCAGATCTGAAGCAGATCAGATCTAGCGGTGAATTTTGCACCACCTTTTCTTCTTCCAAACAAATGAAAATTTGCTTTATCATAATAATTTCAGAAATATTGTTCAAGTTCACCTATCTTCGAACCGCCTCGCTCAACATGAAAGCTTCACGTGGACAAAAAGAGTTGAGAAAAGCAGGAGTGTGCACATTGTACGGCTGCTTTTGTGTAGAAATCATGTGTTTCTGTGTTAGAGGAAGGGCAACATTGACACAGACCTCTGAATGAACGTGAATAGGGTTCCTGTTCTGAAAGCTTCCCTTAATGGCTCTCTTGTTCAATACCACAACATAGCAAGGGATAAAGCACAGCTCTGCCATTATTGGAGAAATTCAGAATTGGAGGACCATGTTCACAAGAAAATTACACTTCCTCCATGAAAGAAGGATGCTTTCTACACCCTATGCCCTCCTGATGGTTAAGTGCTGACCAACTCTGTGTTCTTTATCATACAACAACATCACTGTAGTCCAACACTGAAGAGTATTACCATGAACTGCAACACTTAAGTACATCTTTAATTAAACTTATCATGTAATTTCATCATTACTTTTATTATCTATGAAATGCAATATGAAATTTGTTTGTCATGTGTTTAAATAGTTGCAATTACACCTTTATAATGGTGTTGCAATTGCAGTACATTTAAAATTTTAAATATATAAAATTGTATTTTATTTGACCTTCTTTGACTGTTTTTTTTTTCATTGTTTTCAAGATCTTGTCAGTAATGACTCATATGCACCAAAACATGTTATGTACAGTATGACTGGACATACTCCAATCATACTCTACATAGTGTGATTACCCCTCCCCCTTTTTAAAGTTGATAGACCTGCCTTAACAATGCACAATGGTCAGTTCAGCTGCAATGTATAATTCACATGTAGCGCTTTTTGCTGTTCGTGACCCTTCAGAACAGAACGGTCATGAAGCACTGCCTTACGCTGGCCAATAAACCATGAAAGGCTGATTAATTAAACTCAATTAAACTCAGTAATAGATGCAGATCTGTCTTCAGGTCTTGACAGTGGGATGCTCAGGGAAGCACGGCGTGTGAAGCACCATTGACAAGCCCCAACCTCTCCACTAATTTTACTAATTTATCCTCATTCTTTAAATGCAGCCGTGAGGCAGCTAAGCCTTTGGATCTCTCCACTAAAGGGCTGGGGTTAGAATAGCGGGTCTCCATTAAAGCATTTTACATATCCACTGATCCTTAATTTGATCTCCGCCTTGAGGCTGAACTCTGCGCTCGGTCTCTCGCTAGTGTTACGCTTGTAATTGACAGGCAGATAATGAGAGAGTCTGGCCTGTGGGAGAGCGCTGAATGTTTTACGCTGATTTGTGCTTTATCTGATGAGTTTTGCCTCGTGTCATTCAGCAACTCTTGTTCTTATTGCTGTAAATCACAGCGATTGCTCAACTCTGCGGTGATGATGCGGGTTTCGAAACTCATGTGACACGTTTCACTTCTCATCGAATTCACTGTTGCATTTTAAATTTGAGGTTTGAGCAGATGAGTTATGAGTAGGGCTTATTTGTTAATCAAAATAAAGCTGAAATGAACAAAGTCACAAAGACTGGAATGTAATTTAAAAAAAAAAAAAAAAGCTCTGCATGTTTCAGGTAAGGGAAAATACCTGAGGGATATAACACCTCCGCTGCACGTCGGGTGGTTCTTCGCCTCCACGTCGTGCATTCAAATACTTTAATGCACAGCTAGCCATTGATTATCCCGTTTATGCCATGGTCATTTCCCAGCATTCACATATTAAAGATGTTAATAATATTTGCGCTGCAATATTTGACCGGAACGATAAAAATGATGGTTATTTTCGTCTGTATTACTATTCAACTGTAACTGTATGTTACTATGGTTACCAATGTTTATAGGAAGCGCATTAATATGGAACGTGATTAAACTGACCTGGAACTACCTGTGCAGTTCAACGAATTTAAACAACACCTGCCAGCCAATCAGAATTGAGTATTCAGACAGACCATGGCATAAAATGAAATGCGGCACTGTGTTCAACTTCACGTGAGCGGCTCATGATCCAGTGTTTTCAGTCTCTCAGTTCATGGTCAATGACCTACATTTGAATATGAGTGGCTTTAACATGAATTTGGGAACGCAACATGTGGCAACCATCTTCAGAAACTGGTAATGAGAAGCTTATTGTTAAAAGTCCCTGTGGTTTTCTATCAAAATAAAAGTTTATTGGTTTAACATTTGAAAATGAAGAAATTAAGACAGCCATAAATATCAGTAACATAATTTTAAACATGTGCTTTGAAATAAAATAATGATTATGGTATTTATCGTAAATAAAATATATATATATATATATATATATATATATATATATATATATATATGAAGAGTTAAGATGCAAAAGCCTCTAAGTGCCATCTGAAAGTTTCATCTAAAATGAAAAAAAAAAAACCCACAACCAATCTCCTGAAAAATGCACCAAAATAAGTTTAAATCTTGTATTTTGCAAATACGATACAGAATCTCTAACCTCAACCTTCATCTTCCCACTCTATTAATTCCATAATTACTTAATGTTGTTACATTAAGTATTAAAACAAGTCCAGCGACGCTTATAATAACTAGATCTGGCAAGATGGCGGAGCGGAGTGGAGGCTGCACTTGCACCAAGCTCTTTCACTCCTGCGTTTCAGCCACATTCATTTATTCAGCAACATGATTTTAAATAATTTTTCATATGTTTTCAAATTTTATTTTTGAACATGAAACATACGGAGGTCTGGACCTCATAGCTGGCTATGGGCCTGGATGTGTAAAGTGAATGAGTGTAAACTATATCCTATATGAATGAAATGAGCGCAAGCCGCGTTGGAGTCTATGCGCGTCTCTCAGAAATCTGAGCTTTGTCTGGAGTTATATCAACTCGACAAAAAAAAGCGGTCCTAACTTCAAACCTTTTCGAAATCTAACTGTAAATACGCATTACATTAGCCCTTTTCGTGAATGGCATTACATTTAATTATACAAGACGAAGAAAAAAAAAAAAAAAACTTGTAAATGATCACAGACTCCCGCAACACATGATCTTAGTTACTTAAAGTTCAAGCGAGCTTTATTGTCATTCTGCTATGAGTAGGCTACTGAACACTTTTTTTTACATTTCTATTTCAGTTATTAAATTTTTTTTTTTTTTTTAAGCTTATTTTTTTTCTACTAGTGCTCTTATTTAAGATTGTGGATGCTTGTCTCTTGTCAAATTTGTACACAAAGTTTCATTGGAAAATAAGAAGAATAAAGTTATTTTTCTTTTTTGATAAAGTTTTAAATAGAAGGTATTTACAAAGTTATAATTTTAATAAAAAAATAATACTTGTTTTAGTTATACAAGGCATATTTGTTAAATGAAAACTACGAATCGAACAGATTTGCATTTGCATGAATGAATGAATGAATGAATGAATGAGGCATTTATATAGCGATTTTATTGTGCATTGCAATACACCGAAAGCACTTTACAATCGTGATCTTCACGTAATTTGACGAACTTCCTGTTTAAGCCACACCCACTTCCGAATCTATCCAAATACAGATACAAATAATTTTGAGATTGTCACAGATACAGATACAAATAATGGCTCCGCTGCACACAGTTTTTGTTTAGTTTTTATAGACTTTTGGGTATATCTGGCCACGCCCCTTTTCTAAATGACCCTGTTATAGCTAACCAAAGGACAAAATTCTAATTTTTGAATTTTTTTTTTGATAATTATTGATCTAGAGAGTCCAGAGAATTGCGCTGCAGCAGTTTGATCGATATTGAGCGAAAAACCTAGGACTAGTTCGCAAAAGTATGTTTTTAACATAATTGAAAATATTTAATGAAAAATTTGATTGACAGCAATGGTTCTTGAGGCAAAGTTGCTCATTATGATATGAGGCAAAGTTGCTCATTATCTATCAAATGATACGCATATTGTGAGGATGTGTGAAACACCACGTGATTACAGAGCCATAAAACTTGTTAGTACCAACTAGTGGCAAATTTGTTTAAAAATTCTTATAGACCTTTAGGGCCATGAGTCGAACATGCCCACCGAGTTTCGTTCCGATCAACCTCCGGTAACCTTGTGTAATAGGTTCTCAAACTTAATTGACCAATGGTGGCCATGTTTTTTGATACGCCAATGTCCTCATAGATTCTTATGGCACATTGGACAACGACACTGCATACCAATTTTCAAGTTGATCGGTCCAACGGTTTCCTAGTTATAGTTTTTTTGATCTTATAGCGCCACCAAATGGCAGATATGCTATATTTTTCCAAAGATTGAGCTCATACACATGTGTACCAAGTTTGGTGAAGATATCTCATTTCGTTCCCTTTTTCGCAAAATTGCCACTTTCGAACGTTTTGGCGCCCCATTGCGACAGTGGGTCAAAATTTCAACATTTTTTTATAATTATTGATATTCACGGTCCAGAGAATATTTCTGCAGTGGTTTGGTTCTGATCGGGCAAAAAAACCTAGGACTAGTTTGCAAAAGTAGGTTTTGGACATAATACAAATATGCTTTAAAACGAGACCTCCAGGACCCAAAAATACAGGGGAATGGGAATGGCCATTATTTGCCTGGATTCCAAAAATGTTTAGAGTCTACGATAAGCAGTTTAGGAGTTATGAGCACTTTTGCGGTTTTGATCGCTGTAGCGCCCCCTATGGGCCAATTGGGGTGAGTCTTTGGATCTGAGTAGCGAGCAATACTACTACAATCTGACCAACTTTCACCTCTCTAGGCCTTATGGTTTAGGCTGCACGATCAGTTTTAGTGGAGAAGAAGAATAATAAAAAAATTCTAACAATTACAATAGATAACGCCGGATTGCTTTCTGCAATATAACGTTATGGCGTTCGGGTTGTGAAACGCACCTGCTATGTTCCAACGGTTAGTTCAAACTGTTCTAGCTGGAGTAACTAACTGTAATGCGTACTTAGATGATTTGGTGATCTTTTCCAACGAGTGGACAGAACACCTGTCATTATTACACACCGTATTTGAACGTTTGGAGAGTGATTCTCTAACACTCAATCTAGCAAAATGTGTGTTTGGTCAAGCTACTGTCATTTATCTATGTAAACAGGTAAAGGGACAGGTAAAGCCAGTGAAAGCAAAAGTTGTGGCTATTACCAAATTTTCTGTACCTGTAACACGACGAGAGCCAAGACGGTTTATAGGTATGGTGGGATATTACTGAAATGTTTATAAGAATTTTTCCACCATAGTAACTCTTCTCACTAATCTTCTTAGTTCCAAACGAACTTTCCGGTAACACTTTATTTTGATAGTTCACTTCAGACATTCTACTAACAGTAAGTAACTTTGCAACTACATGTCAACTAGCAGTCATTCGATTATTAGTAGACTATCTGCTTAATAACCTCTAACACTTTATTTTGATGGGTCCACAACATACAACATACTGACTATGAGAAACTTTGCAAGTATATGTCAACTTATTCTACTAAACCTACCCTTACAGTCTACTCAGAGTTAGTAGATACAGTATGTAGTTGCAAATTAATGAGAATTAGTTGACATGTAGTTACAAAGTTACTTATAGTTAGTAGAATGTCTAAAGTGGACTATCAAAATAAAGTGTAACCAACTTTCCTATGGACAGTGCCAAATTGCATTTGAAAATTTTAAAGCTTTGTTGTGTAACAGTCTAGTCGTGGCGGCACCACAGTTTGAGCATCCTTTTAAGTTAACTAGTATTAACATCCCGTGGTAACTAGGAATTACAGAAGCTTCATTCTGGATCCAATCCTTAAATAATCTGAGATGACCAAACACCTGAGAAGAGATGATGCCAACCCCTCAGAGGATGCCAACCCTCAGACAATATACAGAATTACCAAATTTTGCCATAAGTAAAATATATTATAGAATATAATATATATATATATAAAATAAATATATTGTAGAAACTTAATTTCCTGTAAAGCTGCTTTGCAACGATTTGTATCGTAAAAAGCGCTATACAAATAAACTTGAATTGAAACTTAAATTGAATTAAGTTGGAGATTGATACGAGCATGTTGGGTGCTGGAGCAGTTTTGCTTCAGGAGGGTGAGGATGGCGTGGACCATCCGGTGTGTTTTTTTTCTTTTGCAAGTTTAACAAACATCAAGCAAACTATTCTATGATCGAAAAGGAAACCTTGGCGCTGTTGTTAGCCTTACAGTTCTTTGAAGTCTACTTAGGTTCTTATAACCTGCCTACTGTTGTGTACACGGATCATAAACCCGTTGTTTTTCCCTCTCATATGTATAATGTTCAACGACTTATTATAACCTGGAAATTCATCATAAAAAGGGGTCTGAGAATTTCCTTGCTGATGCTCTCTCCAGAGTTTGATGGGTGCGTTATTTATTTGGTTGTAGGTCTACTCATTTTTTTTATTCTAATTTTATTTTATTTATTTTTTTACAATCGATATGTTTGTTCTTAAATGTGGGGGTGTTACATCCTTGTACGATGTTGAGTTGAGGTTAAGGGATTTTTCTTCTCTTTGCTGCTCTCTGTCTTGTTTTTAATTTCATAGGTCACGTACTGAATGGTTTTCTCGGCTGTCAATCATTTGAGACGAGCGGATTGAGTGTGCTGAAGTAAGTGGGATGAGCTCCAACGCACGGACAAAGCTATATAAGGGAAATGCTGGAGTTTTGCAGTAGTGGCAGCTGGCCTTTATGTGAACTTGAGCTGTGTTTTTTTTTTTTTTTTCTGTTGTATTTCTTTTCTCCCATTTTATTATTTTATTTTGAGTTAGTTTTGGTTAGTGTGCTCTGTCTGCCATGTAAAATCAGTAACATGCTCTTTTGTAATTCCTCATTTTGGGAATGCTGAGAGTTTTAAAGTTGTGATTGAACGGGATGGAGGAGAAGGGTTAGGTAAGCTCTGTCACGTGATATACATGACACACATTTAGGTGTAAATGTATACACTAGGTTTACAGATTTGTGCCACCCACTGCAATTTTATTTTGGTAGACAGTGTAGTTAAGATATGACGTTGAAGACTTTATCTTTCTACATTTTATTTTGTGTTAGCTAGGTTTAGTTGTAAATGGATTAGAAAGATTCCTTATGCTTTTTTTTTTTTACTTTTCTTTTATTTGGCACGGTCCCATCCCTTTGTCCTCCCCCAGTTTCTAAGTATGGCAAACTTTCCGATGTTTGGCTGAAACTATTCTTTTCCTTCTTGTTTGTAAATAATTTTCTTTAGAATATTTTTTCCTGTAAATATCTGTTGGACACAGCCTGCTTAAAATAAACACAAGCTCACTTGTTCTTGTAGTCTCCCATTTCTCTTATTCACTTTTTCCCAGTGTTTTAATGGTGACAATAGTTATGACTGGATTAATGTTGACCTTCTTAGCCCCAACCTTTAATAGCTAAAGAAGGGACGTAACAAATAATAAAAATAAAGTGCCTGTTTTACTGTCATATATAATTTTCATATCACACACACACACACACACGTTTGTTTTTGTGAAAAGTGGGGACATCCCATAGGCGTAATGCTTTTTATACTGTACAAACTGTGCTATTGCCCTACACCAACCCTACACCAACCCTACCCCTTACAGGAAACTTTGTGCTATTTCAGATTTTCAATACACTCCATTCTGTGTGATTTATAAGCGTTTTGAAAAGTGGGGACATGGGGTAATGTCCTGAAAAGTTACCTTCTCCTTGTAATACCTGTTATATACTTGTCATTATTCAAATTTATGTCCTCATTTGTCACAAAACACACACACACACACACACACATGTTGTGTTTCCATATATGATGGGGACATTCAATAGACGTAATGGTTTTTATACTGTAAAATGGTTTATACTGTATTTTCTATCACCCTACACCTAAACCGACCCTCTCAGGAAACATTCTGCATTTTTAGATTTTCAAAAAAAAAAAAAAAAACTTCATTCTGTATGATTTTAGCTTGTTTCCTCATGGGGAGCTAAAAGATGTCCCCATAAGGTCAAAATTTACTGGTATTACTATCCTTGTGGGGACAATTCTTCCCCATAATGTGATAAATACCAGGTACACACACATACACACAATTATATATTTCTAATTATATGTTTATTTTATATTTATAATATATAATATAATAGATTATATATTATTTAAAAAATAAAATAAATAAATATATATATATATATATGTGTGTGTGTGTGTATTATATAATATTCATTTATTAATAATAATTAATACTCATTATTATTATTATTATTATAAGCCATATAATCACAAAATTTTGGCCAAATTGTGCAGCCCTGCAAACATCTCAGCAAACCTGCAATCTTTTTAAGACATTGCATATTAAATTGTAATACAATGTTGTTTTTTTTGTTGTTGTTAAAAATAATTTGTCAAAATAATTAATAAATAATAATAAAAAAAAAAATACAATTAACATTTTTTCCGCCCGCAAAACACAGATGACCTAGATATGAGTGCAACAGGCGACTGCAAGAAGACAAATGAATAACAGTTAAAATTTTGGTCTGTTCTTCACACAAAGCATTATATGAGTTCAAAGGACGTGTAATGTAGCCCTTTGGCGTTTGACACATGTAGCTATTAGTGTCAGCTACTCAACTGGTTTGTGTTTTTGTATTCATAGATGTGTCTGGAGCATCCAGCACATGTATCGCTGTACACTCACCGCGTGAAGCAGCAAACAGACCATTAATGTAGAGGAACAAACGATCGCAGATGGTCCCTCAACGAGCCCCTCCAGACTCTCAGCGCAGCATCTGTTGACTCCTCACAGAGAATGACTAAAGCGTCCGCAACTTCTGTCTGATCTCACACTCAGACTGCAAACGCCTGCATTTCTGTGTGCAGTCAAACCGACCTGCTGAATCCATTCAGGAGAGATGCTGAACACATGCATGAATTCCACGTATTGTCACCATGGCTTTAATCCTCATATATATTCCACAAGTTGATGTGAAATGGCAGCTAAAATAAAATATAATTTATATTTCATAACAAAAGCACAAATGCATGGAGAAAAAAGAAAGGAGAAAAAATATCTGGAAATTAAGAGTTATTTTATGTGTGTGTGTGTGTGTGTGTTTTAGTAAAACGAAACAGATGTGTTTAATGCTATTGTGTTTGACATTTAAAAGAGTTTCTGTTGGTTCTAGTTGTGTTTGGCTACATGGTCATGTACACTACACTGTCCATATGATCAAGGATAGCACTAATGCCAGTGACAAGTAGTATCTGACATGTAACTTATTTAACATGTAAATTTAATGAACATGTAGCATGTGCTATATGCTAGCTGTTAATACGAACTGAAATAAATAAGAGTAGTTGGTTTTAGGGCCAGTTGGAGCAACTCAATATTTAAGAGTAATCAAACATTTGTGTGTTTTGCTACAACTTTCTCAAATATATCTTATTTATCTCAGTGTAGTTTGTTGGTTAAAATTGTTTTTTTTTTTTCTTTTGAGTGTAGTCTTACCAAATGTAATATGTTATACCCGTGTCATTAAATTTGTGTCCTCATATGTCCCAAACACACACACACACAGTATGATTTATAACCTTTTGTACCCATGGGGACCTCAATTTAGGTCCCTACCGTGACACGAGTCCCCATGAGTCTGTGTGTATACAGGTTTAAGTCCCCACTAGGATATATAAACCTGTACACACACACACACTTTAAATTTCTAATGGAAATGTAGCAAAAGTGCTGTGAGTATTTACTTATTATTATAATTTTTTTTTTTAAATGTAGCTGCTGATGGTCTCTTCTCTATGTTTTTGTATTTTATTTTATTTTTTTCCATTATAGGAAGGTCATGGAAACACAATAATTGATTTCACTCTTTTTTTTTTTTTTTTCAAGGTTGGAGAAAACTGAAATGCATAAATAATAATTGCTATGGCCTCCATATCCATATTTTCTTACATCCCAAAATGCTTTGTGCTAATTATGTGAGTAACGTCCGTCACATTGTCAACAAGCCAAGACTGTGAATGAGCTTTAAAGGCTTCAGTGAGAAATAATAAGCTTTCGAGAAAACACATCAATACATCATATACACAAAATACATGATATACATGAAATCTAGTGCAAAATGAGGTAACATTATTCACCTCACTGCTTGAGCACTGAAGGTCAGTAGAAAACTTCTACTAATAACATACAGTAAGTACGTCATAATTTCAGTGTCTTTTCAGTGCAAACAACACAAAAAATGCTGCAAATATTGATGTGTTTTTTGAGTAAAGCCACAGCAAATTCAGTAATCTTAGGTCGCACAAATCTGAAAAATGTCCCCTGAAATCCTGGTGGGACTGGCTATATATATGCATTTCAACTATATTTCTAAACGGCTATCACACATCAGTGGTTAATGATGACACTTCACACATGTTCTCTAACCCGACATGACAGCGATCCGGTTAAGGTCAGAAGGCTGTCAGCATCTCACACAGAGACGTCACTTCTATATTTATTAACTGAAAGAAAGCCTTTCAGGTCAGTCATTGTACGACACACACGTTTACGCAGCCATTACTGTCGCAGACGGTTATGAATCATCTGTTACATTAATTAGCCGAGGTCACTCACATCTCCTCAACAGCTGTCAAAACATGTTCGTTTAATGCCTGCCTTCAAACTATTTTAAATTTGAGGTGAAAAAAATCCTCTATTTATATTGGAGAAGGGAATCTCAATGAAACTACACATTCATACTAAAGATATGATGCTATTTGTCCTATATGTTTCTTTGTGACTACATTAGCAATACAACAGGAGTACCTTAATGCATAAATATGTATGCTTTGAATTGATTTTATAGTACAAGTGCAGATCCTTCATTTGAACTACACTGTTGGTATAAATGCAATTCCCATCATTAGAATGTGACTCAAACGGCAATATGTAAAATTAACTCAGCTCTGGACCAGCACATGTAGATGGGCAGCCGCAAAACAACCATGTCATAACCCTTTACGTGGCCTTTTACTTGCTTAAAAAAGACTACCCAGGTGAAAAACCAGTACACTTCCATAATGTACTTAAAGTGCTCTATTATCATGCACTAATTTTGTACTTAATATACTAAAAATGATCCTTAAGTACTTCTTAAGGTCAACTTAAGATCATCTAAGTGTACTGAACTGTGCTATTTTGAGACACCATGAATATGAACTAAAATGCATTTTTACTATCTCTGTATTTAAAAAAAATGTATTTATCTACCATTGTAGTACACTTGAGTGTACTAGTGTATGCAAGATGGGTTCAGGTGTATTACAAGTTGTAACTAAATACATTTTTAAAATACAAAGATAGTATGTTAAAAGTGCATTTTAGTTCATATTCATGGTGTCTCAAAATAGCACATTTGAGTACACTTAGATGATCTTAAGTTGACCTTAATAAGTACTAAAGGATAATTTTTAGTATATTAAGTACAAAATTAGTGTGCAAAAATAGAGCACTTTAAGTACATTATGGAAGTGCACTTATTTTTCACCTGGGATAGCTATAAATGCTCATTCAAACGACAGAATGCATGTAGTAGATCGCGTGCGATAGGTTTTTCATCATGTTTTGATCATTTTATAATCAAATATGATACAGCAGGCTTTATAGGGTTAATGCGAGGAGTAGGGGTGTCCCCGACTAAGGATTTTCATAGTCAAATCGGAATTTTACAGGGAAACACACAGGGAAAATGTGTTTAACGGACGCCTCGCAGATAATGTTTTATGTTTTGATTAAAAGATAGCATTAAACGTCAGCGAAATGCCCCGAATGAACGTGTCTGTGCGGCTCTGAATGAACTCCTTTTGTGGAGGCGTTCTTCACGCAACAACGTGCAGAAACACGGCAACTAACGGCTTTACTGCTGCATAAATCAACCAAATGCATCTTATACGAGATAAATAATATATACACGATATATATAAACTGGCTGAAATGTTTTGAAATCACTTGTACCCTAAATGATCGAAAAAATCCTTTCACTCTGTCTGTGTCAGTTTGAGTTAAAGATTTAAATCCCCACCACCAAGATGGAGACACCCCCGCTGCAGACTGTAGCGCGGTGACGTCAGGTATCTACGTCAGGTATATGTTTACCGCGCATGCGCAAAGTGACGTATGGTATGTCTATGACACGCATGCGCATTGCGTGTGTAATTTGCATTACGTGGTGACGGTAGGTGTTTTTGCGTCGTGCGTGACGTAACACGTCATAAAAACGCATGCGCATACTTAACAGAATACTCTAATAAAATGTAAAAGTATTAAGAACCCTAAGGTGGAAAAAAAATAAAACAATAAAATGTAATACAGCACATATCCATGATTTTAACCATGTCTCATCTCAGGTAAAATGATACGGAATTACAGAGTTTATTCTGTAATATCTGTGTAGTATTTTATTTACAATTTATTAACATTCTGTTGCACTTTACTTCACTGTGTATATTGTAATATTACCCTTTAACGGCGCCTTATATATTTCTTATTAGGCTAGTCAACATTACAAAAGATGACATCACTCGTCAGCTCTAGTGGCGCAGATGGTAAAACGCGTGATTTTCACATTTTGACGCGATCGACTCAGGTTCGAATCCGAAATTTATCTTTTCAAATTTCAAATCACATCAAAAAAGCATTTATTTTCAATAAAAAATAAGGAAATAATCAAAAAGTTGTGAGGGAGGGCTTTATTGTCCCAATAAGGTGATATCCATTTAATAATTTGAATTAAAATTATAATTTACACTCAATACGTTATTATTGCATAACGTTAATGTTTTATAATGTACTACAATACTGAGGTACAGGTAATTACCACTGTTTGCAATAAGTAGTTTAAATAGCAGAAAATCCTGCTATTACTTAGTGCAAATAGCTGCTGCCTTTCTTATTTTAATCTGTCCTCTGTCATGGTTCTTGTTTATTTATTTATTTTGGATAATTTTGGACATTTTCCTTTTGCATTGGCAATTCTGCATGTGAAATATTTAAGCCAATAAAGTAGTTTTAAATTCAATTGACTACATACAGTATATTTTCAGTGTCTGCATCCCATTTTATGCATGGTGCCTCCAAAAAAACCAAACTGATAACAGTGATCTTTTTTTTAATTATTATTTCAAAGAACAAAACAGAAAGTATAATTGTATATACAAATATAGATTAAGACTATAGACTATAAACATGACACAGGAGAAAGAAAAAAAAATTGCATCTGCTCATTCTGAAATTCACCTCCATCACTGATAAAACAATCAACCGAGCAGTAGCCCTCAAATTCTTTGAATGAATAAAACCCACACAGGACTCCCCTCCTGCCATTCTCGACATACCTAGGTGTGCAGTCTTTAAATACAGTATCTCACTGCACCGTAGGCACTGGTCTGTGAATACGACACCCGGCACTCCTGTCTGTATTGTGCAGAAAATGCACTCCAGTTCATGACACCTAATTTACATAAAATAACAAACAATATTAAATCATTTTGAGGAAAGGCAAAAGAGCCATACAAGGAAAATATTTTAAATGTATTTTTAAATATTATAGGATGGTGTTAGAAAAAGAGTGTTGTTTGCTTTGTCTGTAAAGTACCTAAGAGATTTAATTTATAATCATCATTAACCAACTAAATTAAAAAAGTTTGTCAAGTCAAAATTTAGGTTGGCTTGGCTTGAGAAAGCATAGCCTGAAACAATTTGAAAGTTTTACAGTTGAGGGCAATACAGTCTATCAGGAAAAAAACAGATAGTTGAGATGAGACAGACAGAAAGATGAGAAGAGAGACAGACACTCAAATACTTTTTACAGTATTCACTACATGTTAAGGAGTTAAAGAACTATCTGTCTATGAAGTGAGCCTCTTCTCTGAATTTCGTCTCACTGATAATGTCCCTAAAAAGTCATATGAACATGAAGGTAAATTTAAGAGGTAACACTTTACAATAAGGTGTCATTTGTTAACACTAGTTAATGTATTAATTAACATGAACTAACAATGAACAATACATTTGTTACAGTATCTATTAATTTTTGATAATGTTAATGCAAAAGATGACAAATATGAGAAACATACATACATACATACACACACACACACACACACACACACACACATATATATATAAATGTATGTATGTATGTATGTATGTATGTATTTATTTATTTGCAATGCATGCAATTCATTACTTTATTAATATAAGTATTTCTGCTCTATTTTAATACATCTTTAAAGGCTAATTTTAGGCGAAATAAGACTTTTAAAGACCAGCAGCAGAATCCCTGTCACGTCGAATACTAACACATATCATAAAACATGTCATAAATGTTTGAAATCGCACACATTTGCAATGACACTCTCTGTGATTAAGACCAAAGCATCCTTACAATTAAAAGCCAACACAAACGCACATTTTTAAGAAAACAAAAGTAAGTAAATGTTCTGGAAGTGAATGAACCATTATTGAACCTGCGTATTTACGGTAAATACATAGGTAACGTAGGTACGTGACGTCACCGCGCTACTGCGCCTGCGTTATATAGATATACCATACGTCACTTTGCGCATGCGCGGTAAACACATACGTGACGTAGGTACCTGACGTCACCGCGCTACAGTCTGCAGCGAGGAGTACTTGCCAAGATGCGCCTCTGTCGGTCAAGGATTATGGAAAGTGAAATTTAAATCTATAGGGCTAGTTGGATTATTCACGCACGTTAAGATATTTATTTAAAGCTTCTTTCTTTTCAGTTTCTTACTTACAGCATTATCTTAATAGGCTGTATATTAACTTATTGGGAGAAAACCGGTAGTTCTATGTGAAATCAGACATTGAGCACCCCCATATAGCCAAAATGGCATGATCATAACACCCAGCGAATATTCGACTGTGAGATTGGGAGTCGAATCAGGCTCCTTCTATCGAAGCATCGAATTTTCGGCTATTCAGGGTCACCCCTATAGTGAGGAGTATCCATTTGTGTTGCCACAGAGAGTTATATGTATAATAAACAAACATTTAGGCCTCCTAGATAAATCTGTGATGTTTTTTCCCCCTATGTGGATGGTTTGTATATGTTTGATTTGAACTGCTCTTTGAATTGTAATGTTGTAATGGTTTCCATAAGCAAACATGGCATTGAGGTTTCGCAGCAAAATATGGTGAACACCACTTAAAGGTGCAATAGGTGATTGTCTTCAGAAACATTTTTTTAAATGTTGGTTGAAAGTCTCTTCACATCTCAATAGCAATCATTAAGTTAAGTGGTCTAAATGTATTTATCTGTATTTATATATACTGTGGAAGGCATAGGACCAAGAAATGTTCGTCCAATCAAAACACTCATTCCGAGTCATCAGCGCGTTCACGCATGCTGTGCAGACAGCAAGAATGGCAGGCAAACATCAACAACCTGATCTTCCTTCCAGGTATTGTAGTACTTTTAATAACTGTACTATAAAGTTTTCTCACCGGTGAATGACACATGATGTATTGTAGTAATGTTGTCTCTGATTGTCTGATTGCAGTAAACAAAACCGTGTGTCTCTGCCATTCATTCATTCACACAGAGACTCGCAGAACATGTAGCATTCATATTTTAATCGACTTTTGCGGATTAATATTTACAGATACTAGTCCATATCATGATTTGATTTAAGTGTAATGATCTACTTTTTATTAATTCATCCAAACTTTGACAAATTCCATGACATTCCATGTTAAACTGTAAATTCCATTTTTATAACTGGATACCGCGATTCTGTCCACGTTTTCTGCATCGCGGAAATCATGGGGCCGTACGCGTCAAGAACCGGGTTGACCGGGTACTCTGTAAAAACCTGGTAACGTGACGTTTTCATTTTTTCATTAACCTGTACCAAGAACATGTGCCCAGAACAATTAACACTCTTAAGCAACACTAAAACTTTGTCTTTAGTCCTTAATGGAAGTTAAGCCTTTGTGTATGGTAGGGGTTAGTCCACCTATTCACTGTCCAGTCAGACATAATTCTAGGGACTCGTCTTTAACTCCGTGCATATGACCAGACCCTGGTTTGCAGCAGTGGGCAGGGTTGCAGTATTATTCATGTCAGGTGTCATGTCATGCAAATTAGAGACAGCCCCCACGTCAATACTGTCTGGAACAATGTCAAGTGAATGTTCAGTCAAATGTTCTGGGACACTACCATCCGACTGACCAACTGAAAGTCTGTTTGAGTAGTCAGGACTAAGCCTCTGGTCAACATCAACATATCTCTCCCCATCCATCTGGGAGGAAATGTCCCCATTCAAAGGCAGAGACATTTCAACATCGTAAAAGGAACTTATTTTGGTTATGGCTGTGTGCCATGAATGAAATGGCTGTAGATTCACCACATGAAAGACGCCAGCATCTCCCCCAGTGTCAGCATTTGAAAGTATGTAATTGACACTTGACAGTTTTTTAGAGATGACAAATGGCCCAGCATATACTGGGGCCAACTTGACAGTAAAGTTTGCATCAGCAACAGATTTGGAGTGGGTCTTGACCCTGACCAAGTCACCCACAGCATAGGAGGCTGTGCAACTCTTCTGGTCATAAATAATGTTTCCTTTTTTTTAGTATGCCTCACTTACAGAGTGGCTCTGGCATGATCGTGAGCAACCTGCAGGGAAGCTCTCAATCTCTCAGGGTACAGTATGTCAGGATTGTCTACTCCCGTAGCACTTGGTTGTGTTATCAAATCAAGTGGCGTCTCCAACTCACGGCCATATAACAGCATTGCTGGAGAGTGACCAGTGCTCTCGTGGGGTGCAGTACGAAGAGCGAAAAAAGATTTGTGGAAGATACTTGTCCCACGAAGTGTGCTTGTCACCCACATATGCATGGATGACAGTCTTCAATGTGCGGTTCACTCTCTCGGTTGTGTTAGTTTGTGGGTAGTACGCCGTTGTCAACCGTTGTTCAGTACCAAGGGCAGCGATCACATGTTCGAAGAGCTTGCTTACAAATGGCGTGCCCCGATCTGAAATGAGATAAGTGGGGTGCCATGGAGGACATAGATCTCACTATGGAATTTACTTGCTGCCACCTGAGCCGTCACTGACTGCACTGCACTCACCTCCACCTACTTAGAGAAGTAGTCAACAGAGACAATCAAATATTCATTTCCATTCTGAGTATGAGGAAGCGGGCCCACAAAGTCTACTCCTGTGTATTCCCAGGGCTTTAGTGGTTTGATCGGAACCATTAGGCCTGCCGGTTTTCTTTGGCTCGGTTTAGTTAACTGGCAAACAGGGTATGAAATAACATATCTTTTTGCGTCCGCTACCATTTTTGGCCAAAAGAACCTCTGCCTCAGCCTGGCCAGCGTTTTTGTCACACCAAGATGGCCAGCAGTAGGATGGTCATGATAGTATTTGAGCACAGTGGGTCTAAGAACAGTCGGGACCAATAGCTTAAGCTACTTCAGAGGATGCAGACCACAGGTTACTTTGGGGTCCTGAAAATAAAGTAGACCATCTTGAACATGTTCCTCATCCGTGCTACCTTTTTCAAGATTTCGGATGAGATTTGCGACCACTGGGTCATCTTTCTGCAACTGCCTCAATTGCTCTCTGTCAGTGATCATGACCGAGGAGAGACTGCGCAGATCCAAACCACTTATGATGGCATGCGCCGGAAGAATGTCAATGGGGCCAGCACTATGCGGCAGTGGGTTGCGTGACAGAGCACCTGGAACATTATTCTGAACACCTGGCTTGTGGACAATGCTAAAATCAAAATCCTGTATGCACAAGGACCATCTCGCCAGTTGTCTAGAAGGGTTGGGACGATTCATCAACCACCTCAGGCTGTTGTGGTCTGTATAAATGGTATAAAAGGCCCTCAATGTAAAGCCTAAAATGTTCCAGAGCCCAAATCACTCCCAAACACTCCTTCTCGGGTGACAAAGAACGACCTTTCAGCTTTATGCAAAGTTCTACTCGTAAAAGCCACAGCAACATCTCTCCCCGAGTCATCCTTCTGCATCAGGGCTGCACCAAGGCCCAAGTCACACAGTGTGGATGAAGAATGGACATGTGAAATCTGGGAGGCACAGAATGGGTTCAGACATGAGGCAGTTTTTCCAAGTAATCCACTGAAGCCTGACAACTGTCATCCCAGTTGAATGGGGTTTCCTTTCTGGTGAGTTTAAAAAGTGGCTCTGCTTTTCCTGCATAATTTGGAATAAATCGTCTGTAATAGCCTGTGAGACCGAGAAATCCCCTCACTTGTTTCACATCCGTTGGCGCTTTGAACTCAGTGACTGCTTCCACCTTTTTCGGGTCAGGAGAAATACCTTCCTAGTATACAGGATCACACCGGAAGGTAAGTTCACTCAAGCAGAACTGACATTTATTCAGTTTGAGCGTAAGACCAGCTGACTCAAGTCTAGAAAGGACTTCTAGAAGGTCTACTAAATGCTGCTCAAAAGTTGTTGGTTCTCCTGGGGCTTGTACACGGTCAGGAATACCTCTCCAGACACGCTCTTGGTTATCTGATGAAAGAAACACAGTCTTAAACACTGTGTCCAAGATGTGACATATGAACTTAGTACTGTAAACCACTTCCTGGGCTCTTTAGCCAAGAAACGTGGTAATTCAAGCTAAATTTGAGCATCACTGAGACCCAAGGAAGTTCTATAGGCATCCACAAGCAGAAGCCAATCATCGGACTGAACTTTTCCATCATTCATAAATACTGAAGGCTCCAGTCTTGATTGATGTAGTGCTGAAGCTAGCGTTCTGGTCGCGTTGTTTAATTCTAGAGAGCTTTGAGCCAGGCTTACTACATTCTCCATCCTGGTGTGCATCTCAGCTTGAAATGATTGAGGTCCCTGTATTTGAACAGCTGGCATCTGGACATGAGGGGTAGAAGAAGCAACAGGCCTAACCTGTGGAGGTAACTGATATGAAGTAGGCATGTGCAAGTTTTGCATGCAGCGGTCAATAATACCTCTTTGTAAGTCGAGAGACTCATTCAGGCATCTCCACTTCTTTCAGTGATTCGACCTGTGTCTCCAGACAATCAGCTGACACTGGCGCTCTCTGTCTGGGTGGATACTCAAAGTGTGGAGAATGGTCAGTTAAATCCGTCATGTCATCAACACAGTGCCGCTGTTGGCCAAATGGGTGCCCTAAGCAGGATTGTAGACATAGACCACAGGGTGAGCACCCCCTGCTGGCCTCACTAACTCCTCTTCCAGCAGCACCTGGCTTTCCCCAGAGGTTTCCCATCCAGGTACTAACCAGACTCAACCCTGCTTAACTTCAGTGGTTCAACCAGTCTGTGGCTGCAGGGTGATAGGACAATAGATACTACGATAAAACCATGGTTAATTTTTGTAAGGTTTGTGATGTCCACATGTTTTTTTGTTGAAGAAATTATAGAGACTGTATCATCTATACCAAAAGGTGGCCAAAAATTAAAGATTAAGTGGATATTTGAATTAAATGTTTGGTCAATAGCCTATTAAACAAGGATTTGATTGTCCTGTAATTACAACAGCAGCAATTACTAGGCATTTGGTTCCCTTTGCAGGCATTTGTTATTCAATGAAACCATAATTATTAACCAATCATTATTACCTCATTGTTTTATATAATGAATTTTAAGTCATTTTAAAGGCTGTTGTTGCCTTAGGTCTGTTTTTATAACCACAAAAAAATATTATCTACTTCCTTGTAAATTATTATTTGAAGTAGCAAAACCCATGGTTAATTTGTGGTCACCATGGCCTCAAGAACCATGATTTTTGGTTTTATTCATGTTAAAACCATGGCTAATTTTCGTAAGGGAACATGGAAACTCAGAAAGAATATTAGATGCTTTGGTGGTGGTGAAATTAGCTATTACATCAACAACCAAAAAAGTTTCACTTTCTACCTGAAAGTGACGCAAAGGCTTCGTTTTCAACTTTTTTTTTTTTTTTTTTTTCTTCTCAGCGCTGGATTGCTGTTGTCTTTTCAAGGGCATAGACAAGTTGTCCATCAATTATGATCATTTGCATTCAGCCGCAAACATGAGGTGTGAGCGGTCGCAGGCGCGAATGTGGGAATGGTCAGTTTTTTTTTTTTGAGCAACTGGGATGGTGCCCCCCCTGAGAGTTGGTGCCCTATGCAAACTGCGTACTCTGCATATAGGGAGTGGCGGTATTGCATCAACACGTCTCCTCATTGTAATGAAATCAACTACTTCAAAACAATGACTTAGAGCAATGTCATTCAAATCAATTACACTTAAATTAATTTCCTGCACTGGAATATTAGAGTAACAAATGAAATATAAACACTTGGATAACCTTTGAAGATACCGAAAATATATGAGAAATATGGACTATCAGAAATGTCTTGAAGAGATTACAACAGTTCAATATAACCACACTTCAAACACAGAGTCCTTAAATGTCTACATTGTCCACTGCGGCTTGCTTTTTTTATTTTTATTTATTTATTTTTTTACTTAGTTATCTCTTTAATGAGCAAACTCAGTCCACACAGCTGGGAACGTTGAAGAGTTAAATCATAACACAATGACTCAAAATACAGTTCAATTCCAGGATAAATCCAGTGCAAATGTTTTCAGTTCTAAATCGATCGATTTAGGACATAGGCCTACAGTTGAATCCCCGCGAATGGATGTGGAAAACTAAGGTGAAGTCACGGCAAGTGCAGTTAAAGTTCACAAACAGTCAAGGTTCCGATTACCATAACATACCACAGTCTGAGCTGTACAGTAAATCCCATGAAGTTCGTTTCCATGTCAACAGAAATCCGCGAAAGTGTGAAGATAAATCCCTTGCATCTGCATCACAAAATGTCCGCTGCGTCGTCGGGTTGTACACTCACACGCGTTGAAATCGGCCTAGTGCAAACTCACACACTTCGGCTGGAGAGTCTCGGCGTCGTCCTTCACAAAACGGTTCTGCATCTGTGTAAACCACGTTAGGGTGTCACTTGTAACACGCTGAGTTAGGATTAATGTAAAGGATAGCTCGCCTCACTCAAGTTGCAGAAAATCAGTCGAAACTCACACGGGTCGCATTCCACATCTCGAGCTTTATTCTTCTGTCAACAGCGTCATTTATTTGAAGAAAACAACTTAAATGTAGTGATGTGATGTTCGACACCGAAAGCTTCGAAGCCTGTATCAAAAAAAAATGAAGCTGTACCAGAGCTTGATTCATTTTGCCAAAACCACGTGATCTGACGTCCGAAGCTTCGTTTTCACACACAACCACGTGACTGCTTCGCGAACCACTTGCGCAGTTTGAAGTGACTCACTTCTTTGATAAGAATTAATCAATATATGAATAAATATTTGCACATGTAGTCATTTTGTATTAATTCCCGCTTCACAATCACTTCAGCTGACCATTCTGATAATGTTTTATTTTGATCATATATGCATATCATATATTCTTGCCTGTTTTTTCCACAAATTTATTCAGACTCATTTATTCATATATTGTGTAAAACAATGACTGACATGTAAAATATTAATTTATATGGAGTTAATACTTTCTTTGCTTTATTTTCATAGCACAAACTGATTTATTATCTGAAACAATCCAAAAATGGCTGGGTCGCCTGGGACGCAAAGGCAGCTATTTCCACCTTTTGACCACAAGATTTCGTTAGTGTGCATCGTCTTGAAAAGCTTCGAGTAATGATCCTTTTTATGATAAAGTTAAGGGGAAGCCTCGGTGCTTCGCAAAGCTTCATTTTTACATCACTGCTTAAATGAGCAACAGAAATGAAATAAAACCATCCCGCACGGTTCTCGTGGCACATGCGTCTCCTTGACTGCTCACAGAATGACGCTCGGCACTTAAAGTAGCCACATCTTATTTCATTCGTTACAATGTGAATATATCAGATTGACTTATACACAGTAAAATCAGCAGTCTTAATCAAGCAGTGTTATTCTATCTTTACTCTTAAGGAGTTAACTCAACAACAAATAGTGAAAGATACCCCCTAGTGTTGATCAGAATTTAACTTAAGCTCCTCCCCTCAATCTACCCCCTGTGAAAATCTGAATATGACAGGAGTTTTTTGGTCGCCATTTTCTTTTAGCTCCAACCGACAGGTAATCTCTTTTAAGTAACATACTAAAACACAGTTTTAATACTTTATATGAATAAATGTGCTAATATTACTGCATAGGTTGTATTTTGATGCAATTTGTTTTGTTGATTTAATTTCGGAAATTCCGAATAGGTAACTTCGTGGCAAGTTCATGTGTTGGAGAGTTGTTTTTTAGACTTAGTTTAGCATGTATAATAGTCTAACTGATTGCTTTTAGACTGATTTGAAAAACTGCCCATAACTCCTGGTCTAGGATCTGTTTTCTTCGTAATAATAGCATAACGAAATAGATTTGGCAAACAATCCAATGTATCTTCTGCTTTGGAAAGCGTCAAATGATTTTACAATGCATTTTCGCAGAGGAGATCAAAGTAGCCAATCACAGACCTGTTTGTTGATTTCTACAACGCAATGGCCAATCAGAGGTGTTTAGGTTGGAATCCATGCACTCACCGCTTTTTGTCCAGCGCCGAGTTCTATCATGCTCGTAACCTCATTAAAAAAATAAAAAATAAAAATAAAGGTTTTGTTGTGTGGTCACATTCATTGGTTAAAACGGAACAAAAAAGGTATACACAAATTGGGTGCTATCTATTTTACATTAAAATGTAAAATAGATACATTTTTAACTCCTCATTGGATAATATTCATTTATGTGCCCTCTTTCATAAACAGGATATTAGATGGTATGGTTTTAATTCTATAATCGCTTGATATTGAGGGGGTTAACAATCCAGTATCTGGACGTTGTGTTAGGGGTACAATTGTTCAAGTCACAGGGGATAACCTTGGCTCACACAGCTTATTATGATTTCTGGAGTCATTTGGGGCTCAATATTGCTGTCGTTTCTGTGTTCTTGAGAAAGATCGCTTTCAGTTTGTGTTTTCCGAAGATAACCCTGAGGTTGTACTAAGAACAACTGAGATGCATGCTCTGCACTGTAAAAGGTTACAAGATGACTCTACACTACCTCATGTTTATGGCGTCAAACGGGTGTGTTTGTTAAATTCACTCAAGTATTTCAACACAGCAAACAATTTTGCTTTGGATATAATGCCCAACATTTAAGAAGGTGTTGCTCAGCTAGGTAAAACTTGTTCTGCAGTACATTCAGCATAATTTTCTGAGTGCTGATGATCTTGCTGGAAGAATACATGCTTTTGATTATGGTTACAATCAGCAGAGGAACCGTCCTCCAATGGTCAAATTGTTTGGTGGAAGTAACGATTTGGGTTTAAATGCCATCCAATCTTGGTGCTTGTTGCGCAACATGCCTCTGTTATTTGGTGATTTAGTGCAGAGAGATGATAAACACTGGTATCTTTTGCTTTTACTTCTGCAGATTGTTAACATCATATTTTCACCAGTCCTAACAGAAGGTATGACCATTCATCTTAAACATTTTATAATTGAACATCACCAGCTATTCAAAAATTATTTCTCCAAAAAAAAACCTGTTGTCAAAGCATCACATAATGATACGTTACGCACAGTGTATAAGAAAAATTGGGCCAATTCTGCACATGTGCTGTATGAGTTATGTAGCTAAACACAAGTTCTTTAAAACACTATTAAAAAGCTTCAAAAACATCACCAAAACATTAGCCAAAAAGCACCAGAGTTCTATGGCAATGCACTGGGAGTCTTTTAGCCAGTACATATTGACTCTTGGTCCAGGGAAGATGGTGGAACTCAGTGGACTTAAAGGTGGCATGGACATGGCTTCCAAACTAGGAGCGGCTATTGGTAGCCAGTGCAACCTGATGAAGAGAGGGGTAACGTGAGCTTTCTTCGGTTCATTAAAGACCACTCTGGCTGCTGCAGAATCAAATTCAAGGTACTGATGTTTGCCTATAAGACAACAACTCGCGCTGCACCAATATATCTAAACTCACTAGTTCAAACTTATGCACCCTCCAGAAGCTTGCGTTCTGCAAGTGAACGACGCCTTGTGGCGCCATCACAAAGAGGTATCAAATCTCTCTCACGGACCTTTTCCTGGACTGTGACCATCTGCATCTGGTGGAATGACCTCCCGATCTCAATTCGAACAGCTGAGTCTTTAGCCATTTTCAAAAATCATCTAAAGACACATCTTTTTCGCCTGCACCTCACCAACTAATACTAATACTAACACTTACCTATTATGTCTATCTATTATTTAAAAAAAAATAACTAGCTACGTCTACTGTGCTGGACTAACTGAGACTTGTCATGGCACTTGTATACTGCTGCACTCTCGATGGTCTGACTGCTTCTATTGTTCTCATTTGTACGACGCTTTGGATAAAAGCGTCTGCTAAATGATTAAATGTAAAATGTAAATGTAATGGTCCTATAGACCCTTTTTGCGCCAACGTCACGATTACGTCACAGCGTTAGCTGGAGGCAAAACAAAGCGAAAACTGGAGGCGGCCCATTCAAACCAGCGCAGATTCGGCTACACAAGGAGCTTAAAATATCATCTTGTTGTGATGTTGGATGCTAGAATCAACGTAGTACAGGCTCCAATTTGAAATTTTAACGCATACCTGCTGCCACTCCCAGACAAAAAAACTGACGACAGCTGTGGTTAAACGAGATAAAACGAGCGGACTGGACAGAAACAATCGTCAAAAATGCTCGCGTTTGCAGGAAAAGTTAAATAACGTATTGTCTTTTGTTGTTATGGATTATGGTTTGTGTTACGTGTCTAAAGATTTCTTATGCATCTCACAACTATGAAATAATGTCTGTGTGCATGTGTCTATTCACATCTATTCACATCTTCCTTTTAAATGTACTGTATGTAAAGTATTGTAAACTTAACTTACATAATTTACAGGATGTATATATTTTAAAATAACTATTTTGCAATGATACATAGGCTACATCTTCAAATAATATATCCATCACATTGAATGTTTAACTTACTTTTTGTATTTTGACCCAGTTCACTCTCACGTCTTAACATTAACTGTAAAAATAGTTGCCTGCTGAAATTGAAATATATGTACATCTTCATGACTAGATAGACACAGGTGAGTTTCCCTTTACTACTCGTTAGGTTTCTCTAACATTATATGCGACTCGAATCACTCAATCGGAGGTAATCCTGTCAGATCGTCCATCCATGAGCATAGGGTCGGCCAATCTGATTTTGTCCGTTAAAGTTAACTTATTTAAATAACAATCATGGTCCTGCACAGTGAGTGACCTTACATATGCAGGTAAAATCGGATTTTCTCCAGACATTGTTAAAAAAAACAAGGTAACAAACTCCATAGCTAGTGTTAGTTGTAATGGAGCCAACCAGACGAGAGACATGCAGATCCATGTGCAAGCTTTATTTACAAATGCGTGGTCAGGAAACAAGCAAGGGTCAAACAGTGGCAAACAGGTATATCACAGGCAAGGTGAAGAGTGAAATTAGTGAAGTGGTCAGTGGAATCTTTCTGCCTCCAGCTAAGCCCCGCCCACAGAAAAACGTCACAATGTTTACTAACAGAAAAAGGGTCTATAGTATACAGTGTTTAATAAACAGCTGTTTTACTAAATTCTTCTGAGGTCAAATTTAGTGCAGTCCTGTATCGTGATACGTATCGTATCGTGACTCTACTGGTGATACACAGCCCTAGTAGCAGAAAAGTAGTTACACCACAGAGTCAAATATTCACACTTACTGGAGTTATTTGATCAGCATTTTAACCTATTACAACACCAAATGGGTTTAAAAATTGTACTCATTGAGTGGGATTTTTTCACCAATAAAAATGTAAATAAACTCTACAAAAGTGAAATATTAACACTAATTGGTGTTAATTTTCCCTTAGTGTTAAATTGTGGTAACACAAATCAGAGTTAATTTCCCTTCTTGTTAAATTGTGGTAACACCATTTAGAGTTAATTTCCTTTAGTGTTAAATTGTAGTAACACTATTCAGTGTTGAGCAGTGTTATTTTTTTTGCTCCAAACAGAGTTAATTTTACTCTGAAAATTGAACACTATGACGAGAGTCGTTTTATCACCAATGGTACCAAATGCACTCGAGTCCAATGTTAAATTTAACTCTTAAAGAGTTATTTTAACACTGCAAAATGTTAAAATGTTGAGCACCATCTATAGAGTTTCATGACAGAACTCATCATTAGCACAAACAACATTAGTTTAAGTCAGGGGTTCTTAACTCTGGCCCTCAAGGTCCACTTTCATGCAGAGTTTAGCTTCAACCCTAATCAAACACACCTGAACAAGCTAATCGAGATCTTCAGGATCACTAGAAAGTTACAGGCAGGTGAGTTTGATTACAGGTGGATGTAAACTCTGCAGGAATGTGGACCTTGAGGGCCAGAGTTGAGAACCCCTGGTTTAAGTCTTTGAATATGAGGTATGAGCAATAATAATAGAACTATGCAGGCATAACATCCGCAATGAAATCAAAGTTTGAAAGTACAGAAGCTCTTCTGTGCTTGAGCAGTCAGGGCAGATGAGAGCTTGTCTCTTAAGAGTTTCACTCTGAGAGACGGCCTGTTGTTGAAGAGAGAGCAATTATCCTGGCTATTTCAAAAAAAGCTCATTGCAATCTCCTTTTCCCCCTGAAAACCTGGTACTCACATTCACTCTTCTCAATTCGAGGATCTTCTCTTATGTGTATGCTACCGGGATGCTTTCAGATGAGCACAGGAGGACAAGGCTGCAGCATGGAAACAGATGGATCATACACTACTTCAGAGCTTTGAGTTTATATAAACTTCCCACACAATCTCCTCAACAAACAGCACCTGGAAACAAATTTTCATAATTACAGCTCCCTTCAAATCAGGGAATTCTTGTTGTGCTGCTGTAAAACTTTTGGATTGGCCGTTCATGCTGGTTATTGTGCGTGTCCCTGTGCCTGAGGCTGTGCCTGGGAAATTGGCATCACATGACCACTGTTTATGCCCATTTCATTACATTTAATAGATCTTCCATGGGGTGCGTGGTCTGTATCGTCTATGACAATATCGTAATTGTAGTTTTAATGTGCAAGCTGACATTCACTTTGAAAAAAGCAAACAAAACACATCTTTATAGTGCACACTTTCACTTCATGAAGTAGAATGCAGTTAGTACAGGGTTTTGCAGGTTTTAAGAAGGTTTATTTACTTTGAGACCTTTTAAAGACCAAGGAAATACAATTTAAGGGATAAATTGTAGGAAACACAATGCGTCAATATAGTCTCTAAATGTAAATGTCTTGTATCAGCAAAATTTCCAATTAGTATTACTGTATTTCAATATTTAGTAAAAAACATAAATATTTATAGATAACATAAATGCATATGCATACATTTAATTTGGGTAGAAAAATGTCCTTAAAATTAAACATGCTGCCGAAAATCAATTTAAGGAGGAAAAAAAAAAGATGGTGTTGTGAACTGACCACCACAAAGAATATTATGCAAAACTCTGGGAATCAGCTGTCCACAACAGAACTAAATCAGCCAAGATAAAAATAAAACATACCCAGCAAAATATCATCTGATTATTATTATTGGAACATCCCAGAAAGTACTGAGATTTTGTTGTCAATATCGCACATATTCCTGAAGACACATATTCCCATAAGACAAATACGCTGCATTCTCATGTGAGGAAAATTATGCATGGGAAAATTCACTAATGACCATTTAAAATCTCTGTGACCAAAGAGGAAAGGGAAAACAACTAAATAAACAGAAGTAAAGGAAATGATAAAAGATGCAGAAAGTTAAAGAAGTGGGAAAATAAAGAAGGGAAACTCACGCTTTGCTAAACTCATGCTCATGCTGAAATTGTGTGCCGTAGTTTTGCCATGCCGGCTGCAATGGAAATGAGGCAAGTGCAACTTCCACAATACAGGTTCTCGCATCGAGTTTGCAATTCTTTAAAAACATATTTTAGCAGCCTACCACGGTTAGAATTATCATTGGTGTAGAATGTCATCTTAATTGCTCAGTATTCATATTAGGTAAAATACTGTGATAGCAATGGACTGCAACAGAATGAAGCACAATTTGAGAATATAGGAAGAATCGTATAAAGTGAAAACTCAGTAAAAAGCGTCTGTTTAAAGCATCTGTACATTAGCTAACATATTTCAATGAAAAGTTTGACTATTATCTCATTTTTCAGTGTCTTGCACATGAGTGCTACATAAGAGAAACAGCATGGCAGAGAAGTTAAAAATGTGTTGCAAGACCTTGTGAGTTTTTCCATTGCAGTGCACTGCATGTGGCTTTTTTAAAGGGGTGGTTTACTGCTTTTTTTCTTTGCTTGATTGTGTTTATGGGGTGCAATATAACATGTCTTCGTGTTTCGTTTGTTAAAAAACGCCTTATTTTTCATATATTTCACCTTTATTGTAAGCCGCTTTCTCCTCTGTCATTTGAACGACCGGTTGACTTCCTGATTCTCTGAAACCACTCCCTCAGAAACAGGCAATGGGCTCAGATTGGTTAGTTGGTCCTGTGTGTTGTGATTGGCTAAACTGCGTACTGCACATTGTCCGGAAACTTCACGCCCATTACCTTCACGGGCAACCGCTGCATGTGCTCCGGTCAAATGTAAATAATGGTGTCAATGTTGCCGTCTCAGTTTGAGCCAGAATCAGACCCAGAAAGCGGTAATGAAGACAGTCAAGCAGAACTTCCGCAAGCACGGCTCTTACAAACGTTTCTGAATGGAAGTTTGCTGTTGTGATTACATATCAATTTTTGAAGTTTGTACATGTTTGTCTTATACACACAAAATAGCATCGAACTAACTACTATAACCAAACAGCGTTGGCTTGTGTTTACGTTCTTGATCAAATCGAAAAATTACGTCATAAAGTATACATGGAAAATACATTTACAAAATTAGTACATAATTACACATTCGGGTCCAAAATGTTTGTACGCGTTTGTCATAGACACACGAAATAGCATTTAACTAACTGGCTACTAAAGAAGCGTTGGCGTTTGTTTACGTCCTTGATAAAACTAAAACATTACGTCTGAAATTATACATGCAAATACATTTAAAATTATGAAATCTTACTTACAGGTTGTGGCCCAACAACTGCTGGTTGGAAAAGTTGGAACCGCGCTCCATGTTTTAAAAATAGTTTCTGTGTGAATCCGGCATTGAACTCGTGTAGATTCTGGAAGCTGTCTTCCGTAAAATGCGCAGCACAGAGAGCTAAATTATGATTGTAATTGTCAAGAACATGATCAAACATAAATTTTAACCATTGCTGATGAACTACAGCATCCGTAGGAAGCCTGAACACAGAAGACCTGACAGCTGGGTGAAAATAACAACGTTTCGACGGCATGGCTATAACTCTCCACTATAACTCTTCCTCTTCGACAAAGCCGCTGAACATGGCCTTGCCCCCTTTTTTGCATGTTCCGGAGGGAGGGGTTTGATGGGTTTTTTACATATGCAGCCCGGGAAGTATCTCGTTGTAGTCCCATAGGAGTCGTTTTTGTAGGCATTAAACTTCCTGATTTTTAAAAGACGATATCTCCGCTTACGTTGAACTTTCAGCGCAGCAACTTTGCAGGTACTGTTCATGCACCAACAACAACATTACACACTATTTAAAATGAAAAAGTGAAATCGCAGTAAACCACCCCTTTAAAAGACAAAAAATGTTCTGTGTCAGCAGTTTCTTCGTTCATTCAAGAACAGTTTTAAGAGAAACTTACCAAGCTAACTTTTTAAAGTAATTAAACTGACAGCATGTTCATAGCAGCTAATGACAAGTGATACATTTGAAGGAAACTCAACCGTAATGCAACAACACACATCAGTTATGTGTAGCAGGACAGCACTTGTGTATACTAGGCATTTGCAACTTAAGATACTGCTAGAATACGGTAAGAAAAAAAAAAAACAGTATATATATGAACTGTAGTTGGTTGGGATGATCTGGTTCAAGTCATGCACATCAACCTTTAACAGGCTGAACCCAGACAGCCGCTCTGCAGGCACTTATGTAACATCCACAGGAATCAATTACAGCCTCAGTAGATGAGGACGGGCCAGGGAGCCGAGCTCAGCAGGACGTCCTGCGGGGGAATGAGTAATGAGAAGGGCCAGTGTACCCGGCCTGGGTCTGGTCCTGCACAGACAGTTTTTCTGCTCCCCTCCGTCAGTCCTGGAGCTGTTGTATGGATGCGTGGTCACTCTTTCTGAAAGCTAGTTCTGCCTCATCTTTTCCACTGGACATCCAATCAATCATGTCTGATTTGTTGCCATATACACATTAAACACAAAGAACAATCAAGTTCAGGAGATTATAATTGTTATTTTGAAATAATTAATGGCTAAAATTTCAAGAAAACAAATAAAGAAAAATATATGTTGCATAATCCCCCAAAATGTTACCGTCCCAGTTGCACCACATTATTCACAGCCAGTATTCCTGGTCTGTTCGTTTTTTGGAAACAAACAGCCCCCCCACCAGCCCCCCCATAACAGTGTATTGAGCTTGATGAAGCCCATATGTATGTAAATATAATGGTCCTCTTTCATGAAACATGAGCTGAGAGAATTTGTGTGTGAATCGTTCATGAAGCCATTATGATGCACAATTTCAGATTCATGAAAGTTTTTATATATATATATATATATAAATAAATGCATGGAGCTTTCCACATTCCAAACATTTTTGCACTTGTAGTCAAACTGATGACATTTTGATATCACTGTGTACCATCATAATATATGTAGTGAAAAATAAATACATATTTTAAAATGTATTTAAAATAAACTTATTTCATGCACTACAGTGCACAACAAATACATTTACATATTTATGTTTAACAAAAATACCCTGTATTTGTACTTTTGGTGTAGTAAACAGGTATACTTAAAGTCTGCTGAATTGAAACAACTAATTTTGTACTTAATGCACTTTAACTGTGCAAAAGCATGCTGAAGTCCAACTAAAGACATACTTAAGTATATTTGAATAAGTGGAATTATTGCAAGTATACTTTAGGTTCACTTCAAATATCTTGCATATAAAGGCTGATGCTATTTAAAGATTGTACAATCCTCATCAAAAGTTACATTAAAACACATTTTAAAGGGGAGCTATTATGCAAAAATCACTTTTATAAGGTGTTTGAACACAGTTGTGTGGCTGCAGTGTGTGAAAACAACCAGCCTATAATGTTAAAAATCCTCCAACTAATTGTTTATAAAACCAATAAATCATGAACAGTCTTTCCAAAAGAGCTGTTTCAGATTCTTTCTGTTCACGTCACCGAGGGGAAAAATGTGTGGAAATTTGTGGCGCTCTCTACCCTATAGGCCTTTATCACAGTCCGCGTGTCGTCACATCCGGCTCCGATTAGTAGCGTAAAGGAATTTCCGCCTGCTTTATTGTCAATGGACAGACGGCAGTTTTGTGAAGAAAATTAAACTAATTTAGTTTAGTTGAACATTGATGCAATAAACGTCAATGTTAAAACTGCATATTTATACCGATTCCATACCATGTATCATGTCATCCTTCATTTTAATGTGCAACATGAGCCTATCTGAGCGACACGACTGTCAGATTAATGAAGAGCACGCAGCTCAAATTACTGCCAGAGGAATACTTGGACTGATTTAATTTTAATATTAGTTAGTTTATTTTTTAATTATATTGTGATTAACCTCCCACTCTTGTTCACAGTATAATGATATTCAATGGTTGCACGCAATCATGGAGAATAACTCGATTAAGATGATCAAACTTATTTTTATTTTTAATTATTGTCTATGGGCTGGAAATATTTCTTTATTTGAACAACTTAAATTTGATGCAAATATAGAGGATTGCATCATAAAGTCAGCGCGTGAAAAAATGTGAGCATGTTTAATACAAGACGTTTGCCCTAAACCTTTAATTTAATCATACAGCCTATAGTAATGTTTTAAGCTTTGGCTATTTCTAATGCTTATTAATGTGATATGTTGTTTATATACTTTTCTCGCTGTTGTGTGTTGAAATAAGGTGATCAGACTGTGAAGAATTTCCTGTACACATATAGTATGGCTCGCGCGCTCCTGTTTAAGTCACGAAATACGCATCGGGATATCGTGACAACATATTCCTTCGTTTCATAATACTCAATTAATTGTTGTAAACTGAGATTGGTGTTTTTAGAAGACGTATCTGTGCTGAATTCTACATAAATAATCCACAACAAAGCCGTGCTATGGGCACAATCATTGATAGAGCCTGCAGCAGAAGTTCTTTTACGCTACTATTTGAATCTTCCGCTTTTCGAACGCGGAAGTGTGATAAAGGCCTATTAGCATAAACACATGTAACCCGTGACACCCGAATATCTTGCAAGTTATTTTATCAATGGACCAGTAAGCTCAGCGGTTTAGATTCGTCCGAGGAGAGAGATGGTGCGACAGCAGTGATCAACTCAGACACGGGGTTTGAGGTAAGAATAAGAAGAGATTATATTTTAACAAGGACCACAAAAATTATTTAAAAAAAATATATAATATGCAGTGTACAATAACCTCAGTTTAGTTTACATTCAATAGTAACGATTTGTACCGTTTTCTTTCCTTACAGGTTTTATGGTAATATCACTCATCCCTTCTGTTTTTCTTTTCTTTGTTGATAGCAAATTCACCAAGTTAATTCTTAAAGATATTCATCATCAAGAATGTAATCAATATTTTCCCTTCTTTAACGGTTTTGTTCTTAAATTTGTTCTTAGTTTAGTTATTCAATACTTTGAACATTTACTCATAACAACCTCTGAAAAAACTCAAAACAAAATTACATTCAGTCTGAACACTTCAAAATTGATCAAGAGTCCAATGCTCGTGATGAACACTCATATTGATTCTTTGAGAAAAAAAGTAAATGATAAAAAAATAAATAAAAAAAATCAGTTCAGTCCAGGAATCGATGAAATCTGAAGTCTCTAAAGTCTATGCCGAAATAAGTGTGATACGAAATTTCACTCCTACCATTTGAAGATGTACAAGTTCAATTACGGTTCAAAACAGGAATGTTTACAGGGTTCAGTTAATGGGCGGCTCGCCAGTCCAACTCCACCGTTACAGACACAGGAGAGAGTTGAGACAGGTCACAATCCAGGAAGGGTTCACACTTCACTCGATTCACATCCAGAGCAGACCACGTTCAGCAGCTGAACGTCAACAGAACATCACATGGAACCAAACCAAGAAGGAAAAAAAAAACCTGGCCTTGAAAACACAAGGCCAAAAGAACAATTAGCACTTTACAATGTATATATTAATTCAGTTTAACACAATTTCAAATAAACAACAATACCCATTCATATACCTCCGTGTACTGAATTTCTTTGTACAAGTTTGTGTCTTATTTAGCATTTCTTTTTTTCCCTTTTTTCTTTTTACAATAAGAGCATTCCACTTAAATTCTATGCAGTCACTTGTATAATTACCTCGTTTGACACACAAAGCATGTTAATTACTTGTATTTCACAGAAATTACCATTATTTTAGGTCTGCTTTCATCATTTATACTACACCAAATAAATGGTTAATTTATGAAACACATTTTTAGCAAAACCTTGAACCATATTGTAATGAAAATAAACGACAACCACATCAACTCACCAAGGAAACTCATTCAATATACATATGAAGCAGGAAAACTCCCGATGGTACACGTTTGAAGATATCACTCTCAGACACGATCTGCTTTTCTCTCAGTCCTTCGTTAGGAATATATATACACGACACAATTCATATTAGCATTATGCTACCACTAAAATTGTGTTGTTAACATGCGTTTTGAACATTACACGAGACAAATCAAATTATTTCTGCTGTTACACAAGTGCTTAGTTTTATATCATTGATGTATAACGATATAGAGACAAATTAAATGAGTCTTACGTCTTTTATATTAAATTCTGAGCACTGAATCTCCTGGAACAGCGACAGACATCTGCTCTCATCTCAAGTTCACGGAGAAAAGAAGGATCTAGAACGCACTGCGTTGTAAAATTGCCGCGGTAGCGGAAAACGTAATGACGTCATTCAAAACGCGATTTCATTGAATGTGATTATAATCCTCAATACTTTACATTTATATTTATTGTTCATAAATAATGTATTAAGTCACAGGTACATATTTATTCTGGCAGTACTTTTCATCCTTTTGATGTTTTTATTTGCGCTATTATTCTGTCTCTGCTACTACCCACTAGTAACCTGGGTTACACACAGCCCTGAGTGAGAAGCTGCGGTCTGCCATTACTGGAGATATATACAGTGTCAGCACCAAAGAGGCTTTACAAGTGTTGTGTTTTGGATGCACTAATGAACATAGGAGTCACCATTATCTCCCCCATCTGAGCCGAGGACACTGTGGTTAAATTTAATTTTCAAAGGAAATATCCCGGAAAAAAATAACGGTAACTTCCCCTCAATGTTTAGGAATTAATACCAACACTTCGTGCGTAAACGTCAGCTCCAGACAAAGTAAGTATCATGCGTTTGTTTTCCAAATTGCCTTTCTGAAAGAGCTTCTTGTGCACTCTGTAAGGCTAATTGCTAAAGCTATCATTGTCTGTGCCTGTTTTCACTGATGCTGCCTTCAAGTGCTATCAGAATGATCTTAAATAGGAACGTGGTAGTTAAAAGTTGCATATGAAAGCAATGTGAGTCGATCGCTTTAAGTTATCGAGCTCATAATCAGAAGTGGGACTTATAAAGTTTGTGATAGCATGAGACCAGCTATGGTGTAATTTTTATCCCGCCGTGCTCCCCATCTGTGTAATTCATAAACACAAATTTATTATGCACCGTATAATCAGATGACTGACTTTGCTAATGTTTTCTGTAAAGATAACTGGCTTGTACTAATAGTGGAAAGTTTATTTGCAAAGGCTAGCACTGCTAATGCCAGCTTGAGCTCTTGAAGCTCCACCCTCTTCTCCGGGAGCAACAGCTAATTTGTATTTAAAGCAACATACTCAAAATCAGCATGTTTGGGCTCATACCCTAAAAGTGGCAATTTTAACAAGCTATAAAAAATTATCTGTGGGGTATTCTGAGCTAAAATTTCACATATGCTCTGGGCTCAGAGACTTTTTACATCTTGTAAAATGGAGCATAATAGGTTCCCTTTAAAGGGGTCCTATTATGCTTTTTTCACTTTTTGAATTTTAGTCAGTGTGTAGAGTGTATGTTTGGGCATAAAAAGATCTACAAAGTTACAAACCCTTTTCAAGAACTGCAAGGAACGGCTCGTTTGGACTACAAAGTTGTTTTCCTGTATTTGTGATATCACAAATTGGTCCATTAGAATATCATTAAAATAAATCCCGCCTATGGAAATCCGAATGGTTGGCGGGTGGGGAGAATGCTTGGTTGAGCACTGCACGTTTCAAAATCGGGTGTTTTTATATCACTGTATTTCTGAAGGAAAGGAAGAGAGCTGAACTGGATGATGTCAACACTGAATCACCAGTGAACTGACTTTAACTGGAAAAATGACTTGTTAATGTCCTCTTGCATTATCGACAAACTATTTTCCTGTTTGACTCTGTAAAGCTGCTTTGACACGATCAGTATTGTATAAAGCGCTATATAAATAAAGGTGACTTGGCTTGATTTTATATACTGTAGCACCTGGTTCATTTTTATTTTTATTTTTGACTTCTGCCTCATTTTAAAGATCTAATTGTGAACAGTAGTAATATTTGTAAATGTTTGTTTGCTAACATTTTGTTTAGCTTGTGTAGTTTTTTCTTAGTTCATTAAACAAAGTTTAAACTGAATTTTGCAGTTGTATTATATATGTAATGTTTGTCAACTGGAGTATTATAGGCATAGCTCACCCAAAAATTTAAATTTGCTGTTAATTTGCTGACCATCCGGCCATCCAAGATGTAGTTGACTTTTTTTCTTTAAGCCTGTATGTTTAGTCTGTATGAAAAATGTTATAAATGGAGATTGTTATTAGATAAAGGCTATTATGTGTTTTTAGTGATTTATAAACACCAGTTAATCATTTTTAATAATTTTGTTAAACTATAAAAATATGTTTATGTAGTTCCCCAGCAAATTCTTATGATGCCCAAATAATAAATCTTAGTTGAGGTAACATATAAAAAACATGGAGTGAATGATTACATTTTAATTGACATAACTTGCTGTAGTTTTCTAAATGTTTGACCAATTAAAACATTTTAGTTGAATGGACTGTAAAACTTAGTTCAGTAAAGGTTGAGCCAACTAATAAATAACAATTCAGATAACACTTTGAAATAAAAAATTGACTGAACGAAAAATCAAAGTCGAATTCCAAACTTTTGAATGGTATCGTTACAAAATATTTATATTTTAAATAAACGCTGTTATTTATTTATTTATTTATTTTTAACTTTTCTATTGCACAATATTATTTTTTTCCTCTGTATTTTGATCAAAAAATGTATAGCTTGACTTGTATAAGAGACTTATTTCAAAAACATTAAAAACTGTAATGTGTCCAAACTTTTTGACCAGTAGCCCTACTGTACGTACATATTAATCAAACTTTATTTAAGGTAATCTATTTTTTGTTTGTTGAAGATGTTATTATAGCCATGATAAAATTAGGATTATTTTGCAGTAATTTATTCACAGTTCCTGAATACCACTTCAGTAAATGAACATCAGTGCTTTTATATTTTTTTCATAGCTGGGTATGGACAGGGTTTCTCCCTCCCATTTAACCAATATTAACTATGATATTTTCATATTATTAATATTAATAAATATGATTTTAGCCTATGTAAAATCATAGTAAAATCAAAAAAAAGTTATTTGTTTTTACTTTTGTAGCTATTTTGCTAGTCAGCTCCTGACGCAATGTCATTTACTGTACGTTTGGGCTCGTTGCATAGCAGTACATTGCAGTCACTCCAAAATATTTCTTTGCGTGCCTATTCAGCCTTTGCTTCGGCACCTGAAGAATGCGTTCGTTACGGCAAACATTCAGAAGGCAGGACCCGCTTTGGCAACATTAACTAGTTTAATTGCAGGTGAGA
Source organism: Onychostoma macrolepis (assembly GCF_012432095.1). Lineage (NCBI taxonomy): Eukaryota > Metazoa > Chordata > Actinopteri > Cypriniformes > Cyprinidae > Onychostoma > Onychostoma macrolepis. The sequence continues at coordinate 37,417,823 of NC_081159.1, read as the reverse complement.
GACAATTCAACAATATCCAATGAACAATGAGACTAGTAGCATGGACTGCCGTATAGAGGATATGGTTTTGGAAGCCCTTCCTCAAAGCCCGAGGCCCTAGGTAATCGCCTACTCTGCCTATAGCTAGCTCCAGCCCTGCTCCAGCTTCTATTCTGTAAAAAACAGCTTCTGTTATCAGAACAATCTGTGGATATGAGGAGTGTGTATAGAAGCAAACATGCCACTGTGCCACCTAGCAAGAAGTGAGACCTGCTGCTTTTCACAGGTTTGAGAACTGCTTGGTGAGAGAATGTATTTTGAGGAACAGTGACATGGAAAACCTGCAAAACAAATATCTCTGTGTGTGTGTGTTATATATGTGTGAACCATTTCCCAGAACACAATATATCAATACTCTATTGACACAAGCATTACAGCACCAAAGGCAACAGCAACACAGAAAGATGGAAGTGTATTGATCTGGATAATGGGTGGAAAAATCATGCAGTGGATATTTTTCAGTTCACGCTTAGTATAATGTCACAAGCCACATCACCAAAATCAAAAGACCTAGATAAGAAATTCAATATTGCATGAAAAAAGAACAATTGTGATTTTCTTTTTAAAACTCTGACATTGTTTTCGATTAAACTAAAATTTCCTCAAAATTTGTACTGTAATGCAAACATTCAGCAATATAATTATCCCCCCAGGCAATTTTTTAATAAATAAAATTATCATGTATTAAATTCTGTGCAACAAATATTAAAAATAAAATGTAAAAAAAAACTGGCGTGATATATGCTAATATGTATTAACGTATCATACGTTAAATTCTGTGCAACATATACAAATAACAATAATATACAAGCAATATATAACAATGCATAATTATTTTATATACACTGACAAAAATAATGAAAAAACTAAACAAATAAATTCTGTGTAACAAGTACTACCATTCATTTAATAATAATATAATGTAGTAACAATAACAAAATAATGCAAATTAAAAAAGGTGTATGATTTTCAGTCATCACTCAGAAATAGCAAAATATCACAAATTAAATGTGACATTTTGAAGTCGCAAGAGTAGAAATAGCACTTTGAAAAGTCATTTACATTTACAATGTATTTCTGTGATCTTATGTATACATTCTTTTGATTTTTAGAGTGAAATATGACTTGACTGTTTTTCCTCCTCCTCGTGTTTCTGTGGTGGGTTTATATCTCTGAGGCCGATCATGACTTTATATGTGAAAGCTGCTTGTAAGTGATGGGAGAAAATCTAGCTCTTCTGTAATTACAGCTCAATATGAAGCGACAGCAATCTCGCCACAAAATTACTCTCCTAAAAAGCAAGGCAAGATAATGTCTGTGATTTCTGCATATGCCACCGAGCCCTCTTTGCACAGCAAAGACTCTAATTATGACCAATATCTTCTTTCAATGTTTCTCTTTCAATTACAGTACTGTATAAATGAAATTAAAGCTTGTAGTCTGTAATTACATCTAAAAGAATATCCAAAAGCATCGAAATGACAGCAATTAGAGAATGGAAACTCCCACACATGAATGGAAAGTAAAAGATTCAGGGAATATTTCTGGAATAAATGCATTTAGACATTGTATATCCATCAAGTTTCAAATCCGGCCTTTAAAGAGTGGCGTGATGTGTGTTTTAGCGGAGTCTTTTCTCAAAAGGTCTTGATGTCAGCAGGACTGAATTTAATTCACCTGCACAAACCTTTTTAGTCAATGCGCTGAAACTTGCTCCTCATGAAGAGAATCTTTTTTGGATATCATCTATAGCCTACTATCATATGTCTGGACAAGTCCACTCATTCTTCATTTTAGTTTACACAATTATAAAATCCTCATAAAACAGTAATGTAGGCTAGTCATCAAAACATGAAACTTCATTAGGTGCATCCTGGGTGCTTTTCGTTTGTTTGTGTGATACTGCTTGCCCATTTGAATATATATATATATATATATATATATATATATATATATATATATATATATTTCTGAGCCTGACTTCAATATAAGCTGTTTTTTAATTAAACTCACATGATGTTTTTATAGTACATTGACCTGTTACATGGGAAATGTGATTTCCCAGTTCATGACCAGCTATTTACCCTTATATCCAAAAGTAACCAAAAACTAGTAGTATAGTCACCAAACCATGTGTAACAATATATTTAAATAAAAAAATAATTAATTAATTAAAAAAAAAGTACAAAAACATTACAGAGAAAATAATATACAAACTAAATTGTCAGTTTTTTCCCTGAAGCTATACTTATATTAATTATATATTACAAATATATTAATTGTTTAGAGCTGATGTATAAAATGATATCACATCTCACAGTCATGGTTTTTTTTTAATTATTATAATTTTTTTTTTGTGGATATCGTTGGAGATTTTCTTAACAACAGCACGTTTGTATGAACCACTATACAAATACTCAAAGCAGAATCAAGTTTGTTTTTTTAGGGTTTCTTGATCTTTTTTTGACCACAAATCTTGACCTGCATAACAGCAAAAACAACATAACATAAAATACGATCTTATGTTTGATAAAGAGAACATTTTAACTTTTTTCTTGCCTGGCAGTTTTTTCTATTCTGGCTTCAATGAAAATCAATTCACTGACAACCACAAAAGCCACTGAGGAAGAGCAGCGCTTTGGTCAGAGAGAAAACAATTAATCCTAAGTCATTTTTTAATATCCAGCAGTAAGAGCTGGTTATTCTGTCGTCCGAATCTCTTCAGGCTCCTGTGACATGACTGCTGAAGAGAACACACAAAAAAAACCTATCCAGGAAATTAATCTGAAAGTCCTTCCCATGTGTCTTCCGATTAATCAAGTGATTTTATCGCTGGACTGGGCCTTCATCCTCCAGCTGCAAGCCAGCACATCGACACTTCCTTAAGATGATACTAAAGAAATTAATCAGATTGATTGATGTGTTCTGAAGAAAATCTCAGATACCTGTGCTTTGTCTTGTGGGATGTGGTTATTCAACACTTTTTGAATTTCAAAAATGAAGCGCCATGATCAGATATGTCATTATAAGAATATTGTCATTGTTAAAAATGCCATGACAGTCAACAAGAAACTATGTTAGTCAGAGAAAAAAACAATTAGACCAAGTGAATACATTACATAAGTAAATAAGTTCTGTTTATAACAGATTCCCTTATGAAAAAAGAAAAACATCCGTACATATCATCCTTTAAAAAAATATAGCAGAAATATTATACTTTAAAGTAATATATTTAAGTGTGAATGGAATCTAATTTCGTAATTACTTCTATTGTTTTTGAAATATGGTTAAAGATACTGCTGAATCTAGTGACAATAATTTATAATAAACTAAAATATACTTTAATGCCATTTCTATTTAAACTTGTATGTTATGTCTTTAAATATATTTGTAATTACACATTTGTAATGGCAAGGTTGCAATTTTGTGCCAGGAACACAACACAGACACAGATGCAGGCTTCAGTAGAAAAAAAAATGTTTATTTATAATAAGTGCAAACAAAAATCTAGCCAGGGTTATTAGGCAAAATATAGTCCAGCAGAAACCATAAGCAAACAGAAAAAATATCCTTGCGAAAACCCCTGTCCGATCCAAAATGTCCTGAGCTGGAATCCAGCTCCTATCCTCCAGACCATAGCCCTCCCAGTCCACAAGAGATTGAAAGCCCTGACCGCAACTTTTGCACAGTAATAGACCAGGGAACCATCCACTAGACGGGGGAAGGGGGGCAGGGGCAGAGGGAACAAGAGGGGAATACAACGCAGGTTTAACCCTAGAGACATGAAAAACAGGGCGCACCCGACCAAGTGTGGGAGGAAGCTTGAGCGCACCACCGCCGGACTCAGGACCTTGGTGATCGGGTATGGGCCAATGAACCTGGGTGCCAGGTTGCGTGAGGCTACTCTGAGAAGCAGATCCTTGGTGGAGAACCATACCCTTTGACCACACACATAACGGGGAGCAGGAGTCGTGACGATTGGCCGCTGCTTTGGTCTGCCTATTAGCCTTGGTCTGCCAAGGCCACCTTAGCTCTCTTCCAGGTGCGGCAACACCATCGGAGGAAAGCCAAAGCAGATGCGACTGCAGTGAATCCGGAACATGTGAGCAACCACCACCTGTGCAGTCTCCTTGGCTGAGGGGAGCTTGGGAAGTGGAATGAAATGGGCCACCTTGGAGAAACGGTCCACCACCGTGAGAATGACGGTGTTGCCCTTCAATTCAGGGAGGCCAATGACAAAATCAAGGGCCAAGTTTGACCAGGGGTGGGAAATGGTGGAGCAGACCAACCAGGAGGCGCACTGGAAGTCTTGTTCTGAGTGCACATCGAGCAGGCATCCACGATCTGCCTGACATTCTTGGCCATGGACGGCCACCAGAATCGCTGACGGATGGCAGCCAATGATCTCCAGACTCTTGGGTGACAGGCCAGCCTGGATGAGTGACCCCATTGGATAACTTCAGAGTGCAGTTTGGTTGGAGCAAATAGGCTGCCCACCGGAACCCTCCTCGGCACTGGGCTTTTCAGCAAAGCCTCCTTTACTTGTCTTTCGATGTCCCAGGAGAGGTATGCCACTACCGCCACTTTGAGCAAAAAGGTGTCAACCGATTCTTCCTCCCCAGGGCTCTCGAACAACGGAGAGTGCATTGGACTTGATATTTTTGGACCCAGGTCTGTAAGAAGAAGAAGAGGGCCCAGCGAGCCTGTCAGGAGCTCAGCCTCCTGGTCGAACAGATATATTCAAGGTTTTCATGATCCATCTAGACCAGTAAGGGCTGAGCAGGAGCAGAGATAAATCAGGACTTTAATTCATCAAAGACCTCCTGTGCGCCATCATTCCATTTGAATGGTACCTTGGGAGAGGTGAGTGCCGTTAAGGGTGCAGCAATCTGACCAAAGTTCCGGATGGAACGCTGATAAAAGTTGGTGAACCCCAGGAAACACTGCAGAGGCTTACGAGAGTCAGGAGCTGGCCACTCGGCAACAGCCCTTACCTTACAGGGGTCCACTTTGGTCTCTCCCGCAGAAATGATGAACCCCAAGAACGTAACGGAATTGGCATGAAAGTCACACTTCTCCATCTTGAGATAAAGCTGGTTCTCATGGCAACATGCTGAGTGTGTACATGCAGAGACGGGGAAAGTATCAAGATATCATCGAGATACACAAAGACAAAGCAATTTAACATCTCTCAACACATCGTTAACCAGAGCCTGGAAGACAGCTGGGGCATTGGTCAGACCAAACGGTAGGACATGGTACTCAAAGTGTCCCGTGGGTGTGTTGAAAGCTGTCTTCCACTCATCTCTCATGTATGCTAATCAGGTGATAGGCATTCCGGTGGTCAAGCATGGTGAAGACTTTGGCTCTCTGCAAAAGCTCAAAGGCAGATGACATAAGAGGCAAGTGGTACCTGTTCTTTATAGTGATGTCGTTCAGGCCTCGATAATCTATGCAAGGACGCAGGGAGCCATCTTTCTTCTTGACAAAGAAGAACCCGGCACCTGCAGGAGATGAAGAGGGTCGGATGAGGCGAACTGGTGAACAATAATCTAGCTCTAGGATGACACACAAGATGGGAATAAATAGAATGAGAGATGGACAAAACATTGAATTTAGGTGAGCGAAAGCAAACAATTATGAGCAGTAAAAAGAGGTAACGAGAGGGAGGGAGAAACACCACAGTGAAGCACATGGCGAACAATCAAAACAAAACACCATGTGCTCACAACATGCAGACAGATACAAAACACAACAAACGAATCACAGGGTGATCGAACCGAGGACATGACATTTTGAAATTTAAAATACATTAACTTTAAATGTAAAACTGGATAACACTACAGTTAAAATTATAATCAAGTACTTTCCATGTGCTTTAGTCAACACATCAAAATAAGTTTACTTCTAGAAAGCAGGACAAAATATTATAATTACATTATGATTTAAAATGTACTTTAAATTCAAACTTTCAGTCTGACATTATTACAAAATGCATTTTTTAATAGTGTGCTTAAGTGTGTTAAAAATAGTCATGTCTCTCTTTAAGTATACCTGGGTGGCCTTTAACGTTATCTCATTAATATTATATTTGAACGTTTTTAAGAATATACTTTTAAGAATTGAAGTACATTACATTATATAAATGAGAGGTCGAAATGTTTGAATGCATACAGCTCAAATGTCATCAGATGATCACACTTGTACAGATGTTTTATCAATATTTCTTCTGCACATTTTGAACCAAGCTTTGACTATGTGTCAAAAGTCCTAAATGAAGTGGAATATGAAAGAGACAAATTCTGGTGATGAAGAATGTGGTAATGTGCCCATTTCAGTGTTACTAAGCAACCTTATCATGTACAAACTGTTTTGGTGTTACTATTTTAGTGATCTCATTGCAGGTAATCAAAGAACATCTGACTTAGACACGTTTCTATTCAGACCAATAAAGACTGGAACTTAATCGCTGTCACACCTCTGAAGACAGAAACACATGCAGCCACATGAGCAGCTCTCAGTGGGTTTGGGAGTGTCTTAATAGCTGAAGCATCTTGGGTTCAGCCATTATAAAATGAAAAATTTTGGTTGTGGACACTGGCATATGAGATGCCCCTTCAGCCCAGTTTGAGGTCCCTCACAGCATTATGAGCCAGTCATTAATTTAAAGTGCACCATGGATTCCAGTTTTAATGAATAGTTTACCCAAAAACTATATTTGCTGAAAATGTGCTTACCCTCATGAAATCCAATCAGTTTGTACATGAGCTTGTTTCTTCATCAGATTTACAGAAATGAAACATCACAATAATCCACACAACTCTTGTCCATCAATTAATATCTTGAGAAGCCAAAAGCTGTGTGTTAGTAAGAAACAAATCCATCATTAAGATGTTTCAAACTGTTGCTTCCAGCTAAAATATAATATTATAATATAAAGTCCATAATATTGCTTCCTCCAGTGAAAAAGTCACCTGGTCTGAATTAGGAGAGAAATCTGCTAAAATCAAGCTCTGTTTACAAGCCAAAACATCTCATAATAAATATGCCGGTGGATTTTGATATGAGAAACAACAGATGATGGACTTTTACACTGGAGGAAGAGTTATTATGGACTCATATTTTAGTTAAAAAAGTATTAATGATGGATTTGTTTCTTACAAACAGCTTTTGGCTTCACAAGACGTTAACTTGATGGACTGGTGTGTGCATTATTGTGATGTTTTTATCATCTGTTATTGGACTCTTATTCTGATGGCACCCATTCACTGCAGATGATCCACTGGTTAGCAAGTGATGGAATGCTATGTTGAACCAAGTAGGTTGGTTAAGTTAGTCACATCTGGTACCAGACACCACGATTCATTTAAGACTTTTTTTCCCCTCAAGAAATCAATTTACACACAAAAACAAACAGGTTTTACTTGAGAACCTTATCCAAAACATTAAGGCCTGGGGCACACTAGACGGTTTTCAAATCATAACCGATTTTAAAACTGGTGGAGACTGCAGATTTAAGGACAGTTCCAACTGACGTTATAGATTATGATACACCTGCCGACTGTAGTATTATTTTTACAGTGAGATGAGATCTTACAGAGACTTGCAAGATCAAACGTGACTTGCAATGAAAAATAAATGGCATGAGTTTGGTTTTACGGGAAGAAAAACAAAGGAGAAAAAAAATAATATGGGTCTTTCTCAATACTCAATAGATTGTGGCTGCCAAGTTTCAGCTATAGAAGCATGCAACATCCAGTTGGTGAGGCTTGCTCTCTTTCATTGGCTATAGTGGGTATCACGTCACAGGCAGCCTGATCAAGAGTCATAAATATCAAACATGTTTCATGTATATGATTTAGGATTGTGCGGGCTCTGACACGATCAGGAGCAGCAAAATAATTGCAATGACACCCCACAATTGAGGATTTCTTGGACAAAAAGTTATTTGCGACAAACCTCAAATTGGGCCAAATCAGGCTTACAATCTGGCTTAAAATTTTCAAGTGTGTGACCAGCTTATGTGGAATCAAATTAAACCCATTTCAGCAACAGAAGCAACGATTCATAAACTGAGCACTCATAAAAGCGTGTGTGTGTGTGTGTGTGGTTTGTGCTGTACTTTATCGTGCTAGTGATTTGAGGGTGCCTTGGTAAAGCCTGCAGGGCAGGAGCCAATTAAAATCCTCTAGCTGGGATCCACTAATCCACAACCTGTGTGTGTTCAATGGCCAGAGATCTGTTAGTGCTGAAAAACTCAACAAAGGGACACTGTGTCTGACAGTAGACAGCTGGGCTGAATAATAAATGATTGAGATGTGTGCATGAATATTCTGCTACACAAAATACCTTTTGTAAATGACTACTTCGCATATCTCTCTGAAACCGCTCTTGCATATAAACTGGAATAGTAGGAAACACAATAGAGACTTGTCTCTATTGTTTAAAATGTTGCTCTTTTATGGTTCATGAAACTTGGGTTCTCTTTACATTTGAGTGTTTGGTTCGACCATATTGTGATTCCGCATTGTAACCTACGCTTGGGTCTGTATAACTATATTTTAGTTTCACACTGTTATTGAACTGTTTGTCCCTCTGGATTTACCACCGAAACTTTGCATGAACACAACAGCACTTGCGTCTGTCTGCTGCGGATGCATCGTGAGACATGCAACAAACGGGCGCTGCTCTGTGAAGGTAATTTATTCTGATACGCGCTGCAATGAGAAATGGGGTTGTCTATAATAAGTGACTGGATGCATGCAAAGGTGAAAATTATACACTAATGTTCAGAAGTCAGTAAGTAATGCTTTTATTGAGTGAGGATGCTTTAAATTGATCAAAAGTCACAGTAAAGACATTTGTAATGTTACACACTGAAAAAAACGGGAAAACACACCGTCCAGTTTTTTTTTTTTTTTTTTGTGATCTATACGCAACAGAATTGTGTTTCTCTTCTAAACTGGATTTCTTTGTTTTCGATAGATGTAATTCTCCAAAATGTGTAGTCTACTAGATTCAATCATTTAGGGCAAATGTGAACCAATCAAGCATTTAAAAATTAGTTTTGCTGAAACTGTAGTTCCCAGCATGCTTTGCTTGGGACTTAATGAGGAGAGTAAAAATGATGAAATTAAGTGTTATTTTATGGCTTTGAGCAAGATGAGAAAAAGGGGAGGCTTATAGTGTTTAATAGTATTTGAGTCATCTGGAACTGAGGAACACTATTAAATCATATAAATCCAGCACACTTGTTTCAAATAAATGCTGTTCTTTTGAACATTCCATTCTGAAAAAATAAAAATAAAATAAAAATCCTGAAAAATAAAATTCCACAAAAACATGAATTAGCTAATAATCAGACTAATATAATAAAGAGTGCAGTAATAATGCTGAAAATTCAGCATTTTACTGCAATAAATTACATTTTAACCATATATCCCAACAGAAAATAGCTATTTTAAAATAATTAGGTCTGGGCAAGTTAACGTGTTATTATTGCGTAACGCATTAATTGATTAAGACCGACAATTATTTTATAGCGCATTAAGGCAGTATTTTTCTTTTTCTTTTTTATATTATTATTATTCTGAAAGTCCGTTGCTCAGTGGCTCTGAATTCGGGTTCCACAAAAACATGAAGCAACACAACTGTTTTCAACACTGATAATAATCAGACTATAAAGAGTGCAGTAATAATGTTGAAAATTCAGCATTTTACTGCAATAAATTACATTTTAACCATATATTCCAACAGAAAATGGCTATTTTAAAATAATTAGGTCTGGGCAACAGGCCCGGATTAACACAGTGTAGTGCCCTAGGGTGACCACATTTGAAGTGCCCCCGTTTTTTAATAAAAAAAAAAAATTCCATAAGAACAGGTAGAATAAGAAGAATAAGTTACTAATCAAAAGAAATCATTTAACAAAATTAGTTTCCACTACAAAGGTGGCACAGAAGAACACAAAAGTGGCATGTAGGTAAATTTACAGACATTTAGAGAGGCTCAGAGGTGGCATGGATGTTTTAAATTCATAACAATGTTGTGAGATTAATGTTTTAAATATAACATTTTGAATATAGAACTATTGTTTGATTGAAATTATTTAAATAACTGAAAGGACACTTTAAACATAAAAATAAAACTGCCAACAGGTGGCGGTAAATCACTGATTCGTTTGAACAGCTGATTCATTCAGGAACGAAGCAAGTGACTCACTTTATGAGTGGGTAATTGAATCACTGACTCACTAGACTCATTTAAAACGCAGGTTCATTCATAAATGAAACACCGCTATGTTTGAATGGAGATGCAGCGGCTCGGCTGTGACTGTTTGAAACTATGTTCCTTGACTAAATAGAGCAAAATCAGGCAATATTGTTAAAAGTCATACAATGTACATCACTTTATATAACTTATTGTTTATTGAGCTGTTGTATTAATTTAATATCACATTTACAAACACCTTTAATAATCTTTAAAAGCTGTTACTCACTTCAGCAATCTCACAAAACTCCATTATAATCAATGAAGCTCTCTACACTGCACAACGAATCTCTTATTTACACCATCTACACTTTGTTTGTTATAACGAGAGCATTTGTGAGCGTGCATAACTCAGCAATGAACAAAAGTATTTTGAGCAGTGAGTGGATTCTGATTAACATTGCATTCAAGGAATCAACATATGTCTGCGATACATTACTCAACGCTGCACAAACACGCAAGTAGAAATCTTTGAAGCTCCTCTCAGCGCAAACACAAATAGCCTATGCTGATCCAACCCATTCTCACACCCAACTCGTCACATATTGAAGCTTGGTCAGGACCACTTGGCGTCGCTTTTGACGCTCAAGGTACCCTTAGCGTCATTTTTCGACTTGCAGGGTCCTCCGTTGCTTTAAATAGGAAACCCTTAGCGTCAATATGCCGACGCCATACTGGGAATTTTATCGTCATAATTAAATTATATATTGTGTAATAACATTGCCATTATTGCATATATGTTGGGGTGTGATTTTTCAATGTAAACAGCCACAACAGTTTTATTTATATTACATTATTTACACATTATGAGCACATAACCCAACCCCTGCCCCTAAATTTGTCAATAAAACACAAGATATAACAGGCAGATACAACTACTGTCATAATTTATTCAAAAATATTAATATTCCAAGTCTTCCGAGGCAAAACATTTGATTTGTGAGAGGAGTAGAGCGTTAAGCTCATCCCGTATGCAGTCTGTGCGCGAATTCAAAAATGCCGCCAGAAGAAGCCTTGGTTGTGAAATGCTATTGGCTCTTGTGTGTCTCGTGACCGATTGCGTTTTGCTGTTCTGACAGGCTATTGGCTCTTCTGTGTCTCGTGACCAATTGCGTCATGCTACGGGACTTGAGTATCTTTTGAATGAGATGTGAGCGTTAACGGAGCGGGATCATTTTCAGCGATTAAAACCTTATGTTTTGCTCTCTTCTTCTCATAAAGACTTCGTATGGCTTCAGAAGACCTGGAATGCAGCACGACTTGTTTGTAATGCTTTTATACTGCTTGTTTATGGGCAGTTTTGCAATAAACACCGGTGACTTAACTTACATTTGCCTGTTAACTGTTACGTGTTTTATGTTGTTCTGAAGTGGGTAGGTTTAGGGTAGGGGTGGGTAAGGTGCTCCAATAAAAGTATAAATGTATATAAAATTATTTATATTTTTACAAATGCATGCAAACCATTAAACTAAGACAAACAACTGAAAACAACGGCGGAGAACGTATTGTCATTTTCCATAAGCGTCTTGACCTGACGCATAAGGGGCCATTCACATATCGCGCCTAAAAGCGTGGAAAACGCTAGGCGCGCCGCTTTCTCCTTTTTCCAAAGCGCTCTGGCGGTTGCACTCGGAGGCGTCTGTCGTTGCTAAGCAACCATCAGCTGCACTCTCCGTTACAACAAGGAAATTTCAGCAATGGATTTCCACCACCGAAAAACCCTTGCTGTAACTCTGTTACAAGATTTATTCTGAAGAAAAGTAAAAACGCCGCATTGTTTGGGTGTAGCTGCTCCTCCATTTTTCTGTTGAGGTTTCAAATTAACGGCAAAGGTGAGGAAGCTGATTGGTTGGTTCTTGTCACATGACCAGCGGTGCGCTGCGGCATTCTGAAAAGTTGAGAGTGTTTTATCTCGATGCGGCGCGGACGCCGCCTGGAAAAAATGAGCGCGTCGCACCGCTGCGCGTCGCGACCGCGTCGCTTCCATTATGAGCGCGCATACCGCGCGTCTACATTTGAAATAACGAACTTGAGCGCGCAAAAGACGCGATATGTGAACGGCCCCTAAAGCAAGCAATTGAAAGCAATGGAGTTCCTATTTTGTCATATAATGACGCCTAGGCGCACTTTTGGCGTCTTCATAGTGACGCCGAAGGCGTTTGACCATGCTTCAGTTTTTGACGCCTTGGGAGTGAGAATGGGTTGGCTGATCGGGTTAGTCGCACAGGTGCTCCTAAATATGTTTTGATAGTCGCACACAGTAGCTACTTTTCAGTCGCCCTGTATAGCCCTGGCAATGTGTCATGATATTTTCTCTTCTTTTTTTTTTAAATTTACGTTTCGCACAACCGCCAAGTCGATGCTGCCTATCCATTTGTGAATAAATATGCTCGACTCTGACTGGGGGGAAGGGGCAAATACACTGGGACCTGACCCAATCGCAATTCTTTATATGCGTGCATATATTTGATATTCTCTCTGTATATTGTATCATTAACTGTTCATTTTCTATGCATCTGTATCTCTTCCAGCAAAATAATATATACAAAACATGAAAAAATATTTTAAAGGTCTTGTCATTATCGTAATCACTTGGTGCCCCCCTATTGGCTGGTGCCCCAGGGCACTCGCCCAATCCCGTCTATGGATAATCCGGCCCTGCTGGGCAAGTTAACGTGTTATTATCGCGTTAACGCATTGATTAACACCGACAATTATTTTATAGCGCATTAACGCAGTTTAAATAATAACTATTATTATTTTGAAAGTGCTTATAACCACGTCACGACTTCATAAGTGGGATTTATAGGAAGTTTACGATAGAACGTGAAGGCAGCAGAGAAGTGCTCTCGCTCAGCACAGTGGCATCATTTTGTCATTAACTTTGGTTTATTATTTTGAGTCGTTTGGGACGTGGCAGCACACGGCCCTCTCACAATATATTGCTTTACAGATCTATTACTCTTGCCGCTCAGAAACGTTCACACAGTCATCCCCCGGCGTGGTTACAGCTCACGCTCACTGATCTATATAAAACGTAACCATGCTCTGGTCCACCCCTTCCAACCGAGCCAGGGCTAAACGAACCACGCCCGAGTGCGGCACGGAGCGATCACACTAGTCAAACGAACCGGGCTTTGGGGGGGTCAAACTCGCTCGGCACGGTTAAGATTGCCTAGTGTGAGTACACCCTTATCCCACACACACTCTACCCGCCCGCATCCGCACTCGCCCATCAAGTGTTGTCCCGCAGCGCACTCTGTTGCGTTGGGTCCCACGATCGCGCAGGTCTCTGAGGGTGTACTCAAGGTGTACTTAAGGTGTACTTAAGGTGCCTGTTATAATGTTATGATCGAGGCTCTGGACTCTGAGCTTAACTTGTTTTTCTATAACAAACTATACAATATTTTCTATAAAAGCGTTAATGCTCTAGCAGTAGCTTTGGTTTTTTTTTATTTGATTACATTAATATTCTAAGTTGAAATTTACAAGAAATATTTTTAACTGCTACTATGTAAAAGGAATACTGCTGTAAAAAAAAAAAAAAACCTTATTCGTGTTTGCAAACCACTTCATATAGCAGTACTTTTAAATGAAAAAAGTGCACAATACACTACTTTTGAATGCATTATTGAATTTTGTGCATAACAATTAATGCATTAAAATTTAAAATAGTAAAAAATGTAATCGTTGCCCAGCACTAGTAATAATATTTCACAATATTACTGTTTTTACTGTATTTTTAAATAAATAAAGCCTTGTGAGCAGAAGAGACTTGCAGAACCTGATTTTACCAAGTGCGACATGTTCCTGGATCAACATCTTTGTTGACCCTGGAACAACATTGTGATGAACCAATCAGATTTGAAGAACCAGTTTATAGTTTTTGTGAAGTTTAGGCTTACAATCAGTGTCATTCTTCTATAATTTCCTCTGATTTTAGGGATTACTAAAGTTAGTTTATTAGATTATTAAGGTTAGGTTTAGGTTTAGGTGTAGGGATATAGTCAATACTCAATTTTTAGATTACAATGTTGTTCCAGGGTCAACAAATTATGTTGACCTAGGAACACATCTAACTTAGCAAAATCAGGACGTGAGAAAACTTTCAAAATCAAATACCTTACAGACTGAATATGTTTGAACAGTAGTGTACTTCACCAATAATGCTCCATTTCCTGGAAATATAGGCTGGATTTCTTTTATACTAATTGCAAACGGTACCTGAGTTCAGATGGACTCCAAACAGCTCTCCTAATGATGAACTCTCTAATGGACTTGTAGTGTGGTTTGCTGAACTGTTATAGGCTATTTCATTTACGCATCAACATTGTTGAAATTTCTCCTGAAGTTTCAATAATTTCCATTACATGAGAAAAGTTTGAGTTCATGTTGAGATCTTCGATGTTTGATTGCAGACTTGGTAAATCAGAGCACAAGTTAAAACCTTGAGATCTCTTCTGAAACTCTGAAAAGTCTTGTAAATTTTCTATAAAAAAAAAATAAAAAATAAAAAATAAATAATATATATATATATATATATTTATATATTAGGGGTGTCAACGTTAACGCGTTAACGCATGCGATTAATCTAAAACGTATAACGCGTTAATATTTTTTTTAACGCTAATTAATCGTTTGATAGGGTTTGACCCAACTTCTTCCAGTCATCGCAGCGCGGAAGGTTATCTATCATTAGGCGCGGTCGACTTTAAGCGGCGCTGCGCAGAATGGTCAGTGTATGACATCAAAGTACCGCGAGAGCGATAAGAGAGCAGACGGATCCTATGCTTTTGAATGGCTCTCGCGGTACTTTGATGTCATTCACTGACCATTCTGTGCAGCGCCGCTTAAAGTCGAACGCACCTATTGTCTGATAAGGCTACAGTGAACCAGTGTTGCCAGGGTAGCGGCACAAGTGGGCTATTTTGAAAATACAGTCGCGGAAAAAACTGCGTTTTTTTGGGCTACTTTTATAATGTACCGCGGCCGCCCAAATAGACAAATAAAGATTAAAATAGATCCTTTTACTAATGTGTATTATACTTGGAATGTATCCCTGGCAACTTAAGAATGGAGGAGGCGGTTGTAACATCACAAACAACGTGAGTTTCAGCAGAGCATACATGTTAAGGCTTTTACACAGCAGAAATAAACATGACAACAGCCACTATAGATTATATAAAATAATAAACACATGATTCCGATAGGATGTTTGTATGTGATTTTCTTGAGTTAAAGGTGTACATCTGAAATGCTCATTTGTGCAGCATATAAAATGCTATAAATAGCATATTTTAACAACAGTAAACGACCAAATTCCCAAAAGGAAGTTATTACAAACACTCGATGGTGGTTTGAAGTGAGTTCTGAGTAAAAGTGTAGGCCTACTATTAATCTCATAAATTGACTTATGAAGCATGATCAGAGGCGAACCAAGATGAAGTGGGGGCCCCAGGCAAAATTAATAGATGAGGCCCTTCTAAAAGATTATTTTGTTAATATACCTTTGTTACCTAGATATATATTTATACAACATACAAAAAGTAGTCAAAACACATAATATAACATAAATAGTTTAGCACATCCAGCGTAACGCGAGAGGGAGCCCCCTAGGGGGGATGCAGATATATTGCTCCATGTTACGTGTATATTATTAATAATGACATTTCCGATTGTTCAAATGGTCAGCTGTCGGGGGCCCCCTCAAAATGCGGGGCCCCAGGCAATTGCCTGCCTTGCCTGCCCTATTGCTACGCCTCTGAGCATGATGCTAATATTAGTTCTAATGCAGCTGCAGAACAGGTCCAATTCTTCTTCATAATGCATTTTGTCATAATACTTCACGTACGGTCGCAAGAAAATGTTTTGTTGTATTTATTTAGAAATACTTTTGATAATAGTTGGGTAAATGTATACTGGGATTGAAGCGATGTGGCTTGGTAAACGTTTTATTGCCAGTTTAAAGGCTGATAATGGCTGAATAAAAACAAAAGAATAATGATAAAATAATAATAATGATTATGTCTCATATGTCTCGGCTTCTTACTCCAACTGTCCCTTTATCTGGAGATGCAGCCGCAGAAGTTCCCCACCGAGCGCTCCAAGGTAGCTTTTTTAATTTCTCTCCTGTCCGGGAGAGCGTTAAATTGGGCTAAAGCAATATGGGACGCCAATACTGCCATAATTAATTCCTATGAAGCTTTTACCCGTCATTTTAAGGAAGTGTTTGGATCAGCTACCGGAGCGCTCTCGGTGTCTGACCAACTCCTCAACCTCCGTCAAAACACTTCTTCCACCCAGGAATACACTCTGCAGTTCCGCACTCTGGCGGCCTCAAGCGGCTGGAATGAAGCGGCGCTCATCAGTGCCTATCGACAAGGTTTGGAGCCTTCTATTCGCAGACAAATGGTGATTTACGATGATTCCTTGGGATTGGAAGGATTCATGCAACGTGCTAATAGAATTTCCCAGCGTCTCACCGCCTGCGACATGTCCGAAGCCGCTCACCAGCCCATCTCACCCGCTGCCACCCCTCCAGTACCAGAGCCCATGCTCGTTGACACGGCTCGTCTCTCTAACCGTGAACGTGGAAGACGTTTAACATCAGGCTTGTGTCTTTACTGTGCCTCAGCGGAACACTTCATCAAGGCCTGTCCCATTAGACCCCCACGCCCCTGCGGTGAGTACACTTCAAACCAATCCCCTGATCTCCAAACTGTCAGTTATCTCAGTACAACTACTCACCCCTCTGCAATCCGTTTCAGCTACAGCCTTGGTCGACTCGGGCTCCTCGGGGAACTTTATCTCCCAGGACTTCGCCAGTCGTCTCCGCCTGTCCCTCCAACGACGATCCCAGGAGCTCCGAGTCGAGACGATCAATGGAAAGCCGCTAGGACGTGGGCGGGTCCAGTATGAGGTTCCAGCTATGCCACTCAAGGTGGGAATCCTGCATGAGGAGGAAATAAAATTTCTGGTACTGGAGAGCTCCACCGTGGATATCATCCTGGGACGCTCCTGGCTCATCCTCCACTCTCCGGTAATCAGATGGGAGACCAGTGAGATAATCCGTTGGGGTGAAGGATGCCATCAACAGTGTCTCAAGAGAATTCCACGACCAACTTCTAAGTTCTCAGAACTCCAAGTGGCCTCCACGCGGATTGAGAGTCCTGACTCCGAGAAAGTTCATGAAGTCCCATCTGATTACAGGGCGTTCCAGGATGTCTTTTGTAAGCAGGCAGCCACACAACTACCACCTCATCGGCCATGGGACTGTGCTATAGATCTGCTGCCTGGGTACAAACTCCCCAAGGGTCGAGTATACCCTCTGTCCATCCCGGAGCGCGGGGCTATGGAGGAATACATCGAGGAGGCTCTCAAACAGGGATATATCCGGCCATCCAGTTCTCCAGCGGCTTCAAGTTTTTTCTTCGTGGGTAAGAAGGACGGGGGCTTGCGGCCTTGTATTGACTATAGAGCCCTCAACTCTCAAACCGTCAAACTCCCCTATCCACTTCCCTGGTCCCGCCGCCTCGAGGAACTCCGTGGGGCCCGCATCTTCTGGCTGGACCTGCGCAGCGCATATAACCTCGTTCGGATCAGGAAAGGGGACGAGTGGAAGACCGCCTTCATTACTCCGTCTGGCTACTATGAGTATCGGGCCTTGCCAACGCCCCTTCAGTATTTCAGGGGTTCATGAACGAGGTGTTCCGGGAGTTCCTCCATCGTTTCGTCGTGGTGTACATTGATGACATCTTGATATACTCCCGGAACCTGGCCGACCATCGCCACCACGTTGCGCAGGTCCTCGAGAGGCTTCGATACCATCAGCTCTACCTCAAACTGGAAAAGTGCGAGTTCCATCGCCCCACGGTACAGTTCCTCGGTTACATCATTGGCGAAGAAGGAATACAGATGGACCAGGGGAAGGTATCTGCTGTCTCCACCTGGCCCATTCCCCAAACGATCAAGGAACTCCAGAGGTTTCTAGGATTTGCTAATTTCTATCGCCGCTTTATCAAAGATTTCAGCATGCTCACAGCTCCACTTACCACCTTGCTCCGAGGAAAACCCAAGTCCCTGTCCTTCAATCCCAGCGCCCACGAAGCCTTCGACGCCTTGAAGAAGGCATTCAGTACGGCCCCTATCCTCCGCCATCCCAACCCCGATCAGCCTTTCGTTGTGGAAGTGGACGCCTCTGACACCGGCGTCGGGGCCGTATTGTCACAACATTATGGCGAGCCTCCCAGCCTCCAGCCCTGCGCTTATTATTCGAGAAAACTGACCCCCGCGGAGCAGAATTATGACATCGGCAACAGAGAACTCCTAGCCATTAAACTGGCCCTTGAGGAGTGGCGGCACTGGCTGGAGGGAGCCCAACATCCATTCAATGTCATCACCGATCACAAGAACCTCCAGTACCTCCGTGAAGCCCGACGACTCAACTCCCGTCAAGCCCGGTGGGCCTTATTCTTCACTCGATTTCACTTCACCATCACCTACCGTCCCGGAAACCGAAATGGCAAGGCTGATGCCCTTTCACGTATCTATTCACCAGATTCCCCCACCGATCCAGAACCGATTCTCCCTCCAGCCCTCATAGTAAATCCCATCGTCTGGAACATTGACGACGACATCCGAGCCGCCACCCTCACCGAACCTGCTCCGCCGAGGCCCAGAAGGAAGACTTACGTCCCCACGGATCTTCGGATACCCCTTCTGGGCTCAGTTCACTCCTTGCCGGGCTCTGGACACCCAGGCAGACAGCGGACCCTCTCGCTCCTCCAAGCTCTCGGTACTGGTGGCCCAGTATGTCCCGTGATGTCACCCGTACGTCCAGAGTTGCTCAGTCTGCGCCATGTCTTCCACTCCTCGTCAGCTACCGGTGGGCAAGCTCACTCCTCTCCCTATTCCTCGCCGACCGTGGTCCCACATCGAATCGACTTTGTGACGGATTTACCAGACTCAGACGGGAGCACATGTGTACTGGTAGTCGTGGATCGATTCTCCAAGGGTTGCAAACTGATTCCCCTTTCAGGCTTGCCCACCGCGATGGAAACCGCAGAACACCTCTTTCACAACGTCTTCCGCCATTATGGAATCCCCGAGGACATCGTTTCCGACCGTGGACCTCAGTTCATTTCCCATGTCTGGAAGGCCTTCTTCCGCCTACTAGGAGTCACAGTGAGTTTGTCCTCGGGTTACCATCCCCAGACAAATGGCCAGACTGAGCGGAAGATTCAAGAACTTGGACGGTACCTCCGGGCATACTGTTACGAAGATCAACACAGCTGGAGCCGTTTCCTCCCGTGGGCCGAGTATGCACAGAATTCCCTCAGGCAAGACACCACCGGCCTAACTCCCTTCCAGTGCATACTCGGTTACCAACCACCGCTCTTCCCGTGGACGGGAGAGCCGTCTGAGGTTCCAGCTGTGGACCACTGGTTCCGGGTGAGCGAGAGAGTGTGGGACTCAGCGCACGTCCATCTGCAACGGGCAGTGCGGAGACATAAGGCCTTCGCAGATGCCCGCCGTAGGTCTACTCCCACCTATCATCCTGGAGATAGAGTGTGGCTCTCCACCCGGGATCTGCGACTCCGCCTGCCCTGTAAAAAGCTGAGTCCCCGCTATATAGGTCCGTTCAAGATTCTGAGGCAGATCAATGAGGTTGCATATCAGCTCCAGCTCCCTCCCAGGTACCGAATTCACCCCACATTCCACGTGTCCCTGTTAAAACCCTGTTCTTCTCTCACCCCAGATTCACAAGAACCGGACGAGCCTCCTCCTCCTGACATCCTGGACCAACCTTCCATCTACCAGGTCCACGAAATCCTGGATTCACGGCGGCGGGGAGGCCGACTGGAGTACTTAGTCGACTGGGAGGGCTATGGACCTGAGGAAAGATCCTGGGTGGCCAGGGACGACATCCTTGACCCCCTATTGCTCCAGGAATTCCATCGCAACCATCCTAACCGTCCTGCACCCAGAGGTCGAGGTCGCCCCCGTCGCCGTGTAAGGGCGTCAGGAGCCGCCCCTGGAGGGGGGGGTAGTGTCAGAGAGTCACTGTCTCCGTCATCACCAGGAATCACGAGATCGCAATCACCTGCATTCTAATCACCAGCACCTGCGCACCCTCATCAGCACTCCCATAAAGCACTCCCACTCTCTGGCATTCATCGTCCGGTCTACGGTTCACACCCTGAACACAGACCAGGCTCCTCTTTTCCTGTAACTCTCTTGTGCTTCATCCTCAGATCTCCCCTGTGACACTCCACCGTTACTCCAGCGAATACATACGATTACTTCCATTGCTCCCCGGATACTCACTCCCAAGGACATTACTCTTTACCCCTTCCTGGACCCTCATCAACTCCCTCACCTCCTCTGTTTATTCATTCATTTAATTAAAGTCACATTGCACCTCTCACCCTTGGTTATCGGCTCAGTTTGTGACATATATATATATATATATATATATAGGCCTATATATAAATATGAGAAGCAAAAAGACAGAGAAAGCATTTTGTTACACAAACAATTAAAATTTAACAACAATTAACAGGAATGTTTTATCAGAGCTCAATTCTTCTGGGTCTGATCCGATTTCAGTTTTCTGACTCTTTGGCTGAATGGTTATAGCCATACCAATTCATTTGAGTGTGTATAACTGTGTATGTGTGTGAGTGTTTTTGTGACAGATGAGGACATAAATTTGTATAATGACAAGGGTATGGCATATAGGTATTACAAGGAGAAGGTGACTTTTCAGGACATTACCCCATGTCCCCACTTTTCAAAACGCTTATAAATCACACAGAATGGAGTGTATTGAAAATCTTAAATAGCACAACATTTTCTGTAAGGGGTAGGTTTAGGTGTAGGGTTGGTGTAGGGCAATAGCACATACAGTTTGTACAGTATAAAAACCATTAATCCTATGGGATGTCCCCACAGGTGTGTGTGTGTGTGTGCGTGTGCGTGTGAATGTGTGTGTGTGTGTGTGTGTGAGTGAATGTGTTTGTTTTGCACTCTTGATGTTTTAAAGTGTAACCCTTTCTGTGCTGTCCACTTTTTTTTGCTGCATTGCAGCTGAGTTGTTGCTTTTATTTTACATATTTGCTGTGATACAGTCACACTAGTTCATAGTAGGGGTGTAATGATTCTGACGATACGATGCATCGATGCCACGTGTAAAATATCGATATCTGTAGTATAAATATAGGTAATCGTACCTATTAAGCTCACCAAAATCTACATTCAGACATTTTTAGTGCACAAGATATTGGTTTCAGTACAAAAAGTTATGTTAAAATAAAATATTAATCTCTCACACAAAAATATTTAATTTTATTTTAAATGGCAAAAGCATATCAATTAAGATATACATCATTAAATTCAAAAAGTCTGGCTGTGCTTAATGGGTACATTTTTGTACCCTTTAAACACACCCCTGTTCCCATTAAGCTCACATCATGTTTTATTAAAAAAATGTTTATTTTAAGGAAAATGTTTAAAGAATAATTGTAAAAATATTTTTTTGAAGGTACAAAGTCAATCACAAAAAACAAACCAAAAAAAAAAAAACAGAACACTAAAATCATGCAACAAGGCATTCAATTTGATCAGTTATATATTCATAGTGAAGTATCATTTAAGCACATTGCAACATCTATACTAGTCCACATTCAGCTGAGTAACACATTCAAAAATCAAATAAAACAAACCAATAAAACATTTAATTCATGGGCATGAACACAGAACCTAGCCTCATTGTGAAACCTCTTTTTAAATGGATGTCAACTTAGTCTCTTATGGCTGGAATACACTGCACGATTTTTGCCCCGATTTTCCACAGATTTACAGTCTGGAAAAGTCGATGCTAGTTGCCAAAGATCAGAGCCAGTCAGATTTGAGTTGACAGAATCCACAGAAAATCGATTCACTTAAATTAAAGTGACAACCATCAGTTAATATTTAAAGTCTGTTTATGAAGTATTTACATTGACGTTCAGTGTGAATGAGCTTAAAGAGAGCACACTGACCTTAATGGGAGCAGCAACAATTTTTTTATAAATTTAATGTATTATTTATTAAAATGTTTGCTAAATAAATAGTCTAGGTCATGTATTAAGTTCATATTTCAATATGAACAACTATTATTAACAATATCTATGAAATTATACTTTTTTCTTATTGATGTCACACTGAAGCTGTGTGATTTTCGTTGTAGTGTACACTTTAAGCTCACCTTAAAATAATATGAAATCTTTAAAAATTACATGTAAATAAACAATAAACTGTCAATTTATAATATTATGGATGTAAAAGTACAAGCCAGTAATGCCTGTGAAGTAATGTGTTAGTGTAGCACAAAATCGTATAGGGTTCAACGGAGCTAAAGGCCCCCCTTAAGAAAAAATGTGCTATTCACTACGCCTAAAATGTATAATTGCATAAAAAATATATACGTTGTATTGAACATTAATAGAGCAGGTTTTGTGTGGAAATAAATCATTCAAGTTGTTTATTTTGTTTAAAAATCTTATAAATGTATGAGGTGGCAAGGGGGGCCTTTTACCCCACACACGGGGTAAAAGGCCACCAGTATGAGGTAAAAGGCACACGGTATTGATTCAAATATGTCAGCTAAAATAATGTTTGTTTTTTTAAAATAATGTCTAAGTTAATACTTGTTCAAAACAATCACTTTAGCAAAGTTTGTACTATTTTCTGCTTATTTTGAAAAATAAAATAATGAATTTTTGTTCAATAAATATACTGTCATTAAAATGTTAATATAAAAAATATATTTTAAAATACAGAAACAAATTCATTTTAATAAGTAAAGATTATGAAAGTATTGAAGGAGATCCAATAATAATTGAATATATATTTACAGTAGTAACAACAAATGCTATTTTATTATATGATATGATTAATATCATGTTTTTAAATATAATGGTTTCATTCTAAACATGGTGATTATATCTAATATGGACACCCAACATAATATATGATATTTACCATCTGAATCTAACCATGTCATGTCAACAAAAGGAAAAGTCAGCAATCTATTAATTATCATGTTAAATGTGCGCCTTTAGCCCCAACAGCAGGGGCGCTTTTTACCCCAAATACCATAATTTTACACATTCTTCGTTATTTAAAAACTGTTGCTTTAATTATCTTAAACAAAACTGAAAATCATAAAGAAGACCTTTGTCTCAAAATATATGCATTAATTTGAGTGAGTCTCATTTGCTACTTAAATCTACAACATTTTAAAATATAAAATATTTGATTAAGTATGCACAGAATCAACTTCGCGCTGCTGCGCGCAATCTTGTCAAAGATCAGATAAATATACACGTGCATCTTGAAAAGCAAATGTTTTGGAAAGTGCTAAGCTATGTTTTTGTGTCATCTAGTGGTTTCGATTAAAGTAATATCAAAGGCGTCTTTTACTTTTAGGTGTCTTTAACCCTGTTGTACCCTACAGCTAGTCAGCTAACTGTGTTCTGTAACATCTGCGCTATGTTGCTAAAACTATATTTTGGATCTAATGTAATTATTTCCCACATCCAAGTTCCAGGTTATAATATGCAAAAGTCTGAACATTAATCTCTTAATTTTACAATAAGTAGTGAAACTTACCCAAAATAAAGGCTTAAACATCTAAAAAATGCACATTTAAGGGGCTTCTCTTTTGGTGAAAGTTTTTAGACAGCTTTCAAAATGGCCGCCAGACAGTGTGAACATATGGAGACTCATATCTCAGTGTGCAATGATCTAATTGACTTGAAATTATAGGAGGTATAGTAACAAACATATCAATTGGTTAAGACATCAAGACATCAAGTAGGATAATAAATTATTTTTTGTTTTTATAATCTGATCTCAAAAATGGAAGTGTGCTTAATGGGTAGGAGAGCTTAATAGGTATGTTTACCCTATATTTTGGCACTGTCCACATTTTCACATAATGTCCGTCTATGCATTACCGGCAACGCGTGCGTTCTCGTTCAAACTCATGTATCAGAACTTGATAAAAGAACTGCCCAAAGGCACAAGGTGCACTCAAAAAAATGGTTTTGTGCCACTGTTCCTTTTATTCAGATATTTTTTGTTAAAACAACACAAATATATTTCATTTTCAGCCAAAACACCATTGTATTGTGTTTAATTAACTTAAACTGTTTAATTTTCCATTTTACTTAATTATCTATCGTTAAACTAACGTAAAGGGTTTCGTTTCGCCATTAAAAAAAAAAACGGATATGACGATTTCGAACGCGTTTGATGAAGACGGCGCGAAGAATGATGCATAGCGTCTAGAAGTACCAGTCAGGTAAGAAAATCTAAAGTTTTCTTTGTGTTAAGCCAAAGTCTTTCATTTGTTAGTGTTTTTAGTATGCTTTTAGTGTTTTGCAGTTATTGTGTAACTGTTTACCGCGCCGTTATGATTTCGTAGATGTGAAAGCGCATGTCTTTCTGTCTTTGTGGAACAGACGATGGGGCGAATTTTTTTTAAATTCAGATGGTTTTCCGTCTTATTACTGATATATGAGCAGTTAAATAAAACCTCCCTGGGCTCTTTCTATCCTACTCAATCAGCTAAAGCACGGAAGCAGGTACAAATAATGCCACATTCGCATACATTTTATCTGCTATTCCTCTTTTGTAACAGCATATGCGTTTGATCACCGTTTTCTTACTTCATCGCTGCCTGATGAAGAAATGAAGGAATGTCACAACTTTACTGACAGAGGAGAAGACAGTTTTGGCAAAAGTAAGTGAAGTGCTGTATCGCCTTTTCATCATTTATTAACAGAAATAATAGTTTCCGCAGGTCCTTAAAATGTCTTAAATTTAGTTGTATCAAATTTAAGGCCATACAAGGTCTTAAATGGTACAATAAAGTATTATGATTTCAAGAGGTCTTAAATTTGGGGACAGAAAGACCAGAATTGCCATGAAGCTTAATATGACTATTTAACTTCAAAAGGCTATGATTACACTGAATAAACATGAGCGACGCAAGTTTCAAAGTCCTGTGCAGCGCTGCTTTGTGTATTGCCGTTACCGGGGAAACAGTTATATTATGCAGTCTAGAAGCGCCACCTGTTGGCAGAAAATAATTATTTTGCTTTTTCAGTTTTTGTTAGAGCAATGTGAAAACTAGCAGTTTTCCAAATGTAATCAGTTTTATTTTTTGTATTCAACTTAGACTAATCTAAATTTTTATGTAACTGAATTAAAAAAAATTATGACCAGTCTTTAAAAAAAAAAAAAAAAAGCTAACTTTTAAGACTAGTCCTAACCTTTTATGCAACAGCCCCCAGGTCTTAAAAAGGTCTTTATAAGTTTTAAATTTGATTTTAAAAATCCTGAAGATACCCCAGATATGTAATCACGTCCACCCTTTTGGAATGATAAACATATTCATTACTCACGCAAATAAATCATTGATTTGTTTTTGATAATTGAATTTGTCTTTGCCGTTAAACTGTATGGGTGTTCTTGTAACAAACTGCACTTCATGTGTTTACAGATTTGTGCAGAATTTGAGACGGAGAGAATTATGTTGGGACCATTAGTGTCAGCAGTCTTTGCCAAAATGGATCCACAATGCAAAACATATGAAGATGTTTGCAAATCGAAGAAGAGTCCTTGGACAAAGAATTAAACCCTCTTGGTGCCCATTACACAGGTAAGAACAATTACACTCAACAAAACCTTGTATTAAAACATTATTTTCTCACTGGCCACTGAGTTTTAGGGTTATGGTTATGGGTATTAACAAATAAAACGGATATAATGAGATTAGGTTTATTAATACAATACATACAAAACATGTGACAGATATTACAAATGCATTAACCATTTAATTTATTTTGAGGCAAGGCGGACGTGTCCAAAAGTGTGTTCTGTAGAGTTTAGCTCCAACACACCTGCCTGGAACTTCTAGTAAGACTTTGTTTTTGTTTGAAAATTCCTAAAAACCTTGATTAGCTGATTCAGGTGTGTTTAAAGGGAGAGTTCACCCAAAAATGAAAATTCTGTCATTAATTACTCACCCTCATGTCATTCCAAACCCGTAAGACCTTTATTTTTGATGAAATCCAAGAGCTTTTTGACCCTCCATAGACCGCAAGGATACTACCACATTCAAGGTCCAGAAACGTAAGAACATCAGTAAAACAGTCCATGTGACATCAGTGATTCAACTGTAATTTTACGAAGCTACGAGAATACCTTTTGTGTGCAAAGAAAATGAAAATAATATTTATTCAACAATTCTCCTCCAAACAGGGGCGTCATGTACTCATTATTTTTGAGGGGGCACGAGTGAAGAGAATTAAAAATTATGGTTGAACCACTGATGTCACATGGACTGTTTTACTGATGTCGTTTCTGTAATCCCGTCTTTTATGCTCACTCAAAAAAATGATTCTTTAAACTAACTTAATTCAATTATGGACAGTGGTTCCACATGTCTACACCACACGAATACTAAATTGAGCTCTCTTCCACTTTTTTGTGCATGGATGAATCAATACAGACAAAATTGCATCAAAATGCGTGTTTTGGTGAATATCCAAGTAAACACAGTCGGTTAGGCATATGTCTTAACGTAAACAGTTGAGAAAGAAAACACACGTGTATCAGTAGGCTAAATTGAATCCATGCTTTCATTCTTAAAGTGAAAGCAAACTAATAATAAATCTAATGCTGTCAAAGAAAAATACAAGTGCTCACTGCTCCTGACTAACAACTGACTTTTTGTAACATCAAAAATGATTAATCTATATATAATTTATACAGTGAAGACTATGTAGTTATTTTGCATTTGATTATTACATTTCTGTAGCGTACCTGAAAATGTATTTTAGACTGAGCAGAAAAACCTGAAAAAGCACTGTTTATTGAATTTGTGTCTTTGTTCTATTGTATTTATTTTCTGTTATTGCTTGTAATTTGGTTATCTGTAGAAAATATTTTTAGCACTGAGCATATAGTAGAAGCCAGAATAGTTTTTCCAATTGTTTATTTTCTTTATTACGATGGCGTTTTAGTGCCTCGTTAAAAAATAAAAAAAATCTAAGATTACGAGATTAAAGTCGTAATATTTCGAGAATAAAGTCGAAACTACGAGAATAAAGTCGAAATATTACGAGAATAAAGTCAAAATGTTTCGAGAATAAAATCGAAATGTTTCGATCATTTAAATCGTAGAAATTAAAGTTATAATATTTTGAGAGTATATAGCCTATATCGCGCATGCAAATTGCCCGCGTTGAGAGCACCGGGAGAAGTTGCCGGGCCACCGGAATTGATTTGAATATTGTTGCATCCGAGCGGCCGCATCATCTTACTGGGATGTCAATTTTAAGGACTCGCGGGAACAGCTTAATATCAAGAATATGATATTTATTAACAGACTGAACAGGAACAACTGTTTATCTTAACATCAGCTCACACACTCAATCGACATTCCTTTGGGGGGCGCTGTAGCACTCTTATTTAACCCTTTTTTTAAAACACTACAAATATAGCTATGTGGGATTATTAGCAGAAATCATACCATGTGTCATACTCGCGGGGACAGTATGCTTAGAAATAATATTTCATGTCTTCCATTGCATTCATTATTTGTAGTGCGCCAGCCACACAATAGCAATAGCTTAAGCTTTGTGCTTTTAGTGCTTTTAATATAAAACAAAGTCTCAGCTTTCAAAATCAGTTTTACAACGAAACACAAATAATGTGATTTTCAAGATCTTTAATGTGGCGTGACAGATCGCTGTATTTATGTGAATAAATTCATTGAATTATTGTGAAAATTCCACCACCTGCTCCGCAAAAACGTCCCAAACTTTCATTCCTCACATAGCCTGTTTAATTAAACAGCAATAAAACGTTCTAAAGGTTGAAGTGGACTCAAATTTGTTAACATACGTTATATTGTTGTCTTTTCTGCTGTAAACGTTAAGTGACTATTTACAAACTGTTTTATTCATGGTATACTGTAAATGAGGACATAATATTTAATGTCTTCCATTCATTATTTGTAGCGCGCCAGCCAACCAACCAGTAATCGCAACAATTTTGTGCTTTGTTGCTTTTACACACAGCTCAGCTTTCAAATTCTGCCGGTTTTATAACGAAATACAAATTATAAATGTGTTTTTGCTCTTTATTTCAAGTTTATAGCAAGATATAAATTGAAGGAACATCATAAGGCATAAAAAAAAAAGTTTAGCCTAATTTATAATGAAAATGTCTCGCCGTTCGTTATTGTAATCGGAAAGATGATTGACTCACATGCCGCTTAGCAAACACATTATTGCAATAGCCTACATATTGTTTGTATTTCGCTATAAAACTGACAGATTTTGAAAACTGAAATTTGGAATATCTCCCGGTGCTCCCAATCCGGGCCATTTGCATGAGCAAAAGGCTAGAATAGCCTATCTCAAAATATTATAACTATATAATCTTTATTCTCAAAACATTTCGACTTTATTCTCGTAGTGTTTCGACTTTATTCTCGTAATGTTTCGACTTTATTCTCGTAATGTTTCGACTTTATTCTCGTAGTTTCGACTTTATTCTCGAAATATTACGACTTTAATCTCGTAATCTTAGATTGATTTTTTTTTTTTTTAACGAGGCACTAAAACGCCGTCGTACTTTATTATTATTAAAAAAAAAAAAAGTGTATAGGCCTATATTTTTTGTTGTGAATGTCCCAACTGAGGTGTGTGAAAATTTCTGATAAATGTTCATGTTATATATTTTGGTTGCACTTGTGAGTTAATAAAAATGTATATGGTTGTTTAAAATAGGTAGGCCTATATAATATCCGATATACTCCTGTATCGAATCGAATCATAATCGTATCGCAGAATTTTTTGAGGTATCGGCAAATATCGTATCGCTGGGTATGAGAATCGATATCGTATTGTACCGTGACGAACCATCCGATTTACACCCCTAGTTCATAGGTGTGTGTGTGTGTACGTGTGAATGTGACAGGATTAGGGTTTCACCCCGTCATTGCTGTGTACATTTTTCTGCATTGTGGCCGATTTGTACATTGTACACTCAAAAATTCTCTGAATTGTTCGTGTTTTTGTCGATTTCCCATTAATTTCCTATGGTTGGTCATTTTTGACTGAAGGCCTATTTTTTTTTTTACGACCACTTAGCCTGCTCGAATCATGCCCTCAATTTTTTTTCTTTTTTTGTGTTCACATTCCAAATGCCATAAAAGTCTCCAAGTTTCTTACCATTTTGATGAAGCCGTAATTTAAAAAAAATTCTAAACAGAAAATTTTTCGGTCAAAAGTGACCGAAGAGCACCAGAGGGTTAAAGTGAAAAAATGGTGCTTATCAGTAGCGCTTTGTGTAGTTACTGTAAACATAATGCAGTGCTCCTTGACTTACTGTGTTGTATATAAAGTTTCCTCAGAGAGTCACCCACAAACATGACATTCAGTTGTCTGCAGTAAACTCTGGTCACGGGTCACCTCATGTTTCTGGAGGTTCTGTTCAGAGTTTTGGCATGTTCATGTTTAGCTGTTTGCTCCCACCCGTTTGACTCACAGAACCGCTCTGAACATGGTCCAAGATGTGCCTGAAGCAAAAACATTGCTAGACAATCTCCGAACACATTTTATCTGACTCACACGTGATGGGCAATGAGAGACACTCATTTAGTCAGCTTCCTTTTGTCCGCTGCACATGGATTGACTGAACAACAATTGGGCTGTTATTAAAACACGAAGTGTGTGTGAATGCTGAGCCATTCTGTCAGAATAAAAATGATATCTCACTCCAAACTTTCTCAGATTAAAACCTGTGTTGTATCTTGCTCTGTCCTCATCCACTATAGCTGCTCAAACATGTAGGCCTAAAATTTAAATTTGTCTGTGAATTGCATTTAAAATGCCCATGCATTTGGATTACATCCTTTTAACAAACTAATAACTAACTTAATGTGATGCATATTCGTCAGTCATACATGAATGAAACGGCTCAGATTTGTGTAATTGCACTAATTAATGGAATGTGTACACAACAACCATTTTCTTTAGAAATTTCTCATCAACAAATCCAGTTTGATTCAATCTCACACTAATTGAATATTTTTTGTTCCATTTAAACCATCTTTATACTTTTTATCTGAGTAAATGTAATTGTTTTCACAATAAACAGATTTATGAAAATATTAAAATAAAATTAAAAAAATGCAAATAGTTAATAAATAATAAACTGTACCATGATTTCTTTGAGTGCAGAAATCTGACCTGTTTCATTTCTGTGACTCACAAATATGCATCACATTAAGTTAATTAGTTTATGATAAAACTATGCAATCCAAATTGTATATGCAATTCAAATACATAAATCTTAAATTAACTAATGTTAACCAAGATTAATAAATATTGTAACAAATGTATTGCTTATTGTTAGTTAATGCTAGTTATTATATTAATTAATGTGATCTAATGTGAACAGTAAATTTTACATTTTTAATATTTTGAATGAATGTTTTTCATATTTATTTTAATTTTAGTTAATGTTTTAGTATTTTTTTTGTGTGTTTTTGTCATTTTAATAAATGCCAATTGTGAAAAGCTTGTAATGGAATTTAAAAAAAAATGAGACCTTTGTTGACTTCCTCGGTTGTCAATGAAAGCCTGTAGACTGATTTTAACATGAAGGACTCCGGACGTTTTTGTTGGGAGACTTACACACACTCCAGAGAGACACTCTTCCGTTCTGACCGCTGGTGTCGCTAATAACAAAAGTTTCTAAATTCTGCATATCTAACCAGCTCAACTAGAATAACCTTGCTTCTTAGCATCCATTTCCACAGTATTTCCTGGAATTGGCAATCCATTGACAACATCTTTATGTACTCACTGAGTTAACTAAACCACCGTCAAGCACGTCCTGATATTGGCGAGTTAGACGTGTTCCTGGGTCAACATATTTTGTTGACTCTGGAACAACATTTTAATCCAAAAATATAATCTTAAACATATTCCTACAACTAAACCTAACCTTACCAATGAGTAATCCCTAAAATCAGAGGAACTGATAGATGAATTACACTGATGTACAGGCACCAAACACTGATTGTAATCCTAAACTTCACAAAAATTATAAACTGGTTCTTGAAATCTGATTGGTTAATCACAATGTTGTTCCAGGGTCAACAAAGATGTTGACCCAGGAACACGTCGCACTCAGCAATATCAGGTTGTGTCCATCGTCAACAGAGCGTCATGTTTTGTTTACATTTGTAAGGCTGTTTTGCAGAGGGGCCGCTCTTGAAAATTTGCCATGTCCACTTATTATAAGCCATGATTATTAAGCTTCTTTGGGCTTATTGGTTGCGTTTGACTAAAAAAGCGATTCAGTTTATGGAGATAAAGTAGGCATGCGCATGAATTTAAGTTTATTATAGACTTATTTATGTTTGCCTTTTTAAAGTAAGATCTGGCAACATGGAAAGACATACCTCGTTCCCTGTGATTTTTTGCACCACAACTCTGATATGTGTTTAAATACGTCATTAACAACTTCATTTTGGTTCTGTACACACTACATATAATTTCAGTAAATGCAGTTGCCACTACCTGCATTATCAGGAATTAATTTGTTTGGAGAATGCACTTGTGACTCCCGTAAACTATTGAACTCTGTGTGTACAGAACAGGATTGATGACTAAATGGTGAACTGAGAACCAAATTTAGCTGCACCATTTACGTGGCCTTTATGTACTCATTGAGTTAACTCTGGGGAACTACTGGAAGTTGACTGAACTAACTCAGTGTTCTGGAACCAGCATAGCCCGAATACACAAGGTTTGGGTTAATGCAACAATAAGTTCACCTCGTTTTCACCGCCTACAGGTGTCAGCATGGAGTCCAGAACCACTGGGACTAATAGGAGGAATAAGAGCCAGAAAAACATGAACAAAATCTGATTTATTTTCTTAAATCCCAGCTGTCAGAGAAGCAGGTTTATAAGGGCTGACCTGTGCCACCCAGCCCATGTGAAGCACTGTGATGTGAGATGAGAGACTCGGCTATAACTTAGTTGAAAGAGAACTCAATGGACTCATTCTGGCCTGGAGAAAATTTAATATGCAGTAGCGCACGGCACAAAATAAACTCTCACAGTGTATCTTTCAAGTCACATTGACAAAAAATTGATCAAAATCAGGTTTAGGTTTTGGATGACAGGCAGATCAACTTATCGGTTTGCTTTGCTCTGTCCACAGAAGAGTGTTTGAGAAACATAGTCACATTTCACTGTTCGCCTCCATAAACCTCTCTCAAAATAATTGAATCCACGACAACACTGACCTTTTGTAATGCATTTATTTTAGATTTCACTTCAAAATTGGACCTTCACTTCTTGAGGGCGCTTGGACTGAACTTTCAGTTGTGTTCAGCCTTCAACAATGGTTTATATCAAACTTTGCTTTTTACTTTGCCTTCGGTACATATATCATGTTTCAATGTTTAATGCAGTATTTATGTATTTAAAAACTGTTCTGAATACACTAGCAATACAAGAATGTAAATGTGAACTTTTGAAATGCTCTTTTCTTTGGAAAATCAAGCCAGATGGATCACAAGGCTTCATCACAGGTGACCAGCTTTTATTAAGATCTTAAGTACCAATATTATCTTCCTGCTAGACACTTTTACATATTATCAGTCTTGAAGAAAGAAATATCACATATTTTCATTTCTAAAGGCCCAGCATGTCTCCAGCTCTCTCAGGGTCTCCTGAAGGATTTCAAACACTGTTAGATGAAACAGATATGATCAGATGACAAATATATATAGCGTAATAATGTGTCTTAAAAGTACACCTTAGCATACTTTTAAAAAGAGTAGTTATTACATAAATAATGTACTTTAAAAGAACAGGTTACACTTTATTTTAAGTTGTCCTACTTACAGTGTAATTATACATTTAAGTACCGAGTAAGATTAATTAACTACCACTATATGGCTAGGATTAGGGTTTGTCTTAGGGTTATTTGCTTGTAATTATGCACATTGTTATTATAATAGGTACATGTGACGTGTGACAATTAAATAAAGTGTTACCAAACAATATACTGAAAGTAATGTTTTTGGACAATTGATTGTATTTTAATTGCCATGAAATGGTGCAATTGTTTGAACCTAAATGGGTCGAAAAAGTTCACCTTTATATGTAACTGTTACGGAAGGAGACTCACACAGAGGATTAGAATCAACAGGTAAATGTTTATTGAAAGCAACAGAGGCGATGGGAGAGATGGCAGGTGAGTATAACGTTCAGAGGGGCAATTCAACGGATTGATGAGGTATGTAATGAAGGTTTTCTTTATCTTACAGGAACTCGTGGATGGAACGGATGAAGGACAGACGATAGCACACACCTCACCGCAAAAGGTAATGGAGATGAACAATTGGAGACGCTGGAGACGACAGACGTTGGAGTGGAGTGTAGGAGAACTCACTGGAGAAGGCACAGGAGGTAAGTACACAAAGGAGGTAGGAGTAGCATAGAGAGTCCACTTCGTATGAACGAGACTGGACACTGGAGTGATGTGAGGTGTGTGCTTATGAAGCCAGCTTGATGAGGGTGCAGATGATGTGCAGGTGTGTGCATTCAGTATTCAGATGAGGGTGTGTGCTGTGATTGGGTGGTGAGCGAGCCTGGCCGATCTGTGACAGTAACTTGAAAATTACTTCTGTTGTCTTTGAAATATGGTTAAAGGCTTTAGCACTGCTAAATGTGCTGACAAGTATTCATGATAAACTAAAATATACTTCAATGTCATTTCTATTGAAACTTGTCATGCATTTAACATGTATTTGTAATTAGACATTTGTAATGATGAAGCTGCAGTTTAGTACATTTAAAATAGTTTAACTTTACTTGTAATATCAAATATATCATGTGCTTTAGTATGTTAGTCAACACAACAAAGGTACACAAAAAAGTGTACTTCTGTAAAGCATGATAAAAGATCATTAAAACAATAAATTCAAATGTACTTTAAACTTAAACTTTTAACACTGACATGAATACAAAATGCACATTTTAAAAGTGTATATATGGGTACTTAAGAAACAGTGCTTAAGTGGCTTTTTTTTCATTTACTACCGTATTTTCTGCAAGCTTTTCAGAAATAAACTTTTATGATTTGAAGTGCACATTCAATGCAATTAAAGGGTTAGTTCACCCAAAAATGAAAATTAGCTCATGTTTTACACACCCTCAAAGCATCCTGTATGTGTATATGACTTTCTTATGACAAATCCAGTCGGAGTTATATTAAAAATTTTCCTTGTTCTTCCATGCGTTTGAATGGGAGTAGGTGGGTGTTTTTGTTCAACAGTCCAAAAGTAGTCAAATAAAGCGCACGTATCCGTAATAAAACGTTCCTCACGTGTTCCCGGGGGTGAATAAGGGCCTCCTGTAGCGAATCGATGTGTTTTTGTAAGAAAAATATCCATATTTATAATGTTATAAATACTTTATTTGACTACTTTTGGATCGTTGAATAAAAACACCTGCCTACTCCCATTCAAACGCTTGGAAGAGCAAGGACAATTTTTTAATATAACTCTGACTGGATTCTTCTAAAAGAAGGTCATATACACCTAGGATGCATTAAAAACATGAGTAAAACATGGGCTAATTTTAATTTTAAATGAAACGTTGTACAAAGATGAAGCTTTCTAGAGTCAATGCATATTGTCATAATGTATGATGCATATTGCACACAAAATTGAAAAAATTTCAAGAGTTTCGAAGTCATCATCAGATTGGTTAAATTATACAGGATTTCCAGGAGATGTGTGTGTCACGTTCTTTAATGTTCCACCTGGAAACAAAAATGCCATAATGCCAAACCCCATCATATGGAAAAAGAAAGCCGTTATGTCTACAGCTGTAATGATTAGCGCTTATCAGGATCAACTAAAAGCTGGATTTTCAAAAGTATGTGAAATATTCAAAGTTCACGGCATAGAATCTTTAAAATATGTCCAAGAGTTTTACACACCGGTCTCTTATTGTGGGGACATTTCAACATGCCTAAACATGACGCAGCACAAACTTAAATTGTCACTGATTGGTTTACCTGTCAGTCATGTGGTCTCTTGGGTGGACCTTGGCCATTCAAATCAGCCGAGGTTCCCAGACCTTCTGCCATCAGTTTGAAATTTGTCAGTTGTAAATTAATGTTGCATCATATTTTTTACACGTTTTAACAGCGTTGCGCGTTATACAGACAATTCCGTAAATTTTATGAATGCAGTGGCCAATCAGAAGTGTTCAGATGAGACATCGGTGAAACGTTTTATTCAGCGCATGCCTTTGCTGACTGAATTCTGCACTCTCATCATAAACAACAAAGTGCACGTACGTATGATGTAGAGATTCATTCATCAAACAATATATAGACAGCTTCACAGCTTGATTATAATTGTATATACTGTATATATATTTAAGGGATAATCAACGGCTAGCTGTGCATTAAACGATTTGAATGCACGACGTGGAGGCGGAGAACCACCTGACGCACAGCGGAGGGTGGTTGCCTCCGCGAAGTGCATTCAAATCGTTTAATGCACAGCTAGCCGTTGATTATATATATACAGTATATATATATATATATATATAATACATACACAGTCATGGCCAAAAATATCGGCACCCTTGGTAAATATGATCAAAGAAGGCTGTGAAAATGAATCTGCATTGTTAATCCTTTTGATCTTTTATTTAAAAAAATCACAAAAATCTAACCTTTTATTGGATAATAAGAATTTAAAATGGGGGGAAATATAAGGCCATTTGCGCAATTTCAAATATTATGCAGTAACCAAACTCATAATCACCCTGGAGTGCTCAAAATTGTGAATATGAATGGGAATATACTTCAGAGATATTTTACTCATAAGAATTTCTAGGGGTGCCAATAATTGTGTCCATCGTGTATTTGAGATTTTTTTTTTTTTTTTTTTTGATATTACAGAGCAAATCAGTGCTGGCCAGCATTATGCACCAAAGTTGTTATGATCAAATGTAAATGTGTTAGTGTTACAGCTAAAGAATTTCTGACTTAATTTGAAGATCTCACTCTTGCTCCATCTCACTTTCTTCATTTTATTTATCTTGAGCAGAGTAAATAGCAAGGTCAGCTTCTAGCATTAAACACCTTTGGAGATCGAAAGCACTTGAGATATCACAAATAGCAGCAGCATGTACTGACAGACCAAATCTGGCCTGACAATAGAATATTGCCTATTGATCTCACTAGGTCTCGTCCTTGTTCTGTGCCAAAAACGGAAAAAGTCCAATCAAACGGCTACTTCAAGGATGTGAGGAAACTGTTTGACCTCAACAGCACTGATGAGCTCAGTGAGCTCATATCTCAAAGCAAAGAGTTTAAAATGAACACTATCAATTATGAAACTGATCTAGACTGAACAACCAGATCCAATAGAGCAGTGAAAAAGTCCTCCATGATTGTATTTTCTCATGCTTCCAGACAAATCTTTTAAACTATTTAATTTAGATTAGAATTACCTTGACACCTCTACTATTTAATCCTACTTAAATTCACAAGACCATAAATTTAAGTTGACACTCAAGTAATAGAATGATCATCATTTGAGATGCAATCTTAATATGGGTATTTGATTGTTCTAGGTAATTTCTTACTTTTAAATCTTTAGGGATCTGATGTCTCACAGTCACAAACTGGTCGTAGTCTGAGGTTGCGAGGTTAACTAATGCCATTAACTCTAAAAGGCCTATTGTATCATATTTGATATGGAAATTTCTGAAGCTTTTTTGCTGTCTAATCTTTACTGATTTTTTTCAAGTAAACGTAAGAATAACTTTTATTAATATTTCCAGATGAACATTTACTGGACTGAAGCAGCTTGGCTTTACATGATTATCCAGACATCATTTTTTTAAAGGAATGTTTTAAGGAAGCCACCAGAATCTCTCAGATCTTTTGAGGAACATTTATTATCTCTCAATCATTGGATTGCATTGCATTATATGTTTAGATCATTTAAATATCACCTTACTAAGACATATTATCGGAGATACAGAGTGACAACTGATATTTATATAATTTTTTGTAAGTATCTGCTAAACTTGTTTTTAAGATCTCGTTAATTTCCATTACAAAATGTCACAATTTCATCTTACTTTTGACTGAGCTGATTAACTGAGTTGTTTTTTTCCTCCATATTTTCACTATATTCAACTATATTGTTTATTATTGTATATTATTTATTTATTTAATTATTTTTAAAAAAATGTTAAATAGGCTGTTAAATACATAAACAAATCAATAAATAGAGTAGTTTTACAGGGTAAAATTTTATTGCCTGCTGTTTTCTCATAACTAAATGATAATTCCTTCAAACTAAATGATAGTCTGATGACCAGTCTACCACTGTGTTCAAATATAAGCCAGAGATAATGATTTCAGTGGAAATGAGAATAAATCCATTTTAACAATTTATTTGCCAAATAAAGCAGCATCACGCCAATTACAAAAAATGACAAATGTTCAATAACTATATTTATCTGTCTACAGATTTCCCCCCAACCATTTTACTAGTGTTCCTTAAGGTACACCTCCTCCAAATGGAGACATGAACTAATAGTAGGAGTTAAACATTAAATGGGACCCTAGGGGTTCACACTTTATTTGACATCATCAAATGCAAAGTAAACTGCGGAAGAACCTTTAACAAAGTTAACAGTTTACGCAGATTTAATACTGTGCATCGTGTATTTATATATGTGAATTTTATTTAGCAAGGCTAATGCAGTCTACATTAATTCTTGTCAAATGTATTGAATAATTTCTCTATGCAAAGGCACTAATTGTTTGTTTTTCAGAGAAACATTGAGGAAAAAACAAGCTCAGGTCTCATGTGACTTTAGAGGAGACACTGAATCTATACCATAATATCACAGAAATGCTTAAATGCTTACAGCTCAATTTACAGTCACTACAAAAGGTCAATGCTTACAAAGTCCAATAATCCAGCAGATATTACATCTAGGTGAATCTTACAAAGAAATGTCATGTTTCCTTTCCTTCCTGTACACTGTAACAAGGACACCTAAGTAGTATAACCAAAAATAAAACTTAAAAAAAAAAAAAAAAACTTTTATCACCTCAATAGCAACAAAAATGCAGTGCACCATGAACACAATAAGATGTGCCCAACTACTACTACTACTATTATTATTATTAATTAATTTTTTGACATAAGTTGTTAAAGACACTAATATTAAAACTACTTTTTTTTTTTTTTTTAAATAACATTTCTCCACATTTGAATTTCCTGGAAGAAATGGCAATACTTGCAAGGCAGCAGACAAATTGTGCTGAAGTTCAAGGTAAGTTTCTAAGTAAGATTCAAAATTTC
The DNA here is from genome assembly GCF_012432095.1 of Onychostoma macrolepis. NCBI lineage: Eukaryota > Metazoa > Chordata > Actinopteri > Cypriniformes > Cyprinidae > Onychostoma > Onychostoma macrolepis. The sequence goes on along the minus strand of NC_081159.1, from coordinate 37,379,021 downwards.
TGTGAAAATAAATGAAGCATCAATGCTGCTGTTGTCATGGCACTCCACATCTATTTTTTTTTTTTCTCGACTATAAACACATAACACGAAGGCACTGTGTTAAGGCAGCTGCATAGAGCTGATGTCACAACACAACACTGTTGCCCTCAAATTTGGAACAGTAGCATTTATTTTGGCAGAGCAAAAACAGAGGTAATAACTTGCAAAATAGGAGTTGCAAGAAAAATCTATGCTTTCACGTTTACTCTTGAAACTTTTGCGTTCCCACAAGAAGGTTCTCCCAAAGTAAACTTTGGATTTGCTCACAAAACTATATATATGTGTATAAGTATGTATACAAACGGCCAAACAAATGGCGAAAATGACATTTACATTTGGGAGATGTTTTTATCCAAAACAACCCATCAAAGCATGATTTTGCCGTCATTGTGCCAATAATGTACCTTTTGAGCGAAGGAATCCTCTGGGAATAATATGCAGCCAGTGTGTCCTGTTTCTCATGTGATGTGGCTTTTTAGTTTGGGTAATTGATTTAATTTAAAAATAATGACATGTTGTCTTGTGCATGGCCAAGAAAAAATTTATTTATTTATTTTTTTTATTCCCACAGGTGAAGAAACACAAAGGAGTGTAAATCAGAGAGCTTAGTTAGACACACACAGCTTAGCAGGATAAATAAAGAGTTGGACCGCAACTCGTTTAACGCATTTATTTTTAAGCAGACTATGTTACATAAAAAAAAAAAAAAAAGAAAATCCTGACTGGGTCTCAATCGTGTCCTAGTAAACACTCTCTGCTATTGTAAATGCAGCAACAAACAAGAGCTGAAAGAAAGACAATATGAATAAAGACTTGCAGCATAAACCATTCTTGATTCACAGTATGAATATATGAAAGAACAAAACGTGGAAAATAATTGCACAAGTGATCTGTTTAACACTCAATGACAGCTATTTTATTTCTGTACACTTTTATAGAACATAAAATAAAGAATTTAAAGTCTTTGCCATTTCCTCCAGTTGTAATAAATCAGTTATTATAAGGATACATACCTTTCCTACATACCGTCTAATTAATGTAATGCACTTACTATATTCTGTTAGTTAAGGCATGCAGCAGAGATAACTGTATACACAATACAACACAACATATCACATATTTACAATGAAGGCTTTCTGTTGCATTCCATTATGTAATGACATGGTTCTAGAGGCTTGTATGTCTTCAGTTTCTGGCTCATGTGAAAGCTTACAATAAGCATCAAATAATTATTGATAAAGCAGCAGGTTATTGAACAAATGATAACAACAACCAGTTTATTTTCTTCCATGTCAGAAGCATCCAAAAAAATAATAATAATAATAATTGCTGTAGCAATTATCGCTTTGTTTAGTTTGTATAAAAGCAAACAACACTCTTCACACTTGCTGGAAACCAGAGTGTTGATATGCACAACACATGATGACTAGCTTTACCGATGTCACAAATTTTATTGAAAGAAAGAAAGAGATCTGCTTCCATACTATAGCTAATTAAGCTTATGTTTATGGTGAAATTAAGTTCTAAAAAGCCAAACCATTTTTTTTATATCGACCTACACTGAAAAAATAATATATATATACTTTTTTTTTTTTAAGTAAATGGTTGCAAACTATTTATTTTAGCTACATTTAATTAAAAAAAGATGTTGAAAGTTAGTCAACTAAATTTGTTTATTTAAATGTATGTAACTATTCAGTCCACTGAAGGCGAGCGTAGTAAGAACCAAAGTGCAGTTTATTTACAAAAGTAATTCAAGAATACAAACATAATCAAACTTGACCTGGCATGAACAGGCATGAACAGACATGAACAGACTTGACTCACCGACAGCAGGTTACAACTTCAATACACGACAAGAGACAATGGAACCAAATGTGCTACTTATAGCAAACAATGAGGGTCACATGACATGAACAAACCAATGAAGACAAGACACATGACTAAAGCAACCAATGAGCAGACAGAAGTGATAATCACATGACAAGACAATAAGCCATGGCAGAGCAGAAATCCATGGCAGTGCAGGCAGAGCAGGACGGCCGGGTGGTGTCAGCAGAGCAGGGAGCCATGGCGGAGCAGGCAGAACAGGACGGCCGGGTGGGGCCGGCAGAGCAAGAAGCCATGGTGGAGCAGAGACATGGACAGACCACTTGACGCTGACAGAACGGGTAGAGAGTTCATGAAAGGCCTCCATGGCCGTGACCTGTGGCACAGTGCGTTCATGAATGGCTTCCTTGGCCATGACATCACAGACAGTGAGTTCATGAACGGCCTCCGTGGCCGTGACAAGACAGACAGTGAGTTCATGAGCGGCCTCCATGGCTGTGACAAGGCAGTCAGTGAATTCATGAATGGCCACCATGGCCGTGACCTGTGGCACAGTGAGTTCGTGAACGCCTTCCTTGGCTGTGACAGGACAGACAAGTGAGTTCACGAGCAGCCTCCATGGCTGTGACAAGGCAGTCAGTCAATTCATGAATGGCCTCCATGGCCGTGACCTGTGGCACAGTGAGTTCGTGAATGGCTTCCTTGGCCATGACAGGACAGACAAGTGAGTTCATGAGCGGCCTCCATGGCTGTGACAAGGCAGTCAGTCAATTCATGAATGGCCTCCATGGCCGTGACCTGTGGCACAGTGAGTTCGTGAATGGCTTCCTTGGCCATGACAGGACAGACAGTGAGTTCATGAGCGGCCTCCATGGTTGTGACAAGGCAGTCAGTCAATTCATGAATGGCCTCAATGGCCGTGACATGACAGACAGTGAGTTCAAAAGTGGGCGCCACAACCTCGGGAGGTTCTGCAGTGGAAGCCACCACCTCTGGTGGTTCTGCAGTGGACGCTACCTCCTCTGGAGGTTCTGCAGCAGAAGCCGCCACCTCTGGAGGCACTGGAGTGGATACATGGACAGGAGAGGCCTTAGGAGAAGATTCATGGACAGGAGAGGCCTCAGGAGTGCAGTGTGCAGCCCACACGCTCAAAATGGCGACCGCCTCAGGCATGGTGGCCATCTTGGCCAGGGAATCAGGTGTGGTGGCCATCTTGTGTGTAGGCCCTGGCTTGGGAGGCATGACATGAGCAGGCCCTGAGGTAGCAGACATGATGTTAGCAGACTCTGGATTGGCAGACATGATGTGATCAGGCTGTGACTTGGTAGACATGACATGAGTAAACTTTGACTTAACTGGCATGATGTGAGCAGGTCCTGGAGTAGCAGGCACGACACAAGTAGGTCTTAGAGTAGTAGAAATGACGTTAGCAGGCCTTGGCGTAGCAGACATGACGTTAGCAGGCTTTGGCGTAGCAGACATGTTAGCAGGCTTTGGCGTAGCAGACATGTTAGCAGGCTTTGGCGTAGCAGACATGTTAGCAGGCTTTGGCGTAGCAGACATGTTAGCAGGCTTTGGCGTAGCAGACATGTTAGCAGGCTTTGGCGTAGCAGACATGACTGAGGACTTTGGGGGAGTGTCGCGTTCCTCCTCCACGACACCCACAGTGAAAGCAGAACCACTAATCTTCAAAGCAAAGTCAGTATTCTGTAATGAACAGTCCACTGGAGGCAAGTTGCTAAGAACCCAAGTGCAGTTTATTTACAAAAGTAATCCAAGAATGCAAACATAATCTGAACAGACGAAGACTTGACACAAACTTGACTTGGCATGAACAGACTTGACTCACCGGCAGTGGGTAACAACTTCAATACATGACAAGAGACAATGAAATCAAATGTGCTACTTGCAAACAATAAGGGTCACGTGACATGAACAAACCAATGGGGACAAGACTATGAAGGTATTTTTGGTACGAAACAACTGAGCGTCTGTGACAGTGGAATTTGTAGTTGTAGAGAATAGCCACACATGTGTATCAGTAAATTTAAAGCCACAGACAACATTTACATTTACATTTAATCATTTAGCAGACGCTTTTATCCAAAGCGACGTACAAATGAGAACAATAGAAGCAGTCAGACCATCGAGATTGCAGCAGTATACAAGTGCCATGACAAGTCTCAGTTAGTCCAGCACAGCAGATGTAGCTAGTTTTTTTTTTTTTAAATAATAGATAGACATAATAGGTAAGTGTTAGTATTAGTATTAGTTGATGAGGTGCAGGCGAAAAAGATGTGTCTTTAGATGATTTTTGAAAATGGCTAAAGACTCAGCTGTTCGAATTGAGATCGGGAGGTCATTCCACCAGATGGTCACAGTCCAGGAAAAGGTCCGTGAGAGAGATTTGGTACCTCTTTGTGATGGCACCACAAGGTGTTGTTCACTTGCAGAACGCAAGCTTCTGGAGGGTGCATAAGTTTGAACTAGTGAGTTTAGATATATTGGTGCAGCGCTAGTTGTTGTCTTATAGGCAAACATCAGTACCTTGAATTTGATGCGAGCGGCTATTGGTAGCCAGTGCAACCTGATGAAGAAAGGGGTAACGTGAGCTTTCTTCGGTTCATTAAAGACCACTCTGGCTGCTGCATTCTGAATCAGTTGTAGAGGCTTGATAATACTTGCGGGAAGGCCTGCCAAGAGCGCATTACAATAGTCCAGTCTCAAGAGAACAAGAGCTTGGACAAGGAGTTGTGCAGCTTGCTCTGACAGGAAGGGTCTAATCTTCCTAATGTTGTATAAGGCAAATCTGCAGGACCGGGCCGTTGTAGCAATATGGTCTGTGAAGCTTAACTGATCATCTATCATAACTCCAAGATTCCTGGCTGTCCTGGAAGGAGTTATGGTTGACAAACCCAGCTGTATAGAGAAGTTGTGGTGGAGTGATGGGTTGGCTGAAACCACGAGCAGTTCTGTCTTGGCGAGGTTGAGCTGAAGGTGATGGTCTTTCATCCAGCTAGAGATGTCACTCAGACAGGCTGCAATGCGAGCAGCTACCGTCGGATCATCTGGTAGGAATGAGAGGTAGAGTTAAGTGTCATCATCATAGCAGTGGTAAGAAAAGCCATGCTTCTGAATGACCGATCCTAATGACGACATGTAGATGGAGAAGAGAAGTGGTCCAAGCACTGAGCCTTGAGGAACCCCAGTAGCCAGAAGTTGTGACTTTGAAACCTCACCCCTCCAAGACACCCTGAAGGACCTATCTGAGAGGTAGGACTCGAACCACAGGAGCGCGGTTCCTGAGATGCCCATCTTTCTGAGAGTGGACAGGAGGATCCGATGGTTAACTGTGTCGAAGGCAGCAGACAGGTCCAGTAAGATGAGTACAGAGGATTTGGAAGCCGTTCTTGCCAGTCTCAGGGCTTCTGTAACCGAAAGTAGGGCAGTCTCAGTAGAGTGGCCGCGTCTGAAGCCAGATTGGTTGTTGTCCAGAAGATTGTTCTGTGCAAGAAACAAAGAGAGTTGGTTGAACACAACTCGCTCAAGTGTCTTTGCAATGAATGGAAGAAGGGATACTGGTCTGTAGTGTTCTAAAAGTGCTGGATTTAGAGAAGGTTTTTTAAGCAGTGGGGTTACCCGAGCCTGCTTAAATGCTGTGGGAAATGTACCAGTGTGAAGAGAGGTGTTGGTAATGTGAGTAAGCACAGGTATGACTGATGAAGAAATGGCCTGAAGGAGGTGAGTGGGGATAGGATCTAGCAGACAGGTAGTGTGATGATTGGAAAGGATGAGTTTGGAGAACTCCGCCTCCGAGAGAGGAGAGAAGGAGGTGAGAGAGTGTGTATTTGTCGGTAAGAAGTTATCAGTTTGTGGTGGGAGAAATTGGTCACTGATGGTTCTTGTTTTATTTGTAAAGAAAATTGCAAAGTCATCAGCTGTAAGAGTTGATGAAGGAGGAGGGGGAGGAGGACAGAGAAGAGAAGAGAAAGTTTTGAAAAGTGTGCGAGAGTCAGAACAGTTGTCGATTTTGTTGTGGTAGTATGTCGTTTTAACAATGGAGATATTTGCAGAGAAGGAAGAGAGCAGTGACTGATACGCACTAAGGTCAGTAGAGTTTTTAGATTTGTGCCACTTCCTCTCTGCAGCCCTTAGTTTAGTGCAATGTTCACGGAGAACATCAGACAGCCAGGGGGCAGAGGGGGTAGTGTGTGCTGCTCTGGATGAAAGGGGGCAAAAGTTGTCCAAGCAAGATGTTAGAGTGGAGCAAAGAGTGTCAGTAGCACTGTTTGTGTCCAATGCTGAAAACTGAGAGGGTGAAGGAAGTGCAGATGAAACCATTGAGGAAAGGCAAGCGGGAGAGAGAGAGCGTAGGTTACGGCGAAAGGTGACCTGTGGGGGAGTGTGTGCTATGTCAGGAGTTAGTGTGAGGTTAGAAGTGATGAGGAAGTGGTCTGAAGTGTGCAGTGGAGTAACTAATGTGTTGTCAGTGGAGCAGTAGCGTATGTAGATGAGGTCCAGTTGGTTACCTGATTTGTGAGTAGCCATGGTAGACACTCGCTTGAGGTCAAATGATGTGAGAAGAGTGTTGAAGTCAGCAGCCTGGGGTTTTTCTAGGTGGATGTTGAAGTCACCAAGCAGTACCAGAGGAGTACCATCCTCAGGAAAGTTTGAGAGCAATACATCCAATTCCTCCAAGAAGTTACCCAGTTGACCTGGGGGACGATACACAGCTACAAAGTGGATTTTAACAGGGTGGGTAATAGTAATAGCATGAGATTCAAATGAACTGTTGCCTGTAAGAGATGGTAGAAGATCAAATTTCCAATCATTTGAAATAAGGAGACCCGTACCTCCACCCCTCCCAATTGTGCGAGGGGTGTGGGAAAAAGTGAAAGTAGTGGAGAGAGCTGCAGGAGTGGCAGTGTCCTGAGGTTTGATCCAGGTCTCAGTTAGGGCCATGAGGTTGAGACCGGAGTGAGTAGCAATAGAAGGAATAAAGTCTGCTTTGTTTGCAACAGACTGGCAGTTCCAGAGACCAGTTGGAATAGAGAGCAAAGTAGTAGATGACAGAGGAACAGGCCGTAGATTAGTAGGATTGGCCTGCCTCCACCGTACAGTGCGTGCCTTCTGAGTGTTAGTAGTAATGGTGGAGATTTGAAAGCACATAGTGTGTACAATTGACTAAATAAGTAAATGAGAACAATTAGAGCAAAAATTGAAGGAAGGGGAAAGAGCAATACTCAAGTGCCTTGTCCGTGTTCTTGCTCGGTGGAGTCGCGCAAGGTAGAGATGATCGTCTTTACACTCGTCGGTCTTCGCACGAGGGCTGCTGCGACCGCTGCAGCGGTACACAGCCCAGTTTTATACTTGCCCAATTATTCGTTATAGAAGTCAGCTGACCACGCCTTACTACTTAGCTAAACGAAACTGGGAAATTCCCGCGATACGGCCGAGAACAAACGCGACTTCACCTTCCCACAGTAAAACACAGTATGCAAAACAAAGTTTCCTAGCAACAACAACTGCGCTGAAATCTAATGGAAAAAGACAAAACACTTACAAACTGCTGTTCTCTTCTGCTGTTCTTTTGCTTCTTCTGACAAGTGCTTCCGAATCAGGTATATAAGTACTTTTACTGGCTTTGACCACGCCTTACTACTTAGCTAAACGAAACTGGGAAATTCCCGTGATGCGGCCGAGAACAAACGCGACTTCACTTTCCCACGGTAATGGGATAACAAACACGGTAAACAGTATGCAAAACACAGTATGCAAGACAAAAGTTGCAAACTTGTAGATTTTTTTTTCTCTCTCCCACAAACACAACACAACAGTTACACCTTCTCGAATCCTTCATTGCAGACACACAAATCCTATTCTATGAATCACAAATTAAGAAACTCGTACGCTCACATGTTTTGCTACTATTGCTGCAGTGAATATGGTGCAAAACACATTCACACACCTGCATCACAAAATGGGCAAATCAGTATGTGAATTCTTGCAATGAGATTTGCACACTTGTAGAATGTTTTCTTACATATATATTTTTCTTGGATGCTTTTTCTAGCACAAAAACAAGTGCATAACGACAATGGCTTGAATCTGCTGTTACGAATCTTAAACGCTGTTTTTCACCTGCAAATGACAAGTTTCGCGCACTCTTTGAAGTTTCGCTAACAAATATTATGAATGTTGTTTATTTTATTATAACCTGTAAGTTTTGTTATTGTATGGTAGTTTTTTTTTTTTCTGACCTACAATATTGTATAAACTACAGTAACACTAAAAACAGTGAAACAGTTGAAAATTAAGTAGTATTTTCACTTTCTGCTTTTTTAAATTATTATTATTTTCTAGTTTATGGTCTGGATCATGTCATCTGCATTCCAGTTGGAGGCTTTTTTTGTGATTGCCATCGTAACAGGGATAACATCAACTGGTAAGTTAGCCGAAGTAAACTAGTTAAAGTTGTTTTTTTTTTAATCGTTATACATTCCCTGGGAGTCAACCCCATTATTTCAGCAATATAACACTAAGCTCACAATGTCAAATGCAGAATAGGGATGCAGCGATTAACCGGTTTTACGATTAACCGCGCTTTAAAACGTCACGGTTAATTAATCGTAAAGGCTCTGCTACACCGAGTGTTTCTGTTGCACGGAACGGAACTGTTGAAACTTGCGCAAAATGAAAACAAAGTTACACTAGCGGTGCACCATCTTAAAATGCCTTGCTTATCAGAGACATGGAGGCTACTAGATTAACTATGACAGAGGAACCAAACAGCGATCCTTTATTTCCACCAGAGAAATGACTGAAGTCGATAGTGTGGGACCATTTCGGGTACACCAAGAATGACCAGGGCGTCATTTAAATAGTGCCGTAAAAATTGCTAAAGAGTGTATACATAAGGGATAATTACACAGCTCGCCAACCTGTTCTCGCTGTGCAATAAACGATTTTAATGCACGACGTGAAGGCAAGGACCACCTGACGCGAAGTTCGTTAGCTCTAACATTCTGCTCGCTTTAGAGATGAAATGGTGCGGTGAGAGAGAGAGTGTGTGAATTAGCCTACCTGCATCTGCACATCACTTTAAGCAATGAAGATTTGAGTTTAGTTATTTAAACAGTCATTTTACCCCCTCTTTGCTGATTAATATAATGTAGCGATCCACTATCTATAAGCTATTTTATTAATGAAAGTCGCTGGGCAGCGTTGACAACACGTTTCTGTCCTCCTAAATGTTTGTGTGGGCAGCTCGATCTCGATCTCACAAACCAAAATAATAGATATTTTCTCAGGCCATATGTAAAATCAGATGAATAAAGATTATTAAAATGAATAAGTATGGATGACAGTTGATTACAATAATAGTTTAGTTTACTCCCCTCATTAGTAACAGTGCCCTCTGTGGGATAAAGTTAATATTAGTCTTATATTTTATCATCATTTTATATTTAGATTTTTCACCATCTTTCCAATTTCTGTACCTCAGGTCCAAAAAAAATGTAGAAAGAATATACAAAATGAAAACACCAAATACATTTGTGATCTATTTCCATTCGTTATTTTCAAAAGGGAAATACTGACATGGATGTTTACAGAGCAGAGGTCACGTTTTTTTAATTCCAATAGGAGAGATGCACTTTTTTGTGTGCTGTATTATTGGTTATTGTGTTATTTCTGTTTCGAAAGGCAGCAATCAATAACACTTTAATATCTAAAGAGTGTTTATGTGATTTTATGTTGTGAAATGAATACATGCATAATAATCGTAATAATCGTGTAACCGTGATTATTCCTCAGACTATAATCGTACCAACAAAATCTATAATTGTTGCATCCCTAATGCAGAAACATTAATTCGTGCGTTTATGACCTCAAGGTTATATCATTGTAATGCTTTATTGTAATGCTATATTCTGCACACTTAATAAACAAACTCCAGCTTGTCCAAAATATAGCAGCTAGAGTTCTTACTAGAACCAGGAAGTTTGACCATATTAGCCTGGTTCTGTCAACACTGCACTGGCTCCCTATTGAACATTGTATACATTTCAAAATCTTGTTAATTATGAAGCCCTGAATGGTTTAACTCCTCAGTACTTGAGCGAGCTCTTAGTGCATTATAGTCCTTCACGTCCGCTACGTTCTCAAAACTCTGGCCATTTGATAATACCTAGAATATCAAAATCAACTGCGGGCGGCAGATCCTTTTCCTATTTAGTGCCCAAACTCTGGAACAATCTACCTAACATTGTTTGGGAGGCAGACACACTCTGTGTCAGTTTAAATCTAGATTAAAAACCCATCTCTTTAACCTGGTTTACACATAACACACTAACACATTTCTATAATTCAAATCCGTTAAAGGATTGTTAGGCTGCATTAATTAGGTCAACCGGAACCGGGAATACTTCCCATAAAACCCGATGTACTTGTTACATCATAAGAAGAATGGAATCTATGCTAATATTAGTCTGTTTATTTCTTATTCCAGGGTCACCGTAGCCACCAGATCCAGTCCGTATCCAGATAAGATGGTGGATCAGCACCTCTACAGCCCTGAACGTCAGCGGAGACCAGGACACCTAGATGAGCCCCAGAGATAGATCCCTAGTGAAGACCTCGTCTCCTAGACGGCAATCGGGAAAGGACCACGGGAACCAGATGAGTAATCTACACAATCTGACTCTGCTGCAGCATGGAACAAACTGCTGGTTCGTCTGGCTAGAGGAGAACGACACACTATCTTGACAAACTATTTCCCTGTTTAATATTGTAAAGCTGCTTTGACACAATCTGCATTTTAAAAAGCACTATATAAAATAATGGTGACTTGACTTGACTTTGCACACAGACAGCAGTGAGAACACACACACCGTGAACACACACCCGGAGCAGTGGGCAGCCATTTATGCTGCTGCGCCCGGGGAACAGTTGGGGGTTCGGTGCCTTGCTCAAGGGCACCTCAGTCGTGGTATTGAGATTCACTCCCTCCTCCTACAATTCCTGCTGGACCTGTGACTCGAACTCGCAACCTTTAGGATAGTATAGTATAGTATAGTATAGTGTTTTATTAATTTCAAATTGCATACAGCACAAAGTCTGGCAGTTAGGGCAAATTCTGTTAACACTTTTTTGATTTATTTATTTTTTTTCCTTGTGCTTGCAGGTTCATTCCGAGAATCAACCCTGGTGGCATACCATTCAGTCACAGATCAGATGGAATTCTGGAAAGAGGGTGCAAAGAAAAAGCATCAGTCTGAATCCCCTCATGGTGTTTCTCATCAAAGAGCTTGTCAACTTTGCCAAAATTACTGAAATTTAACACAATAACACAAACAAATTTTTACTGTATTTTATTTCTGTGAAGTCTGTTTTGCTTCAGATACAAAGTCCCCAGGGGACTGTGGTGATGCACATGCTAGAGATGAAGATTTGTAATTTGTATTTTTAAAAAGAACATGTTCAACAAATAAAAAGAATGGTCCCACTTTATATTAGTTGGCCTTAACTACTATGTAATTACATTTAAATAAATTTTTTGGTACAATGCACTTATTGTGTACATACATGTTCTTACATTGTATTTATATTTTTAAAAATACCTATATGTAGTTACGTCTGTAATTAATTTCTGTAATTACATTTATAATTACACTGTTGACCCATCACTTACACCTTAACCCACCCTTAAACCTACCCAGGATAGGTTAAAATTAGGATAAAATAATAATAAAAACGCTTGCGAGTATCTTCCGGAGCGGACAGCAGCAAATACCAATAAAGGTACATTTTCTTTCTATTTTTGAATTCACTCACTGTTATACTGTACATTTTGTTTATAATTTAAATATATTAACAAATATATTTAATCATCTTGTATATGACACTCTCATAATAATCTGTTTAATTAATGAGTTTATCTTTTATGAAGCCTTTGTGAGTTGAAACAGGGATGGGCAAACTTGGTACTGGAGGGCCACTGTCCTGCAGTGTTTAGCTTTAACCCTAATCAAACACACCTTTACCAGCTAAATTAATTAGGACTACTAGAAGTCTAAAGGTAGGTGAGATATATCAGGATTGGAGCTAAACTCATTTAATATTTAAACTATAAATGAATATACTGTACAGTATAACGGTGAGTGATTTCAGAAAAAGAAAGAAAAAACATACCTTTATTGGCTCTCCGCTCCGGAAGATGCTCACAGTTCGCGAAAGTTTATTTATTTTTTCTCCCTGCTGATAGGCGCCCAAACTAGCTCTTCTGATTGGCCAAACTTCTCTGATCTCGGAAGAGGGGCCGCCGCTTCCTCTACAGATGCACAAATCACCTTTGCTCCATTTGTCACACAGATATGTCGTGCAAAAGGGAGAGTGCGTGAAACTTGTCATTTGCAGGTGAAAAACAGCGTTTAAGACTCGTAGCAGCAGATTCAAGCCATTGTCGTTATGCACTGCTAGAAAAAGCATCCAAGAAATAAATATATATATATATGTAAGAAAACATTCTAAAAGTGTGCAAATCTCATTAGAAGTATTCACATACTGATTTGCGGATGTCCAAATTTGTCCACGACTTCACATTTTTGATGCAGGTGTGTGAATGTGTTTTGCACCATATTCACTGCAGCAATAGTACCAAAACATGTGAGCGTACGAGTTTCTTGATTTGTGATTCATAGAATAGGATTTGTGTATCTGCAATGAAGGATCCGAGAAGGTGTAACTGTTGTGTTGAGTTTGTGGGAGAGAAAACAATCTACAAGTTTGTGACTTTTGTCTGTGGCTTCAAATTTACTGATACACATGTGTGGCTATTCCGCTGTCACGGACGCTCATTTGTTTTGCACCAAAAATACCTTCATACAAGACACATGATTAAAGTAACCAATGAGCAGACAGAACTGATAATCACATGACAAGACAATAACCAATGAGAACATGACACACAGACTAAGGGAGCACATGGCAAGAACAGGAAACAAGGCAAAATATCAAAATAAAAGACATGAAAACCTTAACCAGAAACCAAACCCAAACTCCACGTTACAATGTAGCTAAAATAAATTTATTGCAACCACTTAAACCATGTAAAAAAAAATAAATAAATAGTAAATTCAATTAATATCTTTTTTTTTATTCAGAGATCATAAAGTACCATTTTGGTTTATGTCTAAAGAAAATATATTAAGTACAGTATATGGTCTTTATGTGCAATAATCGTTTTACTTTGTCTTTGAACTGAACCATAAATATAATTTGATTAAAAAAATGAATACTTTTGGCTATAACAAATTAGAGCTTTTTTTCATACTTGCTCAGATTACGTATTTTTCAGATATACGTCTTGTACTTGTCAGGGATTTTGCAGATTCTGTGATGTGGTGACCAAAAACAAACAACTCCACAAATAGCTAAATTAATGTACTAATCATAAATGTACATGGAGCCCATTTCAGAATGCCGTAGTGTTTCTTCAAGCAAAGAATAATTTCCTATTTTTGTCTTTTGAGTTTGGGATTTCATTGGATTTCACCCATCTGGCCTAGTTGATGTTCTTCACCATGTGTATGCATTCAGTTCTTGGCCAAAATATACCAGTTTCCTAAATTGCATCACATTTGTTTAACTAGCACCTTTTATCAGGTTCAGATGTTCAATGAAGCCTGAAATGGACACACAGAGCAAAGCCCGCAGCCAAGTTATTTAAACACAGAAGTATGCAAATTTGCTTCGCTTCAGTAGTCTAGTACAGATGTACACTCTCACAACACACTTGTTCATTTCTTCTAGTTGGAGGTAATAGTTAAAGTACACAGCCACGGGCAGTCAATACCGCTCAACTGTTTGCTTTGATGGCACTTCTGGGCTTTAATGCTAAAGGAATACAGAGCATCGCCTCGTACACAGAGTCCCAGAGATGCCGGCCGTGGGTTTATCTTTATATCAACAAAGAGAGAGAAAGGGGAGCTGAGAGTTATTCTGAGAGGCATTTTGGGTTTTATGTCATGGCTACGGCTCAGAAAATCCTCATGCATATAATGTTTATAATGTTTGTTTGGTTAGAGGGCTTTTTGAAGAGAGTGTTAGTGCAATTTCAATGTGCTTTCTTTTACTTTATCAGCAAACTTGTAATAATGATGAAATTGCATTGGGCTGGTTTTTCATAAAAATGCACAGAGCAATAAAAATGAACATTCACATGAATTTAATAGCATATTGCAATTCTGTTGGCATTAAGGTAAAATGAAATAAGAGCTGGTCATTGTGGTCAGCTTTCATGTTATCAAAGAGGCTTCAAGTAAAAAAAAAAATGACTTCTCAATAATGGGACAACGTCAAAATGCTGAATGCCTGTACCCTAGTGAAAACAAAAAAACTAATACTAAAATGTATTTGAAATACATTTATTTTGTGCTGAGTATACTACAAATACATTTACATATTTATGTGCTTAATTAAAAAAAAATACTCTTGCATTTGTACTAAACTGGTACACTTAAAGTATGCTTAATTGGAACAACTACTTGTATGCATAATATTAAGAAATATACATTGCGCTATAAATAAATACTCCAAATTAAGTTTAATAATAATTTTATATCAGTAAGTCTTAAGTCTTATATGTATTTGAAATAAATAAAGTATGGCATTTTTAATTTATTTTTTGCTAGGTTAATTGCAACATGCATAATAAACAATATTGTTGCACATCAACAGTCAAACAAACAAAAAAAACAAAACAACAACAAAAAACTTAGGCCATCCAAGATGTAGATGAGTTTGTTTCTTCATCAGATTTGTAGAAATGCTATATTTCCACAAATCTGATGAAGCAGAAAACTTATCTGCATCTTGGATGGCCTGAAGGTGAATCATTTTTGAGCGAACTATTCCTTTACATAAGATGTAATCATACAAAAAAAGAAGAGTTTCTGAAAGTCAGTATCTGTCACTGCAAAGCATCAGTACATCTGACTCCAGCAGTGTAGATATACAGCAGCCTGTGCATCTCTTAAAAAATAACAGTCTTATGAAACGAGCCTCGGGACGTGTGTCGCTCCATTGACAGTGTGTGGAGGCTGGAGAAAGCTTTGGAGAGAACTCATATCTAAACACTGACAGATTTGGGAAATCCATCAAAATGTAACCAGTAGAATGAAACATTTCTAGTTCAGCCTAGAAATACTGTTCAGCAGACTGCAAGAAGTCTAAGCTAAGAGATCCACTGCTAAACCACCAACTGCTCAACAGAAAGATGAGCTGTACACTTTCCTTTAGAGAAACTAAAAGCTACAAGGCAAAAGTAGCTTAATGCATTTAGGCTACTTCTTATTTTGTGTAGGACCAAATACAACATGTATTAGAAATGCCTTATGAAACAGAACTAGAGTATGTTTCTCAAAATGTCCATAAAGGCTGTTTCTCTTTGGTCTTTGACATGTCTTTACCTGCAGCATAGAGTAATTCACAAACTGCAAGAGATGAACTAAACAAAGACCTACTTTATTGTTGTGGTCTGCAGATTTGGTTTCAATTGATCCAGGTATATATTCCACTTAATCGGCTCACTTTTTGTTCTCTGATTTCTAAGGTATTCTGTTTACTCTTATTATTTGTCAGCTCAGAAGTCATTAAAAGATCAGTTCATTAATTCATTTGTGAATCAGGCATCTGGAGTTCATTTTAAAACAGGTGAACGACTGAGAGAAAATACTGAACAGGCGATGCTAAAAATGCTTGAAAATTACTGAACCGTTAAAGTAGCTTAAAAAATAGTGACTTTATCACCTCGCTGCTGAGAAATGTGGTTAAACTAATTGCTTCACTACTGCCTGGAAAGCACAGGCTCCTGATTTATACATCCTTCATATTCATTTGATGTTCAAGATTATTTCAGATAGATAGCTTTAGAAGGAAAGCTGAACTTGTAAGATTATAAATAACTTCAGCATAAAGGCTTGTCAAAACACTTTCCACAGGGACATTTTCACTGTTTATGCAGTAATGCCTGAATATAGTGTATGCGTGTGTCTGGTGCACATGCTGTATGTCACTAAAGTGAAACGCGTAGTTATTCATCTCACCGAAGGGTGTCCTGGACTTTCATTGTGATGGATGTGCTGTTTCCGCTTAAAGGAAAGGAGTCTCTCTTCCTCGGTCATGTTTTCATTTAAAGATTTCCTCCAAGGCATCTCCTGTATTATTTCATATTACTGCTCTCCACAAATTTCTGAGTATCAATTTCACTTGAAAAATGAGAAGGGAAAAGCTTCTTTTGCCAAGCGTAAACAGAATACGCTTCACATAGCAGAGCGATACCTTATTCTGGGAATCAGGAAACATGGTCAATACTCATAAAATTATTAGCATGACCATGATGCAGATGAATATGCAGACTGTTACCTTGAAGGCACCTTAAATTACTGCAGCAAAATATGCGCTGCATTTCAAAAGACGTTTCCGTGCCTCTGTTATTAGTGAAACTGGTCCTGACACGCATATCTCTGTCCCCTCATTGCCACACTGTAATTGCACAGAAGCTGTAATAGATGGGTTTCTCACATCGCTGGATGGAGGGATGAGAGAAGATGGATAGTGTTGGCTGTGGTGTTGACAGTGGATGAGTAAAGGGTGATGTTGAGATCCTTAAAGGCAAACTTCTGCCATGTTGTTTGAAACCCATTTAGTGAAACCCATCTGTCTTCTGTGCAACACAAAAAGAGATATTTGGTATAAAAAAAATAATAATAAAAAAAATAAAAATAAAAATGGATGTGGCTGGTAACTGTTGAGCTCTAAACATGACCAAAAGGCATCATAAGTGCAGTGGTGTGGAGGCTCTTGTGTTACATTAACTGATGCAGGTCTGGCTTATGGGCATTGTGCCCGCATTCTTCACCAAGTCAAGTCAAACTTAATTGTAGAAAATTTTACACAATACACACTGTAACACACTGTCCTTCCAGTAGTGTTAATAGGATTTTTATTCAAAGTTCTAATTTTTATTCTATTTCTAAGTTCTAGTTTTGATAATATTTTCAAAATGTAACAAAAATGTAAGAATAATTGTTATTTATATGTTCATGATTTTTTTCTAAATATTTTAGTTGGACTTGTTTCTGAACATTCACAGTCCACCCAAAAGTAACATTCCCATAATGTTTGCTAAATAATAAAAAAGAATGTTCCCTTAATGTGAGTGAGTGAGTGAGTGAATGAATGAATGAATGAATGAATGAATGAATGAATGAATGAATGAATGAATGAATGAATGAATGAATGAATGAATGAATGAATTTTTATTTTTATTTTTATTTTTATTTTTATTTTTTGCACTCTGTGAACATTCATTTAACTTAATGTGAATGTTAGCAAAATGTTCTCAGAATAAAAGAAGAATAAAACTCAAGAATAAAGTTCAGCATTAAGATATACAGTAGGCTACTAAATACCAATAAAGTGTGGGTATATATGCTTTTATCAGTGTTTTTGATAAAAATGACTCAAGATAACAGTGCAACTACACTAAAAAAGCTTTTACTGTTATAAAAACACAGATTTGTGAGCGTTATTGGAATTGAATTGTTAGAATAAACACACAACACACTGCTTGTCATCACAGAATCTAACCAATGAGAAGTGTGTCATCATCAAGGCTTTCGCAGCCGATTTTGAGCAACTGCAGCGTCTGAACGAGGCGGCTGGTCTCGTTTTGCTCTCGCGGTACTTTGATGGCACATGTAAGGCGGCTACAGCACCGATCGAAGTCAGACAAATGTTCTAACCAGAATGCATTGCTTTTGGCAGGCGGTAGCATATCTTTGTGGCACCGCATGAAGTCGAACAAGCCTATGGAGAACATGACACATGAATAGAGGAACCAATCAGAACATAACACACAGACAAGGGTAGCACATGACAAACCAGGAAACTAAACTAAAAGCATGAATACAACGCAAAAGACAAGAACACCAACAAAACCCAAAACCAACCGTGACGTTTGTTAACTGGGAATGTAGTTACATTTTGAGACAACAGTCAAGCATAGTGTACTCAGGTGAAAAAGACTAGTATTAAATGTATTAAAAATATACGTGAAATTCAAGTAGTATGTTTATAATACATTTTTATTCCCAACATGCTTATTTGAAGTGCATTAAAAATATATTTAATTGCATTTTAATATATTTCTAAAAGTATACTAGAAGTACTTTTGTATTAAATATATGCTTAGTTATACTTCTAAGAAATATGCTAAACACAAGCATATTTTTAATGCATTTATAAAAAAGTATACTAGAAATATGTTAGTAATAAATATATGCTTTATTACACTTTTAAGGAATATGCTAAACACAAGCACACTATTACTATATTTCCAAAAAGTATAGTAGAAATACTATGCTAATAAATATATTATTAGTTACACTTTTAAGGAATATATTAAACACAAGCATATGTTTAGTGACGTTTTAGTGTATTTACAGAAAACATAGGCTACTTATGTTACCCTTACTTAAAGTATATTTTATGTGTATTTGGTGTAAGAACATAAAATGATTACACTTTTAGTAGGTTTTTAATGTACTTTATATTGCAGTAGGCCTACACATATACTTTAAATATTTATGTATTTATAATTATAATATTTGGAAAAGTACAATATTTTGAAAAACATTTTTAACATTTACAATGCACAAACCTTTGTCAAATATTATTAACCATTGCAATATTTAAAATATGTTGTTTAATATGGGTTATGCTACTTTGTTTGATTAGGCTGTTGTTCAGTATGATACATTAATTGTAATAAGCTAGGTGTTTATAAATTTGTTCAAGCTTGATGCCTTTATTTTCTAATATATATTTCTGAAATTCCCATAAGGATTTCAACATCATATCTGGAAAAAAAAAAACAAAAAAAAAACAAACAAAACAAAAAAAAGTTTATTTGTGTTTAAATTCAAACAACATAGACTAAACTTGATCGGTTCCTATGATGATGAGCTCGCAGCAGAGAGCTTCGTAAATCAAATATGATGTGCGTGAAAATGTCCCTTGAATGTGCATATAAGTCTATATTTAAACAGTATTATATAGAGCGATCGTGTCTCTTTGGGGCACTTGGAGGAAACCACGCAATTCATATGGATTACTTTGGCGATGTTTTTTTGCGATGAACTTTTTGAAACGTGAACATCTTTGATTAATCTTTTCATCGGAGGAACATAAATCTCTCAGGTTTCATTAAAATAGCTCCGCTTTTTTTTTTTCGAAGATGAACAAAAGTCTTAGATGGTTTGGAGCATCTTAAGGGTGAGTGATGGCAGAATTCAAATTGTTTTGGAGGAACTATGAGATTAATTAGAAAATATAGCGATGTGTTCTTATTTTTACCAGCTTCTGCAAGTGTGTATGGCATCTGGCTTTATACCTCACTGTGACTTCAGGTAAGATTTGTATTTAATTAACGTTATTTGTCTGTACCAGTCATGTTTTTGACAAATGCATTGGCAGAAAAAAAATAAAAATAAAATAAAATTAGTCATTATAACATGTACAACATTAACAGTTTTTATTTGCAACATGAAGTGTATTTATTTCTGATTTCCTGAACAACTTGTCTTCATTGTAATGAGGTTAATGATCTTTGAAAAACCATGATTATGAACATACAGTTACTTTGTCTTGAGCTGATCACCCAACTGTGGTAGTGTTGGTTGATTGGTGTTTATATTTGTTCAAGCTTGACAACCTTATCGACTTTATTTTCTAATATATATTTCTCATTACAGATAAGAACAAAGATTAAATTGTAAGAAGGGCTGCTTGTAAGAGCATACAGTACATCTGAAACTGCTGAGGCTGGGAAGGTTTTTGACTATATTTCAGACCAGGTACATTGTTCTGTCATTCATAAATAGAAAACAAATCATCAATCATCATTTGCCTTTTTTTGTGCTTGTGAGAAATATTAACATTTGTTGTTTTTCAGATCAGCTGCTATAGAAGACAAACTGAAATCTGAGTGTAGAGACAAGGAAAGGAATAGTAAGTATATTTTAATATCGTATCACCTCTGTTATAGAGATTTTTGAATCAGGCCTAATAGAGGATGATCAAGATTGATAATGGAGGTCAATCTTGGTAGAAAAATGTTTGCAATGTGTCCATTCCAGGTGGCTAATCTGTGCTTCCTGTCAGTCATTCATGTAAAAATCCATTATCTAATTTTGTTTCTGTTTTGTTTTTTTCCAAAGCTGCAAGGCACTTGTGCAAAATATTGTATGACAGGACGACAAGGCTGTGCCCAGGTCTCCGGAACCTGCAATGGCGCTCAGCTCCATCGGCCCTCCGTCTGCGTCTTCGGGTCCACCAGCTCTATCTCCATCGGTCGGCCCCCAGATGTCGGCAGCCACACCAACTACATCTTGACTCCTCGCTCCCTCGATTCCGCCGTGTGTTGTCAGCACTGGGATGCTTTGGGTCTGTGCCATGTGCCAAACTCCATCTAAGCCGCCAGGGCATCATCGTCATCCTCCCATCACCATCCCTTCACCACATCCTGCCATCATCCCGCACCTTTGCCTCTCACCATTCTTACACCATCTCCTCGTCCACCTCCAAAACCCCCTCCATTTCTCCCTATTCTGTTGCTTTAACTTTATCATCTTCAGTCTTTGCACACATATCTATTCACTTCTGCACTGTTTTTCTGTAAATTGTTTTTTTTTTTCTTCAGAAAATTGCATTGTAATTTTTATTTATTCATTGATGTAAAATAACTGAAATGTTCTACAAATGGATAAGGTAGCTTTTCCATAGCATTTGTCTTTTTTTTTCATTTATTATAATGTTTTTTGTATAATGTTTTAAAATGTACTTGAGTATGTTTGTAGTAATACAAATATACTATAAACATACTTGTATTTCAAGTACATTTTTAATACATTTAATAGTATGTTTTTTGTTTTCACCAAAGTATATACGCTGCTGTACTTTTTTAATGTACTTTATGAATATTTCTAATGTACACAATATATAATACATTAAAATTTTCTAGATATCAAAGTGTACATGTGTGTATATACTGAAAAATATAATACTAATAAATATAATATACTAGTAGTGTAATGCTAATGCATTTCTAATGAGCTGAAATACAATTGAAATGTACTTGAAGCACATTAAAACGATGCTTCAAATATATTCTACCTGTAGTTCATGAAGTATTAAATGTACATTTTAAATGTATTTTAAGAAATACACTTAAATTGCACTAAATATACTTAAAGTGGTTCCAATTTAACACAATTTCAATATATTAAATGTATTACAAATAGATTAAAATTGAACTTAAACATATCTTGAAATACACTTAATATACTTAAAGTTGTTTCAAAATAATACATTTAATATGCACTTAGTATAGTATAATATAAATACATCAAGTGTGTCTGAAAAAGCACAATTTAAATATATTTCTTTTTTACCTGGGTATATTGCCCTACGCTAGTAAACTGTATGTATGCGGATAAAGCTAGACATACATCCAACTTTATACGAAGATCTGTGCAATAATATAGTCCACATTTAGCTATTTTATCACTGGAAGTTGTGATTTTATACATAGCATTTATAAAACACTTTGTGTGACTATACTGAATGTACGCAGGTGTACACTATAGATATACAGTGATGTGAATCCTAAGTAGGATTCCTTATATATCAAACTTATATCTACTTATATACTAATATACTGCTGTCCAATAGTATAGTTTATGTTTTTCAATTATATAACAATCAAGCTATTGAGATTTGCTATGTAGTATGTATAATTTTAAGGTGATATTGAGAATTATGAAACCTATGAGGTTTTGTTTGATGTATAAGAATTTGGTGTAGTGACAAGTCTAATTACTATTTTGGGATGTGTGTCACTGACATAAAAAATTCACTCACCCTTGAGCAGTGTAACTGAGGACTTAATTGAAAGTAGACGTGGCATAAAATACATAACACACTGTATAGAATGCATAATAAATTTAGTCCATCAGTCTGCAAACCAAAGGCAAATGTGGAAAGCACAGAAAAACTTCTTGTGATATTTGGACAATGGAGTGAAAAATCCTTGGGAGCACCAGCAGGCCTGTTCTTCTCTAGCTATACAGTCAACATATAAACTCAGTAATTTATTAGAGGCATTTTTCTTTAAGGAAGCTCAACACTAAAGCTCTTGGCCCCGTACTGTACCGTGTGAATAATCACTTGGGCTGAGGTCTACCAAATCAGCAGAGTCAAATTGCTTAAAGTGATGGTTCACCCAAAAACATTTAAATCTTTGTTAATTTACTCACCCTAAGGCCATCCAAGGCAGTTTTTTTTTTATTTTTGTTTTTATTCTGTAGAACAGTAAAGAGGATTTTTAATTGAAACCATGGTCCATGGTGATTCATAAAATGTCAATGAATTTGAGAGTCAGAAAAATCATATCAAGGAACACAAAATTAATACCCATGACTTCTAATGATATATTGAGTCTTATGTAGTGTTAATTTTGTTATCGAAAACTATCACAAAAAAATGTTAATTGACAAGACTTTTTCCTTGACTAAAATGAGATGAAGATGAGATGACAATAAGGTCAATAAACGATGACTATATCAACATGGAATTTTGTTGATGAAAAAGACTAAAATGTATTTAAAAGATAAAAACTTTACCAAAATCTAAAATTAAATAATCAAATCTAATAATCAAAATTATTTTCATCAAAAAAAAAAAAAGGAGACAAAATATTATTGCAGACTGCTGTACATGCCTCTACTACGTGAGCTCAAATCCCCAAAGCAGAGCTTTTCTGTTACAAGGAAATATTTTCTGCCCAATGTTTTGTTTATTTTTTTGCAATCTGGCAATCATGCACACACGCTCATTCATTAACAAGACAGATGGCTCCGGCAACCGAGGTGGAAGCGGGGATCCAGAAGGCCGCGGTGGTGCCGGAGCGAGGGAGGACCAAGGTGGAGCTGGGGGGGAAGGAGGAGCCTGACAGAGCCGGAGGGATGAGGTGTAGCCGGAGGAGTGGAGTCCCGAGGCAGCGGATGGTCGACGACTGACCAAGGCAGAGCTGGAGGGACGAGGGAACCTAGGGGAGCTGGTGGACTGACGGGCCACGGTGGAGAGGAGGGAGTTAGGAGCCATGGTGGAGCCGCTGGGTCAAAGGGCTGAGGCGGAGTCCAGAACTCTGAGGCTGGAGGCGGAGACAAGGGATCCTCCAGCCACGACACCGATGGAGACTGGCAGACCCACGGCGAATCCACTGCACTGATGGTGGGCTGAAGGTGAGCCAGGGGCTGCCTGGGGACAATGGTGGCAATAGCGAGGACTGCTGCAGAGGTGGTGGGAGAGGGAGGCTGGGCAGGAGTTCAGGATGATCAGGGGGCTTAGGAACGGTGTGCGCTGCCCACACACACCACAAGGCCACTACCAGCACCGGGAGCGCCAGCGATAGGGGAGCGACCTTCGTGGTCGCATCAGGAAGACAATTCAGGGCAGACAGATAGTTCACAAATGGCCTCCATGGCCGAAACAGGACTGACAAAGAGTTCAGGGCAGACAGATGGTTCAGGGCAGGCAGATGATGACGGGAGAAGGGCAGGTAATACACAGTCCGCTGAGCTCAGCTCACCCTCAGCCATGGTGCAGTGGGCATCCCTCCATGCTCTCGCTGTCCATAGTGCTCTCCCCCTTGGTGAGCACTGTATGTATAAAACTTCTCAGAAATGCTCTTAAGAATAGACTTAAGCTTTGACTTAAGTGTCAAAAAATTCTTAGTAAAAAGTAGGACTTTTCTAAGAGTAGGAGACTTTTATAAAGAAGCTAAAAGCAACTTTCAGTAAAGTCTAAGACTGATTCTTAAGTGTTGACTGAGGTGAAACTTAAGTGTTGTGAACTAAGGACTACGATGATGTCAACACAAAATGGCTGACCTCAACCTCTGAATCAGCCAATAGTGAGCATACTTATGTGAAGACACAGCAGCACAACACCAATCATTTAATGTAACAATAAAATCATTTAATTAAGACACTGACATATTTTAATATTTAAATGTATTTTTTTTAAATGCTTTGCATTGTGCAAAATTATCACAAATTACTGATGCTTCATTTTCTATTGGTATGTCTCCTCGTTTACAGTTGGAGCAATTATATGAACATGAGTTCCATCAATGGCTCCAACAACTCCAGGAAAGCCCACAATCCTCATAAAAGTGGCTTGTTTTTGCAATATGGTTTGGTGGTCAGTTGGAAAGTCAATAAACTGCCATATAGTAGTGGCCAAAAGTGATCTGAAACCATCTGAAACATTTCACAGTTTGAGCAGCAATCTATAGGTTACCCAATCAAAACTTACTTTCAGACACCTTACAGTCATTCAAATGAGCCAAAAATAGTTGTGTATCTGAACGATAAATGATGATAAATTAACTCATTCAGAGTTCCAGTTCCTCCAACACTCACTAAACTGAGGAAACAGTTCGACTTGGACTGAAGACAGATGAGCCGCTGAAATTCACATGCGTGAACCCAGGGAAGAAATTAAAGTTTTTATGGTTTCTCATTGTTTATGTAAAAAGGTGAGCAGATGAAGATAAGTTTCTTGCACAGACCGATCATTTTGCTTTATAAGACCTCAATATATCATCAGGAGCTACGGATAATAATTTTGAGTTCCTTTTTTTTCTCTCTCTCTCTCAAAAATGGACATCGAGTGACTTGCATTATATGAATCACTAAGGACCACGTTTACAGCTAAAAATCTTTTTTTATTTTATTTTTTTTACTGTTCTACTGAAGAAAGTTACCTACATCTTGGATGGCATGAGGGTGAGTAAATTAACAGCAAATTATTTATTTTTGGCTGAACTATCCCTTTAATGGAAGATGGAGGATTCCGAGTACTCACTTTAATGGAAGATAAGCACTCAGGGGCCTCATGGGACCTTGATCTGATCCACACAGCTGATCTGTCTCTTAATATATTGCAGCAGTCTGATAGCTAAAGACGAGTTATAATATTTGCCATCAAAAACCTGACACCTCATAAAGGAACCAACACATCATGCAGTGTCCCCTACTGACAATCATCTACTTTATTTCAGCAGTTATATATGACCCTGTCAGGGCGTTGTTTTGACATCCCTCAATAATTTAGTTTCATCAATATGTTTACATTAACCAGATACAGACTTGGAAATTGATTGAATGTGATCCTGAAGTCTGATAGAATCGATAGGTTTGAAAGCTTGCAAGCACCAGTAGTAAGAAACTGATAAAAACAAGTTGTTTATTTTTCTAAGAAACTATTAGAGTGGCCTTAACCTACTATGTACTAACATTAAATACCCCCAAGACAAAGGATTTACTGTTTAACTACATTTTATTCTGAAAAATATTCTGCTAATGAGTTTGGTTAGGTTTAGGAGTAAAGATATGTTTAGGGCTAGGGTTATAAGGGTTGTAGTTGTTAGGTTTTGGGGTAAGGGTTGGGTTACGGTTAGGGCTGAAGTTAACAGTGTAAATACAAATTGGGGTCTTTTCCTTTAAGAGGCAATATTTGCCCCCTGGTGATGATTTTCAGGGGCAGTTTTTAAAATTATTCGTAAGGTGAATTTTTATAATTACTTATTAATCAAATCTGTATTGACTTTAACGTAAGTTACTTGAATTTAACCAATTACTTCAGTCAATCAGAATACTTTAAACTGTTATCAATAACAACAAACTTTTTAAAATGATACGAGGACTCTTTACAGGTTATGGCTGCAATACTATGACAGAAGTTATTATGCTGTATTTTTGCTCTTGATATAATAATAGTAATTATTAATGTTGATTAATAGAATACATATGTAGAAATGTTTTTGTGTTTAGGGAAACATCGTGTCATATTCTGACAAACATGTCGTTTCATGACGTTAGTCTATTCTAGCAAAAGTTATGCAAAACACCCTTTATAATGTTTATAAAAAAACAAAACAAAGTGGCAATCTAATGCAACAAATCTAATGCAAATTTAATTTCATGAATAGACACATTCCATTCATTGTCACATTTCATTTTAATTGCGACAGCCGTAATAAATTGATTTAATTAAGAGGCAATTTTTGCCCCTAAATATTGAATTTGTGGGGCATTTTTGTTAATTTCTGCCCCACCAACAAATGCTAATTAAATGCAAGTACTTAAATGTAATTATAATGGATCAACATGTATGCACATAATAACCTAATATAAAGAAATATAAAATAAAAATATTGGCGAAACTCATAGCAGCAGTCCATATGATGCCATATGAAAGCTTAGTTTGTGGAAAAACATAGACCAGTCATCATTCACATCAAACCTGGTGGGATGAGTCTTAATGTGCTAAATATGAGTACGGGGATAAACAATGCCATTACAGAGCTTCAGCAGGTTGCCTTCATATGATTTCAGAATACTTGGAATATCATGCACGAGCACCATGGACTACTATCATATGGTTGCTTTGATGGTGCTTGTTTGTCATCTTTGGTGTTGGACAACATCTGGTCCATTTGTTTTGATTGTATGGCAAAGGGCAGAACATTCTGCTAGCTACGCTTACAACACTACTAAGAGCTCTGGAATCACCATCAATACTAATTGGAGTCGTGTCTGGAATATTGAACAATCCTCCCCAAGTCTCGGGAGCAAACACACTTTGCATTATTTAAACATTGTATGTGTCTGTATTGACAACTCAAGGTGTCGGTCAGATCATCCTCAGTTTACATTTTATAGAGTAGATAAATAGTAGAAATGTATTTAAATATGCAAACACCTTCTATGTGAATCTCATTTGGCTGTCTCTGTTCATTCATTAAAATATGGTTGCCTTGTTAGTCTGCCGGAAATGTCTATAGCTGTATTGAGTTTTAAGAGATAATTGTAGAAGACAATGTGCAAGACCTTTGAATCTGAATGACAAGAAGCATCTGTCAACAGGATCAAACATTTAATAGGATTTAAAATATGTTGATAAATATCAAATGATATACTCAGACATAGTGTGATATGACACCCTTGAAGTTAAGATACATATTTCCACAAAGGATTCCCTTAGATTTGGTTTTCCTCCCAGCACAGCCTCTGATTGGTAGCATTTAACAGCTCAATGTCTACCAGCCATCTGTCAAATTGAGACAGCTAGTGTTAAGTGATTAGAGGCCCAGGGCAACGTTAACTAATTAACTTGTCTAATCAACCTATGACCTCTCATAGCCAGAGCTCTGATCCACTCCGGCTTGAACCTAGCAGGCCATCTCTACGTGATTATTGATCACTTCAGAAATGTGACCTGCCCTGTGTGTGGGACCAGCCTTATCAAAAATACTTTACAAATTTGATAATAAAATGGATCAGTGGCGGTTATCAGTTTTATTATCAGTAGGGCTAAGAGTAAATGCAGCCTGACAATCCTGCTGCTTATTAACATGAATCACACAACAATAGTCATCAGAAAAATAGAACATTACTCACTGCTCTTCATTTATTTCTTTGTTCTTTATTTAATGTTTTAATAAAGAAACATCTTATGTGGCCACAATTGTGACCCTGGACCACAAAACCAGTCTTAAGTCGCTGGGGTATATTTGTAGCAATAGCCAAAAATACATTATATGGGTCAAAATTGTCGATTTTTCTTTCATGCCATAAATCATTAGGACATTAAGTAAAGATCATGTTCCATGAAGATATTTTGTAAATTTCTTACCGTAAATGTATCAAAACTTAATTTTTGATTAGTAATATGCATTGCTAAGAACTTCATTTGGACAACTTTAAAGGCGTTTTTTTTTCAAAATTTTGATTTATACATCAGCTTTCAGATGATGTATAAATCTCAATTTCGAAAAAATGACACTTAAGACTGCTTTTGTCGTCCAGGGTCACAATTGAACTAAAACAAGGAAACAAAATAATAAATTGGGGGAACAAATTATCATTAGCCATGATTTGACTAAAATGAAGGAACTAATTAATAATTCATGGAAATTAATTCTTAATTTACAATGGTGAAATTTCACTTGAATTGATATTGACTACTCAAATTTTGGTACTATTTGTATATGTTTTAGGTTACTATTTAGTAATCGTTCCTCAGGGTGACATACAATATGCAGATTTGCATGATTGCTCCGTTAAAAAACCTGAAAGTTTTCTTCTGATTTGGTCAGTCACATGATCATATTCATTGAGGAGGCCGAGCATAAAGTGTAGCCTACCTGTTGTAGCCTTCTATCTCTCTCTCTCTTACACACACACACACACACACACACACACACACACACACACACACAAAACAAAACACTTTTATGACTGTTTCTTGAGTGCACTACAAAAAGTTAATAAACCGTAAGTGTGAACTGAATGTAATCTTTTTGAACTCTTAATTGCATGGTAATTGCTTTAGAGTTTTTATTTTTTTATTTTTACCTACTTATTAGGGCTTCAATACATTTGTATATGTCATTTCACAATTACTATTATAATGTCTACTACTTTAATGTCATTTCTTTTAAAACTTGTATTGAAATATATTTGTAATTTCACATTTGTAATTATGAACATGAAATTTAGTATATTTCAATTTAAATAACACACTAAATTGAAATACACTACAGAAGCTACTTTTTAATTATACAAGTATTTTATATGTGCTTTAGCATGTCAGTCATCAAAATAAGTGTGTATAAATATATATCTATAAAGAATATTATTTCCGTAACAATAACTCTTTTTAAAAGTATGCTAAAGTGTACTTCTTTTTCACTAGGGAAGTTAATGTGCAAACGAGATAGGAGTGTCTGCGGGTAGTTGAATAAATGTGAGTCAAATTTACATTTTACACCTCTGGTTGTGTTCACAATGGAAATAAGTGCACTATGGGGAGAGTTGTGAGGGGGTTTTAATTGTTCATGAGGTAGACGGCCTGAGGGGAAGCTGCTCCTGGATCTCCTGCTCCTTTTCCACAATGGAGCCTATACAGTATGTGTGTTCAGTTCGGTGCTGCTCAGATCTCCGCTGCTTTCGAGCGTGTTCAGCTCCGGGTTGTTATGATTGCACCAGACAGCCAGCTGTTCCTCCTCCCTTCTGTATACAAATCCGTTAGTGTCACGAATGAGGCAGATGACTGTAATATTGTCTTTGGAAGTGCAGTCAGACTCTGCACACATCTCTGAGGAGCAGCAGTCCTTACAGTGGAGTTTCTCACTAGCATGTAATGCTGAATGCTGTCTCATATTGACTGCGTCAGCCACAATGAGACTTTTTGCTCAGTATACAAACTAAAGGAGGTCCAGCAAGGCTGCAATGATGATCTTCAGGTAGTACAGGGTCTTGAAAGATTTTCCGACATCAGAGCCATTTGTTATGAAACGCTCTTTTGATTTGTGTCCATCTATTGATAAAGTACTGTACATTTAGGCATAGTTTAAATAGCACTTATTATAAAAATAATATACTTTCAAAGAATATATTTGTGAAATAAATGTAATGTTTTCAAACACTTAACTGCATGCTAAATGCAATTAAATGAAATTCTATAGTTTAATAGTTTTCTATATTGTAGTTTGCATTTATAATAAATGCAGTTAGTTGAACTTTAGTGTTTTTTTTTTTTGTTTTTTTTTTGACAACTTAAGTAGGACTGAAGTACACCTTCATGTTATTTCATATTTACTTATTTGAAGTACTGTATTTAATTGCTTACTGTATTTACTACATAATTACTTATTCGAAATGTGCACTGTCAAATACAAGTATTTATGTCAGGATTCTGGACTGTCTGTCATGTTTTGTCCTTATTTGGTCATGTTCCTGAGTATTAGTTGAGTATTAGTTGATTCCCCGCACCTGTCTGTCCCTCGTTATCCTGTCTTTATAAGCCCCAGTCTGTTCAGTTTGTGTTTGTGTCGGGTCTACTAGTTATGTTTGTGTGTTTCCTGCCATTTCCTTGTGGATGAACCCTGTGTTCTATGGATTAAAGACTATTGATTATACTCCATGTTGTCATGAATCCGGGTTATGGTCTTCCGTTCACTCACTACCAGAGGTCACTCGCTCATCACATGGACTCTTGCACAACACTATTGTTGCACTTCACCAGACTTCACTGTATTTCCCATCATTCATTGCACCAAGTACACACAGCTGTCTCAATCACACGCTCACACCTGAGAGCTATCACACAATCACACACTCTATATAAACCATGGACGTCCGTTCACAGTGGGCCGAGTATTGTTCTGCATGTAGCACTCTCCAAGTGTTAGCTGCCTTACCAAGCCATTCTGTGTTTATGTTTAGCTCTGTGTTTAGTTCTGCATATATCCCTCTCCTAGCGATAGCTGCTTTACCGAGCCATTCTGTGTTTGTTTAGTTCCCGTATTGTCTAGCGTTTATCTCTCCCCCAGTGGTAGCTACTCTACGGAGCCCACGTAGTTGTCTTAGTCTTGTCTACTTAGTTGTCTTAGTCTTGCCTTGCCTGTTTCCTCGTGTTCTGATTTCTGCTGTTGTATCTTGGATTAACCCTTTGCCTGCTGTCTTGGACTCTGTTCGCCCCTGCCCGGATTATTGCTCGTGTACCTGAATTACCCCTCTTGTCAACCCCTCTGGATATTGTTCACCGATCGGAGACCACGCCCATTCACTTGAGTACTCTTCTGCCTTGCCCTCTATATACTTGTTTGCCATTTGTGTGACCCTGCCTGTTATGACCATGTCTCTGACTAATAAAGCTTTGCAAATGGATCAAGTGAACGCCTCACATCTCGTTGACCCCGTTACACATGTTTCCTTTGCGTTCCTCCAAGCACAGTCCATGACAATTTATGTTAGAAACTAAGATATACTTTATTGTCATTTCTATTAAAACTTGTATGCTATATATTTAAATATTTGTTATTACAAATTTGTAATAAAGCTGCACTTTTGTACATTTAAAATATATTATATATAATAATAAAATATATCATATTGAATTACACACTACAGTTATAAATGTGTACTTTAGTATGCTAATCAACACATCAAAATAAGTATACTTTAAAGTAAGACATTTTTTTTTTTTTTTTAAACAATGATTTAATATATACTTTACAGTACATTGCAAGATGCACAATAGTCGTGAAAGTGTCTGTCTATCAGTAAACTTAAGTAGTCTTGGGCTGTATCCGAAATCGCCCCCTATACCCTCAAATAGTGCATTATTTGAGGGGACAGCCATTTTAAATGGTTTTCGAAACCATAGTCTCGAATGCACTTATTCAATCCCACAATGCACCGCAAAAACAAGTGTACTACCGATGTACACTCAACAGCTAGAGATAACCCATAATGCACTGTGAGAGTCGCGCACCGAATGAATTCCCGCGTCTCACCAGAAGATGGCGCCTGCAGCTGAATCATCCATTAATTTATTTTAGAAGCGCTCGTCCACGGCGTAATACAGTAATACAACACAGGTACAAATTAATTGTAAATTGACTATTAGGGTTTATACATAATTTCCGTAACAGAGGTCAAGATAAATCCTTCAATCTTACTACTGGAGCTGCCCGTTTCAAATGATTATTAAACAGCAAGCAAATATGCAAAAGTGGCAT
Source organism: Onychostoma macrolepis (assembly GCF_012432095.1). NCBI lineage: Eukaryota > Metazoa > Chordata > Actinopteri > Cypriniformes > Cyprinidae > Onychostoma > Onychostoma macrolepis. The sequence continues at coordinate 37,347,436 of NC_081159.1, read as the reverse complement.
TCCTTCCGGTGCACTCAGTGTCTGAATTCACTCACTCGTTTTCATTCACTCCTTCAAGTGAACTGTATGAGTGGACTAATGATTTCGGATACAGCCTTGCTTTTCATTAATAGTAGATTATCAATAAGCCCTAACAATAAGCCCAACCTTAATATATCATCAATGTACTTATTTCATAAATGTAGTATTGCTTGTTTTTTGGTAGTGTAAATCAGGCCTAAATGATGTTTGACTTTAACCTGTAAACTCTGTAAACAGAAAATGGAACATAAATTTCTACTGGACTAAAAGCAACCCGATCTCATGAAAGTGCTTATAAATAGTACACCAAATAAAAATGAAAACCCGTGGTATGGATACGCAAAAATGGACTTTGGTGTGTATATGCTACGCGATGGGTAGGATTAGGGTTGTGGGGTATCATATGCACGCCAACAAATTTGGTATCACATGCACGCGAAAACAGAGTTTTATATGCACGCCAAACACTTTCGTTTCATATATACGCCTAAGTCCATTTTTGCGTATCAATACCACGAGTTTTCGTTTTTATATGGCGTACCATTTATACACATTTTCATGAGACCGGGCTCACTAAAAGAGCCACGAACTGTCACCAACTGGGATATCTATACACATTTTAGAGTACGATTTCCGTGTTTGCTGCTGATTTAGGCTTAAGGATGAATCTAATATGATTATGTTTGTAAATGCCATTTTGTATAATAAGATCACTATTTTACCCTCAGTGTTTGTGTCTGTGGAAAGACTGTGAGCGCTCTAGACTGTACGTCTGAGTCACTGGCCCCGTGGGAAATTGAAATGAGAATCTGAAGTGGTTTTCCAACAAGAAAAGCATCAAGAATGTTTTTGAGTGGTTAGTAAAACAAGAACAACTCATTTTGATTTGCATTTGATTTAAAACCACTTCTAAACTAGATTTCTATGCACGTAGAATCTGTCAAACAAACAAAACATTAATATTTTTCACAGGCAATAAATACAGACTTCAGATTGCAAATATTTGGCAGAGGAGAGCAAGTGATGCTAGATTTGCATTTGCTGCTGAGAATAAACAATTCATCCGGTTTCTAAATGAGATGTTGCAGCAAGCGCAAACAAGAACAAGGAAAGCACTGAACTGTGGAAAAAGAACAATAAGCAGGGGAAAAGGATTAAAAAAAAGGAAAAGCCAATGCACGCTTTCCCTTGAAGTAAGCAAGAATAAAACTAACAGAGTGGGCCCTAGACAGTGCTCTTTAAATCAAGTGAAGTGAAGATATTTATGGGTGGTTCATTTGATGGCTGCTTCACCGCAGCACATGGCAGGGAGAGAGAAAGTCGTCCTGCCGGTGCAACAAACTGCATTGCGAATGAATCAAACCTCGCATTGATCATACAATTGATTAGGATTTGGCTGGAACAGGCTGGGCCTTTTAATTAAAGCTGACACAGTGCGGTGATGTCTCTTTAAGACACCTTTAGTGATGTAATTAGCACTGAACAGGCAATTATGCCTCAGCAAGGTGGAAACACCAGAGGTGTTAACTCTTTCCCGTTCACATTTGAATTCATTTCAAATTGAAGTGTCAATTTTGAATTTCATTTTAATATCTCATTTATTTTGTATGAATTTCCCAATAAACTGAATCATGCTCACAGTGTTTCCTTGTATGGATGTATTTATTAGTAGTTAAAGTTGCAGTCAGTAACTTTTTTTGGTTAAAAATGATCCAAAATCAATTTCTGGGCAAATACATAACCAGTCAGTCACAACAGTAAGCTTGAACTACTGTTTTCTAGGTTTTCGCACAAAGTACAAGCATGTCGCCGTTCATCTTTGCATCATTACGATACGTCTGTAAGCATAAATAAATATATATACCTGCTATATCGCACGTGAGGATGCTGCAGGTGGCAGATCATTTATAGCCTTTTCTCACAACAGCTGGAATAATTAAACATATCATTTTGATGGTGGATTGTTCTCCAGAAAGTTCCATACAACAGTCATCAGTGACAACTGGAGATTCACCCGTAGTCACTAGTAGTCTACACATAACGCTAATACACACTAAATACAGTCTGATGTTGTTAACATTAACATTTGAGAACAAAGTATAACAATAATGATAATTTGCATGGTTAGCGATCGTTAGATTTAATCACCATTGGTAGCACGATATACTGTAATGCTTTTTTTTTTCTTCTCAGTTGGTCAGAATAAAACGGACATGTTACTTTTTCAGATGATTCCAAGATGTAGATTATGTGATTTTGAGGTACCGACAGTGAATATCCAAACTGGTGCAGTCACACATACATCTCAAAGCATTAGATTCATCCACGCTAAGGAGCCGTGCTGATGCACAACCCACGAAAAGATGATAATTCTGCAAATAACTGCAGTTTCTGGTTTCAAACAGAGTTGGCGACAAAGAGGCAAAACTTACGGACCACAGCTTTAACATGAGCTAACAGTGAACAAGAAATATACAATACTAGTAAATTTTTGTTGAAAAGTTCAATAGCTGAATTTGTTACACTGTAAAATAAATACATAAGTAAATAAATAATAAAAAAATGAAATAAAAAATTTAAGTTGTAAATAAAAACATTTATTGAGGTATGTTTTACAAGAAAATTCTATTCCAGTCTTTGTACTTCAAAGTTCCATGTTTAATTCAATGTTACTTGCAGTTTTTTGTAATTAACTATGAAATTTACTAGCAATTTCTGACTGAAAATTTAAAATCATTTGCAAATAGCGAATACAACTTTTAATTGATGCACGAATGCACGAATGCATGTATGCTTCTTGTTAACTTTACATATTATGCAAAATTGTGAATCTTATAGTATACTGGTATCGGTATCGGTATCGGGCAGATCGTACGCTCTTGAACTCATACTCGTAGCACACACAACTTATTTAAAGTTAAAAAGTGAAACTAGCAGTCTTTGCAGAAACTAGCAGTCTCTCTCATTCTGCACCAATGCAGATGTGTGTGCGTGTTTTGCTTTTTTGTTTATTGATGTTAATTGAGTTGAGTTGCTTTGAAATATAAGTCACAGCATGGTTCAGATGATAAAAAATTATCTATCTATCTATATATATATATATATATATATACAGTATATATATATATCTATTATACAATATTTATGTAGGCTATAGGACAATGATTGATTCCTTACATTATTACAGGAAAATGTCTTGTGATTACAGTACTGACCCACTGGAATGGAGAAGCTCTAATGTGCTATGAAATTAAAGGCGAAATACCATAGAGCAAAAAACAAACAAACAAACAAAAAAAACATTAACAGTGTAAGTAACAAAAGCTTGTAAAATACATTTTAATGGGCATAATTAAGAGTGAAAATAAAAATTCCATATGCAATGAGAATACAAATATCGGTACTCGGTATCAGCGAGTAGTATCGGAAAAAGTAGTATCGGTGCATCCCTGCTTATAGTAAAAAGTGACCTACTGTGATATTACTTGCTGTAATACAAAGAAGCTCCTTACTAATTTTATATAACAGTAAAAGATATTTTATAAAGTGTTATTACTAGACATTACTGTAAAATAAAAGCAATTTTTTCACCAAAAAAACATACAGAAGTCCCTAACACACATCCACATACACATTTGCACTCACACAAATGGGAAATTTTGCATCACCTGTATTGTCTATGGATTGTGGGAGGAATTTATCAAATAAAATGTATTACACATTTAATTCTTAGCATGCATTTTCAAAAGTAGAAATAATTTTTATATGTATATTTATATATTCATATATTGTTTTGAGCATCTAATGGCACCCCTACCCTAAACCTAACCACCTCTCAATGATATAAAACACGCAACAGGCAGATAAAATTACAGTGGCAGGTATTTATTGAACTAAATAAGGAAATTCTTCACGTGAGAAGAATTCTTTTCTTCAAATTGTATCTGTAATACTTCTGTGACAATAATCTACAGATGTGGCATTTGAAAAAAAAAAAATGAGACCATGGAAACAGTTTCTAAGATAATTTAAATGTGTCCTTCATGTAACAAAAAATAAAAAAGTTAGAAACCTGTAAATGTTAAATGTTAATAAAACTAAACTCATGGTTAATAAAATTAAACTTAAATTAATTAAAATAAAAAAAGGCACTGCAAGCATAGACTTGCAATCAGGATTTAGTGATTTGTATTAGTGGTTTGTATATTCTCATATTTGGCTGCTACAGCGTAAAGTAGATGAAATATAGACTGAATGAATGTTATAATATATATATATATATATATATAAACTGAAACTAGGGAATCTGCTGAAGATGAGATCAGTTTTGTCTATTAACTTCCATGAACATCATTGCAAATCAAACCATAAACCAGATGTGGTCTGTATTCCACAGAACACTATAAGCTGATCACTTCTCTGTATAGATTATTTCATGTTTCTTCACAAAATTACATATGCAGTTGTGCAGATAGATAGATGAATAGTGTCCTAAGAAATGCCAAACCAAGCTAATCTATACTTATTATATTTTATGTTTGTTTATTTATATGTTTGTAAAAAAAAATATGCACCATGTTTCCATGACTTTAACAAGACATCTGTTCTAAAATTTTACCATTTGTTTTCTGTAAACACTTTTTTATAATATACATCACACATATTTTCATTATGAACTATGTAAACAATAAAGATAAAAGGGTATGAATTTCAGCTTTATGTAAACCCATGTGTTAACTCATGAAAGGGAAATTAATTAATTGAGTGTTTTAATAAAGCTATTACATGTAGTGCCATTTTTGTCCTCATTATATATTTGACCATACATGGTCTGCGCATATATTGCAGTATATTAAAATATAAAAGCACTAGTTTCCCATATATGGAAATGTATTATGTAATGTATTGCATAATATTTTCCAGGATAATTTCAAATATTTAAACTTGCAATAATCTGTAACAGTGACTTCTGTGATAGGTGGATCTCATTTGAAGATCCAAATTGAGTGTAATTTGAATCATTTGAGTTCTGAGATCCAACAGAATGGCTAGCAAGACAGCAAATAAAGACTGTTTTGTATTTTCTGAAAAAACCCAAAAACAATTCCAGTCAGTTTTTGTCTGTGCCAAACCCGCCATGATATTGTATTTGGAAATTTCTCATTTATGTGCATATTGTCAATGATTTATAGGTTTATTTTTCCTAAATGCTCTGAAAATGTTAACACTGTTACGGGGCTGACGAGACGTGAGATGTGCGGATCCATATGCATGCTTTCTTTGAGCAGAGACGTGGTCATAACAGGCAGGGTCGAACAGTGGCAAACAGGTATAACATGGGCGAGACAAAGAGTAAACAAAGACAAGCGTGGGTCGACGATCGGCGAACAGTCACAAAAGGGGCTTGAAAAGAGAGGTAATCCAAACGTAAGCGATAGTCGCAAGGCAAGGCAAGGCAGCGATAAATGCATACAATACTCAGCGGAGAGAAAGTCCAAGGCTTATAAAGAGTGTCTGATTGGATACAGCTGTGTGCGTGTGATCAGGTGAGCTTGTGATTAGTGAGATGGCTGATGGGAAATGCAGTCCATTGTGATGTGTGGTGTGAAAGTCAATATGATGGCAGGGCGACCTCTTGTGGCAGTCAGAACGAAGAGCAGGCCCAGGATTCGTAACAAACACGTTCATTTGTTAAGTTATTCAGTTTTATGGATCTGTAATGCTAATGAATGTTCTGCAAATTTCAATAACATGATAATTGTTATCAGTTCATAATAAGATCCAGCATTTATTAAGATCCTTGCCCTTAATAAATGCTCTATTATTTTTAAACACTGTTAATCAAAAACAAACATTAGTAACACATCAAGTAATATTGAAATACAGTATGTTACAATTTAGAGTAAGCTTCACAGAAATGTTTATCGCTGTTAAGAAATTTACATTAAGTGCTGTTCTTTATTGATTTATGGTAACTAATGCAATAATAAACGTCAACAATTTAATCCATTAATTTACGTTAATAGATTAACTAATGTTCTTGTTCACTGTTAGTTCATATTAACTAATGCTAACAAATGCAGCTGTTACCCATTATATTTAGTGTCTCATGTAACAGATATTTTGTGGAGCTGCATATCATTTGGTTGCTGCTTGTTTTGACAGTATTTTGTATATCAGGATTTAAATGGGCTTAATTACTGAAAATTAATATATATATATATATATATTGTAATTAAAATTCCAGTTCAACATAATGTGTTGCAACAAGTTCAATTCAAATCCTTCATAAATAAAAGTAGAATTTTTTTTTTCGACTTTGAAGGCGACAAATCACATTTAATTTTTTTTTTTATTTAGATCAATGTTATTTTTAAAATACGATAAGCATCAAAGTAACTGGCAGAGAGGTCATTTATACACACGTAATGTGGTTGCAGATATGAAATGTTAGTGAGCTCTTTTCTGACGTTTGATATCATCATCATCGCACGGAAATGTCATGAAGAACGACTGAATATAACTGCCAAAAGATGAATCTCCTCTTTTATTCTCCTTCACAAGCATCACAGCCTTGACTCTGCAAAACCTCTTAAAGAAAACTCTTTCTTTGGAGCAACGTTCACATGATAACAGAGTCCCATGTGCACCAAAAAAACCTTGAAAGGAAACAAAAATGTGAGGAATTATTACATTTGTGTATTAGTAATTGTGTTTTCTCCTTGAAACTGCCTTATAATTGGACTGTCACTCAGCGATGAATATGCCTTGAAACTGGGTAGGCTAAATAATGCACTGATTTTATTTTGTGCTGCGCAAAAACACACAGATGAACAGAAGACCACAATAGAGGAACAGGTATATGGAAATGAGTCTCAAACAGTCCCAAGAGAGAATAAAGTACGATTCTGATGGCTTTGGTCCCACCGGCCTTCAAAGCGACACAAATCCAGGGTTCAAGACTCAAGAGCAAAACCCAGAGGAAAATGTTATTGCTCAGATGCTGCACTTTCATAGCTTGGGAGACAGAATAGAGTTGACATTCATGTTTCATCTCTAATTTGCGTCGAGTTTTGTTTCTCCTGGGGAGTTTTTAAAGCTCTCGAGTCAATCTCATTGCAATAGATATTTAGATGTCATTTTTTATTCTTTTCTACTGTATGTTAAACCTTCAAGAGAATCCTACATTGATAATTGAGCACAGTTTATGTATTCCACATGCTACTATGTTCATTTGTGACTGAGGAACAGTGTGTAGTAGATGTACACAACCAATGATCAAACAGATTATCAATATTGGAGTTTGGTGGAATCTTTTAGATTTTGCAGTCATGCTGTATTCCAAAAAGTGGAGAAAAATGACTTTTATCTAGTAGACATACACAAATATCTTTTTCTTCTGGCAAAATGGGCCAAATGCACTGAAGGCATCGAGTTTGTTTGAAATGACAAAGGCCTTCAAGTAGGTGGATAAAATCAGGGCAGGAGAAAAAAAAAAAGAAAAGAAAAAAAAACAGCTTTCATGTCACACTATTCTTGAATGTTAACTTATTCACCCACTATTTACTTCTAACACAATGTTTCCAACAAAGTGTATTTTGCTTGTTTGTTTTTTCCCATTAATTCAATACATTTTGGTTGAACCACACGAGTCACAGCAATGTCTAATGTGCCTTCACATTGGTAGTTGCCTAGGCTGTCAATGGAGGAACAGAAACCACTCAGATTTCATTACAAACATCTTCATTTGTATTATGAAGTTGAATGAAAGTCTTACGGGTTTAGAACGACATGAGGGTGAGTAATTCATGACAGAATTTCAATTTGTGGGTGAACTATCCCTTTAATTTTAGATGAATAAAAACACAATGAAAACATGATCTGATTAAAATCACACATCTCATTCAGAGATTGTACTCTCAGAGAACATAAAGTGTGCCAACACATTATTCACATACAATATATTAAGACAATGAATACAATATAATTATACACAAGACCGACCTGGAAAACTGTGTCAGCTGTGTGCAAGTTCATAAACTTTGCCTAGTTCTGGCAAAAATAAGTACCAAGTTGTAAAATATACACTACCAAGTGCTTGAGCAATCCTAGCTGAAACATAACCTTATATAATAACACAAAATTTACAAAAGCCTCCAAGGAGGAGGTTCATAATTATGTTTTATGTGACATACTTCCATCCTTTGACATAGCCTATATGATAAAGACAGAAGAAAAACAAAAATACAAACGAGATCTCTTTAATATCTCAAATGTTTCTCTTATGTAGAAATGAGGTTAGATAAATGCGAAATGGGGATTTACTGTCTCTAAATATTATTTAAATGTGTGATTGATTGATTGATTGATTGATTGATTGATTGATTCATTGATTGATTGATTGATTGATTGATTCATTCTTTCATTCCATACATATGACAAAACAAAACATGCATGAATTTTCAACTACTTTTTAAATTTTAAGTCTTATTTATTGCATTAATAAAAGTGTTATTTTATGCAACCAGGTATTATTTTACAAACTATACACCATTTACTAGCATAGGCCTAAAACAAACAGCTGATGCAAACCAGAGTATCGTAGATATTTGGGTAAGAAACCACTCAAAAGCACTATTACGCCTTAGCAACGCCTGACAACCTAGCATTGTGGATACTCACATTTCCTTCAGACAATGAAAGAAGTTTTTATAATACATAATAACTGTCAAAATTTCAAGGGATTCCAGGAAGTAATTTACATGTGGGTTTAGCTTTAAACAGATCCAGTCCATGGAGAAGTGATTAATGCAGACACACGGGCAGAAGAAATCCCTACAGCTGCAGACGGCAGTCCAGAACGCGCAGAACAGATGCAATGGTACGCTACATTATTCAAAGCAGCCTGCAAACAAAACCGTGATGAATGTTGTGTTTCTGCCATGGTGTGTCTGCACACAACAAACACCTTTAAAATCTATAACAGTGCATTTACACACAGCCCTTTTCAATAGACTCAATAGGCCGATTCACTGCAGCAGACTCCTGACTGCACGCTTGCTGCTGGTCTGCGGCTGATAGCATGTGTGTATGTGTGTGTGAGATCTTATAGGGTTTTGATTTATTTCATCGTTCCCCATGGTCTATGGAGCACTCAAAAAGCGTTAATGCCATGTATCGGGGCAGGAGCCATAAATCACAGGCTGAGCTGAAGAGGAGCCGCGTCCGGCACCCTGACGCTGATTTGGACATTGAACCCTGAACCCCAGAGACCCTCAGCAGCTCCCCTGTGTGGTCTGGATAAGAGAGAGAGAGACTGGAGAAGGTGAGAACATCTTAATGAGAGGATCTGACATCTCCGCACCTCTTCACATCTTACAAGAGACTCTGAGTGAGTGTACGGACATAAAAAAAGAGACCATGCATGTGTAAAAAACAGAGAATGTGTGTATCAGACTGTATTAAAAAGTATATATATATATATATATATTTTTTTTTTGAAAATAACAAACTTAAAATAAGTGAACACATAAAAAATCCATCTTTGGTGTATTACTTACCTGCTCATGAGACATTTTTCGATTATCTTTTTGTTTTTCAAAACACCAGATTTATCCTTGTAGAAAAATGGTGTTGAAGGTCAACTTGTGCAATTACAAAAACAATGTTCTACTGCAAAAATTATTAAGTCATGTTTTCTGGAGAGAGAGAGAGAGAGGGAAAAGTATCAACGCATCAAAATTAATCACATTTATGCTTAAAACAAGGAGGGAAAAAATCTACACATTACAGTAAACTAATTATTATTAATTAAGTATGGTATGGTCTCTATAATAAATAATTGTTTTACTTTGCATGAATGGCTTTGTCTTTTGGGGGGGGGGGTCTGATTCCTATATATCATTTATTTATTTACAAATATATATATATATATATATATATATAATTTTATTTATTTATTTATTTATTTTCTTTGTGTGCAGCAATGTGTGCATCTCTGTTGAGTTGAAACAATCGTCTTCCACAGGAAGTTGTACATTTGGACTTCTAATGAGCGTTACAAATCAGTCAGACCGAGGAATCTTAGAAAGCATGATTTCACCACCTACCTTTTGGAACGGCCTCTGCTGCGCTCATGATGCTTTAAATGTTGCCAAGGTAGGCAGACCGCTACATTTCGCAACAAAGCTGTGCAGGATAAAAAAACACGATTTTTCAGCATATTCCGGTGAACTTTCCGAACTGCATGAAAGTGCTGAATGTGAAAATGTTTTAAGCTATGTGACGCACAAACACCTGCTCACAGCTTTCTACTTATAGCTGCTGCTTTAGAGGATGTTCAGATCTCTCATTGAGAGTACTGCAAGTCTGGTTAATGTTCAGTGAATCCATTTGTGAAATACATCAAATGAAGGCCATTTGCTTTAGTCTTGTGAAGCTCGATATTCAAGTCAATGCTCTACCTGGTAAACAGATCAATAGGTCTCATTTCCCTGTGGTCAGTTGTTAATGAAACTGTGCCATTCATTAAAAAGTGAAAAATAAGATCAAATGACTGTAAATGGATGGACTCTGTCCTTGAGGTGATATGTGAAGGTGATGCTGATTTATATAGTCAGTTAATGTCACGAATCTCTGCGGGTCACAGAATTAAGATGGTGTGGGCCATCAATAGTGTATTCAGTACTTCATCCAGCGACTGTCATCGACAAAATTTCCTGTGGTCTTGTTTTCAGAGACAGATAGAGTTTTTATATGCAGAATGCTGTACCATCCACATCACTTCCTGATATCATTAAAACAGAATAAGTCCAAACTGAAATAAAGGACTTTGAAATAAAGCTTGGTATTTTGGGACTGCGTTTACATCACTATCGCACAGTTCACATGAAACACACTTGCCTCACCATTGATTTCACTGCAGTTTCACGTTAGCATATTGCTAAGCCAATATTAGTGACACCAAAGACTACAGAATAGCCAAGACATGTCACTCGTATAGTTTTGAATGGGAAAAATGCAACACTCAATATGGCCGCTTTATTGAAGTTAGCCCCGCCTTCTAAGCAAAAGAGCCAAGCCTTAATCGGTATAGTCATCGCATCACTGCAGCTGCCGTTAGAAGTCCCAGTTGCTATAGAAACAGTCAGCATTCTGAAACATGCGCTCAGGACTGCGCATGAGCACTGGCTGATCTAGTCTGAAAAATATATATATATTTTTTAACACTGTGCAAAATAAACAACATTTATGATACAGTTGTTGTCAGATTTCATTGGTGATTTCAAATATGAAATTTAATCATAAGCTTGGTGAACAGTTTTGGAGAATTTGATGTTTCCCCATTCAGAGAGATAGGAGCTGCCCGAGAAGCATTTTACGATATGATGAAATTACTTGCCTTGAAGGGACTTTGGTGGCACTCAAAAATGTAAAAACACACACTGGATAAACAGTTTTTTTTAAAGGCAATTTTTAGCAATTTGTGTCATATACGTGTGTGTGTGTGTGTGTGTGTACACACACTCGCACACACACACACACACACACACACACACACACACACACACACTAATACTAATTTTTATAATATTAATTATTTAGAAAAAAAAACTGTATTTGCACATAATATTATAATACAATAAAAGGCCACTTACAATAAGTGTGTTTTAAGAGAAATACTTTCATGACTATTGTTACATGTTGCCTGTGCGTGTTCTGCCCCTGTTTGCTGAGTGACTTGTCCCTTGTTAGTTGTTATGGTAATTCATTAGACAACACCCACCTCCTTTTCAGTTCCCATGGTTCTAGTCAGTTCATTGGTTCTACTCTGCGTATATAACTGTTGTGTTTATCTTGTATTTTATCGGTCATTTGATGTTATGGTTCATGTCATGCTTCTGTTCCTGGTGCCCTTTGTGTTCGTGTTTGCTGTTTTGTTTCTTTTATTAAAACTTCTGCACTTAGATCCATGTCTCTGGCTGCCTTGTCTGCCAGCCATATTACAAATACAGTATATTTCTAAAAAGTGCTGTTTATATTAATGTCAAATTATGATTTTATCATTATTCTGGTGTATGGACTAACATACTATAGAACATGCATACTTGCTTATTTTAAAATTTAAAGTTAAAATGTTTTAAATGTATTTCATAGTTAAACACAAGTTTCGGTTAGGCTACATTTATTTTAAGGTGTCCAGGTGTACAGTGCAATTATATATTTAAGTACTGAGTAATATTAGTCAACTACATGTACTTACTATATGGTTGGGGTTTAGGGTTACTTGCATGTAATTATGCATAATTTATTTCTATTATAATAGTAAGTACATGCAACGTGTAACAAGACACCTTAAAATAAAGTGTTAGCCAAGTTTCAATAAAAATTACATTATATTTAAGTTTATCATAAATGCTTGTCAGTACATTCAGCAGTACACGTTAACCATATGTTAAAGAGAATTGTGAAATTACATATAAATATGCACTTAAGTCCCACTTAAGTGGGTTAAAGAATCACTATAAAATTCAGCTAATTGCATTTAACGTAAATGTAAAAGTATAATTAATTTAATTGATATGCAATTAAGTGATTGAAAACATTACTTTCAGTTCATACTTACTGTAAGTATATTATTTTAAGGTTTATTATTTCCATAATAAGCGCTCAAAAATCAGGTCCCACTTTATATTAGGTGGCCTTAACTACTATGTACTTACATTTAAATTAATCATTTGGTACAATGCACTTATTGTGTACATACATGTTCTTACATTGTACTTATATTGTTAATAACACCTTTATGTAATTACATCTCTAACCAGGAGCGTATTGTATAATGCCTTTCATTTTTGGCATCTCGCAAGGTTTTGGAACAGAGCGTGTTACTCTTGTGCAGGTTAAAGTGAACAATATATACTGTATGTGTGCTGCAAACACACCCACAGCATCTGCTGATGTCTCGGCCACTGTGCTGGTTGGTTGGTAACAGCATTATTTTCTGATTTTCTCTCTCAGTCTCTTTCAAACAGCAGATAAAGCGGTGTTCGGCGTTCAGGAGCACGAGCTCGTTGGAGATCCGAGGCGAAGCCCAAGGTGACTCGCCTTATTGGATGCGATGCGTCGACTTGCAGTCGATATGTTACCTAAAACTGATGTGTAACCCTGCGAGCGCTCGCACCGATGTGACTGATGCCCTCAATATTGTCATTCATGGAGTCTCCAGCGGTGTGTAATTGGTTGAGCGGTAAAGACAAGAGGATACAATGTACATTATCGTGACAAATTCCTTCTTCGTGAAAACACGGCGTCCAAGGTTTTGCTTTTTATACATGCTTGGAACACAGTGTTTTTTTCACAGTCATCACATATTTTCCACTGTTTCTCAGACGTGTGTGTGAGAAAGAGGAAAGTGTGCGCCATGTGTGAACTGCTCTATTATTCAGCGTCTTCACATAAATGCATATGCTGCTTTAGCAAACATTAGCTGAATTAAAACATATTTGCCCACTTGATCACCCACAGAATCAGGCACGGTTGTAAACAAAACAAAGATTATTGGATTACGTTTTACAAGAAATACTATTTTAGTTCTTCTACTTCAAAATTCCATGTTTAATTCCAAGTGTTTCTTACAGTTTGTTTGTGAAATTTACTTGCAATTCTTTATAAACAATATATATATTATTCTCATCTAGCTTATACTTTAAATTTGGCATTGTGTGCTAAGAATGTTGTGTGCTAAGAATGTTGCTCTTACGATAAATGATTTGTATTTTGCAAGGTGCTTTGGATAAAAGCATCTGCTAAATGAATAAATGTAAATCTAATATACCTTCTTTTGGCCAAATTAGGGCAGTATTGCGTATATTCTTTGCAGTAAACAGAATCCCAGAATGCATTGTGACAAGCAAGTACATATATAATACATTCTAAGATGGTTAATAGGCTGAGAGGAATGTTGATTATAATACAAAATACTTGTATCTCATTCAATACTAAAATGTATCAGATAAAACACTTTGTTGCAATTAAAAATTGATCATTTGGGCATTTAAGGATTTCATAAGAGGAGGAAAGCCAATGACGTTCAGTTTCGCAGTTCAGTTTTGTTGATGGATTCAACCTTTTACACCACTTTTATGCATTGTTTAAATAAAGCTCCCTAACAAAGTAATAATGTGATTACACAACAGTTTATACAAGAGCAAAGGCTGTTTATGCCACCTGTATTTTAACGCTGTTTGCATGGGCATAATATTGTTTATTTAAAATACATTTGATTTCAGACACCATAATGTTGAATGAAAAGTTATTGTGATATTCGTGAGATTTTGTTTTGCTAGTGTTTGCTCTTGTGCTGGTGTGCATTTGCTTATCATAAAGCTTTATCACTTGCGTAGTTTAAATGCAGCTCTTTTTGAGAGCACATTCATCACTGAACTTCACAGATAAAGTCTCATATCCACAACAAAACAGCAGCCCTTACAAAATATTAAATATACAAACTGCAAAGTCAAGACCCAATGTTGTTTTTATTTCTAACATGATGTACAGTAAATTAAAAACAAAATAACAAACAAATTAACGGACGGTTTAATTGATGACATTAGAATGTACAATCGACAACAGTTTAGTATGTACAGTTTAGTCCTTTAGTATGTACTTTTTTTAAAGCACGACAAAAGGTTATTAAAACAATGATTTAAAATGTAATTCAAAGCATTATCACAAAGTTCAGTTTTTAAAAGTGGCCTTTTTTCATTAATATTATCTGCAAGTACAGTTGTTTTTAGCATATTAAATATACTTTTAAGATCTGAAGTACACTACAAGTGCACATTCAATACTTTGGTAACACTTTAAAATAGGGAACACTTATTCACTATTAACTATGACTTTTCCCTCAATAAATTCCTAATTTGCTGCTTATTAATAGTTAGTAAGGTAGTTGTTAAGTTTAGGTATTGGGTAGGATTAGGGATGTAGAATAAGGTCATGTAGAATAAGGCATTAATGTGTGCTTAATCACTATTAATAAATGGCTAATATTCTAGTAATATGCATGCTAATAAGCAACTAGTTAAGAGACCCTAAAATAAAGTGTTACTAATACTATTTCACAAGGTTAAGAATTCTGTAGTATATGACAAAGTCTAAAAGTTCATTACAGTTAATTTAAAGCATTGAGGTCTCTGTATTTTCTCTCCAGTTTCACACTGTGATCATAAATCTTTGGCTCTTTAGTTCCATATAAAATTGGATCAGGTCAAGGCCAAGAATACAAAATTATTTAAACACACACACTCACACAAGGTTTAAAGCCCTAAAATAGGTTGCATCTTGTTCGCTTTGGAGGTTTCTTTTTGTTGTCCCATACAATAATTAGCCTAAAGAGGAAACAGCATTGCATTTGTGACTTTACATCCCACAAATCTCTGAATTTGGAGCTTTTTTCATAATAATTGTGACTTTATAACTCAAAAGTGTGCCTTCCACATTTATATTTTGCAAATGCATCAAGAATCAATAGGTCTGGAATATCACAATTCAAAGGATAAACAATGACTACAATGTAGACTTGAATGCAATTTAAAAGCTGCAATATTGCTAATGCATTGTTAAGTGCTGAGGAGCAACAAAACACAATCCCCAATTTGTCGTCTATTTCACCGGTGCACATTCAGGCCCTGTTTGATTTCAGATTTACATTTGATTTCAGATTTGCACTGTCTTGTTTTTGGATGTCAGTCAAAGAGTCAGAGGCCACTGGCCCTATCAGTCCATCCTTGTACACCTTATAGAAACCATCATGAGCTACACTGACCACTGGATCCTTTCCTCACTGCTCGGTCACACATTAATTGGTCGATCAGGCAGTGCTTGTCCCTCTGAAGCAAAAATAAATGGAAAGCAACTCCTCTCTGGTTCTCTGGTGTATTCCTGTGCTTGTTAGTGGTGTAAATTGTCTGGCAGGGCCTCCGGGGAGTTTCGCAGGAAACAGGTGTTTACTTAACCCAAGTCTGCAAATTGGCTTTGAGGGGAGAAAATTTCAGTGAACAGAAAGAGAAATGGAGGAGAGAGAGAGAGAGTGCGGCAGCAGGTAGTGAGGAGGAATATTTGCTTTGACAGGCGAGTCGATTAAGCAAATGTCCTTATCAAACGGGTTTGCGCATATGCCAATGTTCACAGCTGTGTGTCGCGTTCCTCCGCTGGCATGAAAGTAGATTTAAATCAGATTTGGCCCACATGGGTTGGGGGTGTCACCCAAACCATAATCGCTACCGAATCATGAATATGCTAATTGCTCCAGTGCTATTGGTTGACATGTTAATGCAGTAAAGTCTTTGCACTAGATTACTGGTAATGTGCTGTGATTGTGGACGTTTCTCCTGTACCATCAGGGTCGCAATATTTTTTTTTTTTTCTGATTACATTTTAGGTGGCCTTAACTACTATGTACTTACCCATTTGATACAAAAACACTGCATACATACAGTTAAGGTCAAAAGTTAACATACAACATGCAGAATCTGCAAAACGTTAATTATTTTACCAAAATAAGAGGGATCATACAAAATGCATATTATTATTATTATTATTATTATTATTATTATTATTATTATTATTATTATTTATTTAGTACTGACCTGAACAAGACATTTCACAAAGACATTTTCATATAGTTCACAAGATAAAATAGCTGAATTTCTAAAAAATGACCCCGTTTACTGTGTTGTTACCTGAATGATCCACAGATTTGTTGTTTTTTTGTGATATTACAGAAGGTACACATGTTCACTGATCTTTCAGAAGGAAACTTTTTTTAATTTGAAGATCAGGGTAAATTTAACTTATTTTGTCTTCTGGGAAACATGCAAGTATCCTCTGTAGCTTCTGAAGGGCAGTACTAAATGAAAATTTGAGGTTGAAAAATATGATGTTTAGGCAAAATATGAAAAGTTCAAAAGTTCTGTTCAAAAGTTTACACTTCTGGAGTCCGTTCTTCGTACGTTGCTAACTCAGTTAGCTGGATTTGATTGTTGATGATTTTGCTTGATCTTGGATCATTTGGTTCTTCCAAGCTCATCCTAGACTTGCTGTCATAGCAACGGGTCCGTAAGCTTAAACCTGCTCGGGAGCAGGTATATTTCATGTAAACAGGATTAGATTGTATCTTTTTTAAGCAGAATTGATACTTAAAAGCTGTCCTAGCCACCGCTACTTTATTACAAGAGTACCCTACTGGTCCAGGGACAATAATTTAAAATAATAATAATTTAAAATTAATTTGAAAATAATATAATATAACAATGTTGTGTAGTCTATAATACTATAGACACAGCCAGTTTTACTCATTGAAAGATGCTATAAATTCTGAATCATTAATTTGAGTGATGACAGCTATTATGGGAGTGGCTTGATGGAGTACAGGAGATGCAGATAACTGGATCTTTAATTAATAACAGCTTTAATTAATGCTGTCACATAAGAAATTTGCCTCAAAGATAATACTAGAAATCATGAATATAAATAATTGGGAAACATGTAAAAATTTTTAAAACATTTCATTTATCTATTAGGCTATAACATTTATGTAGTTTTGTTCGCTTGGCTGTTCCACTGACCTAGTTTCCTGTGTGTGTCTGATGATGTCATTATGTTCAGGTGTGTCTCGTTGATTATCATAATTTGCTTGTGTACTTAAGTTCCTGTCTGTTTAGTGTGTGTTATCAGGTCTTAAACATCTTGTTACATGTCTTGGTCAAGCTGGACTTAACACCACAACACGTGGGCAGTTGTCCAGGGAAGGCCCTCAAGGGAACTTCATGGACTATGTCGAGTGGGTGCTGGTCATGTGGATCGTCCATGACCATCCAACCTGCAGACGATGACACCAGCCCCACTCCAGCCCCAGAGCCCAGCCCAGCCCAGCCCAGCCCACCATCGCCCCGCTGTGCAGAGCATATGCCAGAGTCATCAGCCCTTCCTCCACCATGGCTCCTCCCTCTTCGGCTCCACCTTGTGTCACCTTCATGTCTGCAGCCTGGGTCCCGCCTGGCTCCTCCTGCCCCAAGTCCCTCATTTCTTCTTTCTGGCTCCACCCTCCATCTGATCCACCTTGGCTCCTTCTGTCGCCATCCTGGCTCCTCCCTCCGTCAGCTCCACCCTGGATTCTGTTTGTCGTCCTCCTCCGGAACCTCCACCAGAATTGTCTGTCTGCCTTTCTGCCAGCCCTATGCCATCCCTTGTCACTATCCCTCTGTCTTCTCCTTACCCTTTTCTTCTCTGCGGTGCAATGTCACACCTATGGACATTTTTGTTGTGTTTTCATCCCTCATGTTTTCTATTGACCTAGTTTCCCGTTCGTGTCTGATTATGTCATTACGTTCGGGTGTGTTCTATCAGATGCTCATTGATTATCATCATTTGCTCGTGTACTTAAGTTCCTGTCTGTTCAGTGTGTGTTGTCATGTCTTAAACGTCTTGTTACGTGTGTTTCCTGCCTCCCGTGTGTGGATTATACCTTCTTTGTGGATTTAATAAAGACCTGATGTTAACCTTCATCTTCTGTATGCCCGTCTCCTTCAACATAGTAGCATGACACCTGGCTCTTAACGTATTGTTTTTCATTCTGAAGCATCAGTGAGGATTTGAACCTTCAGTAAGAGTTGCATATGAGTCCCTCAGTTGTCCTCAGGGTAAAAAGATAGATCTCAAAATCATACAGTCATTGTTGGAAAGGGTTCATACACAAAAATGCTGTTAAACCAAAGAATTTGTGGGACCTGAAGGATCTTTCTGAAGAACAGCGAGCAGTTTAACTGTTCAGGAACAAACAAGGGACTTATGAATGACTATCACAAAAAAAAAAAAAAACTGTGGATGTCAGGGAGTCTCAGTCACTACAGTCATCAGCCCCAGCGCTCACCAGATCCCAATCAACTGGTTATTGATCACCAGCACCTGTCACGGCTCATCAAGTTCCCTTTATCACTGCACTCTCCCCACTGCCTCTTCGTCTGGTCTACAGTTTGCTGTGCCTTACTAAATCTGACTACCTACCTTGTTACTTTCCTGTGTTTGCTTACCCTCAGATACTCCTTCGTTCCACTGCTCCTTCACTCCTCTGGATCACCCGCAAGAGACGGTCATCTGTTATCTCCAGCTAAGAGACTTGAAACCTTGAAATCCCAGTATGACTCACCTATAGACGGTTGCCCCTCTAGTCAATAAATCTGATGTTTTGAGTACTTATCCCTTTCTCTCTGGGTTGTTTGCTGACAGTGGATCAGTTTCTATTAATTTTAATCTTTGTATTTAAATAAAAAAAAATATATATATATATACATATTTAAATATGAAATTACTAAACTTATGTTTTCCTTTTGAGCTCTGTGTGAAACTATATAGAAATAATTAAATTCAGTTTATTCCTTTTCATAGTCATATATTTTCTTTCTGCTGCCAAACTTTTGCTGTAGCAGAAGTGTTTATTCCTGCCTTGTAAATGCATTTAAATGTATTACCTTTTTAATAATGACATCTCTAATCTTCAGCAGAAAAGTGAATTGCGCTGACTCTCGTGAGAAGTGCATCCAAATGACACTTTGCTGATGCTCTCCATGTTTTGCGTGATTGACTGATTGCTGCATGTCACTTTCAGGTGCATGCGCTCTAGAGTTAATCACAAACTCTGCTTCAAACTCTGCATTGTTCACTTCAAGCTCAGAAAAAGAGATCAGAACAAACCAGACCAGAACGTAACCTTGTTCTCTCTCTGTGTTTCCATTGTGTTTCAAAGTGAGCCAATCTTAGACAAACTTCATGTTTAGCTGAATATAATTAATGCATGCACACACACAACAGACGTCCATTTCCACTGTTCAGTGGTGAAAATATTACATTTTACTCTTTGAAAATGATGTACGGTGAATCTCCTCACAGATTTGTCAACAAGGGAATTCTCTGAATTATTCAAAAGGATAAGGGCTTGATAATAGCCAATTGTTCAGTCTTTATTATAATGTTGTTTTCTCTCTCGGCGAGCTTCCACTCTGTCCTCTTATTTCAGTATGCAAATAGAAACACACGGTGACCTTCTGAATAACAGCCTTCTGTGGATTTTGTATTAGTTTACAATACAGACAAAACTAAAAGTTATTGCAGTGCAATAAATGCAATGAGGCCACCGCAATGTTTATGCACTATATGACAACAACATGTCTAACAAACTCTCTCCGCTGCAGCTGAAGGTCTTGGACTACAAGTGCTAATATGATTGGCATGAAATTGTTACACTTGATTTTATTGTATTTTGTTAAGGTCTGTCAAGTAGAACCACGTTTCTTCTTCAAATTCAAAAACTCCCCCCTGTTACTTATGAAGATAAGCTGATTTGACAGTATGATCACACGAGCACACACAGCACATCTGTGGTGTTTAATCAAGATTTATCAGAGCAATTACACCTTAAATGCTCCATCACTCAACAGCTGTGTGTGTGCGCCTGTGAGAGCACTGCCATGTTCAGGTATGCCAGTATAACAAGGTGCCAGTCATAAGCTAGAAGATCCATGTTCAGTGCTAAATGTGCTAATATATATAATATGTGATAACCGACAGTAAATGCTCTTCTCGCAGCATTCTTCTGACATTTAAATACATAGAAGGCTGCGATCACCTATACAACCTCACTATATAAGCAAAAACATATTGCAACAGAACTGATAGAAATGTTTCAGCAGTGCATTGACATCTTCGACACATTTTCAGTCTAATTATACATATATCTGTGGATGGAGATAATGCTACATGCCTTCTTATGTTTAATTGATAGGGCTGCCCCCTAATAGTCGACTAACCGTTAGTCAACCAGAAGACAATTGGTCGACCAACATTTTATAATTTTTATCATCTTTACCTTAAAGACATTAAAAATATATATGTAGTGAGTGGAATGACTACTTTCAAATGAACCAATTCAAATGGAAAACAAATATTATATATGAAACAAGGTGCATCACTACTGCAGAGATGATGAGTCTGTGTCGCCCAGTTCATCTTTTAATCAGAGAACAAAGAAAGCACTAGTTTGTCAAATTATTAAAATGTTAATGCAGTCTACTTACTGTTTTTCCCTGACACATTCATAATCATTACTTCTGCCGGTGCGCTGTGGCAAGCATGTGCTTGAGCGCTTATTAGGCTATGTAGGGAATTAAAGGCTCATTATAATGATTTAAATGGTTTATTAATGAACGTGCAATTAGTCGACTAATGCTTAAAATGAACGACTACTAGTCGTCCAGAAAAATCCTTTGTCGAGGGCAGCCCTAATTGATAGTTTAGACTTTTTTTTAGCAAGTCAAAGGTATTTTAGTAAAAACATCTACCTTCAGCTTGTGCTTCACGGCTTCTTGCTGTCATATCTTTATTGATGTTTATAAAGTAAACATAATAACTTAATTATTTACTTAGTAATATTTCCAGATGAACACTTAATGGACTAAGGCAGTTTGACTTCACTTGATTATCCAGACATCATATTTTATATATACTATACTGTGTATATATATATATATATAATCAGTGAGTCTCAATTCTCAAATCAGATCATTAGGCTTTAGAGGAACGTTTGTTTCCAGAAGCTTTACTTTCACTGTTCCTCAGTGGAGGAATACATTTCCCAAGCATCCATGGCATCTCAGATCTTTTGAGGAACGTTTGTTTGTTCATCTCTCAATCATCACTGGATTGCATTTCATTATATGTTTTGATCATTTAAATATCATCTCACTAAGACATATTATTAGAGATAGAGTGATGACTGATATTTAAATCATTTTATGTCAGTATCTTCTATACGGGTATAAAGATCTTATTAATTTACACCACAAGCATAAAAACTGCATCATGTAAATATCAGCAAACTAAGAACTGTGAGGAAAAAAATAAAAACAAAATAAAATAATACAAATGTGACTACTATTTCATTTGTCTGGCTTTACAGGCTTAAATCCTGAAGAAAACAATTCTCAATTGTCAATAAAACATCATGCAAGAGTCTCATACAGACCTCTTGGCTTGTGTTGGGTCATGAAAAACACACTAAATGCACTCCGGATCATAAGCCGAGACCCAAATCTTTTACACTTTGAGAACTTGACCAAGACAGTAATAACTGAGACCCAGACCGAGGTCACATTAATGTGGTTTCAGAGGTCTCAAAAGCAAGACCATAAGCTGCTAACTCTGGATGGTAATGCTGTACATCCTCTGCGTTACTGATGAGAAGTGTGTGCTGCTAAGGGATGGATCAATCACAGGTAGATACGTTTCTGTTTGGCAGTTTTGTGAGCATGTAACAACATGAACAAACCCACACACACTCCGAGCAACCAAAGGAGTCGGTTAGCTTTTCTTGATCTTGCTCTCTTGTATGAAAGTGTTTTGTTGTTTCCCTGTGGTTTCCTCTTCCTGTGCCTTGTTTTCTAATCCAGCGTTTTTGAGGAAAAATCTCTCTGAAAACAATGGCAAGCTATATCGGGCCAAATCAGTGTAAACAATATATCATTGAACTTTTTGCTTTTTGCCACTGACTATATATTCAAGTTTACAGTTTATCCATGAGTGTAAACTGATGATAAAACACTCATTATTAAGTTCTAATATGTTATCATATTATTCCTTTGTATGGCCAGCTATTATTAACAAATTTAAATGTTTGATTGTTTGCATTTGTTTGATTTGCAGTGTGATTGTTTGATGTTTATTTGTTCTGTGGTTTTTATATTTTGCATTGTCAGAGTTCAGCAATACAAAAATGATAGAGGACAGGATAAAACGCTATTAATCCTCTGGGGGATTTGAGTTCATACAAAATTTTCTAATCAATAGAAATAAATAAATAAATCTTTCTAGTTAGTTGAGAACACTGCACTGCAAAACTGAATGAGAAACAGATTCAATTACCTCATTTGTAAGGCTTTTAGAGTGATTGTGATTCGTGTTTCCATGGTGATAGAGTGAAACAGTTGGGTTCCGAGAGTAAAATCTCCATTCATTTCCTCAGGGAAATAGATTTTTAACAATAACTTACAGACTGCCAAAGATATACCTACTGTGACCTCTGAGGTTGTTATATGCTGATATATGCTTTTGCTGAAGCCATCAGTTTTCATTATTTCAACTTATTTTTAAAATCTTTGTGTTTAACTGCTGGATAAAAACTACATTTCCCATGATGCTGTGCAGAAAATTCAATCAATCAGAGAGTTGCAGCAAGCAAATCAGGCCGAAGAGCACAGCATGGAAAATTCATTCCTATGAAGCACTGTGAGTGACATATTCGGGTCTTGGTATGCTGTAAAATTAATAAAATACTTGTGTGTGTATATATATATATATATATATATATATATATATTTACTGTATATATCTGTCAGCCTCACTATGCAGTCAAAATACTTTTTTTATATACTGTATATATGCATATTTTGCAATAACTATAAAATAGATTTTTTTTTCTTTAGAAATAATCAAAGACTTTAAATTAAAAGTTTATGTTTAATTTTAAATTGAAATATAGTTTTTAATTTGAATATTTCATTCACGTTCTTCATGGGATTGTAGTTTTTTCCAACACTAAAGCAGTTAAGTTCTTTTTGTCCAATTTTGAAATACTTTTTTCCACTTTAAATCAAAGTTTGTGCTGTTGCTCTTCTCCTTGAAACCGGTGGGTTTGGTTCATGACTTAGGGTGCTTCTCAAGTGGAAGGCTGCATATCTCGGCTGTCATGTCATCAAATGCCGCTGAAGGCCGTCTCAGTCAGAAGGTAGCCTTTGTTTTGTGACCTTCAATAACCCACAATCCTTTGTGCACATTCCTATTCATGAAAATGCACAGACAAAAAACGAGTCAGTACTGAGCTTTTCTGAATTTATTATGAAATGTAAGACAAAAATAATGTTTTTGGACATGAAAGCATAGATGCTATCTTTTGTTTCGGTGTAAATTACTCACTTGACACTAAACTGCCAATAATGCTGCTAAAAAAATTGGGTGGAGACTAGGGATGTAACAGTATGAAAATTTCTTATCACGATTATAGTGACCAAAATGATCACGGTTATCAGTATTATCACAGTATTATTTAAATGTGCTGGAGATGTTCAAAAAGTACAGACACATAAATCCCTTCACCAAGTTTTATATTTAAAAATCAACAGACGACAAATAAAATGACTTTTTGTTTGCATAATCACTAAACCAATAACATTACCAATGATGTTCGGATTTTAAATGACAACTTGACTGAAAACAGTTTAATAGCATGTTCAAATATCTAATGTAAATGTTCAAATAAAGCTTTGAAAAAATGTCATATAGCCTAAAGGTAAACCTCACATTTCAGCCTTTAAATAAAGAAAAGGGTTAAGTCAAAATGATAATTAATTAATAAATGGTTATATGTATTTTATCTGCTCCATAAATAATTCTACATAACTTATCTGAATTGTTTAAATGTGAAGAATCCACATAAGCTTGTTTTTCCTCAACCGGTCAAAGTTTACAGCAGGGCATGCAAATTCAGTCCGTTTTTGGCCAGACAGAAACTGCACACAGGCTGAATGTAAATATAAGTCTCTGTAAATCCACTCACTGACAGCAGGTAGCGCTTTATATGGAAAAACTGAATACAGCTGTTTCCCGTAATCTCCGTGCACAAAGCAGTATTGCGATTAAGAACACTTCCTTTAGGTATTACATGGAGCGAAGATGAAAACAAAATGCCATCGAATCGTTTCTGAAGACAGTAAGAACCTTCAGAGGTACATTCATATAATTAATTCATTCATAAATTCATTTGTATAATTCCCTAATCACTCTTTTAAAACCTCACAACTTTTCCGCCGTGTTTTCACTCAAAACGAAACTAAGTTTATGGCGTTATTTTAATGACAAATGTCTAGAGCGCATTATTGTAGCGCGAAAGCACATTAATATAATGCGCGAGAGCGAATCTCTCCGCTCGCACGCGGATTTCCTTTGCCGTCGCACAAAAAATGGACGCGCGAGCTCAGATACACGCTGCTCTCGCCCACTGAGAGTGCGCGCACTTAAAACGTGTTTCTCCTCTCACTCAAACTTACTCTGCTAAGTTACTCTGCTGCTGTGCGCACGTGAGACTGTTACTGAAAACTGTGCTTTATGCTGGACAGTAGTTATTTATCGTGATATGTTCAAATCGCGGTAATCGAATATGGTTTTAATGATAATTTAAAAAAATTAAAAGGTAATACTAACCGTGGTGATTTTTATCATGATTTATGGTCAAACGGGTAATCCTTACATCCCTAGTGGAGACTAAAGCTCTCTATAGTGACTTCTCTGATTGGTGGGTGTCTCTCTTGGGATCATGGATAGTGTAGTTCTTCACCAGGAATTTAGAAATTGCACAAATGAGGTTGAAATAACACTGACAATATCACTAAACCTCAGAGATCAAAGAAGGTCTGTCTAGAAATGTTTATACACTTTCAGAGAAAAAGCAACACTGGGGGTGTTATCCTTTTAAAAGCTACTGATATGTACCATTTAGATTTAGGTACTGCACTCTCAGAAAAAAGTACAAAAGCTTTTCAAAAGGTACATATTTGTACCTTTTTAAGTACTAATATGTACCTTTAAGGTATGTACTCTTTTGGTAGTCTCAGACTTCCAATGCATATGGCACACGCAATTGGAATCACTTCAGTAGTTTCGAGGTCGTCATCGGATTGGTTAAATTATACAGGCTTTCTGGTAGACGTGTGTGACACGTTCTTTAATGTTCTCCTGAAAACAAAGATGCCGTGACACCAAACCCCCTCATGGAATAAGAAAGCCGTCGTGTTTACAACTGTGAGCGCTTATCAGAATCAACTAAACGCTAGATTTTCAAAAGTATGTGAAATATTTACTTTTATTAATATTTATATTAATATATTCACTTCGTGGTATATAATCTTTAAAATATGTCCAAAAGTTTTACACACCAGTCTGTTATTGTGGGGACATTTCCATGCCCCTAAACCTGGCACGGCACAAAATGAAACATCACTGGTTGCTTTACCTTGTCATTTAAATGGCCTTGTGGGCAGGCTTTGGCCATTCAAAGCAGCCAACATTCCCAGACCTTCTGCCTTCAGGCAGCTTTTGTACCTTTTTTTTTTTCTGAAAGTAAACGTTATTGTTAAAAATCAATATGCCACTTGTTAAACACAAAGAATGGGCTCGTGTTCTAATCAGTCTTCATGTTGCATCAGGTCTGGGGTGTATGTTCGGTCATGGAGAATCTTTTTAAACCTTTGAGAACCCATCGCTCTTTTTTATGTTCTGCTCTCACTGGTGTGAATCAACTGCTTGCACTTCACTCTGCCTGAGCCTGCGTTGTAATAAACAGCCAGGTAGTCACTTAGCAGCCGTTTTCATTTGAAGACCCTCACAGGTTCAGTCCTCCAGGAGTAACCCGAGGTTAAGTGACTCTTCTAAGGGCTAACGGCACACTCAATGCTGAAATCGAACCAGCAACCCTCTGGTTAGGAACCCCTTTGAGTCTCAGCTGCTATGCCACGCTGCCCACATACACCTCCACTCTATTCTGAGCGCTCTGACTCAAGCAGACATATGTTGTGTGAATCTTACTGTAGGTGTGAATATCGTGAGGCAACAGTCGCCCCTCTTCTCCGTTAGACTGACTTGGTTAAAAGCTTCTCACAGTCAGGTCTTTTGGGGCTGTCAGTGGGCCGAGACGTTCCCCGATTCTCTCAAAGAGAGACTTTTACTGTACGCCTTTCCCTACATGACTCAACGTCTTCTGTTGACACAAAGAGCTTTTTGTAGCTGAACTTCTGAGGGCTGGAGGTGTCAGAGACATGTCACGTCTCAGCGCTGATGTGTAGATCGCTCTGCCACGAGAAGCAGCGACTGTATTAAGCGGCTCCTTCAGATTAGGATCTCGGTGAGGGTGAAAGCGCTGCCGGGAAATAATTGATACGCTGCGATGCGGCAGTGTGCTCACCTCTTAGCTCTTTAGACGGCGGAGGATTCGAGTGACAAAGTCTGTGATGTAACAACGTTGCATTACGCCTCACTGAATGAGAGTCATCTATCTTTTAACGCAGGTTATTTAAAAGGAAATTACTCCCTAGATCTGGAGAGCGGTCCTCGTGTAACTGCGGTAATACCCTTGCGGTAAATAGCAATCGGCGATGGAAGATTGAAACTAGAACACTAGAACCGCAAAATGCCTCTTGTATTGAGAGCTCAATCTTAGTATTGCTGGATACATTTTTAATAAGTCTGGCGCAGTTAAACTCAAGGTGAATAGCACTCATGCCAGCACTTCATTAGGAAGTACAGCATCAAATGTGAATTCAGCAACTCACCGAAACACCGCTGTTTTGCTCAGTGAGATGCAATGCAAATATATGCATTGAAAACACATAGTCATCAGCCACACCTCGCTATTCTGATCTTCTTCATGCATACTGTGCATGGGACTGTGCTTGTGTCGGTTCAGGACAGCGGACTCTGTATTTACCGCACGGAATACATTCATCCCAAGCATGATGCAAATCACCCCTTTCATGCGTGCAACGAAAACTGTCTCTCCATAATCAGGCAGTTTATCGGCAATTCAGTGCTCATCTATTACAGAAGAGTTGCAGTCTCTCCAGACAGATTTCCACTCTGAAACTCAGGTGTGCTCTATGCTCTATTCAGAGTTGTGCACCATTCACACCTAAAGTCACAGTGCTTTTCACCAGGTCAGTTCCTGACTGTGAATATAATTCAAGTGGCAAATGGGATGCAGTATCATAATTTATTAATTTGAATCTAAGAAAGTAGCAATTTGAATTTAAGAAAGTAGCAATAAAATATCAGTGACATTCATGTGTGATTCTCTGATACATGTATTATTATGGTTTATTATGTGTGTGTGATCATATAGAAGCAATGATAAAAACAGCAGCGCAAACATCTCTGAGTGTTCTGGATGAATTTGATGAGTTCTGTTGTGTTTCCTGGTGTGTGTCACTCAAAAAATTCATGCTGTTCAATGGAAATCATTTTCAGCTAGATGTCCTTGCTGTCAGTTCCTCACTGAGCAACAACTAACTTTAGCTTTTTATGAACATCTGTTTGCTTTCTTGTCATTGTTTTATTAATAAAGTTTCTGAAACCTAGCTAAGAACATTTCTCTAACATCTCCATTAAGTTCTAAAACATTATTACTCAACATTATCTTACTGTTCAAAGCATCATCAACATGTTTATTTTCTAAAGTCAAAATCAAACTGAACACCTCAAAACTGCAATAAAGTGGGCCGTTTCAGACAAAGTGGGCCGTTTAAGCTTGATTGTACTGTGCTCAGTGGATTTACACTTTGCGTTTTCATAGCAACGGCCTTTAATTAAAGATATACTATTACTCTAAATTATAAAACATTTTGGTCTGATGTAGGGTTAGGTATGGTGGCCCAGTAGTGCACAACACAACAAAATCTCCACAACACAACGAAATGAGCATAACATAACGAAATTAGTACAACACAATGGAAACAAGTCACAACACAATGGAAAAAAGCCACAACACAACAGAATTAGTCCTATGTGCACTACTAAGGCACTGTAGTTAGGCACTGGCAGGTTATAACTTATAAAGTGGCTCACTAAATGTAAACAAATATTATTTCTGTTGAATATGTTAGATAAAGCAAGTCAATGGATTCAGGTAAATTGGGCAACCTTCAGTAATTATACTCAAATTTATTAAATAAATTGACATTCACTGATTATTTTATAGTTAGGAAATTTTTAGAGTCAGGAAATTCAGACATGTCAGAGATGGAAGAAAGGAAAGAGAGAATAGAGAGAAAGGCGATGCATGAAGTTCAATCTGTGAAGTGTAGCAAAATGTAGATACAGAATATTAAAGCTTTACAAATATGGAGACAGTTAAAGTTCGTTTAGTGTTTAGTGAACAGACAGAAAAAAAAGTTTTCACACATAGTGACCATTATAAATATTTATCTTATTCAGTTTTTGTTCGCCTATTT
The DNA here is from genome assembly GCF_012432095.1 of Onychostoma macrolepis. NCBI lineage: Eukaryota > Metazoa > Chordata > Actinopteri > Cypriniformes > Cyprinidae > Onychostoma > Onychostoma macrolepis. The sequence continues at coordinate 37,318,307 of NC_081159.1, read as the reverse complement.
GTTGTTGCATGTGTTATTGTCACATTTTTAATGTTGTAGAGTTCATTTTTCATCAGCATTCTGATTTCTGAATATTCTGATATTGATTTAATTATATTTAATGTCAACACAGCATGTTCTATCAGTTGTTTGAAATTTTCATTAAGTGAACTGATGAATTGTACTAATAGTCTGCAAGCTATATGTTTATTGAATGTTAAATATGTTGTTGAATATTTTTGCTTGATAATATGTGCTCATAAATTATGTGTTTTTAAGAAATAAGAAAATTTTTGATAAATCAGGGATGGCCCACTTTACGTGAAAATAAATGTGGGTAACACTTTTTAATTTGATGGTCCCTATTGAACATTCTGTTGAAAATAATTAAAGTTGCACCTATGTGTCAACTAACTCTCATTAGAGTATGATTAATATAAGGTAACTCTTTATTGTGATGGTCTCCCAACAGTCATTCTACTGACTACTGACTAGTAGTTTTGCCAGTACATGTCAACTCATTGACATGTATTATTAATGTTACTGATTAATAATGATAATGATTAATGTTTTATTAATCTTACTAAAATAATATTTCTAAAGTTCTGTGATGGTTCCCTGTTAGCTGAGAAGACTGAGAGACACTTTTATAGATAAACCTCCTTAAATGAGAACACAAGCATGATGTCTTTTAAGAATGCTGCAGCTGAAGCAGCATGTGTCCAAAAACCAAACTCTCACTCGTGTCATGATGAATATACACAGTGCAGGATCTCCGACACTCGCTCGTGTCCCTCTGAGGGGTGATTAGAATATTGTATGAGTGCTGATAGTTCATTAACACAAGCAGAGATTTCAGCAGGGACCGGTAAGCAAACAAAATGAAGAACAACAGGAACATAAGCCACGCTGTGCATAGTGTAGAAATAGAGGAAAACATGTGATACCTTCATATTAAAAATGTTTGAGCATGCTCTTTATCAATTGCCACACAACCAGTCTACTGCTTCACATGACCATAAATGACCATTTGACCCTGAGGTAAGTGGAGGTTGGAGGTTAAGTGTTCTCTTCAAGGCCTACATCTGGTTGTTGTCAATTGGAATGAAATGGTTAGGAAAATTAAAACTGAACGGTCATGTCAGTTTGTAACTACACGCCAAAGAATGGGGAAAATACACAAGAACTATCAGCAAAGACACAATGGGCCTCATTCATGAAAACCTTCAGAAGAAATGTCTGTGTTAATCATTTGTGTAACCTTTCTTATGTAAATGAAACCGAATGCTCCAATTTACGTAAGAATGGTTGCTGGAATGATTTACGCACAAATCCGTTCTGCTTGTGTTTCATGAATGAGACCCATTAACTGAATGAATGTTGAACGCAGGCAAGAACACTTTTTTTTTTTTTTTTTTGTGAAATGTTCCAGTTGGGCATTCATTATTATTTTTTAAATGTTACTATTGGTTTCAGAACGTTCAGACAACATTCAAACGTAACGTTCCCACAATGTTTGCAAAATTATACAATGGCTTAAAAAAAAAAAAAAAAAATATATATATATATATATATATATATATATATATATATATATAAGCCATATATATGGGCCAATATTTAAATCTTAGTTTAAGAATTTAAATCTTAGATGTTTACCAAGCTCCTTCTATTATCTAGTGAAAACTGCAATAATATTTAAAATACTAGTATTAATATTATTGGGTACTTTTAATGAGAGGCGGCTGTCCCAAACCCTAACTCCCAAATGTCAACTTATGAAAATTATATTAAAATAATTTTGTATCTTTTTACATTGTATTTTTTAAATAAATAAATAAATATATATATATATATATATATATATATATATATATATATATATATATATATTGGCGGAGACAAATTTTAACTACACCCCTAAATTTATGATCAGGAAACATTTATGTGTCACTCTCTCATTGCTACATAGTGAATAGAGAGCCCTCATCATTTTGAGGTAAATCTGTTCAAAATCTGAAAAATCTGTGTGTAACTTTAAGGACCGTCACTACCGAACACCAGTTTTTTCTGCAATTAAGCACACCTTTTTTTAGGAGATATTCCATAACATTTAGCTTTTATATGTGTACCACTGTTCAAAACTTAGCTAACCATGTGCTGATTAGCATCTTTGAGCTAGGTTCAAAAGTATATAAAATTGTCACTACCGAAACAGTTACTACCGAAACATTTGGTGGAGTTTTGATAGTAACATCTTTGTTTTTGGGTGTTATCCCAAAAAATTGAGAATTAACTGTGCAATTACTAAAAATGTGTACCTTGGATGTTATACAATTTGCATACATGAACATATTTTGGAAAAAAAGACACACTTCTTTCAAGATGTGTCCAACTCTGACTTTGGACCAATTCTGTAGAATATATATATATATATATATATAGAGAGAGAGAGAGATATAGATATAGATATATAATTCAAGGGAACAAAAAAAAAAAATGAAACTATAGATTGCAAATCTTCACCCGTAAACAGATTTCATGATATTGCAGTAATGTTCAGTAAAATCAATCAATATGACTCTTCAACAAACAGCATTACCAGAGTCATCAATCAGTACAGTTAAGCTGCCTCTGTGGTGCATCCTTACTGTAGCGATTGCCTCACAGTGCAGCAGATCACACAGAACGGGCCATCGCCCTGCACAAACTCACTGATCAGCAGCTCAAATCGAGCTCAAGCAGGTCTCATATGCAGTGATTGCTGCCCTCCACTCGTCTAAGCACAAGCACTGCTCCTGTTCTATTACAAAAGTCATCCATCAGTACAGTAAAGCTGTCGTGAACAGCCATCAATCATCAGTCTGTATGGCAGTAGGAGATGCCCGTCACACTGCTGGATTCATTTAGACTGATCCAAACCATTCCCGCTGGAGACACTCAACTGGTGTCAATGATTTATCGTTCTTTGAAGGAGTTTATTCCCATAAACCTGAACCCTACGGCTGATGGGTTGTATCTTGAGGGTCTAGGTGAAATACCTTTGTTTGGAAGGAAGGAAGGAAGGAAGGGAGGGAGGGAGGGAGGGAGTCGTCTAAATATAAATAAATTTACTGACAGATTGATTGATTGAAAGAAATGAACACTTTTATTCAGCAACACAATAAAATTAGTGAAAAGTGAGAGGATAATGTAACAACATTTATAATGTATCAAAATATTTCAATTTCAAATGCTGTTCTTGTGAACTTTCTATTCATCAAAGAATTCTGAAAAATAACATTTATCATGGTTTCCACAAAAATATTCTGCAGCATAACTGTTTTCAACATTGATAAAAATCAGAAATGTTTCTTGAGCAGCAAATTAGCATATTCTAATGTTTTCTGAAGGATCATGTGACACTGAAGACTGGAGTATACTGATGTTAAAAATTCAACTTTGATCACAGCAATAAATTGCATTTTACATTATATTCAAAACAGTTATTTAAAATTGTAATATGTCACAATTTGTACTGTATTTTTGAACAAATAAATTCAGCTTTGTGAGCAAAAAAGACATCTTTAAAACATATTTAAAAATTGTACAAACTCCAAACTTTTGAATGGTAGTGTACAATATAAAATTTAATCATGTTATTTACAGTAAGTCAAATCTATTATTAATATGATTGAATTAATAAACTTCCATAGCAAAAGTCAAGGGTTAGTTTATGTAGATACAGTTCCTTAAGGTATTATATATATATATATATATATATATATAATTTTTTTTTTTTACAGTGCATGACATTGATGTGATTTTCTATGTAGTCTGTATCTTTGATAATCTATTTTTATGTGTTTCTCTCACAGATCTCAGGAATTAAGACGTCTGCCATGTTTGGTGAACAACTCCAATTCATGACACTTTGATGGGATCCCTCTGTACTTTAATCTAAACAGTTTTCCATACAAATGGCCACACACAGCACTAATCGCAGTCACACGTGGAGCGGCTCTGATGGGCTGCTATTGCGCTGTAAGGGTGATGGATACCATGACATGCCGGGTAACCTTTGCAGATGATATTGCCTTTCATTAGAGCACGTGGATGGCTGGTCTGTGATGACACCGCTATTACTTTCCACACTCATATTCATTCTCCAGCCCTCATCACAATTCATGATGGATGCTTCTGCTGGCAGTTTGGACATCTGTCTGTGTGCTTGAAAATCAGTTGTGATGTTGCAGGGGGAAAAAAATAAAATAAAATAAAATAAATAAAAAAATGCATGGAAGGAAATAACATGGATGGAGAATCATCTTCCCAAATCTCATTCTGTGACCTCAACTGACTGGCATTAGTCAACATGCAATGCTTTGCTTTAGAGGTTCCTATACACCGTATTAATCTGTTCAGGTGCCATCTTCTCTTGTCTCAACTCTCATTTTGTTGAAGATTCAGGTACTGTCAGAGCTTTTAAAAACCACTTAATATCTGAACTAACTTGAGTTTTGCACATTTCAGTACTTTATATTTGCATTTTTATAGTGCCAACACTCCTAATAAATAAATAAGTAAATAAACAAACAAACTTTGGGTATTTATTTTTTTATTTTGTATTGTAACAAACTCAAAAAAAAGTATTGTCCTTCATAAAATAATCACAAGCAGGATTAAAATTCCTTACAAATGATTTGTTAGTAAACAAACAATAAATCATTCTGATCTGGATTACTTACTTATCACTCCGCCTCCTCTCTCACAACAGCCAATTGCTGTCACGATTCCTTTCTACAAGGAGAAATTAGCTATTTATAATCCAAAAAATAAACAGATGTAGAAATTTACTTGTCAAAACCACATTGTTTAGCAAGTACATTGCAATCACATTTAATGACTAAAATACTTTTAAAGGAGCCATGATTAATATGGGAAGTTGTGAATCACACTAAACACAACACACACAAACATTCTACAGTCAGTCGTTTTAATACAAAATTTGAGGTCAATCATAAGAAAAACTAATGAATTTGACTGAAACAAATGGTCCAATGTGCCATTTTGTTCAGTATAGGAAATACCAAATCACATGGCAAAATTGTCAGGCTGTGTTCAATGAAAGCTCTTTACCGCATGCATGTGGTCATTCATATCAAACCAGTCTCTTTCTAGTCTCCTACTACTGAATATATGATGTGAATCAAAATAAATGTACAGTACGTTCAGAGCCCTGGAGCCCTGCCTGCATAATACAAACCAATGTGGATTTAAGTTTGATGGTTTTTGATCCATTCATGCCAGAGAAATCGAATATTTGAAATAAATGCTGTATTGCTCAAAGCGCTCAAGAGCAAAAAAAGAATAGAGGAATTTCTGTATGTTCATGAAAATCAAATGTCATACAGCATAACATTGATTAGATGTGCTGAACTTTTAATCCAGATAACAGTGTATTCTGAAAATAGATCTGTCTATAAACTCATCTGTTCTCAACCTCTGAGATAAAAATGGCATGAGAGTTCGTGGTAATTAGAAATGATGACAGATTGAAAATGATCTGCAAGCCAAACCTACAGCGAACTGTCATTAGTGGGTTGTCAGTGTTTTTAACACATCAAGCACACGTTCAAGCTGCTGCTGCTATGTGTGTCAAACTGCTGGTTTATAAATGCTTGACTTCAGTACGGCCTGAAGCGCCTTTAAAAATATGTGATCACAACAGACAGATGAGTACAGATATATCTGTGACATTATCACCAATAAGTATCTGAAGAATAAAGACAAGTGAAAATTATCTGTGAAAACTCAACAAAAATAAGAACCATAAATCATAATTATGAGTGCCGTTTCATTAAAGACATAATTTAAGATGGTTTATGTGATCAAACATCAATTTGTTTTTGCTTAATTATGCTTTCATGAGGCTTTCTAGTGTGTAGATGGATAATAAATCCTTTTTTTTTTTCTTCTTTTTTGAACTAATTTACAGTATTTGTCACAGATTTGACGAACTGATTAAATTGACCTTTTTAGGCCTGGATCAGGTTTATTATCAGTAACATAATATATAATATATAACAGAACATAACATAACATAAATTTAATGCAAATCATTAATTACCTTGGCAACTAGTTGAAATAAAATAAGCTGAAGTACTAAAATAGCTAAAACTAAAAATGAAAACTTAATAAAAATGATATAGACATACTTGAAAACTAAAAATGACAACGCACCACAATTAAGAAAGTTTGAAAACAGAAAATATAAAATTACAAGTTTTATTGAAAAGATTAACAAAAACTATAATAGTATATTGGTGACTCTAAAACAACACTGAACTGGAATCTTGATTGTGTGGCCTTGTCTTGAGAGCTCATAAACCATGTTAGTGTGGTCTTGGTTTCATTTCATGGTCTCAGACAAGAGGTCAGTCTATTTCCATCGTTCTTAAGGTGATAATTACCTCAACTACAGATTGGCACTGTATCGTCACCATTTTTGAAATCTCATTTCATTTGAAACACTGAATACTGCACTGGATTCATCAGTTTCTCTATTTCACTTCCTTCAAATGATTCTTGGAGGTTAATGGTGCTGGGTCCTGGTCTAAGGCCTGGGTTTTATTATATTGGTCTGGCTTCTGACTCCGATTTTGTATAAATGCCTATGTTTGCCAACTGTTTTCAAGGCCGGCTGTTCCAAAATGTAGCAGTGGAATTAAGTATTGCAACACTTAAAATCACTTACTAACACTGTCTAACAAAGTTATATAAAGCAGATTACAATGTTAACTACACAAATTAAAGGTTTTTAAAGGAATAGTTCACAGAACAAATAACATTTGCTGAAAATATAGTCATCCTCTGGCCATCCAAGATGTAGATGAGTTTGTTTTTTCATCAGGTTTGGAGGAATGTGGCATTACATCACTTGCTCACCAATGCATCCTCTGCAGTGAATGGGTGCCGTCAGAATGAGGGTCCAAACTGATAAAAACATCACAATAATCCACACCACTCCAATCTATCAATTAAAGTCTCAAGAAGCCAAAACCTGTGTGTTTGTAAGAAACAAATCTATCATTAAGATGTTTTTAACTTCAAACTGTTGCTTCCAGCTAAAATACAAGTACATAATCCATAATGACACTTCCTCCATTGAAAAAAAATAAAAATAATAATAATAATAATAAAATGGCCTGGCCTGAATCAGGAGAATAAATTTGAACAAATCAAACTCCGTTTATAAACCAAAACAGCTCTAAAAAATATGTTGGTGGATTTTGTTGTGAGAGGACAACAGGGGATAAACATATAACCAAAAGTTCATCAAAAACATATTTTTGGTGTAATAATAAAGTAAAACAAACAGACAAACAAAAAACAGCTTTGCAATCCTGCTTTCATAACAGACTCGCATTACTTAAAACACGATATTTGTTTGTTTTTGCCAACTGAGGGGCGGATGTAAATTATTTTCTCTCCGCATGTGACATGCAGATGCTGCATATATTTAACCCGGAACAATCCAGTAACTGAGCATTTATTTCAGCACCACGGACAGTTCCCGAGCTCAGTTTGACTGACAGCTCAACGCTTAAGACGCGAGTGATTCCGTCTTGTTTATCCGTTATGTGCGGACTTTATTACGTAATTACAGATGCCTTTGTTATATTTTTTTATAAAGAAATCCTACACGATTAAAGTCCGCACCTAAAAAAAAAAAAAAAAAAGCCAAGTCTCGGGATGTTGCTTTTTCTAATATCTGCTTTATATCTGGCATGCATGCACATTTACACACATAACGCTATAGAAGGCCATTCACAAAGTCAAATGATAAAACGCAAATTATATCACTAATCAAATACTGGGTAGAAATAAAGACGCTCTCTCTCTCTCTATCTCTCCTCCAAACACTGGATGTGCTTCAGTCCCTCCCCTTTCTGTCTGCCATCACCCTCCTCTACAATCCAGTAAAGTGATGCTCGGCGCCTCCTCCTCGTTTCTCTCCGCGTTTCTCAGCAGCAGTCGGACTCTCCATCTCTCCATCCGGAGCTGCACTGCTGTCGGATATTTCCTCCTCAGCTCTGCTTTTACACTCGACCATTTCTCAGATGCTGCTCAGCGAACCGAACCGCCGGATTTCTCCCTCTTGAGTATGAGAGGGACCGATGACCCATCCGCACAGCAGAACCAGAGCCAGCAGCATGAGCCGCGCAGCCGGACCAGGAGCCTCAGCAGAACTTTAAAGCAGCGCGGAGCGTCAGATTCCCGATACACGGGAGCAGCAGTTTCAGGTGAGTCTGAGCTTTTGTTGAGATGGACGCTGAGTGTGTGAGCGATGGCGCGCTGGGTGCTTGTGAAACTGGATGTTGGAGGGATTTTTACATGCAGCACTTCACGGAGCTCGTGCGCGGTCAGTACAAGATGTTGCTTGAGGGGATCAGAGGGTCTTTTGCACGGATTTGAACCGGACTGGCTCTGGACTGCAGATGCTTGACGATCTGAGTAACCCACGCGCGCGTGTGATATGTTTTCAGTCCGCGCATTACTCATTGTTGCAAGTTTGAATGCGGATTGATCGAGATTGGGGGGGGGGGCATTGTATGTGTGTGGGGTTTGATGCTGTTTTTATATCTCTGCTGAGTCAACTCACAGCCTAAATGCCCATTAGTGCACAAAGCATAAATGAAGTCTCATCACTATTAGAGAATGACACCATGTGTCTTCAGAGAGGCTGAATGAATCATTCCGCTTTGCAGTCTGAAATGTTTCTACTCAGCAACTGCACATTCAGGACAAACATGATAGCAAGATCACTGCTTTCCCCCCCCTTTGTATGTTTCCTGCTGCATCTGCAAAGTCAATAAACATGCACACTGCAGTAGAAAGCACAACAATCTCCATCCTCAGGCCTGCATCGCACCTGGAATGTGATGCACAAGGATATAAAGTGTTCACACTCGCATTAAGCTCGGAAGTGTGGTGGCGAGGAGCTCGTGTTGCCGGTGAAAAGGGGCCAAATCTTCACAGCTCTGCCACAAACGGCGTGTTGAGGGCACGGAGAGGCTCAAAGCTGGAGGTGAACTTGTGTGAATGTGTTTCTGACGCTTAACTGTTGGGGGAGCTCTCGCACTTTTGCGCTTGATGTCAAATTTGACTTTGAAGCTTTTGGTAATTGAGTGATTATGATGGACACAAAGGCGCAGCCGAGAGCCCTAAAGAGTTTTTCCGGGATGCATCCCATTACTGGTGCAGTGAATCAAACCTGGTCGATATGCACTTTTCATCTGGTCATATTATGCAAAATTATGACATCCGTCAATTGAAATGATCAGTCCATAGCATACTTTTAGTGGCCACGTTTGGACTGTAGAAGGGATTTGTTTTATTATTATTATTATTTATTTTTTTTTTAATGCAAAATAACCAGTTTGCATTGTCTGAGCAATGTGATTGCATTCACTCACTTATGCAATGAATGCATGCTAACCTTTCTAATTGCGTATCTAATTGCACAAATAAGCCTCACTTTGACCGTTTGATAATGTCAGCAGAAGCTCAGGGAGACTCAGTGTCACGCACCCAGTGCAAACTGGCCCAGGTGTGCGTCGTAGCCTGACGTTCGCCACCGCACCAGCCGTTCTGTACCTGTTCTGATCGTCATTCACCAAGGCAAATAAGAGACGGTCTGCATTCAGAGCCTCTCTCAGCCCGTCTCAGACCACAGACGTGGAACTGTGGACGCTTGCTCTACTCGCAGGCCAAGACAAGAATATCAACGACGAGACTGCTTTGGCAGAGGGAATAATGAGCACTGTCTCATGCTGGCAGGAGTCGCATTGGCTGCCATGTGAAAGGGTGCAGCTGGGGGTCTTGGCGTCCTCGTTCTCAGGAAGAATCATGTGCTACTGAACGCCTGCTTGTTTATTGTGCTGGTCTGTAGTGTCATAAAGATGACAAGGCTCAGATGCATCCATCAGATTCAACTGCTGTCTAGTATTTATGTTTATATAAAAGCGGAGGTCATGGTATGAGACATAAATGCTGGGAATTAAGATTTTATTATTCATAACAAACATCGATTTATTATCCAACCTGGGTGCTCTGAAGTCAGTGAAGTCAGTGAGTCAGTGTACATACTTGGAATTGTTTTCACTGCATGTCATTGTCTAAAAAACCCCCCAAAAAACACACTTATTAAATGTGTCTTATTTTGAGGGATGTTGTTATATGTGTCTTATTTTGAGGCATGTTGTCACTCAATAAGACACACTAATATACACTAATTTCAGTCATTCATACAATAACAATTTGACATAATTTATTAAGTCATCATCCAATTATTGTAGTTAAAACCATTTTAAATTATTAACTATTTTTAAAGAATCATTAAATGATCAGTGTGATTCCCCATTTTACAAAAACTGTAACAGTGTGACAATGTTACAAATGTAACAATATGATGCTTGTATGCTTTGAAATGCTGGCTATTATTAATCTATGAAAAAAAAAAAAAAAAAAAAGCTAAGGTGATGATGAGACTTAAATGTTGATGTTTAAATTTCAGTATTCATACCAAATATGGATTTATTATCCAATCAATGCTTAACCAGTACTGTAGTTTTAGGATATAGGGGAGACTGGGGCAAGTTGTCACACTTTTTATAGTTTGGAACGACATGAGAATGATCATTTTTGGGTGAACTATCCCTTTAATCAGACTATTTTAAATCAAAATCATTATTTATGCAACACAAAACATGACTAAATACTAAATATAAGATTGCAAGATGATTAGATGTGAATATGCACATTAGCTTTGTCGTTATTACCCAAAGTCATCTCCTTTTATTGCCAAAGAAATGTCTTGACTTCTGCCTAGCGCGGCACATGTCATTACAGCATCACAGAGGCGAGAATGTCTCTGGTGTTCTGATTAATTCAAGACTTTAAGCAGATAATACCAGCAGTTTTCTCTCCGGGATATGGTAATTGCGAAGCATAGTAAAAAGTCGATCTCTGGGTTTCAGTGATTTGAGTAATCTCAGAACACCTTGTGTTAACAGAAATTAGCTAGCTGCTAAAATTAGCCCGCTGATAATAATCCTTCTATGCTAATATGAAATCGGCACGAGGTACTCTAAATGAATATCGCCGGATCAATTGATCCAGCTCGCAGAATTCATCTCAGCCTCATAGAGTTAATATAGACGCCCAAATCAAACATTTATGGGTCAAAGATTCTCCGGTGATGTGAACCAGTGTCATTATCAGTCGTCTTGGCAGGATTTGCACATCATTGTAGAGGAACTCCTCCATATGTTTCATCATTGACATTTTGAATGGTTATTGCTGTACTGTAGTTACAGTACTTAAGCCTTTAATGTCACATGATAGAAGCTCAGCATAAATGCATGTCAAATTGATTGACTTCATAGGCATAATATATCTCAGTACTGTAGAGCTCTGTTCAGAAATCCAGTGCACTGCCTTGCTCTCTAATGCCTTCATAGGGAACTAAAGAAATAATCATAATGAGTGATTTGAGATGCTGTACATGTCAATAATGAAACACATTTCATTTGATGGCCATCTTGGGAATGCTGTTATGCGAATAAAGCTTATATGTAAGTAAGTAAACAAATAACTTAACAAACATTGGCATACAGTTTTTTTTTTATAATAGTAGCAATAAACATTATTAGTGCTGTTTATTTACATTCATTTATATAATTTGTGTGTGTAATACTCTATATCTGTTACTTTAACTTTTTATTACTTATTAGTGATTTTGCATTGGTGTTTAGTGTTAATTTGAATATATTGTTGAGCTATGAACATCAATGATGCATGATTAGTGCTGATAAATGGATTATTTTGAAGAAAAAAAATAAATTGTGGGGTTGTCAGATTTTAAAGGTCTTTTTTTTTAGACCTAAAACAGGTCATGGTTAAAATTTTATATCAGGTTGTTTTGCATTCACATTTAGTTATGTTTGCTTTTACAATTCCAGTCCCTTTTCAGTTAAAAAAAATGTTTACATTTAGTTTTATTGTTTGTTTATGACATAAACCTTGCGTCTCCATTTTTATAATTTCCCTCATAATTTCTTAGACAACACAAGTGCATTTTCTCTGATGTCGCATGGGCTGATTGCATTCGCTGTAAAATGTTCCTGTGACATTGTGAAGAATAATTTTATCTAAAATGTATCTGTTTATATTTCAGCCGGCTGTGAGAATTGTAACTAGATTGTTCTGGGCATAGGGAGTTTTTGATTAGGCTATTACGTATATTAGCTGTTATGAAAGTGCCCAATCTCACTGCGGCATGTCCTCTGTCTTCTGTTTCATATCATTTAATAATGTCTCTGAAATAGGTCTATCAGTAAGGCTGAAGGAAATATGTGTGCCGTTCTTTGAAAAGATGATCTGATTTGTGCAATTATGAGTCAAACGACACTATAGACTAAAATATAGACTATAGACTGAAAGCTAGAGGCCAGTGTTATGAAAAGAAAGTGAGGACAAAGCTTCTGTTAATGCTGTGGGGTTTTGGATCATATAATATGCAACGGTTTTTCTTTGACATTTGAGAATGCCATAATTGTAATTGATTGGTGATGTCTCTAAAAGAGTTTGGCTGGTTAGCATTTTAGTTAGTTAGCTGGTTGAAGTCACTATTCTGTTAACGAAAAGCATCTTTCTTCATTCACAACCGTTCAAAAATAGCCACATATTCTGACAAAGTAACTTTTCTTACATGCAGCATATACTGTACACTACTTTTTTAAAAGTTTGAGGTCAGTACAGTTATTTTTAAAGAAATTAATACTTTTATTAATAAAGCATGCATTACATTGATCAGAACTGACAGTAAAGACATACTGATAAGACATAAAAATAACAAAATATTTATGCTTCAAATAAATGCTGTTCTTTTGAAGTTTCTATTTGTCTGTGAATCCTGAAAAATAAAATGTATCACTGTTTCCACAAAAATATTCGGCAGCACAAATGTTTTCAACATTGATAATGATTATAAATGCCTCTTAAGCAGCAAATCAGCATATTAGAATAATTTATGATGGATCATGTGACGCTGAAGACTGGAGAAAATTTAGTTTGATCACAGCAATAAATGACATAAAAGTATCTTCTTCTCAACAAGGCTGCATTTATTTGATCAAAAATACATTAAAAATTGTGAATTATTATTTTAAATCATAATAATAATTCACAATTTTTAATGTATTTTTGATCAAATAAATGCAGCCTTGTTGAGAAGAAGATACTTTTTGTTTCAAAAACATTACCAAATCTTATAGACTCTAAATTTTTGATACAGTAGAGCAGATGCAACTCTGAGATGCCAGAAAAGAAGCTGAAAACACAATAGATTTAAATTAAAGATAGTTGGACACTGTGACAACTACACTGTCATTTAAATTAAACTATTCATTATTTAATTATGTGTGGAATATTGATTAGGTTTTGGCTTCTTGTGGAACTGCTTTTGTTGCCGGAGCAAATATCAACCAAATAGCTGGGTATATCACATTTGAAAGGTAGTTTGTCAGATTTTTCGAACCATTGTAGAAAATTATGATGTTCTTGAATATTAGCAAAGCCACTCTTGCCCATGTTTTATTATTGTATACTTGTAAATGCACGTGACATTTCAATCTTTTAGACTCATATAAGTGTGTAGGTAACAGCAGTTTGTTTCAGTGTGACTCAGTGTAAGCTAATCTTATTATTAAGAAGACATAGGGCCCTATTTTAACGATCTAAGCGCATGGTGCACTTTTGCTAGTTTAACGACTGGAAAAACAGTCGGCGCGCCTGACGCATGGTCCGATAGGGTTTTACCTATTTTCTTAATGAGTAATGGGTGTGTTTTGGGCATAACGTGCAATACACCAATCAGAGTCTCATCTCAAATTCCCTTTAAGAGCCAGTTGTGCGCACGCCATGGCAGATTCGCTATTTACACACTAGAATTTGCAAGTGCATAGACTGAACGCATCTCCAAATAGGAAATGGAGCTGCTCGTGTGTGAGCAAATAGGTAGGCGAATTCTGAAACATGCAATGACATGTAGGCATTTTTATATTTATGTAGCCTACACAATAATAATCTTTTACGTTGTAATGCTTTAATTTTTCATATTTGGCATGTATGTGTGCTGCTGTGCATCCCTGTGTGTGTAATATGCAGTGTACGAGCATTGTGGACCTGCCTATAGGTGCATATTACTAACGCGCTTTAAATAACAACAACAACAACAAAATACTGCACCATTGACTTTAGACTTTTAAAGTTGGTTAATGGCATATTATATTTAAGTTGCCTCAAAATAGAAACGCGCCAGAACACACCTCATTTTCATGAGCGCAAAAAAGGGTGCAAAAGCATTTGTTATTTAAACAACGTGGCACAGGACATGAAAATGATATCTGCGTCAGGCTGAAACTAGCAAAAAACACTTGCGTCACGCCTGGCGCCGCATTGTGCCAGGTGTATGATAGGGCCCAATGAGAGATGAGAAATGTTTGTTAGGAGCATTTGACTGCAGATTGTTTTTTAAATGAGGCAAAGAGTTTGCAAATAGACATTTGTTAAAGTATGCATTGAATCGGACAGCATCTGCATCGCAAAGCATGAGTGAACAATTTGGTAACACTTCAATGCATTATATGGATGTTCATGATGTAGGTTGTAATGCATTATGTGAATTTTCATAACTAACTGTAACTTAAAATGCATTATAATATTTGCAGATTCCTTGTTATATATGTAATTGGTTATTTGTCATGTGCTTTAATGCATTATACTTTATAAAGGTGTAACAATGAATAGATGAGTATTATAATGTATTGTAACTGTGTTTACAATTATTCATCAAATCATATAGTGTATTATAAGGTGCATTACAAAGCAAAATTAGTGCATTCAAAATACTATTATAATTCATAAAATCTTCAAGAAAAGTGTTAGCAAAAATGTCATAATGCTTTGTCTGTAAGTGACTGTTTTAGATTATGTTTCAAAACACTTACTCAAATGAAAAAATCTGGGGTGTTGATACTTTTTCTCATGTAATGACCTTAAATTAGTAAATCCTTAAAAACAAATAATTTGAGACAGAGTGTCGGCTATATGATATTTGTGCGACTTGTGCGGCATTTGTGAGACTATATGACAGTTTAATAACATTATAAGCAATCCTCAAGGACAATATTAAAAAGAATCCATGTCAAGACCCCTTTAAACGCTTATTACATGGTTCTGAGAAGGGAAGCGCTTGGCCCTTCATGGCCGACCGGGTGCCCGGCGACTGTTTTTGCCTGATCTTCATAAATTATTAAAAGCCATGGTCATTTGCGGCGATTAACCTCCATAATTCATACAATTATGTAATGAAAGGACTGAATGAAAGGCTGTGCTGTGGCCCCCGACTGCTTAGGCAGTGGGGGAAGCACTCGTGACAGAGAAAACCTCGGCGCTCGAGCTCAACTGAGGCCCACCAGCTGCTTCAACCTCGCCGCTGCCAACAGAGACCGCTGGGATTATTAATAAACAATGGCAACCTGTAGGGGGAGAAGAGGTAGATGTGGTTTGCCAGCTGGCTTGACTTCACCTCAGCGTCAGTGCATTTCCCCAACTGGAGTGGTGAACGGCTGCCAGTGAGCTGGAGAACGAAAGGGCACGAGGAGACGTCACACACGTATGTTTTTGCTACAGTAGTGCCTGTAGAATTAACGCATTAGCAAATGCAGAGATGTGTGCGATGAATTGAGTTAAATTGCGTAAGCCTTCCCTCCATCATTGCTAAGACAAACAGATCTTCAGATGAAGTTCCTAATCCTTGTGTCTCATCTAAAGATTTATAATCTATAGCGATATATAGTGAATGATACAGCTTTCTGGAGAAAGAGAGAGATCTGATCACCTGTGCTAAAAACTTTTAGAATTATATATGCAAATTATACATAGGGCAGGAACTGGATACAGAAAAGAATAAATAATGGAATTACAAATGAATTTTGAATTATACAACATCATCAAAAAAGCTGTTCAGAAATGAGAGATGACCAAGTTTTATAGCCGTGGAGTTTTGGTTGCACATATGCACTACATGGGAATAGATAAAAGACAATTTATTATGAAAAAAAGGCTTTAAAAGAATATACTGAAGTGCTAAATGCATGTAATGTTTTTGGACATTAATTTAATGCTATTTGCAATAAAATGGAAATGTATTATAGTGATTTTTTATTTATTTTGTTTTTGTTGTTGTTGTTGTTGTTTTTTTGTTTTTTTTTGAGTAGGACATCTTTATATGTAATTTCATAATTACTTCTGTTGTCTTTGAAATAATGTTAAAGTATTGCTGAATGCAATAATTTAGGATAAACTAACATACTTCAATGTAATTTTTATTGAATCTGGTTTGCCATGCATTTAAATATATTTGTAATTACAAAAATGTAATGATTTTGCAATTTAGTACATTTAAAATCTATTAACTTCAAATGTAGGCCTACTATTGAATAACTCACTACAGTTAAAATATAATCAAGCAGTTTACTTCAAAATAAGTGTACTTAAACACCCCACTATAAGTGTAAGCTTTTGTCTAACATTGCCTTATTGCATTCTGTCCATCTTGGAAACAGTGTGAAATAATTGTCAGTTGTCATATACTCAGGTGACCAGGACTCAAAAGTTTAACTCGATACCACTTTGATAACCTGTAATCAGAAATCTCTACATCTAAATGGTAATGGTTTCCTCTCGGCTCTATTATTTCCTTGCCGAGCTGGTTGGAGACGGTTTAATGTACCAGTGAGAACAGTCGTGACTCAGCATAATAAAGCAGCGTCAAGTATCCTCTCCACAAAATGTTCCAGATCCACTTGCTACCTACAATTACTCTGTGACTGACAGCACCTTCGACTGAGATTTACATTTTGCTTTAAAGCGAGCAAGACTTATAATTGAGTCTTAAAAGTAGCTATTCGTAGATCAGAGGTCACTGAGAGGCAAACTGTTATCGGAAACCACTCAAGAAAAGAGAACAGATAAAAGCAATAAACCACTCATTGTGGTTTTTTTGGCTTGCACCAGTGCCAGCGGTCGTCCCCTGTTTTCTTCAATTTCTTTAGAGAGAGATGCTTTAGAGATACTCACCCAAAGAAGGAACAAAGACAGGCTCTTTGCCATAGTCGGTCTGTAATTAATTGATTAGTTCACTTAAAAATGATAATTCTGTCACCATTTACCTTTCTTTTGACTGAGCTTCTATTATCCATGCAAAAGAAAAAAACAAAAAAAAAACAAAACAAAAAATAAATAAATAAATATATATACATATATATTTAAGGATAAATTGAGAATCACGATTTATCACGTTTCTCCCACGATTCTGAACTAAACAAAATAATGTGCGACAAAATATTATCGCTGCAGTCTATTTATTTAACATACATTTAATTCAACTATTTTTTATATTAAAATTCTTCAATGACTCACTCATATATATTTCACTTGTTTCATTACTGGATGAATCAGCGTTTTTGAAGAATCTCTTGAATGAATGGTTCAATGACAAATACTTGTCAAATCACTTGTCACCACCTAGTGTGTAATAATACTGTGTAGTTGAAAAGACTGTTTGTGAAGCTGTTTCTTACCCAAATACTGTATGGTTAATGTCTGCTTTCTTTGTCAGCGGCAGCGTGAATGCAGATTTGAATGTTCCGGTTTGATTTTTTCAAAGGTTTATTAGACACAGGTGAATCGTTGTCATTTATAAATGGGATCGCATGGCTGTTTGAATCGAGATTGTAATCTTTTAACGATTAATCGTGCAGCTCTACTCTGTTATGAGCTCAAAACACTTTTACCATAATGCATTATTTGTAAACTAATAAAGTTAAAGGTTTACATCACATAAATATCTCTATATGTAGGATGTAGCAAACTTGCTCTGTAGCATACCCGGTACAGCATTGCAGTTGTGATGTGAAGTGCTTGGGTACGAGTCATGTGAAACAAGAGTCAAGATAAAAGAGCTCAACGGCATGTAGAAGAAGGAAAAATTACATTATTTCACATTTGCTTTTGTTAACACTCTTGGTTAAGTTTAGTGTTGATTTAGTGTAGGCTGTACATTATTTTCAAACCACTCACCAGACATTTCATTTCCGAACTGCTGTGTTACATATGACAACCAATGTAATACAATGTTGCCAGTTCATCTGTTGGTCATCTGTTTCAGATAAAACTGAACACTTTTTAGTGCCAACTCCTGAATGTTTCACTTTGAAAGTGTCATGCAATGTGCAACAAGCAACACAATATCATTTGGCAGAAATGTCATCACAGGCATATTTTTTTTCTAATGACATCAGCATTAAATATACCAGCATGCATAAAACAAAATGTTTGAAAAAAAAATATGCTGTTGTGTTTTCTGGTAAACACCATCGCAAATGCAATTCTCTGATCGGCTGTTTGAAAACATGTAAAAATTTTCTTTTCCATGACAAGCGGGTGTCAGAAACAGGAAGTTAAACAACTATTTTACATTTGGCAAATTGTGGGATAATTCATGTGAATATGTACAGTCTCATTCATGTGTTTTTCTTTTTCTAAAAATCATGTTTCTGTACAAATTCATACAAAATCATGAGCTTGTAACATCATTTCTCATGAGATCAGGATGGAAAGTTGCATAGCACTGTTTTAACCATACCTACTGTTAACCATACCCATTTAATCCCACCGATCACAATAGTGACCGTAAAAAAAAGGTTTTCATTTATAAAGCTCTAAAAACCTTACTGACTGATGTTTTAGTGCACTTCCTGTTCCTGTTTGCACCTCGAGAAGATGATAACTGCATCAAAGCTCCAAAACAAAAGGGAAGTAAAGTATGTCATCATAAAGATATGACCAATATTTTTGGTACACATCATCTTTAAGGTGTCTAGTATTAATATATGAATTCACTTATATTCAGTCTTGTTGAGTGTGGTCATAGAATGAGTAAACATGTTGTGACCGGTGGGATAACAGTGAACTTAGGTATACAATATAAATCCAATTGCAGTTGCCAGTGAAAATTACACTAAAATGTTGCAATGACAAAATATTGCACTAAATTAAAAATTCAAATGTTACAAAAAGTTTACAATATTGATGTTGTAATGCCGGTAGCACTAATATAAAACATCGATGGTATATTTTACAAAAAAGTAACAATTTTGAAATGCGTTGATGGTTTATTTTATTTTTTATTTTTTTATCTGTGTTCCTATCAATGTTGCATAAGGTTTTTTTATGCATAATAGTAACCCTAGAATGTGATCAAACTGTTTAAAGAGCTAGGCTAAGATATATAACAATTTTTATGACTTCAGAAATATGTTAATGCAGTACACACATTATCCCACCGGCCACAATTGTGACCGACCATACAACACAATTTTTCACACACTTTCCAAAAATAAATAAATAGCTATCGATTATTTCAAAGGGTTACTAATGACACAGTATTTGGATAATTTCATGTCTGGGAAAAATTTGGGATTAAACGGGTTGAAGAGTGACTTTGCATATTCATTCAGCCTGGTCGATTGAAAAGAAGCTAACATGCATTCTCAAAATCTGAGCAATTTGCATAATAAGGTATCTAGATTTGGAAAACCTACAATAGCAAGACCGTGCATGGTCATTTCTTCAAAATACCATATTGCAGAATATTGTCATGTCTAATAAAACACTGCTTTTTTTGTCATTTTTGTGTACGGGCAGTATTATTTATTGACCCTGAAATGGAAAACAGAAGCTTAGACATTCGTATTTCGTGTTTCAAAAAGGGCTGAACGTTAGAGTTTGTAAATGATGACGAAATCATGCCTGCAAGACATACCTCGAAATAATGAAGGGTCACAAATATGGACGGTTTTGTAGAGTTTCCTTGTATAATATATTGCTTTGGCCTTGGGCTTGGGCTAGTTAATATTCTCTCTTCATCTGGCCATTGGATGAGCCCTCGATATCGCTCCATTGTAGTTCTGCCGCTTTTAAGCTGTTCACAGACAAGCTTCAAAGTGGAGGAGGCCGAAGCTTCAGAGAATGTTGTTAGTCTGTTTTTCTAAACTAAAGTGCAATATCAGCTCGGAAAGAGAGAACAGAGGCAGAGAGAAAAGTAAAAAGCTTTCGATTTGATCCACTGGGACCAAAGCGGTGACGTGAGAGCCGGCTGAGCTTCGACTGCAGCAGTGTGCTTGATTTCCCCATAATTACCCGGAGTATTTTTGCCCTCTGTTTCTGCCCCTGCCTCCGTCGAATGGAGCAGCTATTCTTTAATCTTGTCACTTCTCACGACTATGGAAGTGGGCTTTGGAAGTACCTATTAGAGGAAGGAAATTGCACAGGGCTCTCCCTTTGGCCCTTCCGGATGGTTTGAGAAATGAAGAAAGAGAGGGTCATGGGAGAGAAGGAGTGCTGGACTAAAAGCGTGGAGAGACTCTGATGGCGCAGAACGCCCCGAGTGATGCTATATGCCGCCATTGTCCAAATGAGTATTTGGAGAAGAGTAGAGACAATATGGTGAGAGGAAGGAGAGAGCAGCACAGACAAAAACAGCTTTTTCTGCATACTTTTTTGTTTTTAATATAAACATCCTTAAAACATGATGCTTCTACTTTAGAAATCAAACTGTGCAAGATAAAAAGACTTGAATATATCTTTTTTTTTTCTTTCCGTTCTGGCAATTTCTATTTATTTATTTATTTGCATACTTCTCAAATGCATTTATCTTAGATTTACTGGAACAGAAGGCAAAATACTGGTCACTGGCCTTAATAAAAATGTCAAAATACTTTATCTATGTATGTATGTATCATTTATTTGTTTGTTTTGCCGTGGCTATAAAGACTTCAAATGCATGCATTCATTCATTCATTCATTCAATGAATGTAGAGTGAAAGTCAAAATATGATTTTTGCAGTGATTTTATTTTATTTTTTTCAAAATGCATGATTTTATTTTCCAGTGAATGTAAAGTGCATGTCAAAATGCTTTATTATTATTATTATTATTATTATTATTATTATTATTTTACTTTTTGAAGTAAATGTAGAGTAAACCCCAAAATGCCAAGTTCTATAATGAAACTCTGGATGGTACAAGCTAATGGGTCATTAATGCAAGTTGATGATGATTATTCACAGTATTAAACTAGGCTCAAGCTGATTGGTTCATGTTGTATACGCAGCCAATGAGCTTGCTGCTTTGCATGGTTGGTTAGCATTCAGTAAAGCATTTCACAGCGCGCTTTCAGAATTCCTGTAAAACACTTCACCTTCCCCAGCCAGCTCCATTTGTATAGATCTGCTATCGGTTATATGCTATTTGTGCAGCAGCAGTATGTCTTAAATACTTACAGCACTGTATTGGCGTATGTGTTGGCAATAGCAAGTTCCTGTACTTGTTTGCAGCAGCAGCAACAATCTACAACTATAGCAATAACCAACAGCAGCAACACCGTAGCAGATATATTCCGCCAAGACCAATCAATTGCCGTGCTAAAACCTTCAGAGAGTTGTCATTATATAAATACTTTTTTTATTTTTTTATTTTTTTGCATTGAATGTAGAGTGTACGTCAAAACTATTTTTTTTCAGTGACTGTAGAGCACATGAAAATGTGATTTTTTGCAATGTATCCAGTGTGTACATAAAAAAAAAAAAAAAAAAAAAAATTAAATAAAAATGGTAAATGTAGCATATAAAACATGCATTTTTTTTTTTTTTTACTCTGTATGTAGCGAGTAGCCTACATCAAAATATATATCACCCCCCCCCCAAGCAAATGTAGCGAGAACATTAAAATCAGTGTTTTTTGGCTCTATTATTATATTATTATTATTAAACACAAAATGGCTTATTTAAAGACCTAATGCATTAAGTGGGCTTTTATATTAGGTGTGAGGGATAATTTATGAGATAATACGGGACTTATAGACATGCTCACTTGACACTTTATAAATGTTGTTGAACCAAAGTCACTGTGCCAAGTCTTCAGTGCTTTACAAGCTGAGTATTAGCTAGTGAGCCAACATCAGCTTTATAGAGACACTGTATTAGCTTTATTATGGTCATCTTAAAGACAACATTAAGCGGATGTTGCAGCTGACTTTACTACCATATTGTGATGTATTTCAGAATTAAAAACACAGATTATAACTTGATTTTTGGTTGCTTATTGGATTGTGAAAAGCAAGTGTCTCATTTACTGAAATGAAGACAGTATATTAATATACACTCAAACACATACATACATACATATATATATATATATATATATATATATGTATATGTATATATATATATATATATTTTTTTTTTGCACAGTGAATGTAGAGTGCATGTCAAAATGCATTATTATTATTATTATTATTGTACAAAATGAGAACGGGACATTTGTCATGAAAATGCTGCAATGTTACTAAAAACAGGCTTCATTCATTCTTTAGGCAAAATGTAATTTTTGCTTTGATTTTGGAGAGGAATCTCATTCCTTTGAGATTCAACAAAGAACGCAGTTATCAACAAATGACTTGAGTTTGCTATTAAAATGAGCAAAACATTCCCTTTCATCATCTCTAATACTGAATTATGAAGTCATTACAAATTTTTAATTCAATGTATATTTTTAAAACTGGGTTAGTGTGCTTGCTTTAGGGTTGGAAGTGTGAATTGGGTGGTTTGGCGTGTGATAGTGTATCTGGGCAAGAGGTTTGGGCTGTTTGTGCTTTGGCCCACTGTTGGCAAACAGCAGCGTGTGGTTCACATACTTCACACGATCCGACATTCAAGACAGGCGTGTTTCTGTGCTGTGTTTGACAAGCACGAGCCTGCTGATTCAGCTGCACATGCACGCGCACACACACACACACACACACACGTCTGGTTTGCTATTCTTGTGGGGACTCTCCATAGGCATAATGGTTTTTATACCGTACAAACTGTATGTGCTATTTCCCTACACCAACCCTACACCTAACCCTACCCCTGACAGGAAACTTTGTGCATTTTAAGATTTTCAAAAAACACCATTTAGTATGTTTTTTAAGCCTTTTGAATTACGGGGACATAGGCAGTGTCCTCATAAACCACCTTCGAATTGTAATACCTCTGTCATACCCATGCCGTTATACAAATTTTGTCCCCGTAAACCACAAAAACCAATACACACATACACATGTTTGTTTTTGTGAAAAGTGAGGACATCCCATAGGCGCAATGGTTTTTATACTGTACAAAATATATGTGCTATTACCCTACACCTAACCCTACCCCTTACAGGAAACTTTGTGCTATTTCAGATTTTCAATACACTCCATTCTGTGTGATTTATAAGCGTTTTGAAAAGTGGGGACATGGGCTAATGTCCTGAAAAGTCACCTTCTCCTTGTAATACCTATGTCACATCGTTGTCATTATACAAATTTATGTCCTCATTTGTCACAAAAATGCGCGCACACGCACGAGTGCTGCAGGCAGATCATCACATCAGTGCTGTGTTTTTGTGCCGGTAATGATTTGATGAGCTCAGCGGAGGGTAACGCCAACTTTACCGCAGTCAACAAGAAGCTGAAAAGATTTCAGCCCACAGACCTGAACCAAAACCTGTTATTCAGCTTGAATTGTCGACCTTACAGGTTTTTTATTTTATTTATTTATTTTTTTTCCAAATCGCACAAGAACACTGAATACTTTAACTGTAAATTGCCTGAAAATGCAAGTGTTGTGCAAATCTAGTTATGGCCCTTTAGCGCAAACGGTTTAATTCTGAGACGCTTAGCATTATGTCAGAAACTCATTACTGCCTCTAGCCTCAAATTGGATAATCTGTGTGTTTTCTAAGCAATAATGTTTAAGCTTTTAGTTTCACGCCAGAAGTGTGTTAATTTAAATAAAGCTGTTGGATTGCAACCCATGGTGTTTAGGGGTCAATGCATGAGCATTTATTATAGCTAATAAATACTTATATATTAAATGTGGCTCTCGTTGCGTTTGCATTGAGTTTACAATATCACTCTCCTGCGGCGTTTTAATAATGCAACGCTTTTCCCTTTCAGTATCTATAAAATATCACGGGTAAACCTCCAGGCATTAAATGTGTCCTGAGATGAGCAGCATTACTGATATCTCTGTCGTGAGGACTGATTGCATGGCTCTTTAAATTAGTGTGTGTCTTTGATTCTCTCTTCAGGGCTTTATGAAGATGATTAGGCTCCGGGGAGTGTGTGGAGACTCAGTGTTCAGCGGTGCAGGGGTCACGCGCCTCTATTTTAGGCTGTAATGGAGCGAAACTTTAAAGTATGTCAATGCGAGCAGTGTGCTTTGAATCTGTCTATTATGAATCAATGCTGGAGAAATCAAAACTGCAATCATAGCAGCTCTCAGCTGTGCCAAATGTAGGTGATGAGGTAAAGTTTTATATAATGTTTTATTTTATATAATGTTAATGAATAATTACTCCAGTCTTCAGTGTCGCATGATCCTTCAGAAATCATTCTAATATACTGATTTGCTGCTCAATAAACATTTCTGGTTATTATCAATGTTGAAAACAGTTGTGTTGCCAAATTTTTCAGGATTTTTTAATCGATGTAATCAATGATTTCTCATTTATTTTACATAAATCTTTTGTAACTTTATAAATGCCTTTACTGGCACTTTTGATAAATATGTCCTTGATTAATAAATTATCAATCAATACTGACCCAAAATATTATTGATTATTTAATACATACATTAATTTGATGTATGATTACAATTTTAAGGTATCCCTTTTATGGTGTAATTATACAATCATTAATTTATATCCAAGTAAAAAAAGGCTATTTTTTTTCCCAATATTTGTGTGTGTAGTTTTCACCTTCCTTCCTTCCTTCCTTCCTTCCTTCCTTCCTTCCTTCCTTCCTTCCTTCCTTCCTTCATTCATTCATTCATTCATTCATTCATTCATTCATTCAATCAATCAATCAATCAATCAATCATTTATTTATGTTTTTATTTAACAACTTGTAAACCTTTGCATTCCTGTCAGGACTACAAAGCTAGTTTCAAGAATACGAGAAAAAAGTCTTAGAAATGATGACATAGATTCAGTACAGTGTGTCTAAACGGTTGACTGGAAGTGTATTTGATTTTTGACCCAGAGAACAGATATTAATATGACCCTTTACATCTTCCTTGTAATTGACTGGAGCCTCCTGTGACATGATTTAGATTGGATGCCGCTCACATGCTGTATACATTACACATGGCCACATGACACCTGATATGAAAGATGCAGGCCTGATAGATTT
This sequence comes from Onychostoma macrolepis, assembly GCF_012432095.1. Taxonomy (NCBI): domain Eukaryota; kingdom Metazoa; phylum Chordata; class Actinopteri; order Cypriniformes; family Cyprinidae; genus Onychostoma; species Onychostoma macrolepis. Next base: position 37,292,941 of record NC_081159.1, on the reverse strand, counting down.
ACAGTTGAGCAATCAGCATGTGTGATCTAGTAGTGTAAGTGTGGGCCGGTGGAGCATGAAATACTTGCTTCATTTGGTAAATCTGCTTCTTCTGCAGAGTCTAGCGGAGTCAACCTTTATCACTCTGCTATTGACCTTGTCAAAGCTGAGAGGACTCTTTGCGTTTCTGTTCCTTTTATTGGCGGGTTAGTGTTTACATCTGCCATGAAGCCAAGCTGAGCTGTCTTCATAATCATATTTGTCCTCATTTGAAGAAGAGATGATTATTATTACCATGGGAGCTCTTGACACCAGGGTAATCGCTATGCTGAACTGCATCCAGCACTCAGAAACGCTTCCAGATGCTCCAGAAGAGTGAAAAAATGCAGGAATTACTGAAAGGACTTTAATTATGATGAACCTGTACAAACAACATAATCAATAACAGATAAATCCAATGAATTTAGCTACTGGAAATTCCCGGACACGCAAATCAACAGAATATTATGTTGCAATGTTCAAGATTCAAAGTTCAGCTCTATTGACAGCATTTATGGCAAACTGTTAATTATCAGAGAAAATAATTCTGAAATTGTTACAATTGAAGTCTATGGGCAAGAATTTCAGAGGGACAAATATGAAGCTTGTATTGTTAACGCATATTAATTAAATCTCATTCAAAACTTGAGCTTTAAAGTTTCTAAATAACCTTTTAGTAAGTTCTAGAAGGGTGAATTTGTGGTTATACATCATTGCTATAGTTCATGTAGGTGAATTTCACTCCATGTAAACAATCCTTTTCAGCTTTCTTTGCATGTATCTTGTAAATTACCAGCATTACATGGTAATGGCAGGAGAGTTGACAGACTGGATATTGGTTCCCTGATGTTTAAACATCAAATGGATAATTACTTTTAAATGAGTTATTCTTAAAATTAAAATGATTATTAATAATAATAATAATAATAATAATAAATAATAAAAATAAAAATAAAAAAACACAAGTTGAAATGAATTTTACTCATATTATGAATGAATTATGAGTTCTGTCCACTGGTGTGACTGTCCAAGGATTATTCTTTTTTTTTTTTTTTAAAGTATATAAAGAATAAGTAAAAATGTATTAGTTGTTCTCAATAAAATGTGTTCTTTAGGAAATTAAGGCTGGCAAACATTTGTATTTTAAGCACATATTAGTGTATACTAATTAAGTAATTAATTCAATACTGCATACTATTTACTGAACATAATCAGAGGGCATGAGTTTGCTTTAATACTTTTTTCAAAATGTTTCTATTTTTTTTATTTATTTTTTTTGCAATGTAACAAATGGGACACATTTCTTCTATATTCTTTTATTAAAAAGTTTTTTTTGTTTTGTTTTTTTTTACTTATAAATGGCAATTAATGCTATTGGAATAGTAATAATAATAATAATAATAATAATAAAGTACTGTTCAAACCGCACGATCATTTGAAATGATTTAAAATTAACTAGTGAAATGAAGTTGTGGGAAAGTTTTTTTTTTTTTTTTACTTACCCTTTATGGTCCTACTTTATATTAGGTGTCTTTAACTAATATGTACTTACATCAAACATAATGAATTGTTTGGTACAGTGTACTTGTGCTCATATTGAATTGCAGATCACATTTGCTGCTATTGAGGTTGGATATGGATAAGTTTAGGTACAGGTTTGGTGGTATGGTTAGGTTTTGTGTTAAGGCTAGAGGTAGGGTCAACAGTGAAAATTAGGATTGTAACTACAGAAACTAATTACAGAAAAAAAAGAAAAAGAAAAAGTAAAGCATGTAAACAATAAGTGCATTGTATGGAATTATTAATTTAAAAGTAAACACACAGTTGTTAAAAGCACTTAATATAAAGTGGGTCACACCGTAATACATAAATAAGAAACAAACGGCTGTCACACTAGACTCATCAAGATGTCAGGAGCACATTAAATCTTACAGATTAAGGCTGACTGTAGTCTTCAAAATGAGCTGCTAATGCTTATATAACTCCAACATATGCTTTTTTTGTCACTTTCATGCAGATTTGAAAGTGTGAGCTAAATTAAATCAAACCACTGGCTTACTTCATGTATATTCATGAAATCTGCCAGCGCGTAAGTGTGGCATATTTCACCTAAAGGTGTAGATCTACGGTGAGCGGCCTGAGCTTACGCTACCATCTGCCTGGCGTCCCAGAGGAGCTCTGATTTATGGAGCGCGCCATTTCGCTCTCATCCGCTCTTTTCCCTCAAAATCATGCTTAAATAAGAACAATGGGCCGGCTGAGCATGTATTAAAGGTCCGGTTTAAGCGGGAGGGATTGAGCCACACGGCAGGCCATCTGAGTTTGGGAGGGAAGCGAAATGAAGGATAAACAGCATGCCATGTGGAAATTAGGTCAGAAAAAAGGCGGGTTGAAAATAAAGTAGCAGCCGGATCGAAGCTTCTCGTCATGACGCACCAGAGGCCCCGTCCCACGAGAGATCTACATCTGTTCACCGCCCGCTGCTAATAACAAACATGCTCACAGACGGCGGAAACTTTGGTCGTGGAAGGTCGAGGCCGCGTGGCATCGCTTCGAAGAAAGTCAGCGAGTAAAAAGTGCTGGCCAAACATTTTCTCCAGTCGTATTTTTAGCCACCGCCGTGATACACGGCAGAGCAGGACGGTCTACGAAACAAATGTCAGCTTGTGAAATTCCAGCGTATTACACGGCGAGTGGAGTTGACAGCGCTGCTCTTTCTGGCTTGAAAGCGGAGTTTTATAGGGCAGGAGTAAACGACTCATCCATCTCAGACTCTGATAAGCAGGGCAATTTCCAGCCAATATTTGCAGTGATAAACTATGCCCTGCTGGTTCAATTTAAGACGCCTGCATAGCGCACGACTGCCTGGTTACACTAACTAGTCCAGCAGGGCTAACGTGACTCTGCAGAGAGCAGTGCAAGGCATAATGCACCTTTGCAGGAGATACTAAACGTGCTGTGATTTGAAATCACACTGTTAAATAGTCTTTTTCTTTTTTGTATGCTGGGCTCCTGTTTAAAGGTTAAAGGTGAAGTTATTTTAGAGGCACCAAAATAAATTGAGTGCAAGCCTGTGCAAAGCTGGCCTGGGAACTGTTTGTGTTTACGCTTCGACTGCATTACTAAGGTGTTACCAAGTGGTTGCTAAGCTGTGATATTTAGTGGATTGCAGTGGGTTGCTAGTGTGTTCTGTTTGGTGTAAAAAGAGTCTCCTTCAGTCACTCACTCATGTCTGCCGCACAGTCCCTTGTGAAAAAGAAGTAAACATTAGCATACTTTTGAAAAGGACACTTATTACGGAAATAATACATTTTATAAAGAATATACTTTAGTGTGAACTGAATGTAATGTTTTCAGACACTTAATTTTATGTCAGTTGCATTTAATTGAAAATGTAGTTTAAATTAATATTAAATGCAGTTGGCTGAATTTTACAGTGCTTTCTGCCCCACTTAAATGCATCTTTGGTAACACTTTAGAATCGAGAACACTTATTCACTATTAACGACGAATTTTCCCTCAATGAACTCCTAATTTGCTGCTTATTAATAGTTAGTAAGGTAGTTGTTAAGTTTAGGTATTGGGTAGGATTAGGGATGTAGAATAAGGTCATGCAGAATAAGGCATTAATATATGCTTAATTACTACTAATAAATGGCTAATATTCTATAATATGCATGCTAATAAGCAACTAGTTAAGAGACCCTAAAATAAAGTGTTACCTTTAATGCCATTTCTATTGAAACTTGTATGTCATGTATTTAAATACAAACTGTATTTCACATTTGTAATGATGTTGCAATTTAGTACATTTAAAATATATTAACTTTAAATGTACTATCAAATAACACACTACAGTTAAAATTATCATCAAGTACTTTACATGTGCTTTAGTATGTCGATCAACTAATCAAAATAAGTTAAATTATTTAAAGCACTTTTTAAAAAGTGTAATTAAGTGTGCTCTTTAAGTGCACTTAAGTGACCTTTTATTTCACTAATATTATATTAAATGCAAGCACATTAAAAAAAGATATTAAAATATTAATGTGCATGTGCATATTTAACAGTTTAGCACACTTAACTTTTCAAAAGGGGTGCAATGCTAACAGTTAGGGGTTAATAGTGAAACTCTCCAAACTCTTGATCGACTGAGTCTGAAGTTGACATGTAAGTCTGCTCAAGCAAACAGATCACTTTTTTAAAAGACATGTGCTTTTACATGCACACCAACACTAGTACCTATATTTATGTGATTAATGTAACCCAGCCTCATGTCCAAACTGTCTCAGATGTTCACGCTGATTTTAACCTCCACATCTCTGATCCAGTCAGAGGATCTGCTGGCGTCTTCTGACATTCACACGTGAACGGCCTCATCAGAGCTGCGTTATTTCCATCCACAGTGATCTCATGCTGTTGTTCAGGGTCCGTTGGGTGAAGATCACGAATGACGCGCAGCAGAAGTCAGTTTGTGTTCACTGCTGCAGCCTTTCAGCACACATCACGTCTTACAAACGCACTGCAGAAAAACCCACCGCTCTTCTGGATCAACACTAAACAACATGGAAAATAACACAACAAATACTGAGTATCTCTCTGAGGACGATTTGGTCATTAAAACTATATATATATATATATATATATATATAAAGCAGTCTAGTTCAATCTAGAACAGTCTGACACCAACTCTACACAATTTCTATTTGTGATGTGACAGTCGTGGGTTTGAGTCAGAGTTGTGAGGTTTTCGGTCAAACTGGAGGAAGCTCATGTAAAGTTGGTCACGTGTTCTTTGGTGCGGTAAACAGCCTGCGAGATGCGTTTTGAGAAGCGCGTGATTCTCCTCCACAGGGCGAGTGGGTGGAATGTTAAGTGCCTCGTCCCAGTATGAGCTTACAAATGACCGCGGGAGTCGAGCGATTAGCATATCTGTTTAAACATGCTGACAAAAGAGACACATGGTGTTCACCATCGGCAAGGAATGGAGAAAATCCCTGTCCTTCTTCCATCAGCCATTTGTTTTCATGAAACTTCCATTTGCTTGATGAAAACGGAAAGGAAAACAAAGCAATTGCACAAACACAGGTTCAGCCATCCATAAAACACAGCATCATTTACTGTCACATTTAGCCAGAACGCTTTCACATAATCAGTCCTTTAACTGACGCCACAGTCTGCTCTGCTCCATTGCAGCTTATGGTGCGTTCAAGACATGCTGGAAAGTTTACTGAATTAAATATATATTCAATTGTACGGTACTGTTGTATTTTCTACATGCAGTTTAGCTTTAAAAGGAATCATAATAATAATAATAATAATTTGAACAAATTATAAATTGAGAATTTAGAGACTCAATTTGCATCCATTGCATCTAATGAATAGGCTTATATATTTACATTGTTTTATAAAGAAGGATTTGTGATTTGCTACTTTATAATTTCTATTCTGAACTATTCTGTACTTTTTTTTCTGTTGTTTTTCTATCTGTTTATTTGTTATTCTTATGTGAAGTTCACTGTATGTCATATATGTTTTCTTGCAGACATGCTCCCAATCTGGTAAGTCAGGGTTTAAAGAAATTGTAATGAGTTTCCCAATTGTAATGTTGACTTTGTGGTGAAGTTAATGTGTGTTCAACTTATAAATATGATTTTTCACCGTGACTTGATCTGACCTGCAGAGAAACAGATGGTGGGTTTATGGGTTTAAGTAGATTAAACTACTACTACTTACTTCTACTAGTACTACTACTACTAATAATAATTGATAAATAATTGCTGCAAAGATATTAGTTATTCTAAATTCATAATGCAACTAACGTCTAACATAAACAACAAAATGTATAATATATATATAATATATTGAAAAAAAACAAAAAAAAAAAACACTTAACTCCTAATTTGTTTCTTATTAAAAATTAGTGAGGTAGTTGTTTAAGATTAAGGGATCTAAAATATGGTCAACCAGAATAAGGCATTAATATGTGCTTTATAAGTACTATTAAGGAGCCAATATGCTAGTAATATGCATGCTAGTTAATAGTGAGAAATGGTCCCTGAACTAAAATATTACCATCAATTTTAGCTCATTAGTTCAACTAACTTCAGAATTCAGCTAACGTATAACAAAGGAGGGTTTCTTCGAAATAGATGACATAGTAGTAGTAATAATAATAATAATAACACATGAATTAAAACCCCAAAGTCACTTCAGGTAAAAACAAATAACTTGTGCAAATCTGAAGGGTGATTACGGTTGAATTACCTTTGGTTTAATTGAATTTGCTACAAGCCTAGCATGGATAATTTATCTGGAACAAACTCCCCAACACCTTGACCGGCCAAGCTGTCGGTCTGAGCGCGTTAATTACTTGGCTTTTAGACAGCGGCCGTCCCGCTCAGAAGCACCGGGCCAAATGACCCGTCCACGGGCAGCGGTTCCGCTCGCAGGCACTTCTGTCTCTCCATCGATTGCCCTGGTCTCCTCCCATTGCCGATCGCGGGCCCATAATTCACTGGCCAGGTAAATTGGAACAATAAGTCAGACCATTAGTGAATTAGTTTGTTTTGAAAACCGTGCATTGATCTGGGCTTTGCTGATTGGGTTGAGGCAGGCGTGGGTATTTAATTATCTTGCCGAGAGTGCTGAGCTCAGACTCCTGAAGGTCAGGCTTCTGCGAGAGCCGCGTGAATGCGCTGTGAGGGCTGTTTGCACACATGCGTCCATTCGCTCAGTGGCCGACGGCTGTAATTGGCAACACGTTTGTGTGGCCGTCCACAGAGGTGTGCGCAGCCTGTAGCATTTTCATAATTGTGACGCCTCGTAATCTGAACGCGACAAATTGCACTACACTCGCTTTACCCTCCCCTGATTAGCTCTCCCCTGCAGTGCAGCGTGTGACATGAATACAAATCTAATATAAAATCATATAAAACAAGAGCACGGTCAGAGTCCTGCTGGTCGGCCGGCGGCTCCTCGAGGGATTGAGTTTCGGTGGCAGATCGCCCAGCGTCTGGCAGCGCTGCCGCGCTACAAAATAATTTTCTAGTTTACTGTTTGTTCAAATATGCCAGAGAATCACGATTTCAGTCTTCATTATGGTGAATTCTGGATTCTAAATGTTTCCTGAACGTTTCTGCAATTACAAACGTACACTACATGGTCCATTGTTACTTCCTGTATCTTCACATAATTCAACTAATGTCTAACATTTACAACAAAATGTACACTATGTGATATACAGAATAATATATTAGGCATATGTATGTTTAGTGTACATTATGCTAATATTTTATGCCTGAATTGTGCAAGAAATATAGGCTTACATATGATATACATGTATAATAATGAACAATATTATATTCATAAATTAACAATAACTAACGTGGTAAAAAATGCTTTATATTTTCACACTTTGAAACCTAATTGTGTTTTATTTATTCATTAATTTATATTCATTGCTATTTCATGTAACATCATAATGCAACTAAACAAAGCATGCAATTTAAAATATACACATATACACTCATATAAATTGACCATAGCCACATGCTGTAAAATAGTTATATTGCTTCATATTTTCATGTTTTGAAACCCAAGTTTGATTTTTTTTAAACGTAAATTTAGTCCATTTTTATTTTATGTAACTTCATAATGCAACTAAACATATATATAAAATACTATTTAATGTGTTGGTCACAAAAATGCAAAAAAAAGAGGGCTACTGGGATGCAAAACTCTCTAATATCTCGGTGCTCTTTGGACAAGGGAAAACTCGTCTATAAATCAGTGTTGCAAAGCCAAGGCACTTGAGAACTTATATTAAAAAGCCTTTATTATCTCATGGCTTAAACATAAAAAATAAGTCACAGATGACCGCACACCTACGCATGGTGGCTAATATGCCTTCATCAGGGTGAAGGCATATCAGCCGCAACGCGTGGGTGTGCGGTCATCTGTGACTTATTTTTTATGTTTAAGCCATGAGATAATAAAGGCTTTTTAATATAAGTTCTCAAGTGCCTTGGCTTTGCAACACAGATTTATACTATTTAATGTGTATTTTTATGTTAAAATATAGTAGTACCTGTGGATTTTTTGTTTAATATATGTTTTACTGTTCATAATACCTAATGGTTTAACTAATGTTTTTTTTTTTTTTAAAGTATGAATGTGTATAGTCCATATCTTGCCCTGTGCAGTATATATTATATGCTGTGACCAGAAATAATAATCAATAATCAAATAATAATCACATTTGTGTTATTTTAGTATTTCACATTTTAGTATGGTAGGAAGATATTCTGAATTTATCCCATTTTATATCAACATGAAAAGCATAATTTCCCTACATTAGATTCATTATGTTTCTTATATATATCTTTTCTTATTACTTATCACTTTTATATTATGAACCTTCAGAATAATGAAACATTTGACAGAACATATAGAAATCTACTACTGTTTAAGACATCCATTGTATAAAACTCTGCTATAACGTTTTCTAATGAAACTTGTGGTGAAAAAGCTGTTTCACTTCATAGCTGTCATTATGTCACATATTTTAACATAGTATCTAGGACTGGAACTATAAACAGATGAATAGAGTCAGCACTAATAATATAACTTAATATCATTACATCAATCTGGATTAAACTGTAAAGTTGCTTTTCTTTCTCTTTTTCAAAAGGACTGGTGTATGTATAAATAACATTGATTCAGACGACTCAAGTTCAGATGGATGTTAGCTATGCACATCAGGTTTAGAGGTCTTGACACTGAGGTTTTGAAAACACTCTGACAGCAAACATCCAGTGCAGCGTTGACAGAGGCAGTATGTGGTCTACATCGAGTGGACGGGGACTCGAGAACAAACCCAAACCATCTACTTCCTCTCAGAGGAGTTTGTAGGCGGAAACTGTTCGATACGTCCTCACAAAGCAAAATCTCTCTCGGTTCAATCCAACAGCTCCTGGGACCTGGAATACAAATAGGGGACAAGCCTCCATCCCTGTGAACTGTCAGGAACAAAGCAGAGCTCAGCCCCTATGAAGGGAAACAGCAATTGATTGAGTCCACACAAGACTTGCATTAGAAATGAGATTTCTGAATAAAGCACTGAAGACAGGAAGCTCTCAGAGTGAATGAGACCATTTACAGACTCACAAAAAGGAGTGGGGGGCAAGGATTAGCCTGAAAGACTGCAACAGCGTTTAAGCAACAACAACAATTCAGTACAAAACCAGTTTTTGTAATATTTTTATTCCTAATATTACAATTTTATATCGATACTAAGCTTATTATTTTTCCAATTCTTCTAACAAAGATAAATAAAAGATGTTAGCAAACATGCTAATACAAGCTAGCAACAGGCTACAACATGTTAAAAAAATGTTAGTGACGTGATACAAAATGCTAGAAACATGCTAGAAATGTGCTAGTATTGTAAAAAACATGCCAGCAATGTGCGACTCATACTGACAATGTGTTAAATCATGTTATTATTGTGTTTAAACATGTTAGAATCATGTTAAAACATGATGTAAACATGCTAACAACATGTTAAATTAGGCTATAATTGCATTAAAACATACAGGCAACATGCCAAAAGATGCTAAATCATGTTAGCAATGTGTTAAGTAATACACGGTAGCAAAATGCTAAATCATGGGTAGGCAATGTCGGTCCTGGAGTGCCGCTGTCCTGTAGAGTTTAGCTCCAACCCTAATCAAACACATCTGAACAAGCTAATCAAGGTCTTCAGAATTACTAGGGCTACAGGCAGGTGAGTTTTTTTTTTCAGGATTGGAGCTAAACTCTGCAGGACATCGGCACTTCAGGACCGAAGTTGCCTACCCCTGTGCTAAATCATGCTATATATATATTTTTTTTTTAAACAAAATATGCTAGAAAAAAGCATGCTATATCACATTAGTAAATTGTCAATACCAGCTTTCAACAGGCTTAAACATGTTAGAAAGATATTAGCATTATATGCTAAAACATGCCATGTTAAAAAGATGGAAGCATGCTAAAACATGATAGAAATGTGAGGAAACATGCTAGAAACATGTTAGCAACATGCAAAATTATGTTATTAACATGATAAAAACATGGGGGTGATAGGCTAAAAACAGGTTAACAACATGCTAACAACGTGACTAAACATGCTAACAGCAGGCTAAATTGTCTAAGAAATGTTCTAACACATTAAAGCCATACTAAATAATGTTAGCAAACTGTTAAAACATGCTAGTAATATGGTAAAGTATGGTCGCAAAATGGTAAACATATTAGCAATATGCTAGCAATACATTAAATCTTGCTAGCAACAAGTCATAAATGTTAACAATATGTTAAATGCTAGAACCATGCTATCAACTTGTTAAAACATGCTAACAACAAGCTACATATGAAGGCCAAAGTATGCTTCAGTTTTTATGTGTGCTTATGCGCTTTGATTATTTTTGCACTAATTACTTTGTCCACAAGGTGGCAACACTGGCCCAGCCCGAAGTAGACAGAAAAAAGAACAAGAAGAAATTAGTGAAGACTGCAAAAAACAAACAAAAAAAAAACAATGTTTGTGTTGATGAGTGCCTGTGTAAGGAGTTTAAAATATACACGCAACTCTACTTCAAACAAGTAAAAATACACTTTGAAAGGCTGTGCATTTGTTTGTATGTAATACTATGTCATATCTCAGCTTAATATGCAGAAATGACTATAGATATTTAGCTTGAAATATCACTGAAAGGTGAGTCCAGGCTGACCCGACATGGTACAAGTGGTTTGGACAAATGGATGCATGGAAAACACTACAAATATTATAATTTGACGCATTGAGTCATAAGCGGATTTGTTTGGTCTCAAAACATCCATCAATAAATGAATCCACACTGACAAAACCCAAGGTCCTTCAGGCAGTCGAGAGAAAATGGTGGGAAATTTGTAAACAGCATGTGTCTTTCTTAGAGGGAGACGACTAAAGCATAAGAGCGGATAATAGTATGAGTGTTTAATATGAAATATCTTGTCATACAGTGTATCAGCAGGGGAATATTCATCTGTGAGACCCACTTCTGAAGACTTCAGAAGGCTCACTGGGGTTCATTGATTTTCTAGTGCAAAGAACTCGTTGTAATAAATTTGTGATGTGAAAATCCAGTGCATTTACCCACTTAAGTTATTTAGCAGACACATTTTATTCTGAGAAATACAGGGACAGACACCCTGGGTGGTGCTTTGCTTTACTTCCATAATGTGAAACAGGATATTCAACAAGAAAAAAAAAAAAAAACATGTATAGGCTGTAACTTGATGTTATCCATGGGGAATTGATTGGATGGAGCAACGTGGGCATTTCTTACCAGAATGGAATCAGAGTCACTATGAGCTTGCAATGCCTAAATAGCTGTTTGATTGATTAACTCACACAGCCTATAGGCGATGCCACCCACAGAAGACGTTTTAGGGTGGTTTTGATATATAGCAGCTACACTTGGAATATGGAACAAAATCAGTTTGGTTAAAAAGTAAAAAAAAAAAATGTATATCATTGAATACAAAGATATATTCAGTTGGATGTATTAATACCATGCAGAGTGTTTTAACCATGAAGCTTTTTTAAACTTTCAAGTAATTTTAAAATTTCAGACAAAGCTTTGATACATCATCAGATGACTACATATTTAGCTTGATTTCACTGAAAAGTCAGGAAACATGATTGGAAATACAAAAACGGCAATTATACTCACAGAAGTTCTGGTGGCATTATCCGAGTGGCCTTCTCCAATAGCACTACACACATTCTGAAGTTTTGTTTGGAAGGCATGTAATGCTCATGTAAATAAATATGCAACGTTTAGGGTTCATATAAACAGAAAGATTAAGAATAAGTGTCGTGACAAATCTAGTGAAGAGGCAGAAAAAGTTATTACATTTTGAAACTTTTTTTCTTTGGAATAACCTGCACTGATGAATCATGCACAACATGACCAAGGACATTTATTTATAAAGCAAATAAAGGGTCACTTTTAGTTTTATGTGGACCTTAACCAGGTCTGGCAAGGTGATTGTGTTCATTTTAAACAGCACAATAAACCATGGCATTGTAAGTATTCTGCTGCCCTGCTGCCTCTGCGATGTTTTCTGTAATGCTCATGCAATTTTCTCGATTAGAAAGGAAGAGGTGCATTACTTAAAGTGAGAGGATGAATAAATTATGACCCTGTTGCCCCGATAGACAATGTGGCTCTTTGTGTGTAATAAATATAAATCATAGTACAAATTGCTTTATTTTGCAAGACATCTAAACAGTTCCCTTGCTCGTGCTGTCAGTGTAAGTCACAGTATTGCACTCTGTGCAGTATAAATGTGCACAGATTAATTATTATATGTTTGTGCTTCTCCGTAAGCCTGCGGTGGGTTTGGCTCCATGCCTCAGCCGCTCTCTGAGCACCGCAAGAAATATCAATATCAGACAGCATTCGTCATGGTCAGTCCTTCAGATGCCGGCATCGCTTTCCGCTTGATGCATGTGCTTCTCTTCGGTTAAAAGCCGATTTGCATCAATTCTTGTACATTAAACACCACCAACAACAACAAACTCTATGCAGGCCCATATGTCTGCACACTTAAGCATATTTATGAAAAGAGAACAAATTACATGAAAACACCTAAGTATGAACTGAATATATTATTTTCAACACTTAACTGCTTGTTATTTACAGTTAAATAAAAAGTATTATAATTTATATTTAATGAAATGTGATTAAAGTATATAAAATATACTCACAATAATGTGTAAAATATACTTTAAGGTCATTTGTTTTGAAACTTGTATATCAAGTGTTTGAATATATTTGTAATGAAGAAGTGTTAGTAGGCTATATTTAAATATATATTACCTTTAAATGTAATATTACATAAAACACTACAGTTAAAACACTAAAATTATAATCAAGTACTTTACGTGTTTTAGTATGTTAGTCAACACATCAAAACAAGTGTTTGACGCATTGAGTCATAAGCGGATTTGTTTGATCTCAAAACATCCGTCAATAAATGAATCCACACTGACAAAACCCAAGGTCCTTCAGGCAGTCAAGAGAAAATGGTGGGATATTTGTAAAAACTCTTTAAAATCTTTAAAGCATGACAACAGATTATTAAAACATGATTTAAAATGCTTCAAAGCAAAAGCGCGTTAAGAAACATATACTTTGCAGAATACAAGTAGACATTATACGCAATTAAGCACACTCCTTATGCAAATTAGGCATAATGCAAATCAATAATCAGTAAAGGACACATTAAGAAGTGGACATGTGTATGCAGTTAAAGTGGGTGTAATCAATCATTTTAAGCATTTAAAAGATTTAAAAAAAAATAAATAAATAAAAATCTCATCATTTACTCACCTCAAGTAGTTCCAAACATATATGAGTTTCTTTCTTCTGTTTAGCAATTTATTTAGGATGTTGGTAACTAATAATTTGCTGGTAGCCATTGACATTAATATGGAAATAAATACAATGGAAGTCAATAGGAACTAGCCACTGTAGGGAGAGTAAATGATGGCAGAATTTTTATTTTAGGGTGACCTATCCCTTTAGAGAGGTGACATTTTTACCCAAGGCAAATGACATTACAACAAGTTCGGCTACCCAGCAAACATATACAATAACCGGCGATGAGCTTTACCGGCTCTGAAAAAAAAAAGGTACAAAAGCTGTCACTGGGGCAGTACTTTCTCAAAAGGTAACCAGTACGCCATAAATCAGTCTGTTCAAATCAACCGTGTTCCTCAACCACTCCAGCTCTGGCGGACACCCGAAGCCCATGTTGGTCATGTGTCAGAGAGCCAGCTGAGTGTTGGAGAGCTGTGGGATTGTATGGAGAATCTGAATGTCATTAGAATAACCCTCAGCTGCCATTGATCAAATCACATCCAGCTGTTACGGCTGAGCTTCCTCTAGAGGAGCCGTGTCATTCAGAGGTGATAGTCACTGGTTACAGGAGCAGATCAGCGAAACATGGACATTGGGTGTAATAGAAAATACTTAGTGTTTCCTAAAGAGATGTACTTTTCAGACATGGAAGGAAAAAAAACAAAAACAAAAACAAATGGCCATGACAGCTTTTCTTCCTTCATTTGTGAAAATGGAGTTAAGAATATTTTCCGGAACGCTGTTTTGGAGTTTTGATTATTTGAGTATGATTTGAATATGTAATTTTGATTTGTGTTTTTGTCATTTTTCAGTAGTTTATTGTTATTATTATTATTATTATTATTATTATTATTATTATTACTACTACTACTACTACTACTACTACTAATAATAATAATAATATAGATTACAACAACAATATATTATTATTATTATGTTGTTGTTGTTCAGTTTTAGTTATTTTAGTGCATCAAGCTAAACTAAAATGAGACATTGGTGACTATCTGAAATAAAATCAGTTTAAATTATTATATTGTATTTTATTTCAGTTGAAGTTTATTTAATTTTTTAGTTAACTATAATAAACCTGACACTAATTCAAGTGTACATAATTTACAACATATAGAAATCAAGATATTTTATGACAATCTTTAATTCAAAAATTTGTCTAAAACTGAAACTCACCTAAACCCAAAATTGTATTAATTTTATTAATTTGCATATTGAACACCCTCTATATACATACTATTTTAGTCCTCTATAACACTATAATAATATGAAAAAGCTAAATCAAATTTCCCCCCTTTGTGTTATGAATTACATTAACTTTGCCCGTTCACCTTGACTTTGTAAATACATTCACTATTAATTATTTTGTCTGTTGTCTCTCAGTGACCTTTGGAAAATCCGTCCAGGTAAAGGCTACTGAACTTTTCCTTCTGGTGTGAAGATTTCAAAGGGTTAACGTGTCTCTCTCTATGTTTGTAATTTCAGTGAAATGATGCATTGTTACATTCTGACAGGCAACCTCAAATTAGTCTGAACTAATTAGTTAAAGGAGCCCTCATTAGACGCTCAGCTGCATATTTGTCACTGCAGGTGACGCCGGCAGCAGAAGCCTGTGTGACTGCGAGATCTTCATTCATTAAAGACTGTAAACAGCCGTACAGGAAGAGGGAAGAAATTATTTCATTGACAATTAGATAATTGGATAGAAGAGAGAATATCAATCTGCATTCAGCTGCCTGGAGCTCGTAGCATATACATCTCTTAATTATGTATGTACTCTGTAAAGACACCTTTAAGATGAGCAGGATATTTGTAAGGTAATATCCATAAATTTGCATGGACCATGGCCAGTTTTTGCATTCTCAGACATATTATTAATGCAATCTTTTGCCTACAGAATGTTAATTATGGAAATATGCATACATGACTTGTGCATAATATTACACATTAATTATTCATAACCTTTTTGTTTTTGTTTTATTAAAGGTGGGTAAGGTTATATTTCTATTAACAGTGAAAATACAAACATGTTGTAATTAAATTCTCAAAGTATAAGCTATTCAACTCATAATTTACAGTCACATTTCAAATATTTACAGCATATGCTGAAAAAGGTAGATAAATTGAAGCTATACATGAGGAAAACATCTGAATAAATTATAACAGATGATATATATATATATATATATATATATATATATATATATATATATTTCAAGAAGTATCTCACACAAACAAACAAATAAACTAAATAGATGGATGGATGGATAGATAGATTTGTATTAATTTGTATTTCAGTTTTAGTTATGTTAGTACATCAAGTAAAAGTTTATTACAACTAATATTCATTTTATTTCAAGTAAAACACTTGATTAAAAAAATATTATAGCCCTGGATAAATAGCAGCATTTAATTAAATATTTTCTCAGAAAGAAGCCACAGTCATATAAATAAATGAATAAATAAATACATACATACATACATACAAAAAAAAAAAAAAAAATGTTTTCCCTTGGCTATACAAATGAATACACAATACAATTTGATGAAGAAAAATAAATAAATAGTGATGTTACACAGTACTAACTGGGGGGAAAAAAGTACTGTATTATGGCAAAATCACTATAATGAAACCAGTTGAGCGTCTGTCACTCTGCTAGGGAATATAGTGAAGTTATGAAGTATTAGTCACTCACAGGTGCTGAGTCACATTGCATGCTGTCTGATACTTCATGAAGAGGGTACATGTTGTTTTTTAATAGCTCAGAATTTGGGCTATAATGCCGGAAGGGAAGATATGGAGGATCATTACAATTTAAAATGGCTCTTATCACAACATAAAAATACGCTGTCGGATAGACAGTCAAAAAGAGTGCTGCTGACATATGCTGTGATATGGATATGCAGCTCAATTTAATAACATGCAGGCTGGTCGTGGAAAGCTCACATAGCTTTTTCTTTAATATTTTGCATAAGACATTAAGACCTGTTTTTTGAACCAAAACAGTTTTGCGTTACTTTCTCCAAAATTATCTTGCTAAAACACATCTGATTCTCATGAATGTCACAAAAATCATCCCGAAATTAAATGAAGTACAATAATACAACACACCATGATAGGGGCTAAAATTAACTGAGCACCAAATGAGAGTAAATATCAGCATTTGTGAGTTGTCACTCATCAGTTGGCCTGTAACATGTCTTATTAATCCTAACAATGCCTGGAATTCAATATGATTCAGCACAGTTATTAAATCACGAAGACTGTGTTGTAATTATATAAAATGTAATCTGATGCACTGTTTCAGCACTGTGATCATTTTTAACGGTTCACAGTAAATGCTGCTATTTAATTAATTTTCAGCTCTTTAATTCATTTTTTTTTTTTTTCAGTTTGTGTTTTATTTATTTTAGTCCATCAAGTTAAATTTTATTTATTTTCATAGCATTTATTTTATTTCAAGACACGTTTTTGTTATGCATGTATGCATGTATGCATTAATTATTATTATTATTATTATTATTATTGCAATCAGATGTGTTACCCCTTTTTGGTGAAATAGTGCACATACAGTTTCATGGCTGGTAAAATGAATGAATGAATGAATGAATGAATGAATGAATGAATGAATGAATTTTAACAATAATAAGATTGCTCCATTTTTTTCTTTCATTTTTAGGTGAAATATGTTTTTCATGAGATTTATACTCGGTGTGGCTTGAAATAAAATGTGGACAGATGCATTTTTTTTTTTTTTTTGCGGGACTCAGAATCATTTCATTGTTATATAATGGTCTGTTTTTTTTATTTTAATTTTTTATTATTTTAATATTAACATCTCTTTTACAGACACCTCTAGACAGTAGCATATTTACTCTTGTGCATCTCACTTTCACGCAGGATGTCAGCATGTACCACTTAATTGCATAAATGAGGCTAATGCAATAAATTCATGTGCGAACGCGCGCCCGCCGTTAATTAGCCAGTGGAGATGTGCCGTCCTCCTCCACGAACCGACCCCATGTCACAACATATCATAAAGCTGACACTTACCCCGCCTGAACTTATCATGCCACCAATTAGTCTGAATAAAGTGAAGGCTGTACTTCCTGTTTGTAATTCATTCTCATCGGTGAAAAGGGCAGTGAGTCGTGTTAGTGCGTCACTCTGCAGATCAACTGCTAATAAAATAAACTATTGGGGTTATGACAACAGGATTCGATTTCTTTGCACATTCAGTGGTGTCAGGGTTTGATGACTGATGTTCAGATGTTGTCTTGTGTTTCTTGCGTCCCGCAGGTCTCCACAGAATGGAGCGAGAATGAGCACAGTGCGGTCGAGAGTGAAGCATGAACTGGAGGCTCATTGAAGTCACTTACTTCCTGTTTATATGGAACCATATAACAGTTCAGTCTTCCCGCCAAGAGCCCTCGGCCAACGAGCAGCATGTTACCAAGCAGTTTGACTGGCTCATCTCTGACCGTGGCCCTTTCCACCACTCGAAGGGGTACCTTTCCTTCATGGAAAGATTTCGCCAAGGATTCACGACCCGGTATAAAATTTATAGGTGAGTAATCAACACCATGCTATGCACTGTGTATGGGCTTTGCTCATGGCTGTATATAAGTTTCTGCTGAGTTCTCTTAAAATGGGCGAGTTATGAAGAACTGTCCTCAGTGTGAACCTATTTTATCATCTTATAGAAGTTCAAAGCGTCCCGAGCATTCGTTTCCAGCTATTCAGAGAGGATATGCATGCAATCTGATCAGCGCCGCATTATTGTGCTCTCAGGGTTCCCACGCTTATAAAAAAGCTGATATCTTTAAAATAGTGCTTTCCAGGCTTGGGATAAATCATAAGCATTTCTAATTATTATTTATTTTTTTTCTAGCTCTGAAATAATACATTGGCAAGAAATTGTGGTACACTTTATTTTAAGGACCAATTCTCACTATTACCTAGTTGCTTATTAGCATACATATTACCAGCATATTGGTTGTGTATTAGTACTTATAAAGTACATATCAATGCCTTATACTGCATGGCTACTGTATATTTTAGATCCCTTAATCCTTAAACTCCATATACCTAAACTTAACAGCTACATTACTAACTATTAATAAGTACCTAACTATATTAATAAATAAGCAGCAAGACGTTTAAAAGTTGTAGTTAATAGTGAGAATTGGTCCCAAAACTAAAGTGTGACCATTTTTTCTAGTTCTGAAATATTGCATCGGCAGGAAATTGCTCTTTGAGAGTGAGTGAAATCTCAGTAAATTTTTTCACTTTTTCACACCTTTTCACTTTTTCACTTGTTCGCTATTACTTGATTTTAAAAAATAAATAAATAAAAAATTGAAATTCATTGGTGTGGAGGTTTAACAACCTGCATTGTGTGCACAATTAAGTCGGCTGTTGTTCTTGTGGAGCATTGATTTCTGTTGTTAATCACTCTGAAAATACTTTAAAGAACATTGAAAATAAAGAGATACCACTTTACGTCAAATCTGGTTTTATTTGTTGACATTAGTTAATACATGCACTATTTTAACCTAACAATGATCAATATATTTTTACAACATTTGGTAACCTCTGTTAATTTTAGGTAATAATAATAATAATAAAAAATGTTCAAGCAGTTGTTCATGTTCAAGTTCACAGTGCAATTAAGTAATATTAAAATATACAATTTTTGATCTGAAAATGTATTAGTAAATGCTGAGGAGAGCATTAAGATTAATAAATGCTGTGGTCAAACTTTATATTAGGTGGCCTTAACTACTATGTACTTACATTAAAAAAATAAGTACAATGTACTTATTGTGTTCATACTGTATTGCAAATTAGTTAAGGCCACCTAATATAAAGTGGGACCAATGCTGTAGAAGTTTTACCCATGTTAACTAATGCAGTTTACTAATGCTAACAAATTAAACCTTATTGTAAAGTGTTACCAATAGAGACATTTGATGGAGGTTAAAGTTTGTTAATGCTGTCCCTGATATTAACAAATTGTATTGTAAAGTGTTACCAACATGTTAATGCGAGGTTGCTCTTTCATTGTTCAGGAGATTAAATGGAGCTCACTGCTGTTTTATACCTCTCTGGAAGGTCTATAGGAGAAATAAAAACAATGAGCCGCAATTGAGTCCACAGTTGTTGCACTGAGAAACATCTGGGTTCTGATTCTGCTGTCATAGCAAATGTAGTTTGGGACATTTTTGGGACGTTGTCTGTGACAGGAGAAACATCTGAGAAGTAAGAAGAGATATCGTGTTTTTTTCTTTAGTTTTAGGTGAAGCATCTCAGCTTCATTTAAAGCTTCATTATTGGGCAGTTATCAGCA
This sequence comes from Onychostoma macrolepis, assembly GCF_012432095.1. Taxonomy (NCBI): domain Eukaryota; kingdom Metazoa; phylum Chordata; class Actinopteri; order Cypriniformes; family Cyprinidae; genus Onychostoma; species Onychostoma macrolepis. The sequence continues at coordinate 37,273,110 of NC_081159.1, read as the reverse complement.
TCAAGAGAGCAGGAATTAATGGCACTTGTATGATAACACTGCCACATGTTTGAGCATGGAGTCATTAAAATAACGACATGCACCTTCCAGGAGAGTTTAAGCATGTTTTTATTCAGCAGAACTCCTCAGATCTTTACCACATGTCATTATTATATCAGTCTATGAAGTAACCTTCCTTTTGATTTATTATTAAGTCACTTGAAATAATTGCAAATCCCTTTCTTCATGAAATACTCTTCTATTTATAAAATTCACTACTCAATGGTGCAACAAGGAAATCCACGCTTGGTTCTTGAAGTGTTTTTCACGTTCATTGTCTCCATAGGGATTTCAAAAACGTCTTCAATACAGAGTTTTAACTCATCAACCAAAGCTACCTGTTCCCTAATGAATACAACATTGCAAACTTTGATTTTGGAAAAAAACGTACAATAAATTCTGAAAAAAATGTACAAAACTGTGTACTTAACATATTTTATGAACAATCTTTTAACAACCTACTTATCCTATGAACTGTAAATGAAATATTAAAATAAGAGGTACAATGTACTGTATATGTGCAGCAGTGTTGCCAAGTCTGCAGTTTTCTCGCAGAATTGGGCTACTTTAACTCTGTTGCCGTAGGTTGTTTTTTACCAGGGGAACCCCAACAAAAACCGTGCATTTTACCCTCCGGTTGTGGTTTTTAACGGGACCCCCTCAAAACATTAGATTTGGGCTAGTTTTGGGCAGAAATTATGTGGGCTTTATTGTGAAAACCTGATGTGCAGTAAAAACAATGTATTTTATGTTTTAAATTTAAAAGAGTATGATAAAGTAGAAAGTAGAGGGCTGCATTGGGTTTGGGCTCCTGTGGGCGGTTTTACCAAAAGCAAACCAAGGCAAGTCAGACATCTGGAAACAATTCTCAATTGTCACAGAAAAAAAATGGGAAAGAATTAAACTTCGTAAGACGCTAGTTTTGTTTTAATGGTTAATATTTTATAACGGTAATAAAAAATACCCGATGTTTTTGTCACGTGTGGTGCTTTGGTTTAGCATTACTTCATCTTATTTAAACGCAATCATGTTTAAAGCCTGTTATTCTGGATGTTAACTTATTTAGTTTGAGTATTTGTGTACATTTTTCACAAGCTCTGAGAGAAAGTCCGCGGGAGCGGGCAGGAGTGGACACAAACATTGCACGTGCGAGCGGGTGCGGGTTTAAGAAAACAGTCCCGCGCAGGGCTCTAGTAGAAAGCTTTTTTTGAGCTCTTTGAACAAAAATTTGACTCTAATTCTATGGTAAAAGTATCTCTGATTTGTGGATCTCTATTTTCACTGAACATCTATCTATTAAACCTTTTTTTTTTTTTTTTTTAAGTTAAAATCACATTTAACATATGACTTTTTAAAAAACGTTATATATATCTCTGCTTAACAACGTCATGGTTGGTCTGTCTTGAAAAATGTGTAGGATATCATTCAGTATCAAATTCTCTATAAAATGAATGCAATTTCAGCCCAACTGCTGTGCTCTTATACTGCAGTGATGTAACCTCATGAGGAGTGAAAAAGCTAAGACGATTACAAAGCCGAGGAAATGCATCAGTGGGAATTTATTGTAAAAGAATGAGCTTTACAAATGTAATAAATATTTAAACGATTTTACGATCATTTAATAGGCTTATTCATAACAATAACAATACATAACTTTATAATAACATCCAGCCCAGAGTTACTATGTATATAGTATGTGTTTATATCTACAAAAATGGCTAATCAAAAGAAAAAACTGCCTCACATGTTTTCAGTAGTCCATCAAAACCTGCAGCGCTCCTGTAGACATGGAATTCCTGTGCACATGCTGCTGTAGTCAGTCACACGATTGGTCGTTGCTCTAGTCAGAAGCACGGCAATCAGGCTCGCGATTTGCCACAATTTTATTCAAATGAACAAGCGCAGAACAAACGTGTTACCATCCGCACCCCCAAAGTTTTACGGTGAACGTGATTTCACCAAGTGTTCCTGGATCAACATCCGTGTTGTTTTGTTGAATTATGAGTAGGGTTAGGTTTAGGGGTAGGGATAGGGTTAGGTCCATATTTTTGAATAGTAATGTTGATCCAGGATCGACAAAAAAATGTTGATCCAGGAATATGTCTTACTTGGCAAAATCACATATAAAGCTTTTCAAAGCTCTGAATCAACTGAATCAGTTGTTCCGTAAAATGATTCAGTGTTTCTAAACGTTCCAAACACCACAGGCCTGCGCCACCTGCTGGTCAAAACGGTGTAAATGCATTGCAAACTCATTCCAAACATGTTGCAAACCAACTGCAATTTTTATGTATTTATTTTTTAAATTAATGTCTAATGCATTAAATGCAATCTACAAATAATTAAATACCATTAAATATGAAGGTTCTGTAAAATCCGTGCTTTATTAATTTGTAGTCCTTGTTTTGTGTCATTTGTCAGGTCTTGGAAAACTAGGTCAATGAGGAGCAATTAAGTACAGTATCACTCTCTTTTTTGTGATACACACCCATATCAGTATTAAAGTTGATTAAATTATTTAAAAATGAACCTTAATTACAAAACTGACTCGAGATCAGTTAAAACCATTAGACACTTGTTATGGCAAAATTATGGAATGTTGAAAATGTTGTGAAAACAAGGTTCAAAACCGTATGACGTAACAAAATCTTGTTTTCTGAAACCACGTGATATGCAAAATTTGATACAATCTCCATACCACTGATGTTTTGATTTCGAAGCTTCATGAATCAGTGCTTCTAGTTTGCATCCCTGCGAATGTGTTAAAAGAAGCCCCACTGAGAAGTAATTAAAGTATGGATTGGATCTATATGGTTGAGATACTAATGGACATTGCATGTACTTCTACAAGCTCTCACAGAAAAACTGCTGTTCTTTTCTCAAGAATGCTTCCACTTGGCGTGCAGTGACTTTTAAAATAAGCTTTCAAGATAATAACATAAAAAGTCACTGCAGAGGACACATACAATATGTCTCTATATCTTCAGTGCATTAAAGGATAAAGCGGCATTCGGTATGTGGTTGCTCTAATGGTCTTAAAATCTGCACTGGAGCGCGAGAGACGGTTGTGTTTTCACCTTGATGCACTGGTTCAGCTCAGGCTTTGTGATCGCCTAGCCTTCATCTCGCTCACTGTGCCTTGAAATGCAGTTGTTTTACAATTTTAGATGTCATATATTAAAATGGCACATTCTAATCATTGCAGGGATGTAATTAAAATATGCTGTTATACACAGTGTGAAAAATATCCTGTAGTGTTTGTCATCAAGAGATATTACAAACAAACGATGACAGTGCTGTAATGAACCCTTAATACTATAAGCATATTTAGAAATGTGTGAAAAAAAATGTTAATGGGCCAAAAAATTTGTAAATTTGGAGGGATCACCAAAGGGTTTTTGGCACACAAAAAAACAACAAAAACACAGTGTTAACAGCCTTTTTATGCACAGTAATACAAAGTTACATTATGTTTTTAAAGTACAATCAACTTAACACAAAAGCTACTATTTTTTCATGTTATGACCCTTTAAATGTACTGTAAAAAGGAAAAGAGTCTGTCTAGGTAAATGGAAGGCCATAGATATGGAAGTGAAAATGAAACACTCTGCAGTTTATAGTGTTTTTTTGAGCATGGATACAGCGAGAGCAAAATACTTGCATTGGCATTTATTCCTTCCTGATATAATATCCTTCCGATGCCATGAAAACGTACCTGTCAGTATCAGTGACACTTACATAAATCACAGCACACTCTGAATGTGTTACATATGCGTGAGAATTTTACTTCTCAGAAGCTAAATGAACACTACTACAGTGTTGTAGAGGTGAGGAACACTTGAAAAGTACATTTTCTACTTGTTAAAATCTAGTTTTTATATTGTATGTAATAGTGGCTCTAGTGACTAAAAGATACCTTGTTGAAACAGCAATGAATGGCTCTGCTCTAAAACAAGCAGAAAGCTACAGAAGTCCACATCTTTTTAAAACCTTTTTGATTAACACCAATGCAAATGGCATCGTGTGTATCTTTCATGTAATAGACAATCCTGGAAAGCATTGCAAAAAGCTTGATCCAATGGAAAGTCCAAGATGGCAGATAAGGTGAGAGAAATGTCTGTGATACATATTTGGATATCATTCAGTTCTGGAAAAGGCCAAAAACAGTTTGGTATAATAAAAAACCAAAAACAAAAAAACAAAAAAAAAAAACAGTTCCAAACAAAGCCACAGTTATGTTTGTTATTAAGATGCATTTTGGTTGATCAGATCACACATGAACGAAGGAGACACGTTACACCTACTGTTTTAGTCTGTCTCTTTTGTCCACTTTCAACAACTGATTTCTTTGTGGGGAGGCTCTATGGACAGGTTTTTGTATGGGCTTTATCCTTATTGTGAAATAAAGTTCATGCATTATACTTATGAACATGAAAGGAGACAATGGAAAATGATACGGAGATCAGCAGCTTTCGTTTCCACTCTGACAGCAGCAAAACTATGCAGAAGGCTGTGAGTTTGCATTAGAATCATGACTGGTAAGAGAACATTGTGTTTTTTTCATTTTTTTGCCTTCAAACTAAATTTGTGATTTTAGACATCAAGGTTTAAATTGAATCTGGCTAGCGCACTTCAACAACACTTCCCATAAGAATGAAATCAGTAAGCAGAAAGGAAGCTGTCTATAGCAGCTAACACTATGGAAGCAATCTGGACGAATGAGTTTTCGACTACCTCTGGAAGTGGTTGAGAGTGGACAAACTCAAAACATTTCGGACCCATTTATACCTCTATTTAGCATTGTCTACTTGTGATTGGATCGACAAAACCATATTTTAATACCAGGTGTAAACAGGGCCTCAGAGCAACACACAGGTGTGTTTCTTTACCTAATAAATCTGTGTTTTGAATTAATCGAGTGGGTGAATAATTCAATGATCCATTCATAAATGCTTCATTTCATTCTGACAGGCTCATTTCTTTGCCCTAATCCAACTGAAGTTTACCACCCAAAGTGAGAGCTTTGAAGAGATGAATGGTGTAGTAGGGGACTAAAAAAATGTTCCTTGAAATGCACTGGGTCATCCAGTCAACACAATTTAGGAGGCATCGTCGTTACACAATTCAACCTGTGCAAAGAATCATGGGAGCGAGGCATCCATCAGTTGTACCCTTTGCAATTATTTATTCTGAAGGGCCCTTTGAAGTAGCCAGTTTTGAGAACTTCACTTTGGAATGAACCTTCAATATGGCGGCCTTGATCGTTCTCACTCCGAAGTGCCCTTTGGAGGTAGATTTATCCCGAAAGACAGTCACTTGGTTTGTTCCTGAATGAATCAGCCATTTAAACTAATCCGTTCATTAAGACACTGACTGAGTTTCACATTTAAAGTATAATTTAATTGAAAACCATTTAATTATTTATGCATTATGCAACTGCAGAAATCAAATACAGAAGATGCGCATTGAACATTTTTTATTAATATCCCACACAACTAGTTAAAAATAATGCAATATTTCTAATTTGAGTAACACATGGCTTTGCATACTTCATTGAGACTAAAAGCAAAATGATGAAGTATGTTTAATCATAGGTTTGTACAAATTAGAAACAATGGTAACACTTTAGAATAGGGAACACTTATTCACTATTAACTATGACTTTTCTCTCAATAAATTCCTAATTGTCTGCGGTAACACTTTATTTCCATAATCCGCTTTAGACATTCTACTAAAAGTAAGTAACTTTGCAACTACATGTCAACTAGCAGTCATTAGAATATTCGTAGATTGTCTGCTTAATATCTTCGAACACTTTATTTTGATGGGTCCACATCATACAACATACTGACTTTGAGAAACTTTGCAAGTATATGTCAGCGTATTCTACTAACCCTAAACCTACCCTGACCGTCTACTCTGAGAGTTAGTAGATATGTAGTTGCAAATTAATGCGACATGTAGTTACAGAGTGACTTATAGTTGGTAGAATGTCTAAAGTGGACTATCAAAATAAAGTGTAACCTTGGCTGCTTATTAATAGTTAGTAAGGTAGTTGTTAAGTTTATTGGGAAGGATTAGGGATGTAGAATAAGGTCATGTAGAATAAGGATTAATATGTGCTTAATTAGTACTAATAAATGGCTAATATTGTAGTAATATGCATGCTAATAAGCAACTAGTTAAGATACCCTAAAATAAAGTCCCTGACAGCAAGCAGTATCGGCCCAGATCCGGCTCACATCTGGCCCACATGGATTTCACACGAGCCAGATGTGGGCTGGATAGCAAAACTATGTTGCTGTCTGGGGTGTTACCGAAACAACTGTATTTTCTTTTATATGTTACATTAGTCTCAAAAAAAGTTGAGAACTGTTGAGAACCATCTGTATAGTGAAACACTTGCTTGGGTTTATGAAGAAAAACTGATGCATGTTATTTGGTCTGTGGCGTCCAGTGTTGTAAAGCATTCTGTCATGGATTTTTTTTTTTTTAATCAAAAGTTGTACTTATGGGTTTCAAAGCTGTTATTGTCAGAAGTGTCATAGAAATTAAAGTAAAATTATACTTTATAGATATTGAAGCGTGCAGCATACAGTGATTAAAATAAATAGCTTACAACAGGATACAGCACTTGCGTTGTTGTTGCAGCTGCTTCAAAGGAATCGTCCTTATGTACTCTCAAACACACACACACACACACACACACACACACACACACACAAGCAATGTTCATGCATGACCTCCTTATAAAATAATTTTCCTCTCAATTCCCAACCCATCAGCTGCCATTCCAAGCAAACTTTTAAGAGAGATGCTGGTGCCGAGTCAGCCAGCCGCCTCACGTCCATATGTCTGCACTCGCTGTCCTATTTTACGATTAATGTCAAGAAGTCTGGCGTTTTGCATTTTCCCATTCCCGACACTGTCATCCAGTGGCTTTAACGTGTCTGGAACGGCTCAGAACGAGCGTCCTAAAGGAGACAGACAGCTGAGATGTGATCTGAAGGAACACAATTCCTAATATTACTCCTATATCCTCCAGGCTCTTTGCATAGTAAAGCTCCACATATTTGACTGACACGCTACTGCAAATAAAGACGCAGAAGTTGTGCTCTCAGCTTTCACAAGTGCACACTTTGATGCCTCCGTTTCCTGTGAGCCGAGAATTGTGCGATACACTTCATCTGGGTCGTGTGTTTGATATTCTAATGGAAGATTTAGGCCGTTTTCCTTCGCTCTGTCTTTGCTTTCATTTCGACGTCTCTGCTGTTGTCTGTATTTGCTTTCTCTCGTCTCTTTTCCCCTCCGTCCTTCCCGTCTCGTCCTGTTCTGTGTTCGATTCCTCTCTTCTTTTATCTTTCCTTCACCCTGTCTCCTTGTTTTCTCTTCACTGTATCTCTTTCCTCTCATGTCAGATGTAGATCACCCTCAACATCTCTCTCTCTGTCTCTCTGTGATTCCACTGAGTTTTACTCTTTTCGTGGACCCTAAGGGCTGGGAAAATGAGTTTTTTTTTTTTTAATATGTCACATACTGAAGGTGTCATCTTTTGTCGGAGGGCTTGACTGACTGAATTTGAGTTGTTTGGTGAGACAGTCGCTGCTCCCTTTTCTCCTGTGTGACCTATTTATGTGTGTTTGTATTTTCAGTTCCTCAAACTATGACTTTAAGTCACGAGAAAACGGATTATCAGAAAAGAGAAAAGTAATGGTGCATTCAAGCCATGTCAGAAAAATAAAAATAAATCATTTACAAGTTGAACGCACATGAACATCATCACAAAGTCATAATCATGAGTGGGAATGATAAAATTAATGAAATTATTATTATATTATACCATAGTATAAATCATTATGGACTTATACTTTCAATATTTTGCATAATGATTCAGTTTACGGTGTTAAAAAAAATAAAAATAAAAATAACAACAACAACAATAAAGGTGCACTCACGTCTTTTTATAAATAATTGAATCAATTCAAATCAATTAAATAAATAAATAAAAAAGTGTGTGTGTGTATATATATATATATATATATATATATATATATATATATATATGGTGGCCGAGAGAGATCAATGCGCTGCAAATTAAGAAAACAACTTCGTCAATTTGACAACACACATGCTGCAAATGCTCACAACACAAACAAATAAAGAAGCACACTGCAAATAGAAAAAAATAAATAAAAATAAAACACTTACAACACGCACTGCAAATGCTCACAACACAAACAAACAAAGAAACACACTGCAAATAGAAAATAAATAAATAAATAAAACACTTACAACACGCACTGCAAATGCTCACAACACAAACAAATAAGGAAACACACTGCAAACAGAAAAAAACAACACCTGCAAATTAAGAAAACAACTTTATCAATTTTACAACACACGCACTGCAAATACTCACAACACAAACAAATAAAGAAACACACTGCAAATAGAAAAAAAAAAAAAACACCTGCAAATTAAGAAAACAACTTCGTCAATTTTACAACACATGCACTGCAAATACTCACAACACAACCAAACAAAGAAACACAGTGCAAATACAATTATTTATTTGGTTGTGTTGTGAGCATTTTCATTTTCAAATTGATGAAGATGTTTTCTTGATTTTCTGGTGCTTTTTCTATTTGCATGAGTTTTCTGAAGTTGCAGCGTGTTGAGCTCTCTCGGCCACCGTATATTTATATATATATACAGTGAGGAAAATAAGTATTTGAACACCCTGCTATTTTGCAAGTTCTCCCACTTAGAAATCATGGAGGGGTCTGAAATTGTCATCGTAGGTGCATGTCCACTGTGAGAGACATAATCTAAAAAAAAATCCAGAAATGACAATGTATGATTTTTAACTATTTATTGTATGATACAGCTGCAAATAAGTATTTGAACACCTGAGAAAATCAATGTTAATATTTGGTACAGTAGCCTTTGTTTGCAATTACAGAGGTCAAACGTTTCCTGTAGTTTTTCACCAGGTTTGCACACACTGCAGGAGGGATTTTGGCCCACTCCTCCACACAGATCTTCTCTAGATCAGTCAGGTTTCTGGCTTTGAGCTCCCTCCAAAGATTCTCTATTGGGTTTAGGTCTGGAGACTGGCTAGGCCACGCCAGAACCTTGATATGCTTCTTACAGAGCCACTCCTTGGTTATCCTGGCTGTGTGCTTGGTCATTGTCATGTTGGAAGACCCAGCCTCGACCCATCTTCAATGCTCTAACTGAGGGAAGGAGGTTGTTCCCCAAAATCTCGCAATACATGGCCCCGGTCATCCTCTCCTTAATACAGTGCAGTCGCCCTGTCCCATGTGCAGAAAAACACCCCAAAGCATGATGCTACCACCCCATGCTTCACAGTAGGGATGGTGTTCTTGGGATGGTACTCATCATTCTTCTTCCTCCAAACACGTTTAGTGGAATTATGACCAAAAAGTTCTATTTTGGTCTCATCTGACCACATGACTTTCTCCCATGACTCCTCTGGATCATCCAAATGGTCATTGGCAAACTTAAGTCAGGCCTGGTTTAAGCAGGGGAACCTTCCGTGCCATGCATGATTTCAAACCATGGCGTCTTAGTGTATTACCAACAGTAACCTTGGAAGCGGTGGTCCCAGCTCTTTTCAGGTCATTGACCAGCTCCTCCCGTGTAGTTCTGGGCTGATTTCTCACCTTTCTTAGGATCATTGAGACCCCACGAGGTGAGATCTTGCATGGAGCCCCAGTCCGAGGGAGATTGACAGTCATGTTTAGCTTCTTCCATTTTCTAATGATTGCTCCAACAGTGGACCTTTTTCACCAAGCTGCTTGGCAATTTCCCGTAGCCCTTTCCAGCCTTGTGGAGGTGTACAATTTTGTCTCTAGTGTCTTTGGACAGCTCTTTGGTCTTAGCCATGTTAGTAGTTGGATTCTTACTGATTGTATGGGGTGGACAGGTGTCTTTATGCAGCTAACGACCTCAAACAGGTGCATCTAATTTAGGATAATAAATGGAGTGGAGGTGGACATTTTAAAGGCAGACTAACAGGTCTTTGAGGGTCGGAATTCTAGCTGATAGACAGGTGTTCAAATACTTATTTGCAGCTGTATCATACAAATAAATAGTTAAAAATCATACATTGTGATTTCTGGATTTTTTTTAGATTATGTCTCTCACAGTAGACATGCACCTACGATGACAATTTCAGACCCCTCCATGATTTCTAAGTGGGAGAACTTGCAAAATAGCAGGGTGTTCAAATACTTATTTTCCTCACTGTATATTACAACCGAGTACACTGCATACTGATTGAGTTGACAGCATCTATATCAATTAAATAAAAGGGTCCCACTTTATATTAGGTGGCCTTAACTATGATGTACTTAAATTTTAATTAATCATTTGGTACAATGCACTTATTGTGTACATACATGTTTTTACATTGTAATTATATATTTTTAAAAATACCTTCATGCAATTACATCTGTAATTAATTTATGTAATTACATTTGTAGTTACACTGTTGACCCATACCTTACACTTTAACTCACCCATACCCACACCACCAAACCTGTCCCTAACCTTACCCGTATCCACCTCAATAGCAGCAAAAGTGTTTTGCTATATAATATGAACACAGCAAGTACATTGTACTTATTTTTTTGATGTAAGTACATAGCAGTTAAGGCCACCTAATATAAAGTGGGACCAAAAAAAAGCATAAAGCAGAAACACACCCAATGCACATTCTTTACTCATCATTTTGTCTATGTAGCGTTTAAAATATTGTTCAATTTAATGTTGAAAAGGTTGCATGGGCATCTTTCTGCAACCAAAGTGATTTGAACGTACCTGATTACATAATAGTGTAATCCCAACGTGTAAATGCAAACTTTCCAGCAGGATTTGAATGCACCAAAAGAAACATATAGATAGACATTATAGATCTTATTATGATCAATATATTTAGAAAACACATAAGGTGAAGTTTCATTTCATGTCAAGATTAACAGTGAAATTATGCAATTTAAACTCACCAATGAAGCTAAGAATGGCAGTTTTACAAAATATGCAAATAAAAAGATGCATTAGAAATGCTAAATATTAAATGTATTGCAACAGACTCTAAACTATCACAGCCGTTATTGCGCAAGGGAGAAAAAAAAAAATAAATTTAATTTTGTTTAAAGTTAAAATTTGGTTACAAGTTTTTCAGTTTTAAAATTTAAATAATTGAAATGAATCATTTTCACTTGAGTATGAAGTTTGACAGCTGTGATGGATTTCCTTTTGTTGCCACAGTTTTACCATACGTGTTTGCAAGCAGAAGCCTTATTCACCAAGGGTTCAGCCAGGGACGTGATTCAGGTGTGCGCTCGACTCATAAAGTGCGGAAAACGGAAATACATTATGCATTTGGCAGGGACATTGCCTCTGGCATGGCGACATGGTGGCGGCACGGAGAGATCGTGTCTCCCTGTGTTCCCCTGTCTCCTCCAACAGAAGGAAGCATCAAATTCAGCCGTCAATGCAGGATATCGGCTTGCTTGTGACAAGACAATTAAATTGTGCATCAATACTGAGTGGAATTCAGTGCGCTTCTCATTAAAAATTTAATCAAAAAATCTGCAATCACATCTGTCTGACATCTGCACTGCTGTCACATGAACTGGGAAGGCTCATCCATCAAACGTCAGTAATCTGAACAAAAGTTTCGTTTCTCTGTTTCTGGAGCGAACGTCGGAGCCGATGATGTGTGTCTTCGGGCCTTTGAGTCGCTCAGGCTGCCGCTGCCTCTTATGTGGTGAATTGGGTCATCACATCTAATTCTGGTCTCACTTCTAGCCAGCAGAAGTTACGCAATGCCAAATAAATGCTGTCTAGTCATGTTTTGTCCCACAATACAGTGAGCTCTGATTGGGTCTAGCTGCTCAGATTATACAACAATCAGAAACAACCCTGAAGGCCCGTCTCCTCATGTTTGGCTTCACCTTGTGTTGATTTCACAAACACGCTTCTTGCTCTGACTTCTAAAGTATGTAACAGTGGCTGACCCAGATGGACTTTCAGTGATTGATGATGATGTGACTGATGGCTAAAACAAAAGTGAGCTGTGTTTGTGTGTTGTTCATTTTGAACGATGCATGAACAAATGCTTTTTCATATATATAAAAGCATTGAAATCAACTGAAAGTATCAAATAAAGCATTGTGCATTGTGCAATTGTGCACCGCTACCACTACAAAAAAAAAAAAAAAAAAAAAAAAATATATATATATATATATATATTAGGTGTGTAACGATACATGTATTCGTATTGAACCATTCAGTACGAGGTTTTGGGTTCGTTACGCATTACAAACCGAATGATTCGTTGGACTAATCCTATTACATATATAAAATAAAAGAGCTTAAAGTGTGTGAAATATAATGTTCTCAGTACTGCTGCGCTCAACAAGGCAGACCAAACGACGTAACAGGCAACGTGCTGTCTGGCCCGCGATAACCTCCTCTTGCTGTGGTGCGTCGAAAGACGATGATCTTGTATCGACGATAGCCAGAGATATTGTCAAAATCATCAATTATTGGCAATATTAAGTGGATTTGGCATTTCTAATTAATGTAGGCCTGTTACATTTTTATTTTTATTAGGTGTATAATTATTATGAATTTACTTTTATTATTAAATTAAAATTACAATTAATTTGCCCCGCAATATTACCGCATAACTGACGTGCTGAGGAAAACAAAAGATTAGGCTATTTACTCTTCAATTAAAATGTTTTTAAAAAAATGTCTTTTAAAGCAGGTCTATAGGCTATACAATGAATTATAGGCCTATAATTAAAATATTAACTCAGCAGCCATCAATAAAAATCCATGAATAAAAAGATTTAGCCTATTTCAAGCACTGACTTTCAAAAACAACCTGTTTAACACAAAATACTTTTTTTTCACTATGTACGGGCCTGAATGTAAAAAACAAATGTTAAGGGAATTATAAAAAAAAAAAAAAAAAAAACAGTACTGTATATACGGTTATCAGCGTATGTTGAAGTAGATTCATCTCGTCATCTCTGAGAGAATATGCAGTGTCAAATGTCTAAAGCTCCGTCATTACGCCGTCATTGCGTTTATACTTTCACTTTCTGCATAGTGAACTGACTGAAATTAAGATGTTCAACGGCATAATTCTTGCACAAAGTTTGCACGTTGCTTGTGTGATATCCATTGGTTCGCCTTCATGGTTTGAAACAGAAATATTTCCAACATTGCGACGTAACCGATTATATTTTGACTTATTCTATCAGTATTCAATGTTGTATTCCAACCTTATAGTTAGAAAAAGTTTCCATCTGTATGCAATTTACAGAGCATGCCAAGTATTTCAGCTTCACTGAACCAATTATCTTACATATGAATCTTCATTCGTCTGATTCACTGATTAGATTCTGAATATTATATTCACATCAGCTCTTTGCTAATTCTATAGAAATTGTGTTCAAATACTGAGAGACATGGAATTAAATTATTCATGCATTCATTTTACTGTAGCTGGTAATTGAACTGTACCTGATGAGCAAATTGAATAGAAATGGGCAAATTGTACTGGTGCATTCATTTTCATTCGGCCGAATGGTGTGATTTAATGTTGTGTAAAGGCCACTGTACAGCAGACATTACTTAAACACAGAGGTTGTGGTGGACTTCTGATATTAATTGATAGATTGATTATAAATTCATGTTGCATGTCTATGGGTCAAACGTAGTGTTTAGTGAAACTAAATAGTTATAGTCAAGCTACTCTTGCACTACAGGCTATACCATACTTAGGGTCTCTTAATTAGTTCCTTATTAGCATGCATATTACTAGAATATTAGCCATTTATTAGTAGTAATTAAGCACATATTAATGCCTTATTCTACATGACCTTATACTACATCCATAATCCTACCCAATACCTAAACTTAACAACTACCTTACTAACTATTAATAACTAGCAGCAAATTAGGAATGTATTGAGGGAAAAGTCGTAGTTAAGAGTGAATAAGTGTTCTCTATTCTAAAGTGTTACCGTTTTTTTATTATTATTATATTATATTATATTTAGGGCTGGCAAGCGATTCAAATTTTTCATCTAATTAATTACATGATTTGGTGATTAATTAATAAAATTAATCGCAAATTAATCACACATCAAATGGCTGATAAATTACTCCCGAAAATTAATTTAAAGTCATTGTTGTGTAAAGCATCAAACAGACATTACAAAAAGTATATAGCTTCAGCAAGAAATATGTAGTTTGATCCAACATCAAATTTATTACATATACTATTTTGGACCACACACACACACAAACACACACACATATATATATATATATATATATATATATAAATACATATACTCAAACGTCTATATTTTGTGAAACCAAGTAACATCAACACTTTCATTGTTACTACTAGCAATTGTTCGTTTGGACACCCGTGTCATATATCATAATATTTCTTTTTTTTTATATACTGTCAATTATTTTACATTCAGAATTTTCGAGGCGGCACCAGATGCCTCGAATCCTTGGAGAAAATGCTCCTGGCCAAGCACAAATGCCCTATAGCCTTGATTATTCAACAACCCTTTTCTTAATAGTCGTTTTGCTTGTTGCCTGGGAACACGCGCGGCTCAAATACGATGGTTAGTAGCGAGCAGAACGTAATAACAATAGACGTGTCCCTGGAGCTCTGTAGGACGTGCTGTGTTCAGAATCAGATTGCTCTCCGAGTGAACTTCTCCCTGGGCGCGTCTTTATAAAGCCAGATTAAACGACAGCTTAATGCTGGACAATGGCAGCCCGATCAGCAACAAGCAAATCTCCGCTCCTCTAATGACCTGGATGCACCGTCTTAGTCTGCAGGCCAAACGCTGCAATTTCACATGCTGCTGCTCTAGTGCTCGGCTCAGGCAGAAAGGTCATAGTCACTTTGAGGAAGATGAAGAATCGCCAATCTACGATTACTGGCCCAAAGGCATGTTACTAGAGAATAATTAAATGGCTTTCGATCAGTAATCTGTTGTGACATCATTGCTGACTGCTCACTTGTGTTAAACTTGTCCCGTGAGGAGCAGAAGTGGTTACATGTTGGGCGGTGCTGAGAAAAAGAGAGTTTAGAGTTGCAGCAAAACCTTTGGAAGATCCATCATACCTTATGATCTGAAGTTCAGACTGTATAATAGTTAGTTTGTAACTAACCTGGTACTTAACTCTTTCCTCACCACTGACAGATTTTTCTAGCTTTCCGTGTTTTCACTGTTATATGGTAGGAGGTTCTATTCCACATCTTCTGAAAGAGCACTGAATGTCTAGATCAAAACACGGCGAAGAAGAAGCAGAAACAAGCGATTGCGTATGTAAGCGGATGCATATGCAAAATATCACAATCATCAAACATTAAACAGCATATAAATCAAAACTGCCCAATGTTACTAAATGAAATGTAGAGCCAGGAAGTGGTTTAGGACTGGGAAGCTTTCTGCTTTGATCATCGATCTGAATCCCAATCAAGTCTTTGACAAAAACACAATTTTCTCAACATGTTGTTCAAAATGTTGCCCTTTTCATGAAACGTTCCCACATTCAAATGCTGATAAAAAATAAGAATGCATGAAGCTAGAATAAAACTTTTTGTTGTTGTTGTTTTGTTTTCCAAAAAAATAAAAAATAAATATATATATATATATATATATATATATATATACATACATAGGACATTTTATGTTTTTTTTTTTTGTTTGTTTGTTTGTTTTTTTGTAATTTGTATGTAGGCTACTGTATGTAGTTTTATGTTGATTGTTGTACTGAAAATGTTCATTTGGATCAGCTAAAGAGCCAATGTTAAAACACAGTTCAGTTTGCATTATTTAACTGAGCCAACTGAACATTTACAACGCAGCAACTCAACACAATCTGAGTTTTGACCTCCAAAATCTTTTACAGAGCAGTTCTGCTGAGAGACACACTGAATACTTAAATAGTTATACTGATACTATAATTTGATTTAAACTCAAATAAATAAATACATACAAGCATGGTCTCAGACTTTTGGAACCCACTGTGACTGTTTTCCAGTATTCAGCTGCAAGGCAGGATTTCAATCAACCAACTTTGATTCTGTCACTTTTAATCTTCCATTTCTAGGAATCACTCTGCACTGCATGAGCTGGATTTACCAGAACACTTCATATTAAACCTTTTTTGTTTTTGTTTGAACATAGTACAACATTAAAGGAAAATTCTCGGTTTAAAAAAAAAAAAAAACCTTAAGCTCTATTGAGCTCTGAGATATGCTGTGAGTCACCACATCATTTGGACTTGTCCCTCAAACAAAAGCAAAAACATGTTTCTCTTGAAGTGGAAGTCAAATATGCAATCATTACACTGTTATGTCAGTATGAACATAACAGCTGAGATTTGTTTAACAACCTTGTCTGTGCAAAATGATATCCAACCTTGTCTTGTAGTGCACCACGGATTAAGAGTGTAATTGCATTGCTGTAAAGGTGTTTGCTTTAATTCTTGAGGCTTAAAGGTTAAATACAGGGAACTTAACATTGACCAGAACTTAAATATGAACATTCATCTTGATGCAACTACACTAGGAAGTCCAAAAAATATAGCGCCATGTAATGGCCCGGGGGTTATTTCAGTCTCGCAGTAAACCTGAACTGGTTCTGTGCAAGCGATATTAAAAATGTGCTACTGGCTATCAAACTCCATAAGCTAATTGACAAACTAACTCTTATAGTCTGATTTATTTTATGGTTTAATTTTTAGAGTGAGAGAGACTGCGGCATCCTTTCTGTAGCACCAT
The DNA here is from genome assembly GCF_012432095.1 of Onychostoma macrolepis. NCBI lineage: Eukaryota > Metazoa > Chordata > Actinopteri > Cypriniformes > Cyprinidae > Onychostoma > Onychostoma macrolepis. Next base: position 37,256,207 of record NC_081159.1, on the reverse strand, counting down.
AATAGCAGTCAGATTGCACAACAATAAAATCAAATGACATGGTGTGCTGCTAATAAGCAAAAGCCCATTAGCCTTTTAGGCTTGTGTTGGGAGTGTAATCGTTTTGAAATTCAGGGAATTGTATCCTACAGTACATGTGGATATAGCTGTGATGGGGCAATGGTATTACAATTAATAGGAGAAAGTGGAACGCCCAATATGATGGCTCTAATTAAGTAAGTCCCACCTTGCAAATAAAAGGAACACTTAATACTAATGCAATTAAAGTAAAGGTTGTGAAAAAAAAAAGAAAGTTGGTTTAAAACACTTAATTAGTGACATTTTCTGATTTTCTGTGACCTAATCTGAAGTGAGAATTATGTATGGTTAATAAGATGTTGACAACGCATTATCTAACTCTTATCATATGTTAATTACAATGACAATGAATGAAACTCACTATTTGTATAGAATCCATTCATGTATTAACTACAGTTTATAAACCTTGAATTAACTATAAACTAGCAGTTTGCAAATGATTTGTACTTATAAGAATATATATATATATAAAGTGTTACCACTTTAATTGATTAATTTACAGTAAATTACTTAAAATTCATAATGTTTGACCCCTGCTAATTAAAAAACGGACACTGCAAAAACTGTAATTTAAAGGACAGCAATGCACTTTTAACTGAAACATGGGATGCACAAAATGCTTGCATGGGGCTTAATGGGATTGCTCGTTCCTCAAATCTCAGGTTGCAGGTCCTCAGACGGTCCAGGGTTTGTGTGATCGGCCTGATCGGTCATCATTGTTCTTGGACTGCAGCTTGTGTCGACGGCAAATCCAATATAAATGCAAATCTGTCTATTAATGCACTTTAAAGTCTGCAAGCGTCTAATGTAATCAAAGCAAAAATGTCCATTTTTATGAGAAATATAAATATTTATGAGAGTGGCATGTTGATCAGGTTATTGTGTAGAGTTGAAAAGGTGTGAGAGAGGCTTTGTTTGACTATTGTAGACCTTGACTCAGGATTCAATGGAGTTTAATAGCAAGATGCAATGAAAATGAGGTGATCATCCAGTGTTTACTGTGTTTTAATTGTGGTACTGGCATATGAAAAAAGCTACTCATCTGATTTATGTTATGGAAAAAGAATACATTTTGCAGAAATGTCCAGAACAAACTGCAGTTTTGCTTATGCTGCAACATGACTGCTAAACTTAGGGTAAAAATTGCAGCTTTCTCTTTTTTCTTCTTAACCTCGAAACATAACAGATGTCAAGCAGTATTTCCACAAGTGCCAATTTTGCACAAGTCCTTGTACCTACCTCAACAACTTTTGCTCTTGAAGATCAGCACTTTTCAGCAGAAGCGTCCTATTTTAGGTTATTTTTCATTTGTCTGGAGACGGCGGCATATCTTCAGTCTTACATTTCTCACAAATCAAATGCGCACAGATGTATTTACTTCACGGAGCAATAAAGGAGCTCTTCTTCAAATAAAATATCCGTCTGTCAGCCCCAGCTGAGCCCTATATATACAATTACTGGAGTGCATGCTGCATTTATAGAAAAATGAATGGGACAAATGGTGAGGGTCAATATATTAGCTCAAAAGTTAATTTACTGTAGAAGTCCCATTCATTTGACATTTTTAACATGTTATTTGAGCAAAAGAAGCTAAATTATTTCACTGTTGTTGTCAGATTGCATTCAATTTAAATGGAAATTTAATCCTGAGTTTCTGGCCTTTTGCACACATGCAATTGCTAATATACAAGCCAAGCCACCATTGCTTATCCGAAAACATCACATTTGAACTTGCTGTGACAGGTTTGCCCATTTCAATAAATAAATAAATAATTAAATAGATCTAGATGAAGCTACAGCAGAATCCATGTTGACGAACACAATGTGTTGTTTTGTTTTTCAATAATTCAGGGCTTTCATACCAATTGGTTGAGTAAATGATTCAATGGCTCATTCAAAAAGTTGGTGCATCCCAGTCCACCTTCTTAGCTTTTGTGCTGTTCATGTATTTATAAAAAGTTCAGTGTTGTTGCAGATGAAATGTTACATAAGTAACATTAAACAGTCAATTTGATCAGGTTCGATTTTAATTTTGAATCACTCAATCCCCATCACACTTCACTTAAAAGAGTCTTGTGCTGTTTGTCTGATCTTAAAAGATTGAAGTAGTTTCTCTTTACCGCATTCAAGTATTAAATCTATGTGATATTAAAAAAAATGCAATAAACATTAATTAAACATAACATGTATTATAAAATAATATCATATATATATATATATATATATATATATATATATATATACACACATATTTAAATAAAATATTAAATGTGATGTGTCACTACGAGAACGTCCTTTTACTCATGTCCTTTTCTTCACATTAAATAGTGTAGTAATTCATAGTTTTTAATAGCACTGGGCAGTATTTTACAGCAAATTATGTATAACGAGATGCAATGTTAAATCATAACAGCATTAAACACTAACATGTCTTTCTCTTCACTAAAAACACATGAAATAACACTTAATTTCAATATTTACTCTCCTTATCCCATCCTATGCAAAGCATGCTGGGAACTAGAAATCCACTACCCAATTCCCTACAACTTATCTTTTAAAGAAATTAAATTAATGTAGAAATTGGAGTTTAAATTACACACAATAGTAAGTTATTGTAATGATCAACATTATTAGGTAAATTGAAATTCATTTATTATTATATATATATATTTTTTTTTAGAGTGTAGGAAAGTACAACGGTCAAATTATCAAGGCAACTTATGGTTGTACTTGATAACATTAATTAGTACGCTGGGTAGACATACTGAGAAATCCAATGCTGAGAATTAATTGCAGGTTATCTGTATCAACAGCAATGGGAAAGCGGACTTAGTTAATAATTGAAATGGGTCTTTATGAGCGAGAGAGATCTCATGTTACCCACGTCCTCATTTGCCCTCTGAGAGGAAGTGGCATGGATCAGTATAAGATGTTCAGGTGCTGCTTCGCCTTACTTTACTGATGAAATGACTGCTTCCAAAAATAAACGTGAACCAAATGCACTCTGGTTAGAGGTGCAAGAGTGCTAATTTCCACCTGTCAAGCTGCCACTTGACTTGCTTCACCAGAGCAGCATATAATAACATGTTAACTAATTATCATGGCCATGGCAAGTTTTTCATGCACAGCTCGCTGACATGAAGTGGTTTGCTTATGATCACCATCTGCAAGTGCAATTTATAATGGTTTATCAAAGTCTTTATGCTAGCAAGTTAGCACATTAGTGCTTTAGCTGCATGTTGCCGTTGTTAGGCAGAAACCTTATCTCCCTATGTCATTGTTTTTTTTGTTTTTGTTTTCATAATTCAATGCAATTAGTCACTCTATGTATGTCTTTTGGTTTTACATATATTTAACCAATGGAAAGTATTAAACAGAGCTTGTGACTGAACCTCTTGGAACCACAAACTGTCAGCAAAACCTCACCTACAAAGTTTTAAATGTTACCATCCTTTTACTGCAATCACCCTTTTTGATTAATAATAATAATAATAATAATAATTAAATAATCAACGATGATACTATAACAAATTATCATAAATATTACTAAATTACTAAATAAAGTAATTTAACTTTCAGTTTGAAAGTAAAATAAATAAATAAATAAATAAAATTATGCTGCATTGGTATGTCAATACGTGTGTATATGTTTATCACCACAATTTGGTCCCAAAGGTGAGATATGTGAGATATGGGGAAAATATCAATCAATCAATCAATCAATTTTTGACACTAGTATGAATTTATAGGTAATTTAAATTTAAATATTTTTCACACCTAATGGTACAATCATTAAAATAATAATAATAATAATAATGTGTTTTTGAGGGTCTTTTGTCAAATTTTGTTCCCAAATTACAGATTTTTCAAATTTCATAAATAAAAATAAAAATAAAAGGTTTTAGACATACAAAGTGTCTGTCCAACAGTGTTGATTCAGTATATTATTTGACTGTATTGAAGGAATTGTTGTGCACACTGCATTTATGGAAATTTTGAATCCCCAAACCAGTCTTCATTTATTTGTATTCTGCTTCTGTGTTGCACAGAAAAAAAAAAAAAAAAAAAAAAAATTGCTAGCATAAAAGCAAATGATGAGAGGATTTTCATTTTTGGATGAACCGTCCCTTTAAATAGATACGTTGGCCCACATTTTTAGCTGTTTCTGCTCTCAGTCCTGTGTTGTGCACTTTTGAAACCCAATATTGTGCAGGACTAAATGAAAACGTCCAGATATCGATCTTGCGCAGGACACAATGCCTTGGCGTGACAGGCCAAGCGGCCTCATATATTCAGAGTGTGTGTGAATGCCACGGTGGAGGGCGGCCCGCTATCTCAGCCTTTTGTTTTAAGCCAGAGACAAATCCTTTGTCCAAGTCGGCCTGGCTGAATGAGTTTGCTTGATCCTGCAGTAATTAGATGGAGCAGAGGTGGCTGATTTAGATGCAGGCTGCAGATACGCAGGAAGTGAGAGGAATGTGTAATGCATGGACACACTTTCAGACGAAAGGGGTGAGATGGAATTAACAGGAAGAGAGAGAGAGACTAAAAGGTCACATTCAAGGTGAGAAATAATCAGAGACACTTGCTGTCCATCTAATACACAGAAACCATGACAAGTGCCCTAATCAGTGTGTAGCCTATTACTAGTCTACCTTGCGGCCTTTTGCTTTTCTTATGAAACCTGTCAAGAACATGTCATGTTTGGTGCATTGTGATTTTTTTACATTTATTTTGCGCCTGACAAAGACCTGATGGTCGAAACGTTGCAATACAATTTTGTATGGAGCAGTTATATCAGTTCGCGGACATCACTTTTGCATTTTGCTTCAGTTTGTCCTTTTTGTCCTGCACCTGAGCCCTTTTTGGGGTTGTAGCATGTGCGCACCTTTTTTTTTTTTTTTACATTTTTGGCATTGTGATTTTTTTAACATTTGTTTTTTGGTGCTTTTTGTAGTCTGCTGCTGCAAATTATTAGATACAGTAAATAAAGCCTAGTTTTTCCTTTTGCATTTGTAGCATTAATTTCCCTACGATTAAGTACAGTAATTGTAAAACTACAATAGCTGTAAAATAATGGAAGTAAAATACATTTATGTTATTTAATTTATTATTTTAGTTAATTAATTAATTAAAATTTTTAGAGACAGTAATCCAATGTGTAGTATTATTTAATTGTTAATAATGTATTATTATTATTTATTTTAATGAATATTTTTTTGAGACAGAAGTCCTATGTGTGGTTTGCAGAATATTGAATTGATAAAATTAAATGTTTTTAATGTCATTACTTTTAACAAAATTCACACTTTCACCTAATTTTACTCTGTTCTGTCTGATTATAAAAAAATAAAAAATAAAAAATGTGCACCCGCACACACACACACACACACACACACACACACACACACAATATTACTAAAGTGATGATTGATGTATTATATGCCACATTGTTATGTCAACTTACATTTCTAACTTGTTGAGCTTTGATAATTAAATTCCTCCTTACAAAGAGTGCAAATGACTTATCATTTTCGTTTGTGAATTGAAAACAGGTTTGTCTCAGACAGTTTTTTTTTTGACAGATATGTGAACTGTTATTAAGGCTGTGGAAAGAGTTTATCAGTTTGAAGTCAAGTTGAAATACACAGAATTTGATTTAATATGATATATTACACTTTTTTTTTTCAACTGCTTATACACAAAATCTTTAATTGTCACACGTTTTCTGAAACCTGACACTCAAACACCAGAACCACACAGAATCTGAAAAACTATACACTAATTCTCAGCTTTTGACTCAGTTTTCAATTTCATAAAACACTTTTTGCAAAACACTACACACAATTCTCTATGTAACACACAAAAATCTAACAGGAATTAATATCATGGCAAAGGTGCTTGCGAATGTTTGATTTTGAGATGTGTTTGTGATATTTCGAATGCAGTGCTTCATTTTGCAAGAGATGTGAAGCATTTTGCATTTTGAGTGTGCAATTCTTGGATTTGTGTGTAAAGTTGTGAAAAAAAGAGGCAAAGTTTTGAAAATGGGTGTAAGCAGTTGAAAAAAAAAAAAAGATAAAAATAAAAAACTGTAATATATTCAGTATAAGCTGCTATGACTTATGAAGTATGTCTTGCCACAAGTGCCTGAGATAGATTTGATTCCTGTTTGATGGAACACTTCTTCAAATGAGCTACTGAAATAGCATCTGTTTGTCAGTAGATATATGGATTGTAAATATCGCTGGATCAGAGAGCATTGGGATGAGAGACGTAAAACAATCAACTGCTTAATGGGATACTTCAGCCAAAAATGTAAATTCTGTCATCATTTACTCACCATCATGTCACTCCAGAAATGTAAGACGTTCTTTCTTCTAAAGAACATAAAATAAGATATTTTGAATTCTACGAATCAAACAACATCAGAGATTCTGCCAATATGTTGGTAATGTATTTTTCAGTCCTTGAAATACTTACATAGTGAGAGTAAAATACTACTGAATGCTTTGCGAAGCCGTTTTCACACAGCCGTAACTGCAGTCTCTCCGTGAAAATCAACAACATCTGAATTGGGGAGGATGATGTCGCATTGCTCTCGAACCCCAGATAATCATCCGCCACAATGGGATTAGTTAATTACCGGCAGGAAGAGCTGGCAATTAGCAGAGAAATGGAGCTGGAAGACATGTCAGGGTTAAGCACTGCCTAAACCATCGAGTGGGCTGAAAGTGCGTCTCCGGGGAGTTTATTCACACCACTCCAGGAAAGAAAACGCGCTCAGATGCAAGGGTGCCGGCCATGTTTGTTTGAAACTGTTTTAATAACTGAATGTATAATGTTGGGTCTTCAGAATTAATGCAGGAGAAAACATGGCGTTGGAGATATTACTCCCTCGATACTTTCATTACTACTAGTAGTGCTGTTTGTTAAGTCGAGCATCACTGTTAGGGATTTGAACAAACCCCTGAATGTCTTTCTTATGCACTGACTTTAATATGTTTTGCACTGACCCACTTCCCTGAACGGAGTTTCATTTCTAACTTCACATCTCTTGTGACTGAACCAAGGTCCTGTGAGGTAAAGCATTTTGTTTCCTTGTATATATCAGGGTTATTACTGTTAATTAAATCTAGAACCAAAAAAAAGTCATTACCTGAAATAAACTAAGGCGACATTTTGTCATTTTCATTTAGAGTTGAAGTACTAAAATGACAAACATGAAATAAAACTAAACTAAAACAAAAAAGTAAAACTTATATATAAATAGTTTTTCAACTTAATAACTTAAGTTCAGTTGCTGCCTTAATTTTTTTTAGGTATGCTCAACTTAGTTGTACTCGTCATTTCAACTTAATTATATTAAACTGACTTAGAAAAACCAAGTTAAATTGTAATTGAAAAAAAAACAAAAAAAAACCAATATATATATATATATATATATATATATATATGTAAGGGATAATCAACAGCTATGTGAATTAAACTATTTGAATGCACGACGTGGAGGCGAGGAACCACCTGACGCACAGCGTCAAATCGTTAATGCTCAGCTAGCCGTTGATTATCCCGTTTATACCATGGTCATTTGCCAGGATTCACATATTAAAGATGTTAATAATATTTGCGCTGCAATATTTGACCGGAACGATAAAAATGACGGTTATTTTCGTCTGTACTACTATTCAACTGTAACTGTATGTTACTATGCTTACCAATGTTTATAGGAAGCGCATTAACATAGAACGTGATTAAACTGAGCTGGAACTACCTGTGATAATTTAATCAACACCTGCCAGCCAATCAGAATTGAGTATTCAGACAGACCATGGCATAAATATATATGTATATATAAACATAATACAGTGATGCTGGTTAATGTTAGTCAATACATTAACTAATGTGTTCCAAAATCTTTCCAAGTATCCAAAATATTAACAAAAAACAGAATATCAGTGACACTTAAAAAGCAGGTATGTCTCTACAAATAATGTGCAATAAATCTTGACTTTCGTCCATTGTTTGTGATGCAGAATATTCCCATGGTGGACGATTAAGCGAGCAAAAATCCTGTAGACTTTCACTGAAATCCCAGCAAACTCAGACTTTTCTATAGAAAATGAACGCATAATTTTTATTGTCTTAAAACTGACAGTGCTGTACACATTACATTTGGATCAGGAGGCGGAATCATAAATCAGCTTTGCTAAAATTGATGTGGATCTGTGAAGCACCTTTCATAAACTAGCTCATTTACTCTCAGGTGTTTTATGCTAATCAGCAGAATGTGCATATTTAGTTAAACATTGTGTTTGGATGGAAATTATGTGTTTCCAAGAGTATGTTGTCACATTGCTTGAAGTGGGCCGGCACCAAAACCAAGTCCATCATAAGGAGTTTTAGAAGAAACATCCCTATTCTCTAGTTGACAAAATTGATGCCAAAATGAATCTGGAATGACATTAAGTCTCCATAATGCATACAAGTAAGATTAATTCTGAACTATTCATTTTGAATGTTTATTCATTTTAATAAAGCTTGACTCTAAATTGATGGGGTTTTTTTTGTTGTTTTTTTTAATGCATATATGCATACATAAAAAGTTTACAAGATTCTACTGTGAAATCAGATAGTAAAACCCTTTGGTTCACCTTGAAACCTTTTCAAATTGCATATGTTCAGTTATAATATATTTGAGTTGTATTATATAATAATTGTATTTTCCTGACTCGTTGCATCTGCTTTTTTTCTGTAGGTGTGTGTAACACAAAAACAGCTCTCACAAAGGCAGATAAGCTCACCATCATGAGATACGCAGCACTATTTAAGTCCTTATGCAGTTCATTAATGCAGTTCATTAATGCAGCATTACCACTGTGGCTTATCTTCATATGTCCATCACAACATCTCCTGCTTTTTTTTATAGTGCTTGTAGAACAGTGCTTCACAACCAGGGGGCCCGGGGCTCATAGGGGACGTCAGGATAAAGCTATTTACATTTAGAAATTATTTTTACTATATTGAAACAATCAAACTCACATCTAAATTAAAATACATCAAATATATTATTTTTATTATTTTTTTCTCCTTTAATAATTTCAATAACTATTGTTTTTGGAGAAAAAAAAAACAAAAAAACTCAGTAGTCTTTATGCATAAAAATGACTCTGTATTTAGGCATGTTCCAAATTTGGTAACCTCATACAAAATAGATGATAGCTTTCACTGACCATAAGTTGAAAAAGCACACACATATGGGTCATTCTATAATTTAAGGTGTGTTCTCTAAGAATTTTCATCAGGAATGTCATATTTTATCCATTAGGGATATTTATACTACGTTTTGTGCACCCTGTTTTTCAATTTGCTTGAAATGGGGATTTGAAATGAATCATTGGGGATTTGAAGTCTGCTTCTTGAATCGATGAGTCTTTAATTCAAAATAATGAATGTTTAAGTCAATCAATCAAGGTTTAAATCAAAATTCCAAAAACCATGTGACTGGCATATAATTTTCTACTTCTGTGAACATTCTGACTCATTATGGCAAATGCTCTCTTAACTTTATTTATATACAATCATATTGTATATAAATAAGCATATTTTTCTTTATAATAATCAAAATGATGTTTAATGATCAAGCTTGGTAGCAAATAACTTAGACTGATACAATATATGGTAACACTTTAGCATATTGGCTGTTTATTTGTTCTTATAAAGCACATATTCTGTATGTCCATATTCTACACCTCTAATCCTACTCAATACCTAAACTTAACAACTTTCTTGCTAACTATTAATTAACGGGCAAATTAAGAGTTTGTTGAGGCAAAAATTGTAGTTAATGGTTTGTTAATAGTGAGAATTGGACCTTAAAATAAAGCGTGACCAAATATGTCAACTGAAACAAATAGCTGTTTCATTGAGAATCAGACACTTCTGCATTTTATGTAACACTTTTCCCATGAATTATGATATAGATTGGTTTGCTGGTCCTTTGGGTAAGATTGCTTTCTAACCAGCGAGCCACTTCAGAGTTTGTTTTCAATCTCATTCAGGTGATCTCGGACTGATTATTTTGGTGTGGATCCAAGCAAAAAGATCATGTGCATATACAGTATGCTGAAAAAAACAACCCTAAGGAAGAAAAAAAAAAAAGAGAGAAAAAACTCCCCGCTTCAAATGAGACAGATGTGAAAACACTCTACAGAGTTAAGAAAACCTGAAACAGGTTTATACATTTATCATCAAACTACAACTATAATCTGTATAGTTTTGCTGATAGTATGAGTTAAATGCTTTTGAATTGAATTGATAAATACATTTGGACAACAAAACTCAAAACCAGAGATGTTTCTCTTTCAGACTGAGTGCTTTAGGTATTATATTCACAGCTCCATTAGTTCACATCAGTGTTACACATCTACTATTTCATGCAGTTCATCTCTCATCCTATAAAAGGCAAATAATACCCTTCAAATTCTCATCGCAGATATTTTCACTCTTTGCTAAAGTTTTTATTTTCAACAAACTCCGGAGGTCCAGAAAAGAGAGCAAAAAAGTTTGGCTAATAGAAAGCAAAAGAGAGGATAATCATGAGAAATAGCTGATAAAGTTTACCTCAGTAAAAGTGTTGAGCTCATCTCTAACTTAATAACAAAGGGCTGGTGTGGATGTCATTGCACCTCAACTCCGGATTTACCTGGGTTTTACATCAGCAGAAAACTTTTCCATAAACGTCACACCTGTATTTATGTCAAACTTCACAGATGACTTGAGTAATCATTAGAGTCACTGCTAGGCATGTCATTCGGTGCAGGAAAGTGGAGCGTTTTGTGAATGTTCAAATCATAGTCCGACAAGTAGCTGTTTCCTGTGAAAAGCAGTCAGGTCCGTTTTATTCCGTCTTCTGTCGTTCCAAATTAGGGCTGTACAGGTGACAGCAAATGTCACTCCATAAAGCAAACCTTAGCCAGGAACGTGACATTCCCTTTGCAATGGAAATGTACGATTTTCTTTCGGTCTGTCATTGTGTGAATGGCAGGCTCTCTGTGGACAGACGGACGCTGCGGGACGGTCACCCGCCGTCTGCTGTCACATATTGGCGAGCGTTGCGCTGTGAACGACACATACGGGTGAGGAAAGTAACTATTTATATTGAAAGGCCTGATTCTGCAGCTCAAAACGCAGAGAGAGTTTGGTGAGCAGACATGCAGTACATCATATATGCATCATTGTACACTTATTATGGAAATAATAGATTTAAATGAATATACACTCTAAAAAATGCTCGGTTAAAAACATCCCAACTTGGGTTATGTGGCAGCCCAGCGCTGGCTGGGTATTGGACAGGACACATGCTGGGTTATTTTGACCCAGCTGGTTGGTTTAATTGTTTTTTACCCAATATGCTGGGTTGTTTTATTTAAGTCAACTATTGTTTAAAAAAAATATATATATATATTGCTGGCTTAAAATGGGCTGGAAATTAAAAAAATCACACACACACACAGAATTACTAGAAGGAAAAAGCAATAATCAAAAGAAAACATGTATTATTAAGCAAGAACACCCGTGGACAAAATACAAGACAAATGTAATTTATTTGGATGAATAGCATAGTTTACAATATTACATGTATTTAAACTGGTTTAACAAATATTTTAGAAATTACATTTTTTTTTTTTTATGTTATTTTTTTTTTTTTAACCTGCACTTTTAAAGATTTGAAGTACACTTCAAGTGCACAGTCAATACAATTAAATCCACTTATTTGTCACTTATAAGCTTAGAAAGAACTACCGGTAATTTAGATTTTTTTGATCAATATAAAACAGATAAATGATCCAACATTTATTTATTTATTTATTTATGACTCATAAATAATACTGATTCAGTCAGTAAAATATATACACAATTTCTCACAATTGGCTTTATTTATAGTTTTGTATGGTTGTTAGTGCTTTTAGAACATTGCAATTGGTTTCTTGGGTGTTGCTACGTGCAGCTGTTCTAAGTTTTTAGTGACCTGGGTGGTTATTAAGATCTGTCTTTTCACCTGTTTCACCATCTATAAAAGTTGCATGCATAGTAAAGTAGCAGAACACACATGATTTGAGGAATCATTCATGTGTGAGTAACACAATGAAGTTTAAGGCTTTGCTCAAATCAATAACCCTAAAAGAGTGACTCCAAGTACTACTAATGAGCACTTACCAGCCCAGATGTGCTGAAGTACAAATTAACAGCGATCCAGACGAGAACATTGAGTTTCTACAGCAAACAAACAGAGTATTGTGTTGGTCTCCATAGTGACCGTCATTAGATGGGCTTGATTGCAAATGAGACTGAACAATGTTGCAGTGTGTGCTGAAGAAATTAAATATATATCATGAAATAACCGCTTCAAAAGAACAGAGCAGAGGTTATTCTTCTCTTCGTGTTCTGCTTTATGCTGTATTACCTCTTGAATGTTGACCTAATGGAAGACACTTTAGAATGAAGAAACACACCGAGCACTGTCTTTAAACTTTGCATGGAATGAAAATTCACCTATTTTCTAAATGCATGTTGTAGATCTATGAAATCCATGCATGTTTCTTTCTTTCTTTCTTTTTGCATGTTTAATCCTCATTTTGTTTTCCTGTCAAAGAGGACAATTTTATTTATTTATTTATTATAAAATATGCATTATTTCTCCAATGAGTAGTCAGATTAAGCCCCGCCCCTGCAAGCCCACACTCATTTGCATACATATTTTAGTGCCACGCCCACATATCAACAGCCAATCAACAGCTGATGCATACAATCAAGTCCCACCCTACACAAAGGTCTTTTGTCTCTGTCAGATGTGATGTCAGCCAAGCATTGAGGTGGGAAAGACATTTAATTGCCTTTCTATCACACGTTCACCTTTCTTATATTGTGCCTGAAATAGTTTATATGGATTTTAAAAGAGGCCGGTGTGGTTTCATTTCCATTAAGCCACAATAAAACAAACCCCACACACTTCAACTCTCCTTTTCACACTTTTCCAGGTTTCAGGCTGCGTTTAGCCGTTGTGAGCAGAATGAAAATGAGGCCAGGCAGCATAAGGAACATGCAACGGAAATGAAATGCATTGATTTTCAAACCTACTTTCACAGGGCCTGTATATTTAAGGGCAGTGGATTGTATAGTCTGATTGTATTTGTGCTGCGGTGATTTATGGGTTTGGTTTGACCGGACTGATGATTATGAAAAGCCGCATTGTGCAGCTCTTCCAGCTTCCACTTTAAGAGGAAGTTTTACAGGGAACTAAGGGAAGAGACACTGACAATAAGGGACCTGTGAATGAACAGGAGAAGTGTGAGACGGGAAGATAGCGAGCGATTGAGACAGAACATCAGGATCTCTCTCTGCTGTTAATTGCTCATCAGTCACAAAATGATTGATTAGTAAAATGATGGCTGCCATTTTAAAATCTTGGACTATATTTTCATAGCGTCTTTTCATTTTTTTTTTTTTTCTTGTTTCATGGACATGGCTATGTTTGCATCTTTAACATCCCTTTAACTGGCTAAAGTCTTTTAATATGAAATGAGTACCAATACCCCATCAGGTGGCTAAAAAGGCACTGATCTGTAAATATGAGTGATTATAATTGGTAAGACTGACCATCTGATGCATACTGCACACACACACACACACACACACACACACAAAAAAAATTCTGCCTGAAGATGGGTCTTGTTTACATTGTAACAGGTTTGGAAAAGGAACTAGTCACTGGAATTGTGACAGAATTTGTAAACAGCATGTACAAAACTAATTTGATTGGCTGCTTTATGAGAGTTTGCCTGCATCCCAATGTGCATACTATCCATCCTAAATTATATGTGACATTAGTCATTTTCAAGAATATTTAGGGTGGATAGTATGCACATTGGGATGCAGGGTCAGTCTTGTCTAAACTACATTATGCATGCTGGACCAGAAGTTGGCAATGTGATTTGGTGTTTGGCACATTATTTTGATGGTCCCTTTAACACATTCTATTGTAATGTTGTACCTGCAGGTGTACTAACTCTCAATAGAGTGTTAGTAGAGTATTAGTAGACTGGTAGGGTTAGGGTTAGAATAAGTTGACGTATTTGCAAAGCTTCTTTAGTTATTCAGTAGACTGTTGGGAGACCATCACAATAAAGAGCTAGCAGATATTAACCAGACAGTCTACTCATACTCTAATGAGAGTTATGTAATGAGACATGTAGGTGTAACATCACTTATTATCAACATAAAACATAAATGAACATAAATGGCTGGGTGAATTAAGGAGAAATTGTAAAGTAATGCAAGTTAGAATATTTTTACATAATACATCAAACACACAAGAACAAAAGAGCCTTAAAATCTGAAAATTGCTTTTATTTATCTATTTTTTCTAAGTATGGACACATCCTTCGGATAACTGGCTTCTGTGCATTTCTTTATATAGTTTATTAGCAAACAGTGCATATATTTTGCAATGTTCTGTCAGTGTGAATCAATCAGCAGCTGAACACAATTTTTGACATTTTAAACATTGAATATGAGGAGTTGAACACTGCATGGATTCGCATGCATGTTTATCCAAACTTCCGTTGACAGAAATGTCTTTCCCAAGCGCCGTCAACGGCCATTCATTTTACAAAGCTCAGGAAAAATAGCTCCCTTGTGTCTTTTACGGACTGAAAGATGGTGCTGTCAGGGGCGTCCGCTCAGAGAAACCATTCCACATGCTGGATTATCTGTACGTTCCCTCTTTTAATGTCACCCATTTTTAGAGAAAAATGAATTTCCCTGTGAAATTGCTTCGTGGATGGGGTGGAGTATGTACAGCACATGTGTGTGTTTGTGCACTTCATCAGCGGACAGATTGTGATTAGATGCCGGCAGGAGTCTCTGTACGCATCTATATGACTGATCCTTTGTGATCTACAGAAAGGTCAAGAGTGGCTTTTTCCCAACTATCCTACAAAAGGTATCAGCGCTTCTGAGTCCGTGATATTGTTAGTTTGCATGCCTACCACGATTCACGGCTTCTTAAAAATATCCATCTCATTTATAATAGCTCATTAGCATAAAAGAAGCACCAATGTGACAAATATGCTCAGAAATTCGAGAACAAGGTCTTGCCTTGATCTAATTAGACATGCTCAGTTTATGCCAGTGTTAGTGGAATTAACCAGCTGAATTCCCATGGAACGGCAAATTAAATCGCCCAATTAAAAATTCTCACTGGATCACCAATAGTTCTAGATCATTCTGCTAATATCCAGCAGGCTGTGTTTTAATGTCTAGATCATACATGCATTAATTTATCGGATTAAATATCACATCCACACATGTTAAAGATGGAGGTCATATTAGAATATGTTCACTAGTTTGAGTGGATGCTCATTTTCATCATATTATTTTTTTACATTTCGAGTAAAAACCGTTGCACAGACATCAGTAAGTGATGGATGTGATGGATTTTGTGATGTTTTGTGGTTTTAGTTGCTTTGCGTGACTCCTGTTTGATCAAATCATGTAAATCAGTTTAATTTCAAAATATGAAAACTTTCAACTGACTGTAAACTAACTGTCAGTCTCTGACTGAGCAATGTCTGATGTTAATTTCATCCAGTTCTGTAAATAATCAATTATTAATAATGTTTAACAGCTTAAATATTAAAATGTGTGTCCTATAATTTAAGGAAACTGGAAGAAATCTGCTCTCAGTGTTGCCAGGTCCCAGAAAAATTTCCAGCCCAATGCTGACTCATAACTAGCCCATTTTCATTTTGGTGTTTTTATTTATTCTTTTACCTTTCTTTGATTTTAATTTGCAGTATATGTGAGCTATAAATATGAAAAATGCTGTCACAATGTGATAAGCTGATATAACCATCCATAAAAGTCAAGTCAAGTCAAATTTAGGCTATTTATATAGCACTTCTCACAATACGCGTTGTTTCAAAGCAGAAAATCACGATGTGAAAATGTATTACTTATTTTTACCTTGCGATATTATTTCATTTAGCGGATTAAAATGCTATGTCAATAAAATAGTTTATGCCAAAAAACAAAAAAAACTTTCCCAGTCCTTTTAAAATATTTTCTGATCTCAGTGAAGACCATTAATAGCAGACATTCCTACATTACATACTCTTGTTTTGTCTGCACACAAGCATAAATATGCAATTAATCTACAATGCCGAACTCAATTAACCTGTTTTAACATTCCTGATGTAGGTGAAACTCATGTACATTCTAGTTTGTCATGAAATTCATCAAATTCTTCTCTCATAGCATCTCTCCTTCACTTGCTCTTTCAGCAGTCCTTGGGATCAACACACCTCGGTACACCATGGTACATTATAAAAGAAAACCTCCTCCCACCCACTGCACCGTCTGCTCTGCTCAAACTCAGAGTTCAAATAGTACTGCATTATGGGAATGATCCAGCCAATGATTGCACCCAGTACATTATGTCACATATTTAATCTCTGGCTTTCAAAGAAAGTGGATAAATGCCTTCAATGGTTAAATCAGTTTCTGTGAACTGCAAACGGTGGTACATCTATATATGCTCAGCAGACACTTTCCTGCCAAAGTGAACAGAGTGTGGCAGGAATGACTCTTAAAACCCAGAAACGACTGAGTATTTTTGCCAGATTTATGGTCCTGAAGTCAGTGGGTTTTTTGAAAGGGTTTTTATTCAAATGCTTGAAATAAGTTCTGTGGTGAACCAAAGCTCAAGATATTGTCATGTTATATTCTATTACATAAAATACATCAGTAATATTCCCTTCAGATTTTTTATTTGTCTTAAAAAGGGTGGTTGCTAAAAAGTAGCTGAATTGGAGAACATAGGTTATTGGGAACATTAATTATCACACCAAACAGGTAAACTCATCTACTCACTAGTCACTTTCACAGCCTTGTGGTGTTTATAATCGCGCTTGTGTGAACTCTCCTAATTCAAACTTTCAAGGAAAATTCATTTAAATAAACACTGAGCTGTTGGAAGCTTAAGGTGGTGATATTGAAGTCGTCACTGTGGTGTAGTTCGTTTATCGGATACGTCTGGCTTCTGGCAAATTCACTTAGGCTTCAGAATTAATAAACGCTGTGTTCATTTTTGATGGTTATGTTCAGTGTTGGGTAAGTTACTTTAAAAAAGTAATCCACTACAAATTACAAATTGTAATTTGATTGCATTACTGATTACTGCATTTAAAAAGTAATCAGATTACTAATTACTTTACTTTCAAGTTACTTTCAGGTTTACTTTACTTTTCAAGTTATCAAACCTAAAAAAAAAAAATGCACTACAAAGAGAAACTCATAGTTCTTTCATTAATTTAATATTGACTGAAAAAACAAACAAACATAAGTATTATTTTTTATAGCCTACACTCCCAATGTCAACAAAACTTTTATTTTTATTTTTTATTTTTATTTTGTTTGTTTTGTAAAATAAAGAAAACAAATTGGGTGGGCTTTCTGCATTCTCAGTCTCCGCGAATATCTTCCTGAAACCAGTCACTAAAATGAACGAAAATGACATGAGAAATACAGTAGGCTATATCATAATGAAGTGTCTATTATTAAATGTAGTAAGTCAAGTCGAAAACAAATATTCACTGATAAAACAATCCGTATGAAACCAACGCGAGGTACAGTCTCTCCCTTCTGAGCTCACCTATATCCCACCCACGCACATCACGTGCTATAAGATCACCATCCACGCGAAACCAAGCTTGAGACGTGCAAACATGTAAATGTCCACATCACCTCCGTATACAAAGAAAGATTCAAGTTCATCTCGGCTACTTTTCGTTTTTGGAAGAAGACGCGTTTTGAGGAATAAGCCTTGAATTGTGATGCCAACGTGGCTTAATGCAATGGATGATCTCATTCTGATGAAGGCTACTTATTAGTGTTACTGTGACATAAACTTGCACACAGTGTGGTGTGTGGAGAGCGCACTGGCGCCGTTGTCCTGTGGCTGCCGTCGCATCATCCAAGTGGATGCTGCACACTGGTGGTGGTTGAGGAGAGCCCCCCCCCCCCCACATGATTGTAAAGCGCTTTGGGTGTATTGCAATACACATGAAAGCGCTATATAAATGCCTCATTCATTCATTCACAGTCACTTGTTGAACTTTTCCCAAACTATAATGCCAGACTAAAATATGTTGAGTGCAACATTTTAAAATATGATTCATACGAATTGAAATACAACCTTTCATTGCATCTAAATGTTGTAGTACTCGCCTGCATTTTAGCTTACATTGTCCGGTGATTTATTAGGGCATACTGACCCGCAAAACATGATTTTTTTCGTTCATAATTTTTAACACTGTATCTGTAACTTAAGTAACGCAATTTTATTGACATAAGTAACTGTAATCAAATGACATAAATGTAAAATGTAATGCATTACTTTACTGCATTACCAGGAAAAGTAATTAGATTACAGTAATGCGTTTCTGTGTAACGCGTTATACCCAACTCTGGTTCATAAACAAACTGTGTAAGAATCGTAAGCTTCTGTTGGTCACAGTGCTTATTTTCTGCAATAGTACTAACGCCAAAGGAAAACTCGGTCACACTTTATTTTAAGGTCCAATTCTCACTATTAGCAAACCGTTAACTATGGTTTTTGCTTCAATAAACTCCTAATTTTCTGCTTAATAATAGTTGGTTATTAAGTTTAGGTATTGGGTAGGATATGTGGGTTAGAATATGGACATGCAAAATATGTGCTTTATAAATACTAATAAACAGCCAGTATGTTAATAATAGGCATGCTAATAAGCATACTTAATAGTAAGAATCGGTCCCTATAAAGCGTTACCGAAACTTCCTGAAACTTCACTATAGGGCTTTATTATATAGCTCTCTGATCTGGACTTTTGTCTTGAATAACACCCACAAAACCCAACATTTCAGATCAACTACTGTCATGCCAGAGCAACGGTTTGAAGGGATGCTTAAACCATTGACAGCTACCTCAATAACAGACAGATATCTGGAAATGTGTTTGATAGTGTAACACTAAGCCGCAATAAGGCAGGCTACACAAATAAAATTATCCGGCTCTCTCTTTAAATGTTGTAGTCAACGGAATGTAGGTAAGATGAGACAACCAACAAAGAATAAATGCCAACCCGGAGTGTATTATACAAGATGCAAGACAAAATATATATATATATATATATATATATATATATATATATGTATGTACAGGTATGCATGCGTGTAAATGTCCATAAAAGTCCAATGGTGTGTGTGTGTGTGTGTGTGTGTGTATGTATCGGTCTCACCGGTGTAACTTTGTTAGTCCGGGAGCACGTTAAGGAACAGCGCTGTTCTGTGTCGAATTCCAAGGCAAAATAATCCCACTGAAACGGTTATTTCCTCAAGGTAAACTCTGTGTCACAGTCCCAAACAGCGGGAAGTTGAATAGGCGATCGATCGCAGTATTTCCAATTGCGCACGAAGAATGTCACTCTCGAACGACCCTCAACCGGCTTCTTTTATCGGAAGTGTGGAATCAGATGAGGCCCCCAGACGATCGGTAAGATCACCGATCCGGGGAGTTGGATAAGCATCAAACTTGGTCACTGAATTGAGATAACGGAAGTCTATACAAAACCTTATGGTACCATCTTTTTTTGGAACAAGGACCACAGGGTGACACCACTCACTTCTAGATGGTTCTATGATCCCTAATTTCAGCATCAGATCAATTTCCCCCTTTAGTGACCCTTGAAGACGTTCTGGAACTCTGTAGCTCATTCTTCTAACCACAGCGCCCAGTTTCAACACAATGTCATGTTCTATTAACGTAGTGAACCCAGGATATTCTGAAAAAACCCCAGGTAAACAAATGTCGCTCACCTCCTGTTGTTGCTGTGGTGACAGGTGAATCAAATCAATATCCCCTAGAACAGACCGAGGCAAGTATTGATCATCCGATTCCTCCTCCTCTCTCACTTGCTTAACCATCAAGCTTTGGGCAGACTTATCAGGACGGGGGAGCCATTGCTTAAGAAGGTTAATGTGCAGGGTTCGTGTAGGGCGACTTCGATCAGACGCCGCAACTTCATAGGTGGTGGGCCCCAACTTCCTTTTGACTTCATACGGACCCTGCCATCTTGCCAGCAGTTTACTTTCATGACTTGGCAGCATCACCAGTACCTTCTGACCAGGTTCAAACTGTCGCTCACGAGCGGATTGATCGTACCAGGTTTTCTGGTGTGTTTGAGCCTCCGCCAAATGCGACTGAGCTAGTGCAGTCATCTCCTCCAAACGCTCTCGCATCTGCACCACATAGGACACCACATTCATCGGTTCACCTCTGCTCGGGTCCCCCTCCCACATCTCTCGAAGTAGAGCAAGAGGACCTCTCACTTCATGCCCATACAACAGTTCAAAAGGGGAGAAACCGGTGGAAGATTGTGGTACTTCTCTATAAGCGAACAGAAGGTACGGGAGCCATTGATCCCAATCAGTGCCCGAGTCACAAACAAACTTGCGGAGCATCTGCTTCAAGGTCTGATTAAACCTTTCAGTAAGCCCGTCTGTCTGGGGATGATATGGAGTAGTTCTTAAACTCTTGACACCCAGCAACTTGTATACCTGTTTTAGGAGGGTTGACATGAAATTAGTTCCTTGATCTGTTAGAATCTCCCTCGGAAACCCAACTCTGGAAAACAACTGAATTAGACAGGTTGCCACATACTTCGCCTTGATGGACTTTAACGGAAACACCTCAGGATACCTGGTGGCGTAGTCGGTTACCACAAGCATAAATCGGTTACCTGAACGACTTCTTTCCACTGGCCCGACGACATCCATTCCCAGCCTTTCAAACGGAGTGCCTATAATTGGGAGCGGTTGGAGAGGTACCCGACACGGGCCCTGGGTAGAGACTTTCTGACATTCTGGGCAACTTTTACAATACTGGGTTATCTCTGCATTCATCCCAGGCCAATAGAAGTATTTTCTAATCCGGGCGATGGTTTTACACTTCCCCAGGTGGCCAGCCCAAGGAATCGAATGGCCCAGAGCAAGAATAACTTCACGGACACACCGTGGCACCACCAGTTGTGTCACTGGCCCAAGCTGACGATAAAGTATTCCCTGTTGAAAACAATATCTTTCGTTTAGGTCACTGTCAGTAGCCTTTACATCCTCCCGCTTTGCTTTCTCCACATAAGGGACAAGACTGGCATCCTCTTGTTGTAACTGAATAATGTTAGAAGGGAGCTTAAACTCTGGGGAAAAGTCAGCTAAGGTTTCCTCTGGCATTTTAGAAGCAATATAATGAATTTTTTCCAACCTTTTCTGTCGTCGAGACTTCCTGGGTTTACCAGAACCACAGATTTCCACATCCTCCTCAAAGAATGGTAGGGTACCAAGAAATTGCTGCCTTTCCTCCCGCTTCCTGGCTCTGGCTCGTGTAACAACCATATTACATGTGGGTACCAACTGCAACAAGTCCCAGAGCACTGGTCATGACCCAAAACTACAGGGAACGGGAGGTTGTCGGCTATGCCCACCTCCAAGAGATAAGTTTGTCCTCTCACCTTCACATACACCTCTGCAATGGGTAATACCTTTTCGTCACCATGCACACAGCGAACGGTTTTCTTGTCAGTGAAGCGGAGGAGAGCTGGAGAAACAGAGTTAGGATGCACTAAGGTCTGATCACTTCCCGTATCAATAAGGGCCACCAATTTTCTTCCATTCACCTCTACTGTGGTCATCGGTGCTGATCTCTCAGCTTCATCCAGTGAGCTCATTTGACCTCTGGGCACATAAAGGTGAATAGCCTTCACTGCATTTTTAGGGCACATGGGTTTCGTATGACCCTCCTGCCCACACAGGTAACAGATTGGCACTCTCCTATGACCCTTAACAGTAGTTACCAATGCAGGCCCTCCTCCCGGAGGCTTACCAGCACTGGGCAAATTTCTCACAGACTGCTGGGGGAAGTTCAGTCGGCGATCATCCCTGCTGGGCTTCCAACACCAGGGCTGATTCCCCTTGCGTGCTGCCACAAACACATCCGCCAGTGTTGCCGCCTGTGAAGCAGATTGTGGATCATGCTCTCGCACCCAAACCTGAAGCTCAGGAGAAAGCATTTGAAGATATTGTTCGAGAATTAGAACTTCACCAACTTCCTCAACTGACTTACTTTTTGGCTGCATCCACCTTCCAAACAGTTCTTTTAATCGCACATACAATTCTTTGGGACTCTCAAGGGGTTCAACATCAAGAGAACGGAACCTTTGTCTGTACGTTTCTCAATTGATGTCATATTTTCTTAATATAGCAGATTTAAGTTGCTCATAGTCAAGGGAGTCATCGACATCCATGTGAACATATGCAGCCCTTGCCTTACCCGCCAAAAGGGGAATCAGATGGAAGGCCCAGTCCTCCTTTGGCCACCGGCAGGCTGCTGCAATTCTCTCAAAGGTGATTAAAAAATGCTCAACATCATCAGAATCAGATAATTTCTCCAGTTTAGGCTCTTTAAATTGACACTGACCTGGATCACGAACTTCAGACATATCTTTCCGATAGGTAATGGTTGGAGACCTTAGCCGGCTAGAAACAGCATCCTCCTCATCTGCACCATCCAAAGTGTCCTGAGCAATCCGTACTGGGTTAGGGGTTGGAGCGGTGCGAGCCTGCACCTCCAGTTGCAACAAACTAAACTGGTGTTGGAGGGCCTTAAACCGCCGTTCCTGCTGAGCATACTCTGCATTCCTTTGAGCTTCCCGGGTATCCATTTTTACCATATGAGCTCGAAACAAACTAGTCAAGTCAGCGAGAGTTGGCTCTCTACTTTCAGTCTCCATATCACTGTCTCTCACATCCTGTGCTCCACCAACCTCCCCCAGCTCCTGTAAAACTTCAGGTTGCTCTACTGGAACAGTCTTTGGGGCTCTTTTCCGGCCTCCCTGGCTCATGACTCAAAAAAAACTATGCTCCCAATGGCTGAAATCCCACCACTGCCACCACTTGTGAAGGACCGAGCCAAAGCATAAGGGAGCATAGAAAAATAGGTTTTCAAGAAATGTATTATTTTAATCAATCAAATAAAATGTTCACGTTTGAAAGGAAACAAACTAACTTTTCACAAATCAAATAACTAGGCCTATTAAAGAAATAATCAACACTAAACAAAGACTTGTGCTAACCAAACTGAACTCACGCCAAATGACACAAAACCACATTTATACAATTGGACTAGTCCACATTACTCACAAAAGGAGGGAAACAAGAAACCACAAACTACAGAGTACAATAACAAACAACAAAACTTCTTAAATACTTGAAACAAAGATTAAATATGAATCTTAAATAAAACCAAACAAAATACTATTAAAGAAAGTAGTAAACCAGCAGTCTTAAATTTAAACCATATTGGTTCTCCCCCTGCTTCATCTGTCTGTTGGTGCCGGCCGGCAGAACTAAAGAGAGGTGGAAGCAGCACGACGGTCCTTTAGATATCCGGGACCCAATGCCGAAAGCTCGAGAACCTCCACACCTTTCCACAGCGCCCACTGCACGGCAACCTCAACTCAAAGAAACGTTATTAACAAACAAATACACAGAACAGCAAACTAAATTGTGTGCACTCCAATTAGCTACCATGTACTGTGATTTAATAAAGTGTTGAGATGACAGATAAACAGAATTTGCGTCTTATCTGAAATACAAACTTAAGAATATGATTTAAAGGTTTTGTTATCAGCCGGATTTAACTCAATCAATATGGAAATAAAAATACACTGACATGTGTGGGTACGTGTATGTGTACGCCCGTAAGCACACATTACCTTTCTCTAATGTGTGGCCACCTCGTGGGCCATCACAACGTCACAATAGAAATATGATAAAGACATCTGAAGGAAACCCTCTCACTCCCAAAAGCAGGTTTGACAAATTAACAGAAGAACGCATGTTAACATCTATATGAAATTGCATTCCTAACTAATTATACTTTTACAAAAACGTGACGTATTTATGAGCAAGAAGGGATATTCGCCATGAAAAACCTGAAGTGTCAGATGTGATTTTATTCGTTAGGAATTAATTGGATTGTGAATAGTGTCTCCATTATATCTAAATGTTGTGCTTGGGTCGTAAAGTACAACTGGATTGCTAGCCAAGCATCAGATGCGATCATTAGGCGAAGCAGAGCCTGGTGGGATTTGTCCTCTACTCAGATGAGCGATTGTCTTTGATTACGCTGGTGTCTGTCTGAACGCTCTGATGGGGCAAAACAGACGGGGTCCTGCTATAAATGTTCAGAGCTGTTCCCTCAGAAGAGCACGCAGGGGAATTAGCTTGTGACAGGATGCTGTGAGTTCAGTATGATTTGTGCAGGATATATTTACACAGAAACAAACAAATACGTGTTGTGTTTTTGGTGTCTGTACTGAAGCTCTCTCTGTAAAAGACAAGGTTTTTCTGTGATGCATTTTGTTGTGTGTCTGACAAATAAACCGATGCATGCCGAGGGAACATATAGACGTCAGAATATTGTTCAGTTGTCATATTTTACACAAATGTAGTTTTTGTCCTAGTTTTCTAAGGCAAGGCATGCTCAGATTTAGACTTACTGTAGTATAGCCTACTATCTGACTTAGTCCGAACTCTCAGCCAGGCCTAAAAACCTGCTGGTCTCTAACAGAGTGTATGGCAGAGAAATGCTGACACTGTCCCATTGCTCTACATTGTTCTGTATGTCTAAATATATAAACTGTGCACGAGAGAAAGAGACCCGCGTGTGTGAGATTCAGTGAGTCAGCGGCTTCAATTTCAAAATCTCTCCAGCAAGGACAGAAGACAGCACGGTCAGTTTACAGGAGAGCTGTCGGTGCTTGATTCACTCCCAGTACTGTGAAATGAAAGCATTGTAATGCCCGCATAACACCGGGGCCTGCAATGTTTGTTTTTACAGTGGTTATAGTCTGGTAAACAACACATAGCAACATTATGTCACCATTTGTTTCTCAAGTCTGTGGAAACACGCAGACGGTTCAAGTCGCCAGGCTCAATAATCTTCCGAGTAGGTCCCAAGATGGCTTAAAAAAAATTAAATAGGTAAAACAACTAAAAACCATGGATCCCTCTTGAAATGTCTGGATATACTGAATAGCCCATTTCAAAGGTATGATTTCTAGACCTGGAAATAAAATGTTTTATTGGGTAGAAATTGTGACTAAAACTAGGGCTGGGCATATAGCCAAAATGATAATTATCACAATAAGTAAGGAAATGATTTCCACATGTTTGTTAGATGTTCCACATCTTGATAATGAATGATTTATTCTGTTTTGTGATTTAAGACAAACTTGTCCTCACGAGTGTCTAATGGAATGATTTAATAAAACTTTAACAATTTAATCAATATTTTGAAAATAATGAAAATATTGAAATATTTATTTATTTATTGATCATGAATGATGGAGGAAAAAATATCTTGGTTATATGATATTCCTTAAGAATAAAAATAAGAATAAGAATAAGAATTAGAGAAATACATTTTAGTATATAATAGTAATAGAAATTTTGATGGGTTGTAGGGCAGATCTTTGAGTCTCAGTTAGGCATGGGACAATAACCCGTTTCAAGGTATACCTCGGTTTGGAAAAGTCACGGTTTCAAAACGACTAAAATTTTCTGTTATACCGTTCCTGCGGTATGCACAGTTTTTAATGTGTCGTCAAAGACGGAAAGTGCAGGGACTCCCTCAGTTGTGTGCACCCCTTCGGTTGGTGCGAGCAGTCAGTGAGAGTCACCTGTGTGTATATGCCTGAAGAGGTGAATCCCTGGATCCTTTTCCCCCGACAAAAAAGACGAAGTCTGCCGTATTGGAATTTTTCGGGTAACGTAGACTAACCATGTTCCGTACACAATGATGTTCCATACAGATGATGTTTTAGCGCCGATCGCTAAATAAATACTTCCAGGTCATACTTAAACTGTGTCATCTTCATTTCTTCCTCTTTCACCACTCGATCAAGACAGAGACCCACCCAGCAGTTGTTTCAGTGTTTAAATACTATTTGGCTTGCTACCGAGACAGATAACATGGCTAATTAACTAGCTAACATCAACTAGTTTCCTCCCTCACGTTACTTCACAGAGTGGGGAATAGTAGACTAAAGTACTACGTTTCTGTGATTTTAGTACAATAATTACATTTAGCTGGTATCACGTCTATACTTTTAAGCCTCCTGCCATTGTTTACATCTGTTCAAAATCATGACATTTAAAAAACAAACAAACTGCTGGCTCTCAGGTGTCTTTGCCACTGTTTGAGTGTTGTACGGAGAGAGACCGTGTGTGTGTGTATGTGTGTGTTTGTGTGTGTGTGTAACACACTCGTGCTCTCTATCCTTATGTGTATGTGCACACATCCTCGCACCTCACCGCACCAAACTTAATTCAGGAAAGGTACTCCTGCATCATAACTTGGACTAAAATATGAATGTGTAGAAAGTGAGTATGTCTCCAAAAACCTTGTTGAGCTGCAGGTTTAATGACTGCATTTTAATAATTTTTTTTTTTACAGAAAAGTATTTATTTATGCTCTGATTATTGTTGAGCTGCAGGTTTAGGCTCACCTAAGTGCCTGCACTTAATTTAATTAAGAACAATTAAATTATTTATTTTAATTATTTAGCCTGACATGTTTACTGTTACAAAATGTTCTATGTTTCTTAAAAATAAAATACATTGTGTTCAGTGGGGAAAAAAGTTGTTGTTTTTACCCAGAAATTAAAAAAAATAAATAAATAAAATAGAGCTGTAATCGCAATACCGTGATACTGTGAAACTGTGATATTTTTTCTAAGGTTATCATTCCGTCAGAATCTCATACCGGCCCATGCCTTGTCTCAGTGTGTATTTGATGATAGTTTTTCTCAAATGAAATGGCAAGATCACGTCGTTATCAACATCGATTTTATCCCGGACTCAATATGACATAACCCTAATTAAAAGTATTCTTAAAAACTGATAAATTCATGTAAATGGTTTGATTTAAAAGAGTGCAAAACCTGAAGAATATTCATAGCTTTAAACTTCGGTAATCCTGCTGTTAAATATTGTTGTGAAAAGTAGGGGTCTTGCAGTCAAAATGCTTGATATCTGCTGCCTTAGTATCACAGCAATGGGTTTTGTGGACAAACACTCAAATTGTACTCAGAAAAAGTGCAGGTCTATTTCTGAGGCGTTACCTGTGTTAGGCAGACAAGTCATTTAAGTGATATCTCAACTGATTAACGCTATTAACCATCTCTCCAAACACAGGTTTCCCCAGTCTTGAGCGACGAACCCGCAGCGGTTCTTTCTCTCTTTAATGGCTTTGTGGCGTGATAATCTCTCCTGTCCTGTGCGCTCAGCCTCTGCTGGCGTGGGCTATTTGTTATCGCAGGAGTTCCTCAGAGAGGTCATTAAATCTGCCGTTGAGCTGAGAAATAATGCAGTGAATCATATCGCAACTCCCATCCAACAGCTTCTGCTAATCTGAGCGTATGGGCCTAAGTACATATGGCTCTCACATATGGCTCCTCGGTAATGGCCAAAGCCGAGAGGAGTTTAACTGATGTGTGATTGAGATTTTACACTTGATGCTGAACTGATAATCTCTGGCTATGCTCATTGGCTGTGGTTGCGTCCAGAATGCTGCTTCATTCTGTGCAATATCACAGCAGAGAGATGTAATGATAGTATGTGCAGTATGTACAAATGTAAAACTGGTTATATGAAATATTTACAGTACATTATTATATGCCTACTGCCACACTAATTGACTAATTGACATTGTTTTGATATTGCTCTCCTTTAAATCTTTTTATATCTCATGTACTGACTGTTTTTTTTTTTTTTAAGTTATTAGACTACAGTTGAATGACTCTAAATTAGGAATATAGATTGTACCTTGGCTAGAGTTTAAAATAGCTACTCTAACACTGTTGACACCTTGCAATTGAATAGTTTGTATACATCTCATGTGTGTCTGCTCAAATAAATAAATGTAAAAAAATGTAAAATTAAAGCCTAAATGCTTCAGTACATGTGAAAATATGCATTAAGCACCCAGATAATCCATTAGCAATCGGATTGATGGCTCAGTTGGATTGAAAGCCATGTAAACAGCTCAATCGAATTAAATTTCAATTGAAAGGTCCAGTATAGGCCTGAAATAATCTGATCAACAGGGAAAAAAAAGAGAAAGAGATTATTTATTTTCTTTTTCACAGTCAAAAATACCTTATGTCATACATTTATATATGTCTAATGTTTTAGGAACCTGTCAGTGGAGTAGACTGAATACTTACTAAACATGTGCTAAAAAAAGATCTTCAGACATCAAAAATAAAAAAAGGATCATCTTTCCTTAAATATATGATATGTCATCAAGAATAAAATCAGTAATTATGCATATGTTGGTTCCAGTGACATTATGAAACAGGTCATGAAATGACTTGGGTTTTTTTTCTCTAAATTCACACATCATTTTCATTTGGACGTGTTTCTGCTACTGTGCATGAACTGAGATATTTGCATGGATACTATTTTTAATGACGGTTCACCAAAATAAACAGATTTCAGATTTTCTGTGAAGACATACGTGGACAACATGGTACATTTGAATATTTTAAAAAGATTTACTTTAGCACAAAACCAAGCAAGTACACTCAAAGGGACACAAACACACAGTCTTCGAACCCCTCGCAGTCAGAAGATATATTACCTTAAACTTTCTCCTGAGCAGAGCGCACCAGTGATTCTTGAGCGCCGGCAGTGGATGACTTTTACGTTGACGTCTGTGAATTTGGACACAGTCCAGAGATGAGAGAGGGAAAGAAAGTGCTCTGACCCTAATAGCCTGCGAACAAGCACAGGAGAACGGAGGCGCACTGAAGCCATGCAGCTGGAGATTGAAACGCGCTGATCGGCTCGGAGAGAATTGAGCTAAGTAATAGGTCAATTTGAGGGCCCTCGGAGCCTTTCACAGCAAAATCACTGGAACACACACTTGCGATTAAAGGAGTGGAAGGAAAAGACGTCAGAATATCCAGAGCTGTTGTTTTCAGCATGTGTACAGGCTCTCCATTGTCGTCGCTTCTGGTTTCTGAAATGAAAGCATGAAAAATAACATAATTGCCAACCAACAGAGCACATGTTGAACATATGCTGGTGAGGTGCCTCCAAACTAGAAAACTAGTGCTTGACAAAATAATATGATAGGATACAACAGGGCTAAAGGCGCCCCGGGTAAAAGGCACCTTTGATATTACTTTAATCTAAACCACTAGATGGCACAAAAACTTGGCTTAGCACTTCCCAAAACATTTGCTTTTCAAGATGCACATGTATATTTATCTGATCTCTTTGACACGATCTAATATTACTGCTTACTTGATCTAATATTTTAAGTAGCAAATGAAAAAACGCTTAAATTGATGCATGCATTTTGAGACAAAGGTCTTCTTTATGATTTTCAGCTTTATTTAATATAATTAAAGCAACAGTTTTTAAATAACGAAGAATATGTAAAAGTATGGTATTTGGGGTAAAAAGCACCCCTGCTGTTGGGGCTAAAGGCACACAGTAATTAACATGATAATTAATAGATCACTGACTTTTCCTTTTGTTGACATGACATGGTTAGATTCAGATGGTAAATATCATATATTATGTTGGGTGTCCATATTAGAGATAATCACCATGTTTAGAATGAAACCATCATATTTAAAAAAAAAATGATATTAATCATATCATATAATAAAATATAATTTGTTGTTACTACTGTAAATATACAGTATATTCAATTATTATTGGATCTCCTTCAATACTTTCATAATCTTTATTTATTAAAATGATTTTGTTTCTGTATTTTAAAATATATATTTTTATATTAACATATTTTAATGACAGTATATTTATTGAACAAAAATTCATCATTTTATTTTTCAAAATAAGCAGACAATAGTACAAACTTTGCTAAAGTCATTGTTTTGAACAAGTATTAACTTAGACATTATTTTAAAAAAACATTATTTTAGCTGAAGTATTTGTATCAATACCGTGTGCCTTTTACCTCATACTGGTGGCCTTTTACCCCGTGTGTGGGGTAAAAGGCCCCCCTTGCCACCTCATACATTTATAAGATTTTTAAACAAAATAAACAACTTGAATGATTTATTTCCACACAAAATCTGTTGCTCCATTAATGTTCAATACAACATATATATTTTTTCTGCAATTATACATTTTAGGCGCAGTAAATAGCACATTTATTTTCTAAAGGGGGGCCTTTAGCCCCATTGCACCCTACTATATCAAGCATTTACAAAGCCCTCATTATACCATAGTGTATTAATGTATTTACACTCATGCTCAATGATATTCAATGGAAGGAACTTATAAGAAATAGTAATGTGCTGAAATGAAATCAAAATGGACAATACTGGACAAATCGAGATATAAACAGAAAGTTAGAACAGATTATAATTATACAATATTATTAACTTGTGTGACTTGGGCTTTTTATTGGCCTCTATTTCTGTTCTAATTTTTGAGTGTAATGCAAGTTGTTAGCCTTTCATTTTGCATAATTTTTCAACAAACATTTCAGCGCATCCCTTCCAAATTGTGTTCGTAACAATTATCTTTTTTTTTTTTTTTTTTCATTTAAACTACCATCTACACTACTTTATATTGTTTATGGCTAGTCAAGGAATATTGTCATTTTTACAACTCTTTCTGACTCAATTCATGACTATTAATAAAGCATTAAGTCACTCAAGACTGTGTGTTATAGTGGAAACGGCGGTTTCACTTTATTTTACAGTATGTGTACTTACAGTGTACTTACTCAAGAAAGTACTGGATATTATAAGGTAGGTTCATAATTAGTACCTAGTTATTACCCAGTTATTATAAATGCTATAATAAGTACATAGCATTTACACGTGGAACAGGACTGTACAATAAATTGCTACCACAATGGCAATATGATAAAATGGTCAAATAAGTTTTACTTTTTAATATTAGTAATCAGAATAAACAATTATTCCATCAAGTAATATGGAAAATTTTTAAGTAGAAAGACTGAAATTGTATTTTACTTTGAAAAAAAAAAAAAAAAAAAATATATATATATATATATATGTGTTTACATTTTACACAGATGTACATTTACCCTCAGATGTTGCTCATCCTTTCAGAATTTCCTGTCGTAACTGTTTATAAGAGCACAATGTTGATGGTCTATTCTGGTCTGGCATTGAACTCATCAGTATTCCAGTCTCTAGTTGTGTTCTCATCTTCATTCTTCACTCTCCCGTCTCTCTTCCTCCTTCTGCCACTGCTTCCTATTCCTCAGCTTCCTCGTCTCATTTTCTTCCCATCTACTCAAGCATCTGAACACGTGTGTGTAGCCGACACACCTTATATCCTCCTCCTGAGTGATTTCATGTGGAGTCTTAATACGCCTCATTATCTGCACTACTTTACCTTGAGATTTGTTGATGCAAAAGCAGACACAATGCAATTTGCATATATTTGTTCCCGTTCCCTTGAAGAGCAGTAATTACGAAGCTCTTAGAATGATTTCCAAAGGCGTAACGCTTCAACTTTCCTCGATGAGAGGGGGGCTGCCCAAACCCACCGCATAAGTGAATTATCATCATGTTTTGCAGAGGACTCCTTATATTTTTATTCTCAAGACAGACCTGCTGATCGCAGTTTGTGAAGTGTCTGAATAAGAGGGTGTCAATCCAGAATTGTTATGGCACCCGCAGCGCAGCGAGGGTCGGCTTCACGCAGGTAGACTTAATTGTACGCGCTTGCCCGGAGCTCTCAGCCGCCTGGTGATATTTTTATTACAGTACCGACCCCAAAAGCCCTCCAAACCGCCAACATTTGTAGAACACAATCAGTTCCACTCGATTCACAATTTGTCTTGGTAAAAATTTCCAGACGAGGTGCGCTGAGGAATAGCTGTTGACCAAAGGTGCTCAAACTTGACTATGGTACATCAGCAAATAATGTCGGCCCACCAACCTCTTTCAACACTATTTAATTATAATCTCTCATTTTTAACATCTTATTTATTTATTTTTGTTTTGTTTTGTTTTGTTTCTCACATATTGCGTGTACAACATGGGCTCAACAGTGAAATAATGTATAATATGAAAAGTTGCATCCATCACTTCTGTAAAGTGTTCAACTATGCAAAAGATGCTGGAAAACCAAAGAATTTGCACAAACTGGAGGATTTTTCTGTAGAAAAGCAGGCAGTTTAACTGTTCAGGACAAACGAGACACTCATGAACGTGCATAACAAAAATAAATAAATAAATAAAAAGAATAATAACAATGTTTTTAAAGGGGTAGTCGGATGCAAAATTCACTTTACAAGTTGTTTGAACATAAATGTGTGTTGATAAAAACATCCACCCAGCGTTTTTTTTTTTTTTTTTAATCCCTATTTTAAAATCCCCTTTCTCAAATCAGGCTGTTCTGAGATTCCTGTCAGAATGATGTAGTTCTGCACAGACCCCTCCCACAATAATTGATTGACAAGGCCGTCTTACCTTAGACCCGCCCTGAGTGAGCTGTGAGCTGCACCATTGTGTCAATTTCGGTGCAGAGAAAGACAAGATGTTTCCAATTAAGCGATTGAGGTGCTTTGTTTTTGGATGTAATAATGAACATAGCAGTCATCATTTACTTCCGACATCTGAGCCGCTGAAGACTCAGAGGATTAACGTTACTTTCGTTTTAAAGGGAATGCGCCAATCCCGATCTTCCTAAATGCGTCTACTCCACGGAAAAGAAGGGCGGGGTCAGCAGAGATCATTATCATTTAACGCAATATGGACTAAAAAGGCTTGCTGAAAACAGAGCTGATTTTGACAGGGTAAAAAAGGTGTTTTTTACACTACCATTGATAAATTTTAACCAAAGTATGCTATAGACTTTTCATTAAGACCCTAAATAATCATATCAACTTGTGGAAAATGGGCATCCTATGACCCCTTTAATACATTTTAATTTATTTAAAGCTGTTAGGCAGAACAAACTTGGCAGACTTGTTACTTACTTGTTCAGATGGCAATATACGGTGAAAATTCTTATTTGGGTCATATATTCCAAGACGTAGGCTACAATCTGTGATTGTGAAGTACAGTAAACATCCACACCGGCACAGTGACTGACAGCTACACATTCACCTCAAAACATTAAATTCATCTGCGCTGAAGCCGTGCCAGAGTACAACCCCACGCAAGGAAGATAATTCCGCAAGCAGCTTCAATTCCAGGTTTTCAAACAGAGATGGCGACAACGAGGCAAAACTTATGGACTGCAGCTTTAAATAATTCTGTATCATTATTTTAATGTTTTACTTTTGATTTTACTGCAGTTATTCCATGTCCCAGACTTGGGAAAAGCCCTGCTGTGGATAACGAACAGCAATTAACATGTCACTGCATCTAGTGTTTCAGGATTTGAAAAGTGCAAGAACACTAGCAGATAAGCCTGTATAACTGTGTTAATTGACTTTTCATTTACAAATGTTGGAAAGGTGGATCAATATCTTTACAGGTTTAGTCTATTAAGCATTTTTGTGGCCTCCTTATCACACAACCTGTAAGGTCAGTGAAGTCGCCCAGCTTTCAGGCTGTTGTTCAAATGGAGTCAATTCACCAGGTTTCTTCTGTCTGTTCTCAAGACAGTAGCTAACAAAACAATCAGTAGCACAATTATTTTGCATCTCTGATTTTGATTCATTTCTAACATTTGGATATCTAGAGTGCTTTCACGCTAGAGCTGTTTGTAGAGACACACGTTTGCTTGGCGTCAAAGCAGCTGAGTCGCACCTAAAACCAGTGCTAGCATCCTACATCAGAACTAAACAGCTATTGGTGATGCAGAATTTGTTGGCATATGGCCAATAACTTACTAAATAATATATTTCTCCTACTGTGTTATGCAAATGTACTGTGATTTAGACCAGTGGTTCTCAAACCTGTCCTGGGGACCCCACACCAGTGGGGATAACACACCTGATTTTTCACAAGAAAAATCGTTGCACAGTAGCTTCACAGAAAATTTAAGTTTCTACATTATATTTAGGAGTAACTTATCAGTGGTGACTATGTCAATGTGATGTCCATATGGCAGAAATGTACAGTGAAAATCATGCAGATAGATAATAATGTATTCAAACAGACAGTAAACACTACTAACAACAATGATTATATGTTGCTATCAAAGTGTGTCTAAACCCCCGAATATTATCATCATCCATCCTTCCATCCATTCATCCATTCATCCATCCATCCGTCCGTCCACCATCGTTCATTCATTCATCTATCATCCATCCATCGTCTGTCCATTAACTGTTAAATTTGTCCGTGTTTATGTTCCGTTATTTCACTTTAATGGCAATGAAAATAACCTATTCATTGTCATTAGAGTGAAATTACTGAATTTACACACAGGAGTCTGATAAAAATGCTCATTTGTGACCCTGGACCACAAAACCAGCCTTAAGTCGCTGGGGTATATTTGTAGCAATAGCCACAAATACATTGTATGGGTCAAAATGATCGATTTTTCTTTTATGCCAAAAATTATTAGGATATTAAGTAAAGATCATGTTCCATAAAGATATTTTGTAAATTTCTTACCGTAAATGTATCAAAACTTAATTTTTGATTAGTAATATGCATTGCTAAGAACTTCATTTCAACAAATTTAAAGGTGTTTTTCTCAATATTTTGATTTTTTTTGCACCCTCTGATTCCAGATTTTCAGATAGTTGTATCTCAGACAAATATTGCCCAATCATAACAAACCATACATCAATGGAAAGCTTATCCATTCAGCTTTCAGATGATGTATAAATCTCAATCTCCAAAAATTGACACTTAAGACTGGTTTTGTCATCCATGGTCATATTTTAGAAGAAAATTTAAAATGGCACTTAGAGGCTTTTGCATCTGAACTCTTCAAATGATGTCTGTGACTGAAGATATTCAATATTAATAGTGCTGTTATTGTTGTATAAAAGCAAAATCTGTCAGGGAGTTGATCTGAATGTAAGCATACATTTAAATGAATCATTTGATACAATGCACTTATTGTGAGCATGCAAGTTTTTTCATTGTACGTATATTTAAAAATAAATAGATAATAATAAAAAAATACCAGCATGCAATTACATCTGTAATTAATTTCTGTAATTCCATTTAGAATTACAGTTGACCCATTCCTTACACCTCAACTCAACTTTAAACCTACCCATACCACCAAACCTATCCCTAACCTTACTCGTATCCCACCTCAATAGCAGCAAATGTGTTTTGCAATACAAAATAAACACATTAAGTACATTGTACTTATTTATTATTATTATTATTATTATTATTATTATTATTTATTTATTTATTTATTTTATTTAAGTACATAGTAGTTAAGGCCACCTAATATAAAGTCGGACTCTATCTTGCATTTACCTAAAACACCACACTCAATGTGGACACTGCACAACAATCTATGAAGCAAATGTGAATGTCAGGGCGATCTCCTGACAGAAGGTTCCTCCAGCTCCTGATCTGAATGTCCAGCCTCCTTCAAACAGAGTGGCAGGTGTTAGCAGAAGTTCAGCAGTGACTGCTGCTGTGGCACTTTTCCAATGTTAACACGTTTAAGACTTTAGACGGGTGCTGAATGGACATTTCCAGTGTCCAACTCTGAAGTCAGCATTGATGAAAATAGATGCTTCTTTAAAAAGTAGTTTCAACTGTTGAGCCTCATTTTGAGTGAAGCATATTTCATTTGATTATTAGCATATCGTTCGGTGAATGCATTTCATGTCTCAAGGATTTTCAATTTTCACTTCATTACAGGAACTAGATGCATGTGATTCGCTGCCAAATGAGATGCTAATCGAACCAATTGTGAGATTAGTGAGACCAAAATCTGGCCAATGGCAAATCAGCACTGATACTCACGGCTTTGTTACGACAACAGCAATCGCGATCCGCAGCTGGCAGTCATGATGATTAGATAACATTGTGAAAGCCTTGATTTGAATTCAATATCACATTTTTTTTTTTTTTTTTTTGCTTTTGTTTTTCCCTCTATCACATTGGACAGAAGTGATTGCCACATGATTGTTGGTGCTTGTTGAGCTTTTGCAGTTGCCAATGCATTTGAAATTGTATTTTGCAAAGTGCCAGATGAAATCCAATCCTGATGGCACAAAATATATGTATATATATAATTTTTGTCTTGACAGATTACATCACAAAACCAAATTACATTAAAGGAATAGTTCACCCAAAAAGCAAAAAATATATTTACCCACCCTCATGTTATTCCAGTATGTTTTTCTTCTGTGAACACAAAAAGAGAACACAGAACCCTGAAAGCAAATCTAAAATTGACTTTTAATAAGTTATTATCACCTTACTTGTATAATAAAGCACTAATGTTCTGTAATTATATATTTGTGAAATGGTAATAAATTGATAATGAGTATTTATGTTTTGTCAATGTTCCATCTGATAATGATGCTAATAAAAAGTACTCGAGCGGCCTCTGTTGCTATGGTTACCTCCTCTAGTGAAAGCAATTTCTGTATGCGATAGTGTGTGTTTACCGGCTAGAGAAAAAACACACTATGACTGCTGTTTAAATTAACTTTTGTGGTTACTGTAGGTGTGTTTGAAAGCACTGTTGAAATCCGTGTGCATATGCAAGAATACATAACCGGCCTTCACAGTCTGCTCCGTTCCATTCTGCAGGGAGTTTGCACGTTGGAAGGTGAGGAACACGGCCATTGAGAGGCGGGATCTGATGCGGAATCCTCTGCCCTTGATGCCGGAGTTCCAGCGCAGCATGCGGATGCTCGGACGACGGCCGTCCACGCAACAGTTCATCGACACCATCATCAAGAAATATGGGACGCACATCTTGATCTCAGCCACGCTGGGAGGTGAGCGCTGCCACTGGCATATTGCATGTCCATGACATTATGGATTCATATTGAATGCAGACTCAACCTGATACAGACTAAAGAGGAACACTGACATTTCATGTAGCCTGACCATAGTAATTTGGCTAAGTGCATGTACTAAACAAGAATATTTGCATACGTTCCCAAGTTGATTATTCTCAATTAATTTGTGGCCTCTGGATAGTAAATTTA
The DNA here is from genome assembly GCF_012432095.1 of Onychostoma macrolepis. Lineage (NCBI taxonomy): Eukaryota > Metazoa > Chordata > Actinopteri > Cypriniformes > Cyprinidae > Onychostoma > Onychostoma macrolepis. The sequence goes on along the minus strand of NC_081159.1, from coordinate 37,218,853 downwards.
TATGAGCTTTTCTGACCAAGTTCTCGTGAGCAGGTGTTTTTTTTTTTTTGTAATTTATTTATTTTTTATATATTTTAGGATCTTCACACCTACACAAGTTTATGTAACTAATTTGATTTGGACTTGTGTCTGATGCTACACTTTTTTCAGTCTCTTTAATTCTTATTTATTTATTATTATTATTATTTATTTATTTTATTTTATTCTGTTTGACATATTAAAGTCAAAGTTTTTTTTTTAAAATTCATATAATACTGTCAGCAGACATAAAACCCCCCAAAAAACAGTACTTTTTCCAAAAATATTGTATATATTGTGAAATATTGCAAATGACATAAAAAACCTTAGTAAAAACCTTTCCAATATTAATATGAGTTTTTATATGTGTAAGTGTTACTGAAGTTGAGAAAAAGAAAGAAAGAAAGACAGAGAAAGTCTGGTGTTGGTGTGCTGTTGAAGTGGAGAGAAAAAAAAAATCTTAAATTATGTGTTATAACTGAAATCTAGAGAGGCAAATAGATAAAGATTAATGAAATAAACTCTTAAATGTGTATTTTGGGTATTTTCTTTCCACTAGTCTGACATAAGTTAAGATGTGGAAATAACAAAGTCGTCTAAATTGTTAAAATTTAGCAATGCATGAACAAACTATGTTTTCCTGTAGTATCTTGCCTCAAGAATTGATAAGTCTATAATATAGAAAATCTATTTTCCTATCCTAAATATGTTCAATTGTACGGTTGCTATATCTGTTTTTGTGGTTCGTGAGATTCCCTGCTGTGAATCATTGAGGATCAAATCATTCTGTTAATGGATCGTGTCTGTAATGCCAATTCATAATCCCATTTCACGTGTTTGTGCAGAACTGAACTGAGCCCGATACCCTTTTTGTCCTTTAAGGTCTCAGTTTCATATAGATTTGCAGCTGTCAAGAGTAATTGCTCTGATATGCTGTCATTTTGCTTTCATGGGGAGTTTGTATTCAGGGTTTGGAATATTATATCAGTTCTGGCTTAGTGGTTAAACTTGATGCTCTAATTATGGCATAGAGAAATCGGATAGGAAGAGGGAATATGATGCTGGATTGTAACAACAGCATAAAACCAAATGCAGAGCAGCTCCGGTGCTTAGTCTTTCATGGTCTCTCATTATGTGTGGCTCAGTGTTATCTTAGTTTCATTGATATGCTTAGTTTCATTTACATTTTCAGTTTTCACTTTACTGTTAGTTAAAGTTTAGTTTTAGTTATGTTTTATGTCTACAGTGCTTCCCAAACTGTCCTGGAGGACCCCCTGCCCTGCACATTTTGTATGTATCCCTAATCAGATACACCCAATTTAGTTCTTGCAGTCTCTACTAACGAGCTGATGAGCGGAATAAAATGTGTTAGATAAGGGAGACATACAAAAGGTGCAGGGTAGGGGGTCCTCCAGGACAGGTTTGGGAAGCAGCGGTCTTATATATATATATATATATATATTTTTTTTTTTTTTTTTTTAGTACTTCAAGTTAAACTAAACAAAATGGGAAGTATTATTATAATTACAATGATGATGCAGATGATGATGATTGTTATTATTATTATTATTATTACTTTTAATCAACTATAATGGTTTGTCAAAACACTGGTTATGCTGTGACATTCCCCCATTTGAATGTATTTTTAATGATTTAATTTTTAATAAAATTTTATTCAAATACAATTTCTTACATACTCTTTATCAATATTTTATAATTTTACCATTTTCCTGACTCTTGCTAAGCACAATAATTTACCTTTGTTAGAGAAAAAAAAAATATATATTTTTTTAATTTATTTTGTATATAGTGCTTGGAGCAAAGCACAGTAATATGAACTAATAAATAATTTGGTGTGATGCAATGATATTTGCTAGATAAATCTCTTTTTGCACTGACCTTCAGCCCTGTATCTCTCTCTGTTTATGGTGGTCCTTTGGTCCTGAGGGAGATTTTAATGCACAGTTTTCTGAGAATGAGCCGCACAGCTTCATTCATGATTTCTCTGTCTCTCATCATGATCATCATGTCTCAGTGTGTCAGTAGGCTGTGTTTGCTCTAGGGGTCATAAGACATGATAACAGGCCTGAGGTCAGCGCTCTCAGTGTCAGTCGCGCGTTTTACAGTGTGTCATTATGTTGGCAGATAAACATGAGCAGAGAGCAGGCGCACACAAACACACAGACACACTCTGCCGAGAGGATGATGCTGTCTGATCCACATTAAAGCTAGCGTGTGTCAAGCATCTGTGGGCTTTTGTAAAAGTCTCTGAACGCTCTGGAAATCCCAACAGGACCAATGTCACAGAGTACTAAAGAGATATGTGAACACGCCAAAATAACAAGGGAGACAATAAATATATATATATATATATATATATATATATACATATATATACACATACACTGTTGGACATTTCAAAGGGCTTTTACATTAAGATTTACAGTTACAAACTGTATTTGATTTACAGTTGCAAACTGTACTGTATATATATATATATATATATATATATATATAAAAATTCGGTAACACTTTATAATAACTGCACGCTATGAATAATTAGGTAAGCATTAGTAAATAGTCAGTTCATCCTTTATAAAGCATTGTTCCAACATTAATAGTCATTAGTAAGCAGTTTATAAATGCAGCTATACATGCCTTGTTCTTGATTTATAAGCATATCTATTACAAAGGAGATTTAAAGGCTCAGTTATCTTCCTAACAGAAAAAATAAATGAACACAACACAGGGGGATACAGAACTCATAAATGTTTATTTCAAGATGCAAGAAAAATGAAACTGTACAACTGTACACTTGAATTTTATTTTATTTTTCAGTTGTACAGTTTAATTTTTTGCATCTTGAAAAAATATTTCTGTGTTCTGTATTGTGTGTTGTGTTTGTTTAACTTTTCTGTTTGGAAGATAAATGAGCCTTTAAATCACCTTTATAAATGCTTTACAAGGTATGAATAGTCCTCACTTTAGATGAGCTCACAAAAATAGATGGCTGGCAACTACTAAATGTTTTATAACTACCTGACTTAATCATGAATTACAGCAGGAATATGTGTTAATAAAGCATTTATTAACACACTGAGCAACTATTATCATGTGTCTAAATAATAAGATTCATAAATGTACATTTAAATAGTTTATTAATCATTTTCTTACACTTTCTAAATGATCTTATGAACCACTGACAACTCCTAAATAACTGGTTTGTAAATAACGTAATAATTTAAAAATGATAAATTGATAATTTATAAAGTATGAAAATACAATTATTAAACATTATAGATATGCTCAAGAACAAAACCTTTATAGCAGTATTTATAAACTGCTTACTAATGCCTATAAATGTTGTAACAATGCTTTATAAAGGAAGAATTGACTATTTACTAATACTTAACTAATGATTCATAGTGTGCAGTTATTATAAAGTGTTACCCAAAATTCTTTATTTAAAACATTGCATGTACAACACTTAAAAATACAGTCTTCCAATGCTGGAATAGTGCAACTTCACCATTTGTCCTGTCTTGTGATGTTTTGCAGTGCATTATGTTGTGTCCTCTGGATTCATCCTCACAAAGAATCTTTAGGCAACAGAAACATAATGGGGAAAAAGACAAACAGCCAAAGAATGCATAGCCATCTGCAAAACCCAGGTGCTGCTCCAAAACGTGGCCACCACTGCTCACCCTCCACTTTGTTAGTGACAGAAATGTCTTCTCTGAAAAACAAGAAGTAGAAATGACACACTTTTAAAAGGCAAACCCCATACAGAATACACAAACCTCTCAAAACCATAGTTGTTCTCTTAACATGAATTATAAGTCTCAGGGTGGCTGGCCTGCTCATGTCTTTCTTGATGCTTCATTGCAGTTGCCTATAAAACATAAATACAAAAAAAAAAGAAATGCAGTAAATCTTAAATTCCATTAAAAAGTATAAAAAACGATGTATGTGGGGTCTGACATCACAGAAAATTCCCATGATGCAAAGGGTATTACAGTTATTTACTGTAAAGGGAATTTGCAGTATTATACTGGGTGATATACAGTAAATAATTGCAGAAATTACAGAAATGTCTAACAGTATATATATATATATATATATATGAAGAGTTTATTTGCAAAAACAGATAACTTTTACAACAGTTTTTATTGTGTTAGTTAGCTGTATTTTTAGTTATTTTTAACCTAGTCAAAATAACCCATATATATCCATACTATATAATAATACCCATAATAATACTATATATATATATATATATATATATATATATGAAGAGTTAATTTGCAAAACAGATAAAATCATGTTGTTTCATTGTGCATTCCGATTAATCTCAATCAAACTGTAGCTGGGTTATTTTGACTAGGTTAAAAAAAAAAAAAAAAAAAATGCAGCTAACTAACACATTAAAATAATAAAAACATGATAACATCATAAAAAAAACATGATTTACAAAAAAAAGTGATCTGTTTTTGCAAATTAACTCTTCATATATATATATATATATATATATATATGATATATAATATAAACGCGCACGCACGCGCGCACACACACACACGTGTTCGTTTTTTGTGAAAAGTGGGGACATTCTATAGGCGTAATGGTTTTTATACTGTACTTACTGTATGTGCTATTGCCCTACACCTAAACCTACCCCTTCATTCATTCATTCATTCTTTCATTTAAGCTGAAGGATGTAAAGTAATCTTTGGAATTACAAATGTATTGTCTTTAAGTGTTAAGCAGGTCAGTGGCTGTGCTGTTGGTAAATTACAGCATTTATTGGTCATTATAACCGTATATAGTTTATTGCAAAGCAACGAAATATGAAATGGCAACTCGAATTTCATTACATTTCAGATGCAGTGTTCAAGGGAATCCATGGACACGAAAGCCTTTACCCTCCGTCACCTACACGATACGACCATAAAACCCAATGGAAAATCGATAGAAGCAATATGCTTGTTCCAGTCCAGAGTACCACAATAAATCACAAACCGCTGTATAATCCAGAGAAACACAAGGCTAATACCTGAGCGCAGCCCATAATATCTGTGATTACAAACGGTACGAGACGCTAGTGTTCAGATATCAGCGCCGGAGGAAGCAGCTGCTTTATTGTGGACAGACGGAGAGTTTGTAATTATACCGCAGCTCAAGGTCAAATCAAGGTTCATTGTTCTTTGTCCGCTGTAGGCGTCCTTACATTGATTAATCGGTTGATTAACAGGAAATCTGATTTATTAATGCTGCCTTTAAAGGTTACTTACATTAGTGTCAGGGTTTGCGGTCCGCCCTTGTTGTAGCACATTTCTCTTGGCTGAGATTGAACAGTATAGACACAGCTGAAAATAAAGGTCACAAGGATCGAAAGGTTGATGCTAGCAGGTTAATCGACAGTCATGGATGTGCACATAACATTAACATGCCTGCAGGAAGATGAGGGCAGAACAGACAGAAGACATCAGCTGTGACTGTGGTTTAAGGTTCCCGAACATATGTGACATGAAATTCATTACAAAACCTGGTGATCTGTCTTCATATGCAGCCCCTGAGGCTTTTGAACTGCGTGTGGCATGTTGCGAAACATAAAACCTCAGATTATGTTCGATAAGTGTGGTTATGTGCACACATTCAGTGTTGATACATACTGATATCAGAAATCAAGAAATCTTGAAAAAAAGCAGCTATAATGCCAGTAAATGCATTTAAATTAAGGAACTATTTGGTTTTCACTTTAATAATTTATGACCTTTAACCGATGATGCATGAACTTTAGATGACCTTACATGTTGTTAGGTTATTAATGTAAATGCACAATAGAAGTGTCATTTGTGTCACAACATGCCCAATTTCTAGCCATCATGTTATAGTTTAAATCATCTTTTGTCTTTACATTTATGAATATACATTTGTTAGATACTTTAATGCAAATTGCATTTAATATAGATGTTTATAAGTTCATATGTTTACTGGGAATCAAACCCATAAAAGTGCTCATTTATATTGAATGTGCAATTTTAAAAGTGTATTTTAAAAGCAACACTTGCAGATAATATAATATTAATCAGCTTAAGTGATTTAAAGAGAGACATGTTTTTAAAGAGAGGTGTCTTTTTTTACAGTGCACTTTGTAATATTGTCAAAATAAATGTTTTATGTTAAAGTGCATTTTAAATTATTATGCAATGTTTTGTTGTGGTTTAAAGAAGTACACTTGCTTAGTACATTTAAAATATTACATGTGTTGACTAACATACTAAAGCACATGTAAAGTTAATATATTTTAAATGTTCTAAATTTCAATTTTATTACAAATGTGTAAATAAAAATATATTTAAATACATGCCATACAAGTTTCAATACAAATTACATTTTATTTATTTTAGTTTATCATAATTGTCTGTCAGTACATTCAGCAGTATTTCAAAAACAATAGATTGCATATAAAGATGTACTTAAGTCCTACTTAAATAGCTCTAAATAAAGCATTGTAAAGTTAAAGCTAACTGCAATTAATATAAATTTAAACTATATAAAATTTTTAATGCAATTGCAATTAACATGCATTTGAGTATCTGAAAACATTACATTAACTGGTCAAACTTTATATTAGGTGGCCTTAACTAATATGTACTTATTGTGTTCATATTGTGTTGCAAACCACTTTTGCTGCTATTGAGGTGTTGTATGGGTAAGGTTAGGAACAGGCTAAGTGGTATGGGTAGGTTTAAGGGTGGGTTAAGGTGTAAGGGATGGGTCAACAGTGTAATTATAAATGTAATTACATAAAGGTATTATTAACAATATAAGTACAATGTAAGAACATGTATGTACACCATATGTGCATTGCATCATTAATTAATTAATTAAATGTAAGTATATAGTAGTTAAGGCCACCTAATATAAAGTGGGACCCATTAAATTTGCACTTACGTATTGACGTATATTCATTTAACTTCATCAATGTATATTCAAGTATATTATTTCTATAATAAGTGCTCTTTTAAAAAGTATGCTGACATTTTTCACAAGAGAACCCAAGTAAAGTCAGTTTTATACCAGCAGTTTTCTGTTCAGTCTTAGTATTTCTATGTTACTGTTGGTCCCGTGTAGCCTGAAGCTCACAGCTGGCCAGCGGTTAGTGAAGATCTTGAGATGATATGCTGAATCAGCACTTCTAGTGTAGATAAAGCATAAGACTGCACAAAGTGAATGATTGGGAATATTCTGGATATAGGAAAACAGCTCTTGCAATGCTCACGTGAAGTGACATACTTTCAGATTTTAGTTGTTTTACAGTTTATTGTTGTAATACACACATAAATATTCAGTGAAAAAGTGTTATTTCACAATGTTGAGTAAAATACAAGTATGCTTTTAATCAGAACCCCCCCTCCCCACCACTGACTATGACCTCAACAGAATTCATTATGCAACATGATACACATTTCAAACAGTAGCATGCTATATTTTTGGGCTACACTTTATTTAAGGTGTCCTTGATACAGTGTAATTATACAATTAAGCACTGAATAATATTAACTAACAAAATGTACTTACTTAATTTTTGTCACATGATCTCATTACTGTTTGGGTCCACGCATCATCTCAGAAATGCAAATTGTTTATTGGCAGTTTTTACACTGACTCTTGTTTAAAATGTACTGACAATAAGATATTAAAAATGGAAGGTCAAGTCAATCACATTGTTTTGTAGGATACAGTATTACACACTCTGTGCTCTGGTTTATAGCACACAGTTTGCCAGCTGTAATATATAGGTCAACCAGCTATTTCTTGCAAGCTGTTTTGCATACTGTACACAGCATACACACGCTATAGTACAGGAATAGTAAGAATGTTATGCTAGTATGTTATTCCATAACTGTGTGTCTCGCCTTTTGGACAAATTGAGGGATATCTGAATTTGCATTCGCAGGTTCTTTATAGTTCTCGATGGTTCCATGAAGAACCTTTAACATCCATTGACCTAAAGGTTTTTTAATAGTGGAAAAAGGATCTCTAGATACATAAAATGTTGACAGCCTAAGACAAAAAGGTTCTTTTCAGAACTGTTCACTGAAAGGTTCTACAGTTCATCACTTTTGTGAATGTTAGCCTGCTAACACGGAGGCCGACCGAGGGGGTTACTCTTATACAGTGCGTTTATTTGTAAATGTTTGATATCATAATTTTTCTGGTTTGAATGTTTATCATGTTACATATGTATATAGTATGAGCAGTATACATTTATTTACATGTGTGAATACATTTAAGTGAGTGAAGTGATGTGTGGCCAAGTATGGTGACCCATACTCGGAATTTGTGCTCTGCATTTAAGCCATCCAAGTGCGCACACACACAGTTCTCCAACACACACTGGTTCACTTCATGAACATGCACCCGGAGCAGCGGGCAGCCCAGGGAGCAGTTGGGGTTCGGTGCCTTGCTCAAGGGTCTCACCTCAGTCATCATATTGTTGATTATTATATATCGGTTATTTACTCCTCCCACTGACAATTCCTGCCTGAGACTCGAACCCATGACCTTCAGGTTACAAGTCCGACTCTCTATCCATTAGGCCACGACTAATACCACGACTGCGTATAATGTTTATCTGTCAATGGTAACCACTATGTGACTTTGTCTCATGGTAGACTGGATGAGTGAGTGAGCTACAATAGTGCCATGAACAAATAAACAACCACCTTTTTATACTGTAAAGTATATTGTGGATATGTGTGTGTGTATATTTTTGGAGCTTGTTTTGTTTGTTTCGATGGTTTTTTTATTTTAGTAACTTAATCTAAATACTTTAGAATACTTTGAAATACTTAAGCTATATAACACAAAGGAACATATTAACTTAATGTCTTGTTTTTATGTTTTCTCTTTGCATTTTTTAACAACATCAGTTTTCCACAGCATTTCTATGAACAACAACAACAAAAAAATGTTATGTCATTTAAATTAACCAATCAATATAAATTGAATTTGAATACAATGAATGGGATTCCGTGCTTTTTCATGCTGCATTCCAAGCTTCAAAACGAATCCAAACACACCAAACATATCATAAACGTAGCCAAAACAACTGGCACAGTTCTCCAAGTTATACAATAGATTTTTTTAATGAATGGCCCAAACTTTAAGTGATTACTTCATAATCCTCTCTATGGAGAAGCGATCGCTTAGTTAAAATTGACAGGTCTCGTTTCCCAAAGCAACTACGGTCGCAAGTAATGTCGTTATAGTTCAATGTAATTTAACAACCACAGTTCGCTAACGATGCTTTTGGGAAACATACCCCAGTTTATCTATCAGTCTATCCAGTTTAATGTGAACCATTCACATTGGTTTCATTAAACAAAATAAATTATTCATTTAAAAGATTGACTCAAAAGAATCATCTGTGCACGAATCGAATCATGAACTCGCATTACCGCGCCAAAGATGATCTATTCTAGAACATTTCGAATGAATTAAGACACACAAAACTATCGTTTGACTTTATAAACTTTTATTTCATGCATGATTCATATGGATCTGTTAACTGAATGCAAAGTGTGAAATCTAGAAGAATTCGGTATCATTTTTTCAATGGTAGAAGTGTATGGAGCAGAGCTACAGTAGAGCTTTGGGATGCTTAATTCTAAAGCTAGAATGAGAGGAATAGATGATGCATAGAGAGGAAAAGAAAAATAGATAATGTTTTGCTCACTGTGTATGTCTGTGTCTACACATATAGCTGGTGTTTTTTTTGCTGGCTGGATTTTACGGCTACTGTCAGAGCAGATATTCCTCTGGTGTCCCAGTGAATGAGTTATTTAGGAAAAGGTCAGTGGCGCTTTGCAAAAATCAATCATAGCTGCTTTTCCCACTCGACTCCAGTGGAGAAGAAATCTTTGCCATCGAGTGGTGTGACTGAAAGAGAGAGAGAGACTCGGGTCATGTCAGTTTGACACTGTAAGCAAAATTTTCTCTGTGACAGTGTGTGAAGTGAGTCACCGATGCACGCCGAGTCTCCATCATGTCAGTGTGTTTGGCACTTCTTACACACTAGGAAGTCCACGCTGAAGAAGCATGTTGATAAAATGACATGTTGGCTGCATGAACCACAGCACTCAAAATGATGCCCGTATGAATGCTGGCAAGCTCAATGGGACGACTTTATACAGCATGACAACAAGCCTTGAAATATGCTGTTGCTGTGGCATCTCAGTATCGTTTTACTGTAAAGCAATAGTGGAAATCATTTAGTCATCCTCAAGTCATTCAGACCCGAATGACGATAGGACAATACATTGCCCAATGTCCAAAATGCACCATAACAGTACACTGTAAAATGTTTTTGTTCAAAACGATAAATAAAACAAATATTTTCAAGTATGTTTCTCAAGAAAATACAGTAACACATTACTTAGAGCCGTCATGTACAATGCATTATAAAAGTTGTTTTAATGCATTAATTATGCTTTGTAATGCACCTTATAATGCATTGTACAATCTCATTCATAATTGTAACCACAGTTAATACATTATAACACTTATCAATTCATTGTTACACTATGCATTTTAATTTGGGTTATAATTATTTATGACAATATATAATGTATTACAACAAATAATGACATGTTATACACTTTAATAACACTATGCAATGCAATATACATAAAGTGTTACTGAAAATACTATTTCAGTTTTTCTACTTAGAAATACTTGGACAGGCAAAGAGGGCTTCCCCCAGCTAATTAATCACAGTACATTAGAACACTTGTTTTGTATTACAGATTTTCTGAAATTTTATGTTTGAAAATGTAAATGAGGTATTGTTTAAACATGCACACATTTGCAGTCATTTCCAGAAAAGAAATCTGAATTCTGGATAAAATCAAGTGCTATTTCGTTTTGTTGACAAATCAGAGTTTAAGATTTTTACATAGTGGATTTTGGATTATTTTTGTCATTTTTATCATCACAAAAAACCTTCAAGAGATAGATAGATAGACAGACAGACAAATAGATAGATACCCCTATCTATCTACCCCTCAGTGAAACCCTTCAGAATATAGATAGGAAGAAGACGTTAAAGTTTGATTTATGTAAGTGTTTCTGAAATGGGAAATAAAAATATAGATTGTAATTGAAATATATAGAAGCACATATATAAAGTGATATCAAATAAACACATTAATGTGCATGTGGGCGTGTTCTGTCCACTTGTCTGATACAAGACATACAATGAAAGACAAGCAGCCTAAACTCTCTAAATTGACTATGAAAAAAGTAGGGTCTCGCCTTAAGCTGTTATTTGTAGAAAATTTTTCGTCAGGTGTGCCGTCAGTGACGATGCACTCAATAGGAGTGTCTTTGATGTCATAATTGAATTGAATGAGAAGAAAGGGAGTCACGGAATGACACCAAAGCAAGTAAATGATGACTGAATCATTCCTTTAAAGTGAATGGGCGTTTGAGAGTGTGATATTTTAACTCTTGGCATCTGAAAGACGGGAAGTGAAGTCTTGCGTTAACTGACCATATTGCTCTGTGCCATTAGGTGAGGAAGCTCTCACCATGTACATGGCCAAGAACAAGCTGGACCGGAAGATGGTCAATGCCACCCAAGGAGTCGAGGCACTGCACCAGCTCGCCTCCTCATACTTCATCGACCGCGATGGCACCATGCGCAAACTCCACGAAATACAGATCTCCAGCAACGCCATCAAGGTAAGCAAAAATAAGAGCGATGGAGAGGAATAAAGTCAGAAAAAAAGAAACATCCTCTTCTTCCTCCATTATCCGCCCACCGTCCATCTGTCCGTGGAGCTTTTTCTTGTTGACAGGCCGCTGAAGAGCTCCTGGCAGACAGGGCCCGAGGTAGCAGGAAGTCAAGCATGACAAAATTAAACGGAATTGACAATAGCTGCTGAGTCAGGACGACAGCAAGCAGCAGACGCAGCACTTGTGCTGCACTTAAATACAGACACGGGCCTAAGAATGACTGACCTGACAAACTAGTGCAAATCTCCATGTGCATTTATGCTCACAAATGTTTCATCAGCGACTTTGTCTGTGTTTGTGTGTCTCTATTAAAGTGGTATCCCTTCTGAAACATATGTGTGGTTACACTTTATTTTAAGGTGTCCTTGTTACAGTGTAATATTATTTAACTACTTTTTATATGGTTAGGGTTAGAATTAGGGTTTGGTCTAGAGTTACTTGTATGTCATTATAATAGTAAGTACATGTAACTTGTAACAAGGACTCCTTACAATAGTGTTACCAGATGTGTGTTGAATTGTGCTGAATGTGCACTTGTAGTGTACTTCAAAAACAAAAAAAGAAAAGAAAAATACTTTCAAAAAGTGCACTTTAAAATAACTTAAAATTGCATTTTAAGTCATTAGGTTTAATCTATTGTTGCGCTTTAAAGAAGTGCACTTATCTTGATGTGTTGACTATAACATACTAAAACACATGGAAAGTACTAATTAATTATAATTTTAACTGTGTGCTATTTGATATTACATTTAAAGCTAATGCATTTTAAATGTACTAAATTGGAACTTCATTATTACAAATGTGACCCTAGACCACATTATACATCATCTGAAAGCTGAATAAATAAGCTTTCCGTTTATGCATGGTTTGTTAAGATAGGACAATATTTGGCCGAGATACAATTTGAAAATCTGGAATCTAAGGGTGCAAAAAAATAAAATAAAATTCTAAATATTGAGAAAATCGCTTTGTTGTCCAAATGAAGTTCTTAGCAATGCATATTGCTAATCAAAAATGAAGGTTTGATATATTTATGGTAGGAAATTTACAAAGTAACTTCATGGAACATGATCTTTACTTAATATCCTAACGATTTTTGGCATAAAATAAAAATCGATAATTTTGACCCATACAATGTTGGCTATTGCTACAAATATACCCATGCTACTTATGACTGATTTTGTGGTCCAGGGTCACAAATTTTAAATACATGACACAGTTTCCAATAGAACTGAGATTAAATTATATTTTAGTTCATCATAAATTATTGTCAGCCTATTAAGTACACTCTATTCATATTTCAGAGGCAATACAATTATGGAATTACATATAAAGTCCAATGTAAAACAATAAAATAAAAATAAAAACACTCTAAGGTTCACCTGATTGCATTTAATATTAATGTAAACATATGGTACATTTGAATTTAGTACATTTTCAAATTGAGTTTGCACTTAAATACATTCTTGAAAAGTTTATTATTTCCATATTAAGTGCTCTTTTTAAAAGTATGCTAAAGTGTACTTCTTTTTCTCAAGGGATGCTACCGCTAAATTATGTTTAGTTTTAAAAAGAATGTGCATACTGAGGAATTCAGGGACAACACAAAGAACAATACATCTATTTATAGAAAAAAATAAATCATATTATGCATCAATATATATTTTAAAATATTGTATTATGAATGTGTCGTGTTTATGTTGCTGTATCTAAAACAATATAATTATTTGATATGTCCTCATTTAGATAAAGGGGTATCTATGTGTATGATTTTGAGAGTCACATTGCAGACAGGAAACAATTGCTGCATTCAAGAAGAGGCAGAGGCTGGAGCGAAGACACACACACACGCACACACATACATACACACAGCGAGAGAGACCTGTGCTAACAATATCGATTGAGTTCGGATGACAGTACAGCTCTGGAAGCTCACGCACATACAGACAGAATGAAAGTGTTGATATGCCAGCATGTCTTCCCTGTGAATCCTGCAGACTGGTGCTCAGTGTGTTATTGGCACACAGAAATATGTCTTAGTATGTGGAACTGAGTGTCTATACTACACTACACTACATGCTAATTAGTGTGTGCAACAAACACATGTGTTACATCTTTTAAAAATGTATAAGTGTATTACATACAGTATAAAGAAGGGTTATTATACAGTTATTATAGTTCACAAAATAAATAAATAAATAAATAAAATAAAATAAAAAACCTTGAAAAAAAAAAAAAATTACTTGAAATAAAATACATTTTAACTTAAATAATATATATCCCACCCCCACTCTCTCTCCCACTTCTCTTCTTGTCATTACTCAATTGTTCTTTTAAAAACAAAGCATAAATAAACAAACAAATAAAATCTAATTCACAATATTAAGAGGGAACCCCAAAAAAAACTACTCAATGATATTTTACACTGGTATAAATGTTAAGATGTATTTTAACAATATTTACTAAAACATATTTCACTCTAAAACTCCATGTTATATTTTTAGAACACTTGCATATTATATACACTTATGTTTTATTATTATTATTTTATTTTTTACTTTTTTTTTAATAAGCAGAAATGTATACATATTTTAAATAATTACTATATATTAATAACAAAATTTCCCCATTACATAATGTATTTATTTATTTGTTTGTAAGTTTGTGTTTGCCTGTTTGCATTATGTTAATGCATATGGCCTAACATACCTAAGCAGAAAAAAATATAAAAACATGATTTACTTTATGAATCATTTTAATCTTTGACGACATCCCCAAAGACAGGTTTCGTTCACTTTTGAGGACACTTTGTGCCCAAAATACCGCTAAATAAACTTACACTCTCTCCGGCTTTTCAAACACACACATTATGACAGCATGGTGTCAGGCTTCGCTCTCTGGAGGCATGAAATGCATGACGTCTGTCAACTAGCCTCTCTCTTACCCTGTCCTGCCGGGAGGGGACGTGCCCTAGACACTTCAGTATGTATTTGGGGGCTTGCAGCAGACAAATGAACAGTGAGAGGAGTAGAAAATGGCCTCCCAGTGCTCTGCTATATTTATCAGTGTCTTCTGTAGTCTGAGCACTACAACACTTAAATCACAGAGAAGACGCTCTGTCACTGTGTGTTTCAGATGGGCCGTGATATTTTAACTCTCTCTTTGGAGTCAAATTACCTCAGTGGATGAATGTTATTTGAAAGTAATCTGTATGAAACCAATGCGAGGTACAGTCTTTCCCGTCTGAGCTCACCTATAATGTGATCATGCCCACGCACAACGCGCGCTATACGATAATCATCCTCACAAAACCAAGCTTGAGATGCGCGAACATGTGAACACTCACGTCACCTCTGTAGAAAGATTCAAGTTAATCTCGGCTACTTTTCATTTTTGGAAGACGCGCTGTGAGTCATTTATTTTTTACTTTATTACTGTTACTGTGACATAAACTTTTCACTTGTTGAACTTTTCCCAAACTATAATGCCAGACTAAAATATGTCGAGTAGGGCTGTGCAATTAGTCGAATTCGATTATCATGCGCATCTCGTCAGTAAAGCCGGTTCCGTGATTAGTAGTAAATCGTCATCACCCGTTTTCAGATGGAGCGGCATTTACTACACAGAACCGTAGTTCACTGACAAGCTAGGCAATATTGCATTCGTAATCGAAGGCGATTCGTCTGCGATTATGAACGCGTTATTGCCTAGCTTTTCAAATACAACCTTTCATTAAATCTAAATGTTGTAGGACTCTCATTTTATCTAGCATGCTCAGATGATTTATTAAAGGGCATACTGGCACGCAAAACAATATTTTTACTTTATATTTTTTAACACTGCATTTTTAACTTAACAGTGTTAATTTTGGCAGGCATTTTTTATTTAGTCTTAGTCTTTATCATGAGACGAAAATGCTTAATAGTCTTAGTCACAATATAGTCATTTCTTTCATAGTTTTAGTCGACGAAAATTGCATTTTTGTCAACTTTTAGTCATTACTTTTAGTCAAACTGCAGTTACCAACATTTATTTTGGTAGCCATTTTATATGTAGTCTTCAAACAAAAATAGTCATTAATTAATCTCTCTTTAAATCAATTAAGCTTATGAGAAATTTGAAAAAAGGATTGAATTTGGAAAAACTGGAATAAATATTAATTTTTTGGTAGAGATACAAATTAAACTCATTTTTAGATACAGTAGTATACATTTATTTAACATTTTTCGTTGGTTAACATTAATGACACAAATAGGTATTTAATATGCTGTCCATTTAAAACGGATGCATGTAATACTGACACACATTCAGTTTTCACCCACCTATTTACGTTCACTTAAGCCATATCCGACTGTATTTACGTGATATATTCTACTACACAATAGACATTTGGACTGCTGTGTATGTATTTGAGTACCGAGTACCGAGAACTGATCACGCGCTGTATGAGAACTGAAGAAGTGGAGCGTGCGCGAGAACACTTCTATCAGTGCGATTCCGCCTATCCCACCTTCACTAACTTTAAGTTAATCGACAACGAATTGTGACTCCCGGGAAAAACGGGACGTCTGGTCACCTGCTGAGGCCATTGTTTCAGATCGCTAGTTCGCGTTTTGGTAGCCAATCCGTCCGCGGCTGCCATACTGAGACTAGATATACGAACGCCCCTCATCTGATTGTAATCCAATGACAGGGATGCACATTTTGAAAGACAAGACAGTTAACTTAGCCTATAGGATGTATTTTGAATGTCTGGTAGTCCTCAAATAACATTTTAGTCCCGTCTCGTCTCGTTAACGGAGACGCAGCATAAATTTCGTCATAGTTTTTATCATCAGATATTATTTTTAGCTCGTCAACGTCTCATCTTAGTCACAGAAAAAAAGGTTCGTTAACGAACATTTTTCGTCGTCATCTTCGTTGACGAAATTAACACTGTAACTTAAGTAACGCAATTTAATTGACATAAGTAACTGTAATCAAATTACATAAATTTAAAATGTAACTCATTACTTTACTGTGTTACGAGGAAAATTAATTAGATTACAGTATGATTACAGTCTGGTCATTATTGATGTTGATTATTGATTTTATTGATGCTGATTTGTAAAATTCTATACAAAACCTATAATCAAATGGTTAGTGCAGTGAATTTCATTCTCTGCTTCACATTATTT
The DNA here is from genome assembly GCF_012432095.1 of Onychostoma macrolepis. Lineage (NCBI taxonomy): Eukaryota > Metazoa > Chordata > Actinopteri > Cypriniformes > Cyprinidae > Onychostoma > Onychostoma macrolepis. The sequence continues at coordinate 37,201,853 of NC_081159.1, read as the reverse complement.
AGACATGTCTCCCTTATTTTAACAAACCTGATTGAGATTATCAGCTCGTTAGTTCAGTTCATGGATCTCTCTCCTAACGAGCTGATGATCTCAATCAGGTGTGTTAAGTAAGGGAGACATGCAAAATGTGCAGAGCAGGAGGCCCCCAGGACTGGAAGTGAGAACCACTGGGTTAGTGAACCTTACCGCTGATCTTAAGGTCAGTCCAAAAAAAAAAAAAAACAATACTGCCAGAATTCAGTTGAAGCAGATTTGTTGTCTCGATCTGGATGGTTTTTAATAATAGAAACCAAACCCATTAAAGAAACATAACAGCACTGAAATACAGTTGAAATAATGTAAAAGAAAATATATATAAAAATATTGCAAACAACACAGAGCTTATTAGATGCAATGACCCGAAGAGATAATAGGCAGAATAATCAAATCTCAGCTTCTTGTATTTACAATTTTTTTTTAATTAATTTATTTTTTTATGCATGTGCAGTTTTGTATGCTTTATGTGATTATGTTTTAATGTCACTGAACTTGAAGCGTATTCATATACACATAAAATGAAGTGAATCAGATCAGTCATGTTTTTGCAATCAGCTTCATATCCCACAGAGAAGCAGATTTATCCTGACAAATGTTTCCCGTTTTTCCCTGTTGGGAACTATTTAAGAATATAATTAAGATCTCGCCTAACAGCTTTAATATAAGGTGCACTTTTATGATTGGGTGTTTTGGATTGACAAAGAATAGATTTATGCTGTGAGAGAGAGCTGTGTGATAGTTGTCCCTCAAGGTCATGTCTTCCTCTCTCAAATGCTTTCAGCTGATTTAGTTTTAAACTCCATATGCAAATTTATGATGATGCATCGAGCGTTTCAGAGGACATCTATTTAAAAATCTATTGGCTGGCTAGGATCCAATTTTAGTTGCTATCCTGCGGAGCGTTCCCAAAACAGGTGCTGTTAAAATGGATGTTTTTTTTTTTTTTTACCTGCACAAAACACATCAGCTGTGTGATTATGCAGAAGAGCTGTATGACATCACTCATATGTACGCAGTACAACAACGCTCTGATACGTTTCTGTAACAGAGCAGTGAAAACAATGCCTAAAATGGTAATATAGTTGCATCATTTAAAGTTATGGCTGAAGAAATTCTGAAGAATATCAAGAATTCCGATTTCCCCACCTTAGACCTAAAGTAACAAGACTATATTTATACATTTGTACAAGGCAGTGGAGTAACACGACTGTCGCTGTAAGTCACATGAAGTTGATAACGTGACATATTCTATACATTCTATACGTATATATTTATAATGGTAGCAAAGTTTGTTACTCCTTTTCTTACTCAGACCATATGTGATTTTGGACACACCCTGTGACTCCAAAAGTACCTCAAACATTAGGTCAAAGTAACTTTATTAGTGTCCAAAGGTAAATTTGTTGTACTGACAAAACGTTCAGCAGTCCATACTTAAAACAAACCAATCCATTAGAGAAGAAAACAGTAGGTCTATCTATTGTTATTATTGTTAGGTGCTATTAAAAAAGCATTAACTTGATCAAAAGTTACAAAAATGACATTAAATACATTTATAATATGTGGGTAGTTGACAAATAAATATTGGACTGTGTCCTATGGTGTGACATAGCAAAAATGTAGAAAAAAATACATTAATAAATTAATAAAAAAAAAAAGAAGTAAATAACCTTACCATACAAATAACATGAGAAAAATGTATCTTCATTCTTAGAGTTACAAATAGCATGAGAGAGGTTTATCTTCAATGTTAGAGGTTATTATTATTATTATTATTATTTTTTTTTTTTACATTTTTCCGTTACACCATAGGACACATTGATACTATAACTATAATAAAGTTATTTTTCAAATAGTTTCCACCGAGAAAAAAAAAAAAAATCAGCTTATGAATTACATTTTAACATATAAAAGTTATTTTATTATGTCATACTATTTCACGGTATTACTGTATTTTTTTTATTGCATTTTGAGCAGAAAATACTTATTTCAAAAACATTAAAATATATGGCCAACCCCAAAACGTTGAACAAAAGTGTAAATCATTTAAATACAATGCTAAACAAATAAAACTTTATGTGTTTTATTTAAAGGCACTGCACTCTAAATATAGTGGAATATGTCAGATAATATGAGTTATTTCAGCAGTAAGTCATGGATAAATACTCTGCACATGAACATCATCACATCCTGAGGATGACTCCAGTAAAGCCCAGTGCACTCTGTGCTATTTTTTCCAGTCCCTGTCAGACTGTATGACATGACAGATGTGAGATCTCGGCTAAAGCTAAGGCATACTGTGAGACATCAGCATGCTTTTATGTCAAACACTGTGATATACATATTTGAATTTTATTCACAATTGACATTGATAACTGGCTGCTTTACAACATCAGTCGTGTCACATTCAGATGTTGCACTAATGTTAGAAAAGAAAATTAATTTGGAGAAGCTGCAGGTTGTCATGGACAGCTTATTTGTCAGACTGAATAAGTATTTTTAACTAAAATCTGACATATATCTCTAGTTTGCCCTCTGTGTTTACCAAAAAAAATAAAAACATTGAATAATACAATGAAGACATCATTGGGCTCTCGGGTAGCTGAGGTTCATGTCCCTCTGCTATCAGAAACTCAAAATAGAACTTCATTATAGGGCTGACAGGTGACAGATGTAATAAGAAACAGGCACAGTTGCCGTCCCATGATGCCCTGCTTCATCACAGATTTCTCTGGATACAGTTTGTTCTTTAATGCTACAAGAGCTTCTAATCTCCCCATAAGACAAAACAGTCCCAGCTTTGATAGGAGCACGGAGCTGTCGCCGTCTTCCCGACGATCTTCACATGAATACATGATAAAAGCAGAAACGACATCAACACAAACACATCCGGACAGACAGCCCTTTCCTAAATGCCGAACATGAGCAGGTGGAATCAAAGCTGGCAGATTTACAGTCTTTTAAGTCAAATGTTTACATGCCTGTTATTGTGTTTATCTGTGTGAGCTTGAATGAGCATCAAGTCATGCGGCTTTTCAGCGTTTGTGCGTAATCCCACAAATCTCCGTCTTCATTAGACGAGGGCTTTGGTTTTGTTTTATACTCTGGCAATCTATGTCTTAATCCTCTGATTATTTGTGTGTGTGTGTGTGTGAGAGAGAGTCCTGAAGCTTTTAGACTCCAGAGATTATTCCCTTTCCATGCCAAGTGACGTGTGTTACAGAGCTTCATAAAGGGATTTTCAAGAAATAGTTTTCTGAAACATGAAATACCAGTTATTTAGTCTGAATTATTAGTCATTTTCTTCCACAAAGCACTAAAGCAGATATTTATCTGAATGTTCATGCTGCTCTGTTACATTCAGCTGAGGTCATATAATAACTTGTGAGGAACAGATCCATACTGAATTCAATATGGTACTTTATTACAATTTTAACTGTAGTGTGTTATTTAATATTACATTACTATATTGTTACTATATTTTGTACTAAATTGAATAAATTCATCATTAGAAATGTGGAATTACAAATGTATTTAAATACATGACATACACATTTCAATAGAAATGCCATTAAATAATATATTAGCTTACCCTAAATCTTTGTCAGTACATTCAGCAGTACCACTTTAACCATATTTCAAAGACAATAGAAGTAATTTGATATTAGTACAACATGCACTTCTTAAAAGTTTAAAAACATAAATGACACTCTTTAAGTGCACTTAAGAGGTTTATATTTCATTAATATTATATTATCTGCAAGTACAGTTTTTATATATACTTTAAGGATTCCAAATGCATTACAAATGCATGATCAATAAAATTAAGTGCACTTGTTTTTTCATATTTTATTTATTTTTTAAAATCTGTTCAAGAAGCACATTTGCATTTGTACAACATTCAGAACTATATGGCTGTTGTGTTCCAAGGAAAACAGATGATCATATGCACTGGATTGACACAAGGATAATTAAATGACAGAGTTTAATTTTTACCTCAATTATTCTGAAAATAGAGTGATTTCTCGTTCTCAGTTCTCTGGTGTTTTCCAAACAGGGACAGTTGAACAGCTTGTAGGTTTTAGGTGTGTTATTGTGATTCACTCTGATGTGTCGCCTGCCTTCACCTGCCCACAGGCACTAAAGGTCAGACACGTGCTGCAGTTCTGCTACCGTGTCATTGCAATTAAAGTGACCCTGAGAGTGTGCAGACGTAACACTATCTGCAGAACAAAAGAGTGTATTTAGGTCAAAGGCTGCTGTAAATCAGACTCTGGAGGCTGCATTAAGATGACAAAATAACAATGAGGAAACACAGGAAGAACTAGTTTCAAGTGCATATTTAGTTTAAATTAGAATCCAGAAAACCAAGAACTCATCAGCTTACGAGGAGTACAAGACTAGAAGAACACAAGGGCTATAAATACACTGGGAGGTAAATGAACAAACTACAAAACACCTGGAAACAATCAAGAAGAGATCAGAAAACAATGCTGCCTCAAATGCACCTGGGAAACTCAAACCTCTGAGTCAGGCATTCATGGTTTAAGACCAAAAAAAAAATTCCAAAATACAGAAGTACACAGAAGAATGCAATGCATTTAATGTGCATCTTTTAATAATTCATGTGGTATCTAAGAGAAACATTAAGTTTTCATTTAGCAAACCATAAAAAATAACTAATTGCACATTTAAAGGAATAGTCCACCTAAAAATTAAAATGTGCTCCACCTCAGGCCATCCAAGTTTGTTTGAGTTTGTTTCTTCATCAGATTTGGAGAAATGTATCATTCCATCACTTACTCACCAATAGATCCTCTGCAGTGAATGGGTGCCGTCAGAATGAGCATCCAAACAGCTGATAAAAACATCACAATAATCCACAAGTAATCCACACCACTCCAGTCCATCAGTTAACTGCGTGTTTGTAAGAAACAAATCGAGCATTAAGACAATTTTAGCCTCAGACTGTTGGTTCCATAATCTGTAATAATGCTTCCTTCAGTGAAAAAGTCATCTGGTCTGAATCAGGTGAGAAATATGCACAGATAAAGCACAGTGTACAAGCCAAAACAGCTCTAAACAAATATGTGGGTGGATACAAGCACAGTTTAAAATGGACTTGTTTCTTATGAACATGCAGCTTTTGGATTTACAAGATGTTATTTCATGGACTAGAGGTATGTGGATTATGGTGATGTTTTTATCTGCTGCTTGAACTCTCATTCTGACAGCACCCATTAATTGCAGAGGATCCACTGCTGAGTGTTCGCTCAGGTTTTCATCACTATTGTTAATACTATTTCTTTCCAAAACTTTAGTGCATAAGTCATCCCACAAAGTTTGTTCTACAGACAGGAATGATTCCTCAAATCATGCAGCTTGCAAGGGAGGTGTGCTATTACTTTTCTAAGCAATAGGACTTACGATTTTCGCCCAGGGCCAATACATGAACATATCGATTGAGTTTTCTAGGGGGGAAGGTGGTGTGCACACTTTATGATCTGACACATCAAGGCAGAACATACTGTATAAAGCAATAACCAACACCAACTTATGCTGTAAATAATATAGTGATATTAAAAAAAAAAAGAAAAGAAAAGAAAGTGTTTATTGAGGCATTTTCATGTGTAGAGGGTGAAATGCAAAGCTTTGAAATGTTAAAGCACAGTAACTTCATTGCTATTTCATTACTATTTCCCTAATTGCAGAATAGTGATTCAAGAAAACTATAAAGTAACAAAAATGGAGGTATGGCAGTTATTAAGTGACCAAAACATGGGACAAAAAATGAAAATGTCTTCAAATTATAGCTCTGTGCTGGATATGCATAAACATATGTTGCATGCATACATAAATGCAATCATGAGAAACGTGCAAAACATAAATTCAGAAACGTGTCTATAATTTTGACCAGATCATAAAACCACTGGAGTTATTTTTTAGAGATTAAGATGTTTGAGAAAAAGACCATTAATGCAGTACTTTTTATGTAAAATAAAGCCTCTGAAGGTCATCTTTTTGAAGCTTTTTGAAGTTACTCAATAAAAGTACAAGTATTTGGCCAAAAACATACTTGAGTGAAAGTAAGAGTGCAACTTCAAACTGCACTTAAGTATTAAAAAGTAGAAGTAACCAAATAAATGAATAAAAAGAGAGGGGATAAATCATGTTGAATCATCTTCTTAATGCAAAGTGAATTAAATTGCATTATAAAATGTTTTGTCATACAGACATACAAACGCAACACATTATCACTCCCAACCCATCACATATTGATGCTTGGTCAGGACCCTTTAGTGTCACTTTTTGATGCACAGGGTACCCCTTTAGCATCATTTTTTTAAAGTGTAGGGTCCTCCATTGACTTAAATAAGAAAGCTTTGGCGTCAATATGCCGAAGCGAAAGGCATTGGGAGTTTTATTGTCATGATTAAATTATATATTGGGCAATGGAGGACCCTGCACATCGAAAAATGACACTAAAGGGGTACCTTGTGTGTTAAAAAAATATGGTAAAAAATATCCTGACCAAGTGTCAATATGTGACCAGTTGGGAGTGAGAACATGTTGACAAACATGATAAAACTAAAAAGCTATCGCATTCAGGCAAAAAAAAAAAAAAAAAAAAAACTCTGAAAAATCTGTGTACTTTTAATTGTAGGGCACAATTTTAAAGGTTAAAAGTCTCTTAACATCACAATAGCGATCACTAAGTTAAGTAGTCTAAATTTATTTTTATGTATTTATATAAATTGTGGAAGGTGTAGTGAGGTGTGGAAGGTTTCTTGGTTATGCTATTGCAGACCGAGAAAGAATGGAAGGTGTTATTTTTGTAATATTATTTGCTTTGTACTGTGATGTTTTTTCACCGGTGAATGAGACATGATGTAATCTGACAGCATTGCATTCTACCCTCCACCAATACCGGCTCTCACCATGTAGCTGGTTAGCCTCTGCTCTGCCTGCGTGCGTTCATCTGTTTTGGAGGAGGTGTGGCTTTGGAGACTGATTTGCAGGGAGTGTGGGATCTTATGTTCTCAAAACTAACTTTCTATCTGTAGCCTCTCTGAAATAGCCTAACCTATCTTTAAGTATAAAGAAACAGAAAGGTGAAGGAAATTACTTTTAATTCTAGTTGGGAAGTAATCATTTTGAAGTATTCGCAAATGGGGGTGTGCGATATTGACAAAAAATAATATCTCAATATTTTCTGGGATTCTGGGATTTTATCATTAATGATAATTATACAATATTTTGGTGAGTGTGTTATTGTGCTGGTTCTGTATCTTAAGGACCATGGACAGCTGACACCTAAAGTTTTTGATATTCTTCATATTCTGTGTGGTGGTCAGTTCATACTGACAGAAATTAATCTTTTCCAATAAGATTTTTGATTTTTACATTTTAATGGATATTTTTACCTTTGCAAAGCCATTTCTGTAAAAGTGTGCATCATCTTTTAAGTCAAATTCTTACATTTAATCAGTGAATTAGAATAATAAGACATTTGGGCTGTTACCAAGCAAATTAAATCAGTATCAGCAAATTTAGATGTAGTAACACACTACTGTTTAGTGCAAAATATGAATGCATTTAACCTGCAATTACAAATGCATAAATAATATTCTGATATATTAAACATAATACATTGAATACTGTTATTTGAAATTCCTTAAATAATAAAAAGGAAACTTTAAATGTGAAATTAATACCGGCAGCAGGTGGCAGCAAGTCACTGTTAATATTTGAGTCATTGCAATTGAACCGAATCATTCAAACGATTGATTAATTCAGGAATGAAACACCGTCATGTTGCTCAGAGACATAAAACAGCTTTGTGGCTGTGATTAGAATTAGTTTTGTTGTTGAAATGGAGCAAAAAAAAAAACAACTCTTAGTTAACTTCTTGTTCTTGGAGCTGTTGTAAAAAAAAAAAAAAAAATAAATAATAATAATTATATTACATTTGTAATCATGGTAATTCTTGGAGAAAAAAATGTAACTCTGTGTGATGTTGATTAACTATATGAAATTATATAAATATATACATTTTCTGACCCCATATCTTGAATTTTGTGATCATTCTAAATTTATTTTATTAGACTGAATCATGCAGTGAAAGAACACACTCTAAATGCATGCTTGCACTAGTCTAGACTTCACGTAATGTATGTGTGCACCAGGGACGATTCTAGGATTTTCATTTTAGGGGGGCTCAGCCCCCAATGAGTATAATAATAAAAAATAAATATTTGCAAAAAAATTGATTGAAAATTTGTAGAACCGTTCTACATCAATTCAATTCAAACAATATTTTTTTTTTTTTTAAATTTATACAAAACACACACACACACACACACACACAATGTTTCAATCTCTGTCAATCACTCTGATATGCAATTAAAATGAGTGCACTGACTGAGTGCTGTCGGTCACTGTCTTTAATCATTTCTATGCATAACTGTATGGTAGTTAATGCCACATGCACTGTAATATTATGTTCTATATTGAAAGCTAAATTTTCAAATGAAAATAGCAATAACGTGATCGTTTTATAAAGTATGCGTTCATATGTGTTAAGGGCTTTCGCTGAAGGAAACAGCTGTGGTGTGATGAGTGGTGAATGCAGCAAAAACTTTACAGTAGATTGGAAACCGATTGCTCTCCCATGACTTTTTGTAAACTGTATTTATGGCAAAGAACTGCATAGATGTAGATATTATAACAATCTATCGATAAACACACACCTTGTCCTCTCCTCTGCGCCACTGCAGTCTGTGGATTGAAGAACGCGCAGAAAGATGGGGAGGAGCCGAAGTCTGCTGCCGTTTTCATTTGAAATTTAAAGGGAAAGAATTTTTAGGGGGGGCTGAGCAGTGCTGAAGCCCCCCTAAAAATGGCCTAGCGACGCCCATGGTGTGCACTCTGTAGGGGTGTTTTTTTTTTTTTTTTGCAAAATACTCGATAATGTCAAATCGCATATCGTTAAAACAACAATTGCGATATTATCGCAGACGATTTATATCGCACACCCCTATTCGTGAACAATATATTAAACTTTGCACACAATCATTCTCATTTATATCCCTTGTATGTTGAAAACATTTTGCCTCATCACGTTCAGTTAGGAATCACAGGGATCATGTAGGCTAAATTATACCATATTTTCAATTCAAAATGGCAATATTTGAGAAAAATGTCAAGTAGTTTGCATAACTGGATATTAATGTCGGTCGTTTAAAGTTTCTACAACAAAACAGCTGTCAATATTAAATGTTTCACTCCTTTCATCTTACCTCACTCTCTTTAAATGTTAAAACTGATGCTGGAATTCAAGCTTCTTCTGTTGACAGTAACCCCGCCTACTTTGATTTGATTGGCCAACTCAGTCATTTTGACATTTATGAGTTCCTGACAAACAGAGTGCAGCAGAGCGGTGTAAGACAATCAAATACAGGAAATTGTCCATTTTTTATTATTGGGGTAGACTTGACACGTGATCTGTGTCTGTCTCCAGGTGACGGAAACGCGGACGGGTCCACTCGGCTGCAGCACGTATGATAATCTGGACTCTGTCAGTTCTGTTCTTCTTCAGAGCCCTGAGAGCAAACTCCATCTGCAAGGTATGTGACTTGTGTTTTCATTTATGTTTTCAAATTTCATTGTGGTTTCATTTGGTTGTGTTCGCATTGCACCCAATTCAAATTTGTATTGCCTGACTGTCTGTTACAAACTCATTTGAGTCAGAAATACCAAATAAATCAGATGAGAATTAATTGTATACCTATACTAGTGACGGATAGGAAGGAATAGCAAACTCTAACATAATCACTGTTACGTTTCAGAGTAAAATAAGCTCAGATTTCATCTCAAAAAGCAGCATGTATGCGTGAACAGAGCTCACAGAATCACAGACGTTTAAGGGTGCTGACAGCTGAGTTTGTCACAGAGATTTTTAGGTGGTCTGAGATGAAACCCCCCCTAAACAGGGTCTAGCAACACCTAGGATTTGCATAAATTACTTTTTGAATCCATCATCAATCCAGCTGCTTGTCAAATTAAAAGCAGACAAAACGTGCAGAAATGTTTTCCTTTCAGCATTTACATATGAAAAACATCATTATGTCTTTATAATTCTTGTCTATCAGAAAACCCTTTTTTTTTTATTTTTTTTTTAGATTTTACTGTGTGCACATCTGCTGTATTGACACATGCTTTAGAAGAGAGAAACACAGTTGCACAGCTGCGACAAGATGCGCCTGCAGGGAAAATAAATGTGTATGAATCTGTCTGGCTGATAATACTAGAGGTTACACAAGACGTGCTCACCAAGGATGGGAACCGAAAGAAACATAACCAATTCTGTTCTTTAACATTTACAGTAATGACTTTTAAGATGGAAACAATAGTATTTGAGTTTTCTTTAGAGTTACATATTGCATTGTGTTGTTAAAAAAAGTTTTAAATTGTAAAAAAAAAAAAGTATATATATTTTTTTTTCTCAAAGTAAACTATTGTTTATTTTATTTGATCATGCATTGCACTCTGTTTTAGAAATAAAAACAAAAAAACAATTATTTATATAAAATATTTATAATCTATTATATTATTAGTACATTACTTTATTTATTAATTTTCTTATTTTTATACTTTAATTTATTATATCTTATGATTTTCAGGCCATTTTAAAATTAACGGCAAATGTCGTGGCAGAAAATTACCAGTACCTTTTTCTTTTCTTTCCCTAAAGTGTAAATGGTTTGTGATAGATGAGTTTGCCTATGATTAATTAAAGCTAGCTCCTAAGAGTCATTTGTTCATGAATTGCGCTACAGTGGTCATATTGTAGAATTTATTTCATGCGACCAGCAATGACACAGCAATAACCTTTATTGCATTTATTGTTTAGTTGTATTATTTCATTTAATTCAGGCTGCAAACTCACAACACATAAAACATTATTTCTTTTGCTGTGGTGTTGAAGATTCAACGGTGGCACTACAAACACTGTCAGAGTGTTTTATTACCGAGTTGCGTCTGCATTGGTGGATGAATTCACATGCAAAATCTGTCCTCCATTCACCACCCTCATGCTCACAGTTAAGCGGATGTGATCAGCTTTGAATGAGTCGGTTTTAATGTGAAGTTTGATATCTAACTAGAGACAAGCGCCACACTTGTGTCTAATTGCATGTGTCATGATTCATGCTTTAACTCTACTAATAGTCTAGTTAGTAGAAGCACTCTGCTGTCTTATGTATTTTCTCTTTTGGTTAACTAAATTTTTAACACATTTGGGGTGTGTAATGAAAGGAATCTGTCAGAGCCGCGAGCAGCTCAACTTTATCCATCTTTTATCTAGCCGTCTCATTTTGAATATTCTCTGTGAAAGCTCTCAGTAGGTAACAGGCTTTGATGCTGCACGTCATTACGCTGCATAAAACATCCCATCGTGATGACAGTATATCAGGTCATGGCAGAGAGTGGTCATCCGTGCCATCTTGATCTGGATAAAAGTCTTGTGCTGTTGGTCTGCTATCAGGCTGTTGTCTTTGAGATGTTTGGAGAAGATGGATTTGATGGCTGTTGATGGAAATATCTTCTCAGAGACGAGCAGCTGAAGATGAGCAAACATCTGCTGATGAAACAGTCTCACATACTGTTGTCATAAGGTCTCGTCCACTTTGCACCTTATTCTGACTTTCAGCCACTCGCTCAGATAGGAAAATATAGAAGCCTGTTTATGTCTCATTAGAAAAACAAAAATCATGCCTTTGTAAGCAATAACTTTGAGATAAAAGTCAAAATTGTGCGATACCAAGTCACAAAGAGTTAAAATGTAAAAACTATGATATAAACATTGTGACATGCGCATCATCAGAAATACTAAATAATAAGACACAATTATGAAATAAACTTTGAGATATAAAAATATGACACACATCATCTGTAATATTAAATACCAAGTCACAATTATGAGATACAAAAACTATGACATACACATAATCAAAAATATGAAATACTAAGTCACAATTATGAGATAAAATGTAAGAAATTTGAGATATAAAAATTATGACATACACATCATCAGAAATATGAAATACTAAGGCACAATTATGAGATAAAATGTAAGAACTTTGAGATATAAAAATTGACACACAGCAGAAATATGATATTCTAAGTCATAATTATGAGATAACAAGTTGAAATTATAACAGTTAAAATACTCCCCCCACCCTTCTTTTATGTCATAATCTTTGTATCTCCTAATTTCAACTTTTTGTGTCATGATTGTTACTTGGTATTATTATTATTATTATTATTATTATTATTATTATGACTTATTATCTCATAATTATTACATCTGGTCAATTTTTACTTTTAATTACATACATATTACATTTTATCATAATTGCATGACTTTTATATATGTGTACACTGTATATACACATTTCATGCTGTAGTTTCAACCTTTTATGTCAATTACAACTTTTTAATGTCAAAATACAATAAATCAGTGGAAAAAAAATACTTTATTTCATTCCATCCATAACAAAACTGCTGGATGAGGTGGATAGAACAAAACACATTCTTTTATGTTTTTATTTTATTACACAGCATCATTTTAATGAGCTCTTGGTGCAATACAAGATAAAACAGTGACACATAACACATCAGCCTAAAACATCTGAATGATGATATACACAGACCAACACTGCAGACAGAAGCAAAAGCACAACCCTGTGACTGAGACCATCCGTGTGCTTTCTATGAGACACTCTCAAACTCATCTATTTCATCATATAATTTATTTAGTTACTGTGGTGTAATGCAGGTTTAAATATAAATTACCTGCTCTACACATTTTTAGAAGGTCGGAATGAAACTGCAAGTTTTGTTTTCACTTTTCCACCAGAGACAAAACAGAGAGTCTGAGAGAACAGCTGTAGAAACTGATTATGAAGAGTTTTCTGAGGACACTCGCAATAAGTTTCGTTCTGTTCATCCGCAAACTTTTAGTTTCTCGAAAGTGCAATGTCATTGTTCATTTCCCTGTCTGATGTGTTTCAGCACTATGCATTTCACCACGACCCTCTGTGGACTGACACTTTGTCTGTATTTAGAACTGTATATTTATACACATATTTGCATACATACACTGGAAACGGAAGGTCAAGTTGAGCGCGTTGCATTGCGGGAGTATTTTGTGAAGTGTCCTTTGTTGTATGCTACAGTACTTATGTTGGTAAATGCATCAGGTCATTATTCACACTGTTCACAGAAAACATACTGTTTGCTGCAGAAACTATAAGTGGATCATGACACCATTTTCATATTTTGAATATTTGTGTTGCTTTCCACTAAGCAGATTAAAAAAAATAAATGGGGGGGGAGTGTTTTTGATCTTAAATTTGCTTTTAGTATTTCTATTTTGTTTATTTTATTTATTTTTACACAGCTGTTGTTGCTCTTTTTTATTTGTTTATTTTTTTATTTATTAATTTTTGTTATAAGCAAAACATTTGTATGCTAATAGGGTAATACAAATATATATATATATATATATATATATATATAATTTATTTTTATTTTTTATCTTATGCAGTTTTGTTTTGCAAGTAAATGTATAATTTTAATTATGTTTTACTGCAGAATAAAACATGTATTTATTTATATACATAAAAAAAACAAAAACAACAACTGTAAAATGAACTAGGTAAATAGACTCTTTCCGCATGTCAAGACAAAATGCAAAACTACAAGCACGGTCGGTCACTAAACAGACTAAACACTAACAGACACTTGACATCAAAGATGGCGGAAACGTTGAGGGAAGATATGGCATGTGATTGACATGGACTGAGATTTAACACACTTACATGAGTGAGAGATGGCCACGATCACGGGACGGCCATGGCATTTGTTGTCTCCCATTAGGGTCGTCTCCTGTGTCTGCATCTCTTAATGAATTAAGAAAGGTCACTTTGAAGGAATTGTTGTTGCCATTAATAAAATTGCCTTGCGATCCTCTGACTGCAGTCGATTGCAAGTAATAATCCTGATGGGAATATGGAAGGAGGGGAGGATCAGCTGTTTAAAGAAATCTATAAACAAGGTGGAGATGAAGAATTGCCTGGTCAATTGCCTCAATGAGAAAAACCTAAATGAGAAGTCGGTCATTGTATACTTACCTTCATGTACCACCATGGGGAAAAGTTGAATCACACAAACTGCATATGATGTATAAGATCAGTCACATTTGCAAAAACAGTTCATTACATCTCTCTGAGTTTTATTTCAGGAGTATTTCAATAATAGTGAGGTTATATATATATATATATATTTGAATATACAGAAACACAGAAACCCAAATTGAAGTTTGCAAATTTCATTTTATTTTATTTTATTTTAGCTAAAATAGAAAATATAATGAATATGCAATACAGTGAAACAATATTCCTCTAAATAGTTATTTTTCACTTTACTTAAAGCCTTTATATATAATGAATTGTAAAGGTATTTGTAATGTAATGCATTGTATCTTTTCATAAATAATTGTAACCAAGCTTAAAATGCATTATAATATCTGACTGTCATGCGCTTTAATGCATTAGAATTCTAAGGTGTTACAATGTATTATAATGCATTATAACTATAGTTACAATAATTAATTAATATTAATTAATTAATCATTAATAATTAATGTTTGTTTGTTTGTTTTTTGTTGTTGTTTTTTTTGTAATGTATTATACTATATAAAGGCTTTAAGTCAAGTTAAGGTAAATGTGACGTTACATGACATTATTGTTTTCAAGCTGTTTTATACTGTCTTTCCATAACTGAAACACTGATTGATCAATTACATAAGATGATAATTTCACTACAGCGATCATAACACATTAAAGAGTGACAAAACCACATTTATTGTTTGAATTTCATAATAAAACTGACAGAAGTTGAAAGCTGAACTTGTTTCATATACAACATAACAAAACACAAAGCTTACTGCTATTTGTCACGGGACGTGGTTGTAGTAGTAATCGCATGAAGAAGTAGACGAAAGGAGTTTTTAATAAACATAAACACACGATTTCCATTAATCAACAATAATCAAAGACAAAGACTGAACAGAAACTGAATGCTTATAAAGACAGGGAAACCAAGGAGTAAACGAGATGATTGACACAGGAGAAGAGAATAAACGATGATTAACTAATAAGAACAGGAACTAAACCAAATATGAACAAACAGGAACTCAACAGGAACATACACGTGACAGATATCGCCCCCCTCCCGGAAGGCGCGTCCCGCGCCGTAACAGTACCATCGGGGAGGTCCTTTGTGTCCCTGTCCTACACCAGCCTCCAGGATGGATCAGGCAGACCCGGGAGCCATGGTGGATCAGGAGACTCGGGCGGCCATGGTTGATCAGGAGACTCGGGGAGCCATGGCGGATCAGGAGACACGGGAGGCCAGGTGGATCCGCCTCCCTGGCCTTGGCCCGGCCACTATGGATATATGGCCCCCCCCCCAATATTTTCTTGGGGTGAATTAGGAAATCTAGGGGGAGCTCTGGAGAAGCGAGCACTTAAGGGACAAGCTCTGGAGGAACGGGCTCTGGAGAAACGGGCACTGGAGGAACAGGCACTGGAGGAATGGGCTCTGGGGCTAGAACCGACACTGGAGATAGTTCTGGGGCTGGAGCCAATGACATCCCCTAATACTCCACCAGTATTCCCAGGGGCACATGTGCGGTGGACGGCGGGCTTGAGTGAGCCGCGAACGGCGGCGGGCTTGACTGCGGAGCCACGGACGGCAGCGGGCTTGAGTCAGCGGCGGCTGACAGGCTTGACTGGGGAACAGCTGACGGTCTAGATGGCGGGCTGGTTCTGGATTGGGGCTGGACACTCTCCAGACACAGGAGGATCCCTTCGCTCCAGCTCCTCAGTCCTGTGGTGTCTGAGAGGTCCACGGGGTGATGGTAATTGGCCCTGATCCAGAACAGAGAGTTAAGCGTAGCGTCGTCAAGAGCTGCCCATGTGGCGAGTGCGCATATTCCACGAATGGGAGGTCTCTGCGGGCTAGGGCGGAGAACAGTTCGGCGACTTCCATGCCGCGGAGAGGAGAAAAACAGGCAAACAAAAACTTTCAAAAAACGGGGAAAAGGGAGCGCCGCTTACTTTTCTGTCTTTGGTCTTGGATTCTGTCACGGGACATGGTTGTAGTAGTAATCGCACAAAGAAGGAGTAGATGAAAGGAGTTTTTAATAAACATAAACACACTATTTCCATTAATCCAAGACAAAGACTGAATAGAAACTGAACGCTTATAAAGACAGGGTAACCAAGGAGTAAACAAGATGATTAACACAGGTGAAGAGAATAAACGATGATTAACTAATAAGAACAGGAACTAAACCAAATATGGACAAACAGGAACTCAACAGGAACATACACGTGACACTATTATTGCATGGCAAGGGCTACAAATAACGTTTTTCCCCACTCACATAAAAGAGCAGTGTGAACATTCTGCTAGACATCTGCTTTTGTGCTCCACAGAAGGAAGTGAGTCATAAGAGCTTGGAACGACAGGATCATTAAAAGTTGACAGATTTTTCACGTTTGGCTGAACGAACCTTTTAAAGGGATGTTTTTGAAGGTCTAAAGATGAAGGTCTTTACAGGTCAGTGGAGTTTAGAGGACTCTCTGTCTCTCTCTGTACGTCCTGCTTCAGAATAATGAGCTGGTGGCTATTTTCAAAGTTCAGCATTACAGTATTTCAGGAACTGCCTTTTAGGGTTGAGCTTGAAATTTGACATTTTCCGTTTTGAAACGCAAGCTATCTGACATCTTTGTCAGTGATTGTAAAGCACATGATTTCGTTGTTTTAATCCGTCGCTGTTGTTAATGTATTTGCTCAAAATGTTTCTCTGTTTTTCGAGCAGATTTATGCAACTGCTCCACTACATGGATTGAATAAGCAGTGATTAGCACTGGAGCGTTTCATAGTTTGCGGTCTGTGTCCACTGCTGTTTTGGAACTATTTCTGTTGCAGCAAAAATCCTCACTATCTGGCCATATCATGTCTGAAATGTCGCTTACTCAATATTAGGCCTGGGTATCAGCAACTCCCTCATCACAATACATTCCACAATCCAACACTGTGATGCATCAAAATTAAATCACGATCTGAAACTGCGCCACACTTCACTTTCACAGTTTAATCGATGTTTGTCTAGTTTAGTGTGCCTCATAAAAGCAGCTGTGACCTCATTAAAAAGCCATTTGACAAATACTTTATAAATGGAACTGCACTGTAGAATATGTACACTTACCAGTCAAAAGTTTGAGTTTTTTTGAAAGAAGTCTCTTATGCTCATTATTTATTTGATCAAAAGTACAGGAATATTGTGAAATATTATTACAAATTCAAATATGTTTTCTATGTGAATATATGTTAAAATGTAATTTATTGCTGTCGTAAAAGCTGAGGTTTTAGCATCATTGCTCCAGTCTTCAGTGTCACATGATCCTTTAGGATTTTTTTCTAACATGCTGATTTTCTGCTTTCAAGTTCAGAATAACAACATTTATTTGAAATATAAGTCTATTGTAACATTATACATGTATTTACTGTCACTTTTGATCAGTTTAATGAATAAAAGTATTAGTTTATAAAAAATAAAAAAACATCAAATGATGATGATTATTATTATTATTATTATTATTATTATTATTATTATTATTATTATTATTAGGCTTGTTTTCCACTGACAGGAAAACTTGACCTAAAGCAAAATTATGTAAGACAGTATTTATTTGTTTGTTTGTTTTGTTGTTGTTGTTGTTTCTTTCTCTTTTTCTGGTACTGAATATAATGATCAACCACAGCCCGATCACAATCGTGCCGTTATTCATCATAATAGCGCGACTGTGTTTGCAATATTGCTTAAATATTTACACAGCTTCCAAATGATTTACAGAACAGGCAGTATTTCTTGTAGTTTTTTGTTCCTTTCTGTCTTGTTCTCATTCAGAGAAAGACACGAGTCAAGTGACTTTGCCTCGGGATATCTGACGGAGCGTGATAATGACATGCTGTTACATTTCCAAACGCAATAAAATCAACTTTGCCATCGTGTCGACATCACAGACACACACTAATCAGCTGCTCTCGTCTGCTCCTGTAGGATCTTTGATTTTCTGATTTGGAAATAACTGTTAGATTTCTGTGCTGCAGTGTGTGAGGAAATCACTGCATTTCTCTGCGGCCACATTTTGCCCATCGTGTGACGTCTCCACCAGATTAGACTGTAATTGTGCCCTGGAACCGAGTCAGAGCACACTGACCTTCAGCCCACAATGCCACCAGCGAATCTTCGTTTCATTACTAAAGCCTGAGTTTCACTAGTGTGACAGTTGAATGGAGCAACACTGACGGCACAGACTACAGCTGAGAATGAAATGACAAAACATTCACACTTTTAATTACACAGTGTACTGCAGACAAAGTCAGGTTTGAGATGTAACGATATGATGACCATCTGGTCAGCTAGACAGTCCAAAAACCAAATAGATAACTAGTAAGATATTGTAACTATTAATGGGGGCAAAAATTTTCATTAACAGTCATTCAAAAGCAGTATTTTTCTTGTATTGTGATAGCATAACATTTGCAAGCAACATGAACATAGTTAATAATTAGTAAAGAATGATTCATTCATTCATTCATTATTTATTTATTTATTTGTTTATTTAAATCGGGTTCCACAAATATATTCAACAGCACAACTGTTTTCAACATTGATAATAATTCCTTGAGTAGCAAATCAGCATATTAGAATGATTTCTGAAGGATCATGTGACATAGACTGGATTAATGATGCTGGAAATTCAGCTTTGATCAAAGCAATTAATTACAGTTTAACGTATATTCACATAGAATACAGATATTTGAAATTGTAATAATATTTTATAATTATTATTATTATGTTTTTGATCAAATAAATGTAGCCTTATTTTCAAAAACAATTAAAAAAAGCTCCCAAAAAAAGCTCCTTACTAGATACTATTAGTGTTTTTTATTTTTATTTTTAATTTTTTAGCTTTAATACTTCAGACAATATAGAGATAGATTGAATTGTTTTCATCATAATTTTTATGTAGCATTACATGAATAATTGGGGGTCTATATCACTTGCTTCAACATACAGTACAGTGCATTGAACTGAAAATGTAACATTTATGACATTGTATAATGACAGATTTAAATCTTGTAATCTATTATAGTCACTATGCAATGAATGTGTGGCCTAAGATGGTGTTGTACAAAAAGCGGTTATATTGAAAAGAATTAAAGTAACGTCAGTCTCATTAGTTATCCCATTAAAGGCCACATCCATGCATCCCTAAGAAATGTTTCTGATTAGTTTCTGCTGGACATGATCCTAAACAAGCCTGTGAAATAACTAACTGGTCATTCAGATGACCCTAGGTGATTATGAAATCATGTAGATTTGGACATATGTAATATATCAATGCAATTTCAACTGAACAGCAAAAAACACAAAGGCTTTGAGCTGTACTCAGAATGCATGAATGCATATTGATCATATGAAAAAGATTCAATTTTATTCACAATTCATTTCCAAGCTGTTAATATTATAACACAGTAAGTGATCTTTGCTAGCATTGCCTATATGACTGCTGTGGATGAAGAAAGCATGTATTGTAGAAATAAAGTGCACTCTGACCCGGGCCGATTGAATATCGCAGACATGTTTACTGCCATCTGGCTGAGAATGCTAATGTTTCACCTGAGAAGCATGACATATTGATTCAACAATCCAGCCGTTCAAGTCAGGCCAGCCTGCTCGTTTTTTTCCAGCCATGTTCTTCCGCACTCTCTATTCATCTGACATTATGTGGCTTGTGTTAGCGCTATCCCAGCATGCCTCAATCAGTGATAACAGTATGGCCTGGGGAACAGGCTATTCAAGCAGGTGTCCGTTGAATGGAGAGGCCAGAGGGGCGAACGGCTGGTCACAGAGATCATTCCTGCCCCGAAGACAGCCAGATGCAGACCGGCACAGAGTCCCAGCATTGGAGACCCGGTCCAGACCCGCTGGGGTTTCCAGGTCTGGAGACAGATCGCTGCTCAGGCCTGGTCTGAGGTCACGGGATGAAGTTTGATTTCCAGAGAGGGACAGAGAACAGCTGTTGCTATGGAGATGCTGGAAATGCAACACGAATGTGAAGTTGTTTTGGTTACGAATGGAAAATTCGTTGGTTCACAGTGTATTTTAATGAGAAATATTTAAATCTTAAAACAGAAGGAACTCATGCTTTCGTGAGCTTTGGAAAGTATTACAGTATGATTAGGAATATATTTCCCAGTCTGATGTCATTAGACTAGTTTGCTTGAACATGCCGTTTCAGTCATGAGCTAAACAAACAAGAACTTCAAGATGCTAATTAGCTGATTATATAACTATGAAATATAGATGAGATTTTAGTGTGGGAATTAAGGAAAACTTTTTGTTACATTGAGTTTTTAATTTTATTTTTTTTAATTTGCAAACGCTGGAGACCAGAAATGCAGGATTATGAGAGGAAGTTTCACATTTCACTGCATTCCAAATTTTAAGTTTGGTGAACTTTGACCTGCAAATTTGTATCGCATGAAGACGGGAGACCAAGAGAAGATCAATATGTCATGGCATGAGCTCTTTGCTGATATTTTATGAAAATTTACTTTCCCTCAGGTCATCCTGAGTTTGTTACTTTGGAGAAATCTAGCATTCCATCACTTGCTCACCCAGTGAATGGGTGCCATCAGAATGAGCTGATAAAAACATCAAAATAATCCACATCACTCCAGTCCATCAATTAACGTCTTGTGAAGCCATGTTTGTAAGAAGCAAACCCATTAAAACATTTTTAACTTCAAACCGTTGCTAAAATTCAAGTTCACAATTGATAATAATCCATAATTTCTTCCAGTGAAAAAGTCCATATCCTGTTGTCTCTCACAACCATTTTAGACTTTAGTTTTTGGCTTATAAACAGTGCTTGATCTATGCATATTTCTCTCCTGATTCAGACCAGAACACTTTTCACTGGAGCGAGTGTTATTATGGTTTAAAGTTAAAAACATCTTAATTATGGATTTGTTTTTACAAACACACAGTTTTTGGCATCGCAAGACATTAATTGATGGACTGGATTACTTGTGGATTATTGTGATGTTTTTATCAGTCCTATTTCCCATTAACACTGTTAATGCATATTGAATCTGTACTTCAGGATATTTTGCTCGTAAATGTGATTTGGCAGTGAAAGCAGAAGCTGATTCTTCTACACCTGCTGCCAGTGGCCACAGATGCAAATAAAAGAGAAATGCCTCACTGCAGAGGCTTTAAAATGCATTATTTTTAAAGTATTGATATATTGATTTTTCCTCTCTTTTTCTCCTGTAAAAGTTTTGAGATGAACGGAAGCTTTATGACTTTGTTCCACAGAAGTTATTTGTAGGATATTATGGTGGAAGGGATATGCTTTTTTTTTTTTTTACATAACATTTGATATTTCAATATCCTTTTGTCCTTTACTGAGAATCACTGTTTTCAGCAAATTTCTATGAGTTTATACCTAAAAACTAAAGCATGCAGTTCAGTAAGGCACTAAATCATACTAAAAGTGCAAACTCCACTTCACCTTCAAACAATTCTGTCTCTTCTTTCTGTGATCAATATCCAAACCAAACTTACTGTAACTCTAATGCCTTTCAAACAACAAGCTAGATCACTTGCTGGTTAACTTGAAAATATTAGATGAGGATAATACTGATGTGCGTAAAAACGGGAATATGAAAATGGGAAAACTTAAAGAATGATGCTTAAACATATAAGCTACGTGTCATTACCTGAACAACATGTAATCATCAACTGAGGGAAAATATTCCTGTAAATGTCTTTCTGTATTGAAATAAACCGATTCATGAGGAAAATAATGTGAAACAGTTGATGAGAAGACTAATGGTTAATGCATCAATCTGCACAGTGTGATATGGATTCTTCACTTGATTTAGACTAAATAAAAGAAGGGAAATCAACTATCAAAGCAACACCAAGTTTATTTATTTTTTATTTTTTAAGCACAGCTCAAATGACGCTTTTCAAAAGCAGTAGATAATCTAGCAAGAATGTAATGCATGTATTTTATTTATTTATGACAGCAGCAGTTAAACACATTTCACAGCACAGCATGATTGTTCTCAGGAAAAATAAATAAACAAACCATGAGCAAAATAAATATTCATATTTGTGAACATGAGTAAAATCAGCCATACAACCTACATATGCAGCTCCCTGCTATGGCGCAATATAACTGATATGGAATGGATGTGATTTGCAACGCCATACATCGCCAGAGACACACGCGTCACACAAATGGCGCCTTATGAGACTCAACTCACAACTGATTTGTTGTATAACCCACAACAGATGGTTGCGTTTGCATATTCCAGTATTACTAATTAAAAGTTGGAAAAACTTGCACTTTGTTTCCAGTCTCTGTGGGTGAAGCTTACAAAATTTTACACAAAGAAATCGAAGCCTATTTTTAGGATCATTAATGTTTTTGCATTTTCATCATGGCATCCACAACAACTGGTACTGCTTTTAATTTATGCTGATATAAATAAATAGAAAAGTAAATTGCATTAAAATAATGAGACTCATAATTAAGAATAATGGGAATTATGAAAACAACAACAACAAATCAAATGTAAAATGGATTGCAGCTATTTCAATTTGGTCATAATAGTCATTAGAACAGGTTTCAATTTCCTTAAGTTTTTTTTTTTTTTTTTTTACATTTTGAAGTGGAATTGACCTGTTCACTTATTTTTCTCCTAGCGTTCTCAACTGGTAACATCAGTAACTTTGGGATATCGATTTGGATAAAGACATGCCATTTGGGACCAATAAATAACATGAGATCAAGGAGAAGGCATTTCTAAGCAGTTGTAGTTAAAACGAGCCGTTTATTGGTTAATTCACACCGTACTTTCTCTCTTGATAGACACAAGGCTCTTAAGAGGCTTTTGACAGCACATTGTAATGAATCCACTAGCAGAACGAGGAAAGAAAGTTGCTTTTTGTTGCCGCTTGTTTTGTTTCTCTCTTTCATACACACCCGTTGTGTTCTTGCCGGAGCCATAAGCCCATCCTGGAAGATTTATGAATACGTTAGAATAGCCTGAGCCAACAGTTTTCAAAGAAGTGGAGTGAAAATAAATTAAATAGCCCCACAGGCAATTCATCTGCTGCTTGATGGATTACATACTCATCTTCATACTCTCTCTCTCTGCCACTCTTGCTTTCTTCAGAAGATTGGCAAACATTTGGCAAACAAATGAATAAACACGAAACAACTCAATTAGGACATATGTGCAATGAAGTTTGTCAGTGATGAATTGTGGATGGAAAATATGCCTGGGATTGAAGAGCCAGCATGATGAAAAATGATTTGTCTTTCGAGGTGACCAGATCAATGTTTCTGTCTTTCTCAGGAAAAGACTGACGGAAATGACATGGCCATAAATTCTGGGAAAATTTCTGGTGTCTTATGGTGCTTTTCCACTGCATGCTACGGCACGGCTCACTTTTGGGGAGTTTTCCACTGGGTACAGTAGTACCTGGTACTTTTTTTAGTACCACCTCGGTCAAGGTTCCAAGCGAACCATACCATTACCAAAACGTGACGTGTAAACTCAGCTGATCACTGATTGGCCGGAGAAAATCGTCACTGAACTTGCAGCACGAGACACAACAGACCCGCTAGATTTAAATCAGCACAGCCAGCGAAGGATCGAACACATCTGTTTTGAACGAGCGCACTTTTCTTTTAACAACCAAAAAATAGCTGTTTCGTTGGCAGTTGACGAAGTACAGACTGTCCTCTCGTTGATAGCCGAGGAGTGGATCCAGCGAGAGCTTGATGGAGCGACGCAGAATGAAAACGTTTTTTCAGGAGTCATGGCAGTAGAGGCAGCGCAACTATAACGACACATGAATAATCCCGCACACTCTAAAGCGGTACTAAACTGCAGTGGAAACGCAAACCGAGCCGAACTGAGCAGTGCCGTTCTGAACCGTACCAAGCCGAGTCATACCACGCAGTGGAAAAGAGCCATTATTTTATATCAGGATTTAGAATTATTATTAGTAGTAGTAGTATTTTTATTATCATCATCATCATCCTTATTGATTAATTGATTGTGCAATCGGTCAGAAGTTTTTGATATGTAAGATTTGTTTTATCTTTTTAAAAGAAGTCCAAAAACTGCATTTGTTTGATTAAAAGTATAGTACAATAGTGAAATGTTATTATAATTTAAAATAAGCTTTTTCTATGTGACTATATAGTAAAACGTAATTTATTGCTGTGATCACACCTGAATTTTCTGCATCATTACTCCAGTCTACAGTGTCGCATGATCCTTCAGAAGTCATCCTAATTGTTACGGGGCGAACGAGACGTGAGACGTGTGGATCCATTTGCAAGGCTTTTATTCAGAGACATGGTCAAAAACACAGGCAGGGTCAAAACACCAGCAAACAGTTATAACACAGGCAAGACAAAGAGTATTCCTAGGGCAAGCGTGGGTCTTCGATAAGCAAATGATATCCAGAGGGCTTGACAAAAGGGGTAATCCGTAAACAAGTAATAGTCCAGACAGGGGCAAACAGAGTCCAAACGGCAAGACGATAGGGCAATCCGAAATACACAGGCAAGGATCTTCACACAGGTAAACAGACTAGACTAAACTAAACTATGAACTATGAACTATGAACTATGAACTATGAACTATGAACTATGAACTATGAACTATGAACTAGACCGGAAACTGGCTCTGCTAGAAGAGTAATAAATGGTAAACAATACTTGGCAGTGAGAGAGAGGAAGTACATGGCTTATATAGGGTGTGTGATTGGTTACAGCTGTGGGTGAAATCAGTGCAATGGATGATGGGAAATGTAGTCCAGGGTATAGTGTAACAGTCTGTGTAGTGTGAGAGTCCATGTGGAGAGTGGGTGACCTCTGGTGATGAGTGAACGGAAGTTAATAGACCAGATTTGTGACACTAATATGTAGATAGATAGATAGATAGATAGATAGATAATAACAAGGATGCATTAAATTAATAATAAAAAAAAAATGACAGTAAAGGCAGGGGTATAAAGATAAATTGATTAATGGATTGATTCTGTGATTTTCTCTTGAATCGATTCTGAACTTAGTTTTTAACAGCAGATGGCGCTCTAGGCTAGTTTTTAACTGCACACTCAAATGCTCACGAAGAAGACCGCTTGTGCGTTAAATGTATACTTGCACCTCTGCTTTTATGCTTTTATGATGCAAGATTAATGTAAACAACCCACTGTGAACACTCTTGTAATTCGCTTCAACCTTTTTGAACTTTATGAATGATTATTTTAAGTTCAAGTTGTGTGTGTAAGGAACTGAAAGCAAGCTGTTTATAAAGCATGCAGTGCCATCTGCTGTTAAAACTAAGCTCAAAATCGATTTCAGAGAGAATTGCGATGCATTAGATTAATCGATTTATCGTTACACCCCTAGTAAAGACATTTACAATGTTACAAAAGATTTTTATTTCAAATACATTAAAAAAAAAAAATACACAAAAATATTAGCATACACTAGAAACTAAGACATTTAAACTAGTAGCAAACTAGTTTTCAAAACTGATAAGGACCATTATTAATACATGAGCACTGAAGTTATTTTAAATTGTAATAATATTTCACAGTAGTACTGTTTTTACTGTATTTTGATTAATTAAATGCAGACTTGGTGAAAATACTTATTTTCACAAATGGAAATGGGGTCGTGTTGATTTTCAAGGATTTCAGAAGGAGATGTTTTTGCGGTTTCGTTTCAGAAGATCGAGAGATGCAGAGTTTCCTCTTAAATGTGCACGAGCACCGTAGATGAAAACGGAAGGATGGAGGAGCTTCACACTGCACAATAATCAGAGGCTCTGTTGTTCGGTTTGTTAAACCATACAGATCGAAACACAATCAGCGCAGTATGACGGACAATCCAATCACGTTTAACTGCGGCGACAAGAGCATCAGACTGATGTGGCACAGTCGCTGAAGATCATTCCCCTTATAAATGCACAGGCGCTGGGCATAGCTCTTCTGTAATGGTACATCATTTAAAAGATTGATGCCACTATCCTTATATTCGGCTCTCCGGGTTGCCAGGCATCCAGCGGGCTGATGAAATCCTTCCTGGCTGACCCCGAGGTCAGCTCTCAATCTGAGGTGGTCAATCAAGAGTGAGTTTCTATTTGGACTAGTGGGGCAGATAAATCAGCCATTTCCCTCCTCCTTGAGACCGGCTCTGACAGTAAATATATTTTCTTAGCCCTCATCCTCCAAAGCAATTTCAAGACATTCTGTTTTTATATTGATTCGGTTTTAGTTTTCTGATGCTTGCGACAGCTTGATATTACCGTCCTTTCAACTCTGCGTTTATTTACAAAGCAACTCTAACAGTCCTCTGAGCTGACGTAAAGAAATATTGATTTGCGTTTGAAATGGTTCCAGGTTTCAAAAAGTACTTCTCAAATAGTTTCTGTGACTCCATACTGGCTGTGTAGTGACTGCAACAATCATGCAATGTTGCATCTGGATATTGTTAGCAGATCTCATTAAGAATTTCAGCTCTGTGTGACATTTTAGCATCTTAAATACGGTGTATGTATATAGAAAATTCAAAAATGTCATTTTTACAAGAGACTTTCAGAATTATGCCATAAGACTGCATAAACACAAAAGCTCTGTTCAAATCCTAGCGCGTTTCCTCCCAACCAGGAATTTTAACTTTTATAAAATGTTGGCAGTATGACTGTGCTGCTTTCCAAGATAAAGTTTTGGGCCAAATTTACATATTTCATAGACAGGGCAATTTTAGAATGCACTGTGATAAAGAAAACATCATTCAAGTCAGTCAGAATATCAACTATGAATGCATATCACTAGATACTGAAAGGTTTAAATACAAATAGTTCAGTCTAATTACTGTAATAACTAATTAATCACTCAAATTTGTGTTACACTCTGTAGATGCAATTTGCTTGATGTGATTCTCTGATTGGTTGAGATTCTCTGCAGAATTATGGGTGATGTAGTTAAAATGATAACAAAACAAAACAAACAAAAAAAACCCTCAGTAGTCAACTTCCAGAAATAAGTTAAATTTGTCCTATATGGGAATTGGTTTTTAAAAACAACTTATAAACCATTAAAAACAGACCTGCTATGAGATATGAGGTTGTATATGTTTGGTTGGTATATCCATGGTATTGTCAGAATGCTACTGCATAGAGTTTAAAAAAAATAATAATAATCATGTTTATATAATCAGAATTTGCTGGTGAAAAACTATACTACCCACATTTCTCAGAGATATTGCTACCAACCAGAGAATCAAAACAAGAAAATCACACCAAAATAAATCTTTTTGACAATATTTAACTACTTTAAAATTTGTGTTCAAAATATGCATGTTCTGTAATAAATGTAAAATACATTGTTTCTATATCAACATCTTTAAATCAATAGTTTAGAATTTTCCCATCATTTTTTATTTGATTATCATTTGCAGTGCTTCATGGGATTGTTGCTCTTTCCCTCACTATAGGCATTACGTTCACAGTCTTGTATCTTCATCTTTCAAATTATTATTATTTGTATTTTTTTGCAGCCCATGCTCACTGGATATATGTGCTTTTGGTGACAATTCTGCAGCACTGATATCACGTATTTTACTTCATGTTTTTCGCAGCAGTTTCAAAGTGAAATGTCCAGTGAGTGGCACTAAAATGTGCATTCAATATGTGACCATGGCACATTTGTATTATTTTGGTACAGGCACATATTGCTGTGCTTTTTATTCTGTTGCTACAGGTACGCATTACTATGTCATTACTACTTTGCTTCATGTGTGTATTGCGGCGGTTCAGAATTCCAATGTATGGGAAAAATAACAAACACAACCGTAAACCTACCCGATAGTGTTCATGAATGCAAAAATGAATAGAAAAACACATTTGCTGATGCAAGTGTGATATTTGAACTTACTTATATGCGGGTTTAATTGTTATTATTATCATTAATATTATTATAATTTTGTTTTTTTAAATAATTTAATAATAATATTAATAATAATTATTATTATAATTATAATAATTATTATTATTATTGAACCAAAGCTGCTTAAAAAAATGGATGGGCACTAATGCACCTCAATTTTGAGTGGTGTCTCTGTCACATGCTTCATGGAACATACCTATTTCAGTACGCTTTTGGAGCAAAGTTATTATGCTTACTGGAAAGTACATACATACAACTTGATGCTTTTATCCTGAAACCTGCCTCCTGTTGAAAACAGATAAATAAGTAACCTGTGGTTAGAACTGACCAGAAATCAGCGTGTAATTCTAGTGTGTGTCGGTCCTCAGTGTTTCAGCAGCTCACTCTCATGCGTCAGCCAGCAATTTGGTGCACAGTGCAATTTCTGCTTCACCCTTTAGACAGCGGTGTTCCTCATTAGCCAGGCAATCTCTGCATGCCATTTTCTCTTTATAGTTGTTACCTACTCTTTTCTGACTTTCTGGTGGCCTGTGTAGAATGACGCTGTATTGACACTCGTGCCTATTAGTCATTTTTAAACCTTGTGCAATATTCTCATGTCATTCTTTGCTGGAGTTGATGCTAAATGAGTAGTGTTTTATCATACATGCTGATAGCAGCTTGAAGAGACGACAAGGGTCAGTGTATCTTTTACTCATTTCTTATTGTGGCATTTCAGTATGCATATTACTAGCATATTGGCTGTTTGTTAGTACTTATAAAGCACATACTGATGCCTTCTTCTGCATGGCCATATTTTAGATCCCTTAATCTAACCCCATACCTAAACTTAACAACCACCCTACCAAAAGTGTGACCAAAAAATGTGCCTGCAAAATAATGTTGGCACCAGGAGCAGGGACTCACCGGTACTGAGATAAAATAAATTTACAATAGCAGCTATGTGATTTTATGTGGGTTCTACAAGTCTTTGAACTTTTTATTGTGTCTCATGTTTCACCAGAGTGAATACTGTACCGGGTGCGCTACCGAGCAAGTTTACTTTACTAGAAAAGCCATACATATGGAGCTGGTTATGTGATGCAAACATAAAAATGTATTAGTTCACAAATCACACATGGTAAAAGTGTTGGTAAATACTCAAAAAATAGTATTGTGCAAGGAACCACGTGCAATTAAGTCTTTATTAATCAATAATCTGCCCTGTCATTGTAATTTGTGTGGAAATTAATAAAAATTGTTGCTGGTTTACTGCCTGTAGTGTTGTGTGGGAATTGCAATTTGCGTGTATAGGAACACTTTTGAAGTGCTGATGGTTTTCTAATGAGCTTAGGTTAGAAGTTAATGTGCTGAGAAGCTGGTTTATGTTTCCTATCAAACTTTTACTATGTGGTTCTAGAGTGGCTCTCATTGGCATTTTAGCAGCACCAACAAGTTACTGAGTAATGAATACTCAAGGAACCAGTGGCGCAAAATTAATAAAATAATGTTCCAATGGTCGGCGTAAAAGCGTTCACCTGAGGTTGATGGCACTGGTTAAAAAGCCATTTATTTTATCGTGTGATTTCAGGGGAGGACAAGGAAACATTGCCACAGATCTGATCTGCATTACTGATTTTCAGACTAACGTTACTGTCACTGAAGCCAAAGTCATATGTGGCGCATTTTATTTTATGGCATTAAAAGAGCGGGCTGCTTTTCTTTACAAAGTGCAGTGCACTGTTATAAAGCTATGACCCTTTAAATGAGCCGGCCATAGCATCCACTCAGTGTGATTACACAGTCGAGGGAAGGGCGGTTCGTGAGGTCTTCATTTTTTTAATGTGATTTTTAACAGGAGCTGAGCCATAATTTAACACCTTATTCAAGTAAAGCCTCTCACTCCATCAGTGCATTAGGTAATGATTATTTTGTGAATTTGGGGGCATACAATGCTCAATTAATCTTTGATGAAACCCTTGCTTATGAGGCGGACTGTGGCATCACAATCCGCGCCGTTGCCAAGAGCCTGTGAACTCTGGAATCAGGCCCGATTTAAACGCCGTAAAAATAGCAGAGTCAAGGCCAAGTCCCATGGATGAAGTTTAACATTTAGATAACATGCTTCTCACCTGAATAAAGGGCACATGCAAGAGCTGATCAATAGTTCAGACCTTAAGAGGAAATGCATTTATTCGTTGGTATTTAGGGGGTATCCATCCTCTCTGCAGAGTTGGAGTCGAGACCAGCCCTGGACCGAAAGAAATCATGTTAAAGCAAAACAGAGATATTACCTGTGAATAGAAATGCAATGGTACAGAATGTACAAACGCAACAAAGATTAGTCTAAATTGATGCCGAGTTTATGATGAAATCCAGGGCAGACAGACTTTAATAACATGCACCCAAAATCTTACTGCTGAATGATGTATGGGATGCAATTAAATAAACTAGACCTGCAATTTAGGTGCTCAGCTACAGGGAGAATGGCTGGTTTTTGATGGGTTGAAATGCAAGACTGAACTGATAAATTGTGCCCTGTTTTATCTTAAGTTTTAGTCCATTAAACTCCGTCACAGTCTGCCATCATTCATGTGTATGACTTTGGTTGTGGACACAGTCTGAGAATATGTGTGACGGTCTGACGAAACCTGCCTCTCTCAGCATCCGCAGGCTCTCATTAGTATTTTTACACCTGATTGCTCATCACACACTATATTTGTCTGGTACGAGGACTGTTTTTCACATTTAACTGAATGAAGTGAGATTTTGCAATCATCCTGCAGTATTTACAAGAATGAAAGTGTGAAAATTAAGTGATCGAGGTGAATCCCATAAACAAGTGAAGCTCAGTAATGAAACTTGAAACTTACTAAAAACAGGACATATTTAGCACAAAAAAGATGATTATTTGTCTTCATTATTATTTTGCTTATATATATCCACTGAGAAGAATAAATAAATAAATACATACATACATAAATAATTAGTCTGGGAATTTATTGTGGCTTCATTTATTCACCTATTCAACTACACAGAAATATTCAGATAGGCTCAATGAAAGAAGCTGTAAATTTAAGCATGAATGAAACAAACTTCAGACAGAGCTGTTTGATAAAATGATAATAGGGGAGAGAGAAAAGCACTGGAATCCCTCTCTCGACGCTGCAGTGTTTCAGTAATGGAGACGGGGATTGTGTGTGTGTTGCATCGGGGCTGTTATTGTGAACCCAGGGCTGTTGGCACCGCCAGTGTCGTCGAGCTGCACCCATCCATGAACCCACCATCTGGATTCTCCCACAAATCACATTAAAGTTGCAGGAGCAGGAATACATCAAGCTAAATGAATATTGGCTCAGGGCTCCACAGTCAGTTTGATGGAGAGAGAGACAGTCGAGCCGCTGTGATGATCAGTCCTGCACTCTGATAGCAGCTCATGTCTGTCACATTGACTGTTCGGCAATGCTGCGACTCAGAGATGCTGGGAATCTGAACGGTCAGTCCAGCCAAGCTCACTTCCGGGAAAATGACAAATGCATTTTCTGCACTGGCCTATGCAGAACTGCCATGATGCCAGGATGCTGCTTTAGGGTTAGTAATGTATTCCTATGTGTTTTCCAGCATGTTATTGGTCATTGCTGGATGGTCGCTTACAGTCAAAAGTCTTGATGTCTGTGGGCTTATCTTTTACCCAGTCACCAATCTAAAACAACGTAAGTACTGCCCTTATGAAAAAAATAAATAAATTACACTTTTAAAAATATAGCTTTTTACCAATATAATAAAATAATGTATTTTAGATTTTTTTTTTTTTTGTATTCTCATAGCTTCATAAAATTACAGTTGAACCACTGATATCACATGGACTATTTTGTCAATGTTCTTGGTACTTTTCTGCACCTTGAACGTGTTTTGACCCTTGCTGTTTATGGAGGGTCAGAAAGCTCTCGGATTTCATCAAAAATATCTTAATCTGTGTTCCGAAGATGAACGAAGGTCTTACAGGTTTGGAACGAGATGAGGCTGAGTAATTATTCTCAGATTTTACATTTTTGGGTGAACTATCACTTTAACTATGACTTGAATGCATAATTTCCGGACACTTAATTTCAGGGTAATTGCAATTAAATTAAATTGATTTCAGTTTAATTTTATTTTAAATGCAATTAGTGTGTGAAGCAGGACTTAAGTACATTTTTACGTAATATGTAATTTCTTTATAACTTCTATATATAACTTCTATTTATTCTATGTAATTTCCATATAACTTCTTGTCTTTAAAATATGGTTAAAAAGGCTGATTTTTAATTCGTAAATATTACACACCTTTTCAAAAATATATCTGTAACATTTAAAGTACAGTATAAGTGCACATTTATTATAATCAAGTGCACTTCTTTTTCACAAGGGTGATCACAGGTTACAGCCCACCTCTCTTCAACAAGACAATTTGACACATCATTCATGTCTGTAGCATAAACAGAATACTGCAACGTTTAATGCATATAGGGTTAGAGATTTGTTTAAATTCATCAGTATGAACATTAATAAACATCAGTAAGAGAAGGTTGCTGCCTGCTGTAGTAGATGAATTGATGTGTCATTTTGAAATGGCCTTTTAAATGTACTCATGAACTGTATATTCAGGATTGGTCAATGTGAGACCTGTTATTTGTGTAATAATAAATCATTTATGCACATTAATGCTTTTGTTTGTTTATTTATTTAGTTATATGATTGTATATGTATATATATATATATATATATATATATATGTATATATATATATATATATATATATATATATATATATAGTTTGTAAAGTGTTCTGTGTTTTGTGTGTGTGTATAAAGGTAAATAAGGCAACACAACCTCAAACTCAATCCTATAATTCTTCACAGAGAGAATGTGTAATTACTATGAAGCAATTATCCGTATGCACGCTGCACATTTCCTTCCATTAGAAATGGATACGCTGTATTATATCAGGGCTAGCTTCCATTACAATGTTTTATGTCGATGCTTGAGGTATGATTTATTATTTATTTAAGAGAATGATACGGTCTCTGGCACGAAAGCCCCATGCAACTCAATAGCTCTTTCGATAGGGCTTTTGATTTATTTTTGTATCATGTGGGATATATTGCGTCTCCTGATGTGCTGTAGCTATGTTGCACAAATCATTATATATATATATATATATATATATATATATATATATATATATGTATATATATATATATATATATATATAACTTTATCATTACCATATATACTGTACACTCATTGCCAAAAATATCGGCACCCTTGGTAAATATGATCAAAGAAGGCTGTGAAAATTAATCTGTAGTGTTGATCCTTTTGATCTTTTATTTTAAAAATTCACAAAAATCTAACCTTTCATTGGATAATAAGAATTTAAAATGGGGGAAAATATCATTATGAAATAAATGTTTTTCTCAAATACACATTGGACACATGTTAGTGAAGTGGCTTTAAGAAAAGAGCTAGAGCTGTGAAAATTCCCATTTCCACCATCAGGACAATAATTAAGAATTTCCAATCAAAATAAAATGTTACGAAACTGTCTGGAAGAGGACGTGTGTCTATATCATCCTAATGCACGGTAAGAAGGAGAGTTTGAGTGGCTAAAGACTCTCCAAGCACCACAGCTGGAGAATTGCAGAAAATAGTTGAGTCTCGGGGTCAGAAAACCTTTAAAAAAAATTGTCAAACAGCACCTACATCACCACATGTTGTTTGGGAGGGTTTCAAGAACAATTCTCCAAGCTCATCCAGACATGACTGGAACTTCAAATGGGACTGGCTTCTATGGTCAGATGAAACTAAAAAATTAGCTTTTTAGCAGCAAACACTCAAGATGGGTTTGGTGAACACAGGGATAAAAAGTACCCCATATGTACAATGAAATATACCACTGTATTTTTGATGTTGTGGGCCTATATTTCTGCTGGAGGTCCTGGACATCTTGTTTAGACACATGGCAACATGGATTCTATCAAATAGCAACAGATAAAAAATCAATAAGTGACTGACTCTGTTAGAAATCTTATAATGGGCCATGTTTGGATCTTCCAACCATACAATAATCCAAACACAAACCTCAAAAACAACACAAAAATGGGTCACTGAGCACAAAACCAAGCTTCTGCTGGCCATTCCAGTCCTCTGGCCTGAACCCTATAGAAAATGAGTGGTGAACTGAAGAGAAGAAGCACCAACATGGAGCTGGAAATCTAAAGGGTCTGGAGTGATTCTGGATGAAGTAATGGTCTCTGATCTCTTGTCAGGTGTTTTCTAACCTCATCAGGCATTATAGGAGAGAATTTAGAGCTGTTAAACTGGCAAATGGAGGTTTCAAAAAGTATTGAATAAAAGGGTGACGTTAATTGTGGCCAATGTGTATTAGAGAAAAACATTTAGTTCATAATGATATTTCCCTCAATTTTAAAATATTATTATCCAATGAAATGTTAGATTTCTGTGATTTTTTTTTTTTAATAAAAGATCAAAAGGATCAATAATACAGATTAATTTTCACAGCTTTCTTTGATCATATTTACCAAGGGTGCCGATATTTTTGGCAATGAGTGTGTATATATGGATAAATATGAAAAAAAAAAAAAATTGTCCTTCAGGAATGTCTAATGCATTCCCCTGTAAAAGTGTAAAACACTGTAAAAGTGGCACAAAAGTGCTTATGAAGTGGCATTTAGGTGTCTTTACACAGACTGTTAAAAGCTGCTCAGAGGTGGCCTAAATGCATTTACACAGCAATTGTTGATCCGAGGGCTGAGGTGAATCAGAGCAGGAATAGTCTGGCTTTGATAGGCATTGCATCTTTACACTGAATTTTGAGCAGGCACAGAGCAGCCTGAACTTGGCTAAGACACCTTTATATTTTTATCATATGCTAGTTTAGCAAAATCACAGTTTGATGAGCAATAATTTATTTTAAGGTACTGTTATTTTAAGTGATATTTTTGACACAATATTGGCAATATTGTGTTTTTGTCAGCAAAAATTTCCAAATGAAACCACAGCAGAACTGATTTACATCTCTGAACAACACATAACGCCACTTTAGATGCAGCTTGTGTGCCACTTCTTGATTCTGATTTCATTTGATTGGTAACAAATTTATAGTGACAGATCTATAGTATATCATATAGTATATTATTCTAATTTAATTTATTTATTACATGTAATAATTTAATGTAAAATTACGCATGCAACTAATAAGGTTATAAACAATATCCACTATAAAGGTAAAAATCCCCTGGAAATCAATTTAAGGTGTCAAATATCACCTCTTAATGCAAACATTAATATAGTATCTGTTACTGCTGATTATTTATAATGTTTGATTAAATATTTGCATTAAATAAAAATAAAATGGAAAACACCAAATTTGGAAAAAAAAGAAAAAAAAAAGAAAGAAAAGAAAGTGAAACAGAATTTTGGGGGGAATAATATACCAGATTGCTTAGAGCCCTAGGTGTTCTAGTTGGTGTTTTATAGGCTGATGATTCGAGGAATCATTCGCATAAGTTTATTACGTGGTGTAATGTTGCAATTGCATTTAACACAAGTGTGCATTCAGACCCCCACTCAAACACACACACACACACACACACACAGAGTGGAGGATATTATGACAGCCCTGGTAAATAAGCCGAAGCCGATCACGACAGAATACATCAATCACTCCTCCGTTTTATTCCATTATGTAAAGTCCTCCCACTCCGAGGGGACAGTTCAAAGTCAAGTGGACCTCTGGCAAAACTTTCACAACAAACTCGCTGCTCTCCGACAACATGATTCACTGTCACTGTCGGCAGAATATTCTGAGCTCATTTACTGTAGCTGAACTGTAAACACTCTACGTAGGGTCCATATTGGTGGTCGTATCCAGAGTGGGCCGATGCACTGCTTAATGTGAAATCAAGAAAGTTCTGTCGTCGGCTATCTGCAGCACTTTCTACCTGTTGGGCGCTGATGTGAAATCAATAATGTCTTTGGATCTCTGTAATGACTTTAACATTGATTCTCTTTCACGTTTTCAGGTTTGCAGGTCATTTTCCCAGAGTACCTGCAGGAGAAGTTCGTCCAGTCAGCTCTCAGCTACATCATGTGTAACGGGGAGGGAGAATACGTCTGCCAGAACAGTCAGTGCATTTGTCAGTGTGCCGACGAGTTCCCACAATGCAACTGTCCCACCACGGACCTCCAGATCATGGAGAATACACTCATCGGCATGGCAGAGACTTGGGAAGCATCTTACAACGACTTTGAGAACTCAGGTAACACTAGAGCGGCCATGTCTGTAACACCAAAAAGCTGGACACTTTTCAGGATTCAAATTTCCAGGATAAAAACTGAAAAAAAAAAATCCTAAACTAGTGGCTAAAAATAAAGATTTTCATTAAGGGATGATATCCACACCAAAATGGTATGATTATTGGGGACATTTTTGGCAAACTGGCCAACTTTATTAAATGCACAGTATGTGTCATCTTTCATGTAAATTAATGTATTTATTCAATAAATTTAATTAGAATAAGAAGACACTATAGGGTTGTTATCAATCAACTTAAATCAATATAAACAAAATCCATCTTTGCCCTCCAGAATTGGCACACAAGCTGTATCTGAAATCATTTAGATGCATTTACACAGACTGTTTAATGCAGCTCAGAGATGCCATGAATGGATTTACACTGCAGTTACACTTGCATAAATAGTGTTAGGATGAATGTGTCATATGTAGAGCTATGAAAGTTATATTTTAATATGAAACTAAAACCACCAGTAGGTGGTGACAAGTCACTGTTTATAAGCAACTGAAAAAAGCACAAATGTCAGGGCATGTCAAAACTTCTCCGGGGCCCCAAAACACCCTCAGACCCCAGAGGGTTAATGAGTGAATCAGTTATTCACTCATTCAACTGATTCAACTGATTCAAAATGCCTGATTCGTTTAGGAATGGTGCAAGTCTCTTACTTGTGTTATTTATGTCAAATAAAGATTTACTACAAATAGGAAGGATAGTACATTAGTATGCATTTTCGAATATAGCAACTGTCTTTATGAATGGCTTATTGAATCATTCACTCGATTTGTTCATAAACACAGCAACGAATCACCACTGATAAGCGAAAATAGAGCAAAACAATCCATACTGTCAATATTGTGTCTAAAATGTCTCTTAATATTAACTTAAACTTAACATTAACATTTTTAATAGGCAGCGGCTATTTGCAGCGGCTCTTAAGTGTAAATAGCGATATAGGCTATTTACACTAAGTACAAATAACAATAGATGCTATTTACACTAAGTGAAAATAGCATATTTTTGTAGTGATAAATTGTATTTACACTGTGTAAATAGCGATGGATGCTATTTACACTAAGTGAAAATAGCATATTTTTGTAGTGATAAATTGTATGTACAAT
Organism: Onychostoma macrolepis; assembly: GCF_012432095.1. NCBI lineage: Eukaryota > Metazoa > Chordata > Actinopteri > Cypriniformes > Cyprinidae > Onychostoma > Onychostoma macrolepis. The sequence goes on along the minus strand of NC_081159.1, from coordinate 37,164,165 downwards.
AAATGGGCGGAGTTAGTGTAAATAGTCTCTGCCAACAAGGTGGGCTATTTGCACTTAGTGTAAATAGACACTCTGTTTTTAATATATACAACTGCATGAAGTATACAATAGTGATCTTTAATGGAGAACAAATGAGTGTCCGACTCAAGCCTGTGCTGATATACGAACATGATATTTTTAAACTGGACTGTCTAACCTAAAACTGGACAGATGGCCACTCTAGGTAACACCAAAAACGACAGAAATTCATTGCTATCTATAATTTTTCAGTGGAAATGTCCTTTCAAAACCCTAGTGGTAAATTGAGTCTGCTCGCAGAACACCAACACAATGATCTGACAGCATTAGCCGGCAAGTTCGCTTGTCAGGTCTGTCAGCAAGTCTGGTCTAGAGCCAATTTTACGATCTATTGTCAAATTTGACAGTTTCACCACACCACACATCATGACTAATAAGTAGATGTGGCGACAGCGAGCATCGAGTCAGGTGTTGTAATCCGATTCGCGGATCGATTTCGACAACGCTCTCACCACTGCACACTTCCACGACTGCGCTAATTGGGCTAAGTGACGTTTGAAGTCATCTTCATTGATTTTGCTTGAATTAAACAGAAGATGTCTGTTTGCTCATTCAATAGAGGAGCTGCTCTCGGCTCTTCTCTAGGCATATATTCAGTTCTCATTATACGGCAGCCGTCTTTACAGGCATTATACTTGACTTCTCACTCGTTTTTGCCTGAGAGAACATCATTTTATTATTTGCATTCAGTCAACGAATCAGAAAATATTAGGAAGTTGACTTCATGTTGACAAATAATGCATCAATTATCCAGTTAACTAAAAAGATTAACATATTTATTTGTATTGCCAAAAAAAAAACACAATCTGTTAGTTATATACAAGTATATGACTTCATACATTAACATTGATTATTTTAATGGCTTTTAATGTGTGCGTCATAAAATGTTTAAATAGATTAATATAGTACTACATGTATATAGTGCATGTTATTATAGCACAGACTTATAATGCAATGTATAACAGGGGGTCTACTAAAAGTTGCATGCCACGGCTGCATTTATTTGATCAAAAATGCATTATAAAACAGTAATATTGTGAAATATTATTACAATTTAGAATAACTATGTGAATATATAGTAAAACAATGTATTGCTGTGATCAAAGCTGAATTTTCTGCATCATTACTCCAGGCTCCAGTGTCACATAATCCGTCATTCTAATATGCTGATTCGCTGTTCAAGAAATATTTCTGATTATTATCAATGTTGAAAACAGTTGTGCTGCTGAATAGTTGTGTGGAATCTTATACATTTTATTTTTCATGATTTGATGAATAGAAAGTTCAAAAGAACACCATTAATTTGAAATAGAACTCTTTTGTAACAGTTTAAATGACTTTACTGTCACTTTTAATCAATTTAAAGCATCCTTGATGAATAAAGTCATACTGATTCCAAATGCTTGAACAGCAATCAAATGAACATAATAATCAAAAACCAAGGTAATGCAAATGGGTAACAAATGACTGCATATTTAAGCAAGGAAACTTACTGAATCTAGGCTGTCCTTGGCCGGTTGACCATAAGTATTAAATGTTATTAATCAGCTGCTTATATGCTCAGTCTGTTGTTGATTTCTGTGAGCTGCCTTGTACTGAAAACTCTGCATAGGACTTGCATGCTAACTTCTCTCTTTGAGCCAATCTGCAATAAAGCAAGCATGAATAATTCAGCGCCCCACAATGCTTTCTCTGGGAGAAGAGGCACTTCTTGCGGTTTATTGTAACAGTCAATTTCACCCCACTGCCTGAACTCAAATCGCACGCCACGGGCGAAAGCTCTGCTCCATTCCCGCTCCCAAAAGATAGATTCACAGAAAGGTTGTGCAGGTTTATGAATGAATCTCCTATTCCTACCAACTATTTCTCTGATATCAGAGCTGCATTGCATTGCAAACATGACAGTATGTGTATCCCATTTAGATTTTGTCTGTCAGTTTAAGAGAACAAACAAACATGCAAACTAAACATCCAGCAAAGATAAATGTTCTTCTGACATCAGTGTATGGTTCCCATTTGTTTTTTTACATGTGTAACCAAATCATCACTGACACATGTTGGATATATACGTATATAAGTATGTATATACACTTACTCACACATACACATACACACTTTACACTTATGCAAAGCAATATATAATGTATAGCAAATCTCAGCTGCTTGATTGTTTATATTGTCACAAAATGTAACTATATTATTGTCCAGCTCTAATCTGCTAAATGCGGCTGTAAGGCATGAAGATATTATGATATTATAAACATTCACATCAGTTTTCTTTAAAGCTGCTTTAAAAGAAACTATTTATATCCTACAAAGTGCTATAGAAAACGACTGACTTTAAAATTGTGAAAATTCCTACTGTCCCTTGTATGTGCATTAATTGCTATGGTTCTTATATATTTAAATAAGGTCTGACCATTACATTAAGGGCATATTGTCATGTTTCTGGTCTGTTAATGGCCCTTCTACAGCACCTTCCTGATCTGCAAGGAGTAAATTGCATTTCTGAAGGAACACAATCTCAGGCATCATTAGTCCACTAAATGGAGTAATGAAAAGTATGCTGGATACGAGCAACTCAAAAGGTCTGTTCATGCATTAATAACTGTGTAACTGCATACAGTTAAAACCAAAAAAAGGATGGTTGTAAAATCATTGGTCCTTGATGTAGAATATCACCTACAGAGTGACCTTCAGGTAGTCTGAAACATACAGTAGAGAAAAAAGAAAAAGAAAAAAATCTCTTCTTTGTAAAATCTATTACAAAGAAATGGCAACTAACAACTAACAAGTTATATATATATATATATATATATATATATAATATATTATATAATCTTTGTTTTATTTACAGAGCCATTAGTGCAATACAATCAGTGTTAGTTTAGTTTGAATGAGATACTAGGTTGATAATATAATAAGGAGATACTTACAAAATGTTTGAAAATATTGAAAAGTTGTTTTTATCTCACCTAGCTGCCAAAGCAACATACATGTATATAAAGTATCAGTTTAAGTTTTAGTTATTTTAGTACATCAAGTTAAGCTAAATTAAAATGAGAACAAATAAATGCTGCTTTAGCAGCTAGCTGACATAAATAAAAAGTTATATGCTATCATATTTTTAAACATTTAGAATTAGTTTTCATTTTTTGTATTTGTTTTATTTTTAAAGTGTTAATATTATTTATTAGTTTTTATTTTCTTTAATAAGTCAATGTAGTTAATCGTTTTATTTCAATTTGAAGTATTTTAGTATGGCATGTTAAACTAAATTAAAATGAGAATTAGCTGAGCTGAAATATATGTAATTTATTTTAAGCTAACGTTCAGCTAACATTTCATATTTCAAGATACATATTTTCTTTCTTTCACATGGTTTTAGTTTTATTTAACTGTAATAACCCTGAGTAGACTACATGTATTTTCTGGTTCCCTGGGCCAGAAGACTGTAAGTAAAGGAAAAAAAGTTGTGCGTGTGTAGCTTTCATATACGCTTAACCCTGCTTTAACATTTTCAGTCATGAAGTTTAGTTAATAACATTCATCTGATAAACACTACTATATAACATTGCAAAATGGTTGTGGAAAGGTTCTCTGAATGTCGTCGACCTTAAAGGGCTGTCCTGCGTAGATCGCATTAAATGCAGCTCACACGCTGACAGACATTTTTCACCTCGCTGATCAAATATTTCTGAACAAAAAACATAAAGCAGAAATAGGTTACTCCCCAAGGTGATTGCTCAATATCCACCTTATGAGCACGCTAGCTTATATATTATTAACAGGTAATAAAAGGTCCAAATAAAACCAGACACTGCGATATATTTATATAGAGCAGAGGACACTCAAATTGAGTCTGTGAACCTCAAGGTCGCAGCAATATTCCTCTGGACCGGCCCAAGGAGAAAACGCTCCAGCATGAACAGATGAATCTTCTGAAATGTCAAGTTGATCAATTAGGGAAGTAATAATTGTTTGAATGTGTTAATAAAGTCTTAATTTAATGCCAGTCAGTTCTTAAATCATCACCTAACCCATCATTTAGAGGCATGACTGAATATGATTGTCACCGATTTGTCAGATATAAACTGTCTGGATAATTCCAGTCATAATAGGGTGGAAAATTAGGAAGCCTCTGAGATTTTTAGTGCAAACATTTAGTGTCCCAATTGTTGAAGACCCAGAGTCTCCTGTCATCACCTGTGAAAACTGAACATTATTTTGAAATACTAGTAGTCATAGAAGATTTATAAATGATTGGGTGACATTCCTTAATAAGTATACACTAATAGAGTTCTTACAAATCATTTTTGCAAACTATTAGTTTATAGTTATAGTTATAGTTATAGTAATTAACCAAATTATTATTGTTCAACTCATTAATAGTTCTCGTGTGTGTGTGTGCATGCGTGTGTCCTTAATGTATTTGTAAACATTTTAAATAACACTGAATATGAATGCAATAAGTGTTCTATAATTGTTGGTTTAAATCGAGCCTTTAAATCTCTTAATTCATTGCATTTTAATTTAAAAAATAATAATAATTGTGTTAATTACAGTGATAATGAATGAAGAACTCACTATTTGTACAGAGTCTATTAATATATTAACTACAGTTTATAAACTATGAATTAACTATTAATTAATAGTTTGCTAATGATTTGTGAGAACTTTATTGGTGAATACTTATTATGAAGTGTTACCAATGATTGTTACATTTTATAAATGATGATGACACTTTTCAGCAAAAATATATAGGCCACAGTACCGATCAAAAGTATACATATATATATATATAGGAATAGTATTTAAGGAATAATTATTGACGGGCCGTTGAATTCTTAGAAAATAATGTAAATATATAACAAACAAATATATAACAAACTTTCAAGCAGCACAGTATATATATATATATATATATATATATATATATATATATATATACAGGTGCATCTCAATAAATTAGAATGTCGTGGAAAAGTTCATTTATTTCAGTAATTCAACTCAAATTGTGAAACTCGTGTATTAAATAAATTCAATGTACACAGACTTTAAGTCTTTGGTTCTTTTAATGATTTTGGCTCACATTTAACAAAAACCCACCAATTCACAACAATCTCAACAAATTAGAATACTTCATAAGACCAATAAAAAAAAATGTAAAAACATTTTTAGTGAATCGTTGGCCTTCTGGAAAGTATGTTCATTTACCGTATATGTACTCAATACTTGGTAGGGGCTCCTTTTGCTTTAATTACTGCCTCAATTTAGCGTGGCATGGAGGTGATCAGTTTGTGGCACTGCTGAGGTGGTATGGAAGCCCAGGTTGCTTTGATAGAAGCCTTCAGCTCATCTGCATTGTTGGGTCTGGTGTCTCTCATCTTCCTCTTGACAATACCCCATAGATTCTCTATGGGGATACAGTTCAGGCGAGTTTGCTGGCCAATCAAGCACAGTAACACTATGGTCATTGAACCAGCTTTTGGTACCTTTGGCAGTGTGGGCAGGTGCCAAATCCTGCTGGAAAATGAAATCAGCATCTCCATAAAGCTTGTCAGCAGAAGGAAGCATGAAGTGGTCTAAAATGTCCTGATAGATGGCTGCGTTGACTGTGGACTGTGAAAACACAGTGGACCAACACCAGCAGATGACATGGCAGCCCAAATCATCACTGACTGTGGAAACTTCACACTGGACTTCAAGCAACATGGATTCTGTGCCTCTCCACTCTTCCTCCAGACTCTGGGACCTTGATTTCCAAATAAAATGCAAAATGTACTTTCATCTGAAAAGAGGACTTTGGACCACTGAGCAACAGTCCAGTTCTTTTTCTCCTTAGCCCAGGTAAGATGCTTCTGAAGTTGTCTCTGTTTCAGAAGTGGCTTGGTAGCCCTTTTCCTGAAGACGTCTGAGCGTGGTGACTCTTGATACACTGACTCCAGCTTCAGTTCTCTCCTTGTGAAGCTCTCACAAGTGTTTGAATCAGCTTTACTTGACAGTATTCTCAAGCTTGCAGTCATTCCTGTTACTTGTGCACCTTTTCCTACCCAAATTCTTCCTTCCAGTCAACTTTGCATTTAATATGCTTTGATACAGCACTCTGTAAACAGCCACACCTTTCAGTAATGACCTTCTGTGACTTATCCTCTTTGTGGAGTGCGTCAATGTTCATCTTCTGGATCATTGCCAAGTCATCAGTGTTCTCCATTATTGTGGTTTCAAAGAACAAGAGATACCCAGAATTTATACTGTAGAGATGGTCATTAATTGAAACTCAAATGTAAATATTCTAATATTTTGAGATACTGATTTTTGACTTTCATGAGCTGTAAGCTCTAATCATCAAAATTAAAACAAAAAAACTTTTTTACGACATTCTAATTTATTGAGATGCACCTGTATGTGTATGTATATATATAGATAGATAGATAGATAGATACAGTGACGGGAGGAGCCAACGACAGACAGTGGGTGTGGCGTCAGGCCTTGGAGAGGCTTTTATTCAACAGAAATAATAAAATAAAGTGTCCAGGGGGAGAAAGTGTCCAAAATAAACAGGGGGTCTGGTGTCCTCGTCGTGCTGCGGGGCTTGTGAAGGAGGGCAGTGTTCTGGAAGGGAGGGTCCAAGTAAGGGGCGGAGTCCGGCGGCCGCACTCGCTCCCGCTCTGGTCCGGGGCGCGAGGGGCGGTGGCTTCATCCTAGCGGCGGCTCTTCCTCTTTGTCCACGGCCTTTGGCAGGACTTGTACGGCCCGGCATCCTGGCCCGACGGCCGTAATACGGGTGCGGCTTTCGTCCGGACCGCGGATTCGGCAGCTCACGTCTCCGGTGGCGCGGAAGTCCCTCTACGCTCCCTTCCTGGACCCACGAGGACACCAGCGTGCATGCACGGGGGAAGAGACCGGTCTCTCGAGGAGAGGCGCGCTTGGCATTTAAACAGCGGCGGTGATGAGGCTTCATGCAATCCAGGTGTGCTTCATGCAATCCAGGTGTGCCTCATCACACGCCGCCAGCCCTCGCTGTTTCCACGCCCCTCCTCTCTCGCACACCCACTCCGGGCGGCGAATATGGGACGGGGTGGTGATGACAATAAGGGGGGAGGTAACCGACTCGTCACAATATATATATATATATATATATATATATATATATATATGTAATTACAAAAGAGATGTAACAAATAAACACTAGTTTGAGTGACATGAGTATGCACATACAGTTAAAGTATATAAGCGATCAAATAGAGAATATCTGCATGCTTACAGTAAATATTAAAGTGCAGCTTTGACAGTGTCAGTGCACATTTTACATAGTAAGTCAGTGGAGGTTTAAAGGATGCTTAGAAGTGAGCATATACAGACAAGGAGTGTTTTACAAAAAAACAAACAAACAAAAAAAAAAACATATGTAAATACATACATACATTCATTTGCCAAAGTTTGAGAGCTCAGTTTTAATAAAATAGTTTTGCAAAAACAGGGAATGCAACAAATTCCTGGAGCACACCTGTTTTATTCTGCTTTGAAATATTCTGTTATTATTAAAGAAACTGTCCAAAGTCAACCTAAAGTTTTTTTCTTTCTTTTTAATGCCTTTTAAATATCCTTTAAAACATAACAGAAAACAATATGCTCTGCTCTGTACTTTAAAAAAAGAAGGAAAGCTTGCTACCTTCATATGTACAGGCAGTGATAAATGCATTCCCGGTATTCTTGGGAAAAGATGACAGTGTTTGTATCATTACAGCTCTACTGTGCATGTGTATGTGTGCGCATGTTTTCGATTCCTTCTTGTTCTTGACACATAATTTTCATCAAGTAACACACCAGTAAACACAGGCGCTCTGCAGACAGTCATGTGTCATTGCATCAGAGCCAGCAGCGCTTTCTGGATTCAGATGCCACACTGTGTCATTTTAATAGCATATCAAACACATCAAAGGAAACAAGCAGGTGGAGTTGTTAAACACCGTGAGTGCATGTTTAGACCATTATATTGACATTCCCAATATGACTATGCTGCAAATATTTAAATGGACCATCAACCAAACTTGACTGCACTCAAACAGACACTTTTCTTGTATGTGCCGCGTGCTACAGGCACGTTCATAGTTAGAGCTCATCTGACTGCTGTCTGACATGACTGTGTCATTGGACTCCCGTTTGAAATGTTGTTTAAAGCAGTGGTGTTCAATCCTGTAGGGTTGAAGCTAAATTCTACCAAAACATGGTTTAAAGTCAACATGAAAAACAGTCTATTCTGTTTAATCATGATTCAATGTTATCCACAGGATTTTGTGAGATTATAGAGGATGGGCCTTGGTCCCTCAATGGGGGTCTGGGGGAAATCATTGTACATTTTAAACTAAAATGCATTTTAGATTTAACTGCATCAGCCTGGTGCTCTTTCAAAATAAAAGAGCTCCAACCTGTTTTTGGTGTCCAAATTGAAAAAAAAAGAAAAAGTATTTGCATTAACTTATACCTGGACTTTAAAGTAAACTCACACGTTTTTGTGATATAATTTGTGATATAATGCCAAAAAATTTGAACTAGGGCTGTGTGATTAATTATGAAAAAAGAAAGAAAGAAAGAAAAAAAGAAAAAAATAAATAAAATGCGCATTGAATTTATTAACTTTTTCTTTCTAAAGTTACTTTTTGTACTTTTTTAAACTACAGAAAAAAAAGAGTCATTTTTTTTTAATTAAACAATTTTTGATTTGGTACACAGGCTACTAATTAATGTTATTAATGTTAACTAGCAGTCAAAACTTTTAATTTTTAATCACTGTTTTAGGCTATTGTTTCGGTAAGGCAGCCTATAGCTAATAGATAACTCTTTGTATATAGCTCTTAGAAATTTGACATTATATAAGTAAAATGGATTGCAAATGGCTTTGCATGTTGACTTTAAGAGACATTGAAGGATTGAATGGTGAAAGATATGAGATGGAAATCATTTCGACTCTGCACACTGAACTCTGAATGCTCTTTAATGGTATATTGACACAGTTTTTGTGGTTATAATCAATCCTTGTCCGTTAAAGTCAACACTTTTCTCCATCACTCTTAACAGATTTCTCCCACAATGGATTCCAAGTATCAACATGTGGTTTATGTGGATATGCTTTTGCCCTTCGCCGTATGAGCACCTCTCTCTCTCTCTCTCTCACCTTAGATGAGTTTAAGTCGTTTCTGAAACGTCTGCCCGCGACACACTTCCTGCCAGTGAGCAGCGTGCACCTGCTGTGGGGCAGCGACTGGGACCTTCAGAACCGCTACCGACTCTTGCAGAGTTCACTGGAGGCCCAAAGACTGAAGATCCAGCGCACGGCCAGGAAACTCTTCGGTCTGAGCATTCGCTGCCACCACAACCCCAACCACCAGATGCCCAGAGAGAGGTGAGAGCTGATGTTCTCTTACAGAATAATACAGCGGGGAACTAGGATTGTATTTCAAGAACTGCTCATAATAGAGCTCAATGGGACACTATTAAAAAAATTATGTGGTCCCACTTTATATTAGGTGGCCTTAACTACTATGTACTTACATTGATGTTAATCATTTGATACAATGCACTTATTATGTGCATACATGTTTTTATATTTTAAAAATATCTGCATGTAATCACATCTTTAATTCATTTCTGTAATTACATTTATAGTTACAATGTTGACCCATCCCTTACACCTTAATCCACCCTTAAACCTACCCATACCACCAAACTTGTCCCTAACCTTACCTGTATGCAACCTCAATAGCAGCAAAAGTGTTTTGGAATACAATATGAGCACAATTAGTACATTGTACTTATTTTTTTGACGTAAGTACATAGTAGTTAAGGCCACCTAATATAAAGTGGGACCAATAATGCTCCAAAGGGAAAATGAAACAATTTTTGGTTCCTAAAATAACTTTTCAGTGAACAGTTCTTAAAAGAACCATTATTTTCTAAGTGTGAAGAACATTTTAATTATCCAACAAGCCATTTTACACTATAATAAACATTTTGTGGACTCGAAAGGTTTGACAGATGCTAAAGGTTCTTCATGGCACCATCAGAAGCTTTATTTTTAGAGTTAGCTGTCCACTTTCAGCATCTTTCTGGTTCTGGAAGTATTTTCCCATTCATTTTCTCATTAGGGATTTAAGGAGATTCATGAACTGAACCAACCAGCTTCCAAATGAATCACAACATTTTACCATTTGATTCCTAGCTAAAAAGTATTTGCAAAAACAAGGAAGGACAAAGGCTACTTACATTTTTTTTTTTTTAATTGCTAACAAGCGTTTACCAATATTTAAAGTACTTTTTCTAAACTCTTAAGACAGCAACACACCTACATCACACAATTAGCCAATTAGTTAATTTTCTGGCCAAAACCACATTTTGTGAAATAAATAAAAACACATTTCAAAATGCTGAATACCTTTTTCTACATATGCTTACTCTATGAAAACACAGCAAACACGAATCAAAATCAAGTCATTCGGTCAAAACATTGGCACTGGTTTTCTGTCCAATAGGAACATACAGTCAATCATAGAGCATAAACTGTAAAAATGATAAAACAATTAATGGCATTGCAAAAACTGCATTACTTGTCGTGTCTCAGTTTTACCTGCATATGATAGGCTATATAAAAATCCATAGTTTTCTTTCTTTTTTTTGTAATTTAGCCTTCAGTTTACCTTCATCTGAAAACCATTTTACATTTTTAATATTGTGTTTTTACATTTTTACATTGTTCATTCTTGGCAACATACTATCTAAAACTGAATGAATCTTTACTTTATAGAATGTACAATAGAAAAAAATAGGGTCCCCTATGCAGAAATTCAATTGGAACCTTGAACCTTCCAGTGGGCGAGTGTTGGAGTGTTGTGATGGTGCCCCCATGGTAGTGATGCCAGTGATCAACAAAAAATCCAACATACATAGCCTTTGGTTACTATGCAAGCTTGTTTCCGTCACAGAATAAAAAAAGTAAAAACAGTAATTGTGACCTTTTTATCTCACAATTCAGACCTATATTGGAATTGTGAGTTTACATCTTGCAATTCAGACTTTATCAGAATTGTGAGATACTGTAAATTCACAATTGCAAGAAAAAAGTCAGAATTCTGAGATAAAGTCACAAGTACCCATTACCCTTTATATTCCATGGCAGAAATAAGCTTTCATAGGTTCCACATGTGTAAGGGGAAAAAAACAAACAATCATAAAAAATGCACAGTCTAACACACATTCTCACTCCTCTCCCCTACCTCTTCTACCCTTTTCTGATCCAACTACTCCTCTACCTTCTACAGCTATTCCTCTCCCTCTCACAGGCATTATTTTTTTCTGATTCTTTGTGTTGTTCTGCATCCACAAAACCAATTCAAAGAAGTATTTTTTACTTGTTGTTGATGTAATGGAAAGAGCTTCAACACCTGACTATTCCTCCAACTGAGACTAGAATAAGCTATTTCTAAATGTTTCAGTGATCTGTTACTTAAAAGTTCGGTAACACTTTATTTTAGGGTATCTTAATTAGTTTCTTATTAGCATGCATATTACTAGAATATTAACCATTTATTAGTAGTAATTAAAAAAAGTTGTAGTTAATAGTGAATTAGTGTTCCCTATTCTAAAGTGTTACCAAAAGTTCTTATCAGTTGTTACAATATTTGGTCACACTCTATATTAGGTGGCCTTAACTACTATGTACTAAAATTACAAAATAAGTACAATGTACTTATTCTGTTCATACTGTATTGCAAAACACAATTGCTGCTATTGAGGTGGGATACGGGTAAGGTTAGGGACAGTTTTGGTGGTATGGGTAGGTTTAAGGGTGGGTGAAGGTGTAAGGGATGGGTCAACGGCATAATTATAAATGTAATTATATAAATTCATTACAGATGTAATTGCATATAGGTATTTTTAAAAATATAAGTAAAATGTAAAAACATGTATGTACGCAATAAGTGAATTGTACCAAATGATTAATTTAAATGTAAGTACATAGTAGTTAAGGCCACCTAATATAAAGTGGGACCAGTACTTCTTAAGATAAACTTAAGGTCATCTAAGTGTACTCAACTGTGCTATTTTGGAACGCCATGAATATGAACTAGAATGCACTTTTAACATACGATCTCTGTATTTAAAAAAAAAAATTAGTTACCACTTGTAGTACACTTGAACCATCTTTCATACACTAGAATACTTAAGTGTACTACAAGTGGTAACTAAATACATTTTTTAAATACAGAGATAGTATGTTAAAAGTGCATTTTAGTTCATATTCATGGTGTTCCAAAATAGCACAGTTTTAGAGCCCTGCATTTCGGCCCGGGACTGACGGGCCCCAACTTATTTACGTCCCTAGGGCCGGGCTTCGGGCCAATTTTCATGTCATAGTTAAGACGCGGGCCGGGCCTCGGGCCAGTTTTAGGCTTCTCCTCATTTTTATATTTTTGACATCCATCAATTAGTGATGAAAAAAAAAAAAATAGCTGCGCTAGTGGGAACAACACGAGGCCGTGCTGCCGCGACTGAGAGCGGCTCGATGGTGTTTAGATTTCTGCAGCAGCGGCAAGTGCCATCAGCGCAGCTGAAGAGTTCTGTGTTCAAATACACGCAATAAAGCTTGCTGTAAAGCCCCAGCAAAAGTAATTACCATGAATGTGTCCGGGGGGAAATAGTAAGGAGATATTTGAATTATTTACTAATAAACTAGTGTTTTCTGTGTCAGTGTCGCAAAGATGAAGATGATGATCCTGATTCGCCATCTCCTCATTAGACGCGCCTTTAGAGAGAAGTGCATCTTCACGGATTATGATTATAATGAAAGTGTTTTTGCTTTCGATTTAATTTTATTTCGTTACGTAGTAATTTAAAGCTTTCTATAGATATATTTATCATGTCTGTGATGCATGTATTCGCTGACTTTCAGTTCATTTTTGTGAAGACGGCAGAAAGTGCATCGTTTTCTTTATTTTATAAAAGCATAACGTTTGGTTGATATTGTGAGTGCACACAAATAAAAGTAGACCCTTTACAGTTCCGAATGATGTATTACTCTTACCTTTATGAGTACAAATTATTTTAAGTTGTTTCCATTGAAAAAAAAAATGCAATTAATTGCGCTGGTGCCTCCATGTCATGCGCTTTAGCTTTTAACTATTGGATGCAGCGCACATTTATCTAGGTTTAACGTTTAAATATTATATGCTTGAACTGTTTCAGTATATCTATAGATTTTATTTTAGGCAAGTCTTGATGATTTGAGAAGGCTAAATTCATCAAACATAAGCTATGATCAGCCTGCCGGTTTGCAGCCGGCCGCTTGGTCGTTACTTTAAGAAAGAAAAAAACTTATTTAATGAACAAGAAATGCTCCAAACGTTTTTCTAAATGAACTTAATAAAAAAACTAAATATAATCACTTTGCTATTACATACAAAACTGAACTATTTTAATAGCGGAAACATTAGCCATTTTGGGAGAAGAAAAAAAAAAAAAGACGGGCCCGGGTAGGACTCGGGCCGGTAATTCTGATAAGCTGTCAGACACAGGCCGGGCTAGGGCCTGAACGTCTCGGGCCAGGGCCGGGCTAGGGCCTAAATTTGAGGCCCATGCAGGGCTCTACACAGTTGAGTACTCTTAGATGACCTTAAGTTCCCTGTCTGTCGGTCATTACGAGTTATGTCGTGACGACATTAGGGGATTCATTTGGGAGCCCCAATCACCTCTGATATTAAGAGAAAATGCCAATGAATATTGGCTAGTGGATTCTGCATACCTGAGCCACTCCCCGTGCATACGGGTATAAATAGGCGACAGGTGCATCCACTCATCAGATTTCTGCTTCGGAGCTGAGTGGATGAACGTGTTGATCGCCACAAAGCCATTCATCATCTGTCTGGAAGCTGTTCTGGTTGGCGTCACGGTGTGAACAGCAGTGTCCCTGTCTGTAGCGAATTCCCCTGGGCACTTCAACTAAAAGAGCAGATTTCCTAAAAGAGCAAATCACGGTCGGTTCGCGTCTTTTTAAAGACGCCGTTCCGGCCGTATCCTCTTGGTTGAGGTCGTTTCCTATCCTCCGTCGACAGCCACAACTGTTGTCTTCAGTGTCTGGGCATCCAGCACGCTGAAGCTGCGTACGTGGATGGTTTATGTGTTCGTTCTGAGCGTGTAACTATGGTAGCGCTGCGATCACGCTACTCTCTCCTCAAGGGGATGGGAGGGGCTCCCTCTGTCACTACCCGCGCTGGCTTCTCTGCCATGAGCAGAGAACCATCGGCTAGTGCTCTGGGAGATCTGAGGGTTACAGTGAGAGCCTTTCCACCGGGCCAGTCCCCACGGACCTTTCACTCGTCCCGCAGCAGCTGTTCTGTGCAGCTCCCCGGTGATTCTGCTGTGTCGTCTCACGGCGTGCCCAGCATTTCATTCAGCGTGCCGATAGAGGATCAGATGTCGATCACTGCATCGGGGGATAAGCAATCGTCCTCTGAGAATGGAGATTTGGCAGGACTGCCCTGAGAGGCAGGATTGTGGTACCACTGAAACACGTTCAGAGGCTCCTGGGGCATATGGCATTCGCAGCTGCAATCTCGTCGCTCGGATTGCTTCATATGGGACCACTTCAGCACAGGTTACACTCTCGAGTCCCGAGATGGCATGGTGCTGCAGCATAGTTCGCGTGACCCTCATGCCAACACATTGCTGCTCATTCAGCCCCTGGACGGACCTTGTCTTTCTACGGGTCGGAGTGTCCTTAGAACATGTGCCTCGGCATGTCATAGTCACGACGGTTGCCTCCAGTACAGGCTGGTGCGCTACATGCAATGGGCAGGCAGCCTCTGGGTTCTGGACAGGGCCTCGACTGCTTTGGCACATCAATTGCCTCGAGTTGCTGGCAGTACTACTAGCCTCGCAATGGTCTGGCCGCTGCTGCTTGGCTAACACGTGTTGGTCCGCATGGACAACACTGCGGCTGTCTCATACATCAACCAGCAGTGTTATCTACGATCACGTCGCATGCCACAACTCGCCCACCATCTCCTCCTCTGGAGTCAGGCCTAGCGCAAGTCACTGCACGCTGTCCACATCCTGGGGGAGCTTAATCGTGCAGCCGATGTGCTCTCACGACAGCTCACATTCCCAGGAAAATGATGACTCCATTCCGAGATGATCCAGCTGTTCTGGAGTCAATTCGGGGAAGCTCAAATAAACCTGGTTTCCCATCCACAAGTCCTCCCACGGCCAGTTGTATGTCTCCCTGACCGAGGCCCCCTCGGCACGGACGCACTAGCACACAGCTGGCCTTTAGCTTACACAAGTTTGAGCTTCCCCCAGTGAGCCTTCCCGCACAAACACTGTGCAAGGTCAGCGAGGACCTGGACCTGGGTTTCAGAACTCATGCTCCTCATAACAGCCCCTCCTGGCGCATCCCTCTGAGCAAGGACCTTCTTTCTCAGGGGCCCGGCCCCATGTGGCACCAGCGTCCAGATCTGGGAACCTCCATGTGTGGTTCCTGGATGACGCGGCAGACGTGAGTGCGGTGGTGGAAGACACTTTCACTCAGGCCAGAGCCCTCTCTATGAGGCGAGCTCTTGCCTTGGGGTGGAGTCTGTTCACGATCGGCTGTTCTTCTCACAACAAGACCCTCGAAGATGCATGATTGGAATAGTGCTTATTCCTGCAAGGAAGGTTGGAGCGTAGGCTGTCACCCTACACCTTGAGAGCGTATGTGGCTGCTATCGTGGCCCATCACGATGCAGTGGATGGCCGGTCCCTGGGAAAGCACGATCTCGTTGTGAGGTTCCTGAGGGGTGCCAGAAGGTTAAATCCTCCTAGGTCACCCTTGGTGCCCTCCTGGGATCTCTCTATTGTCCTGACTGGACTTCAGAGGGGTCCCCTTGAGCTGCTGGACTCAGTGGAGCTGAAGTTCCTGTCTGCTAGACAGTGCTGCTGACCGTGCTCACTTCCGTCAAGAGGGTCGGGACCTCCAAGCATTTTCGGTGAGCGAAAAGTGTCTTGTGTTCGGGCCGGCCTACTATCACGTTGTCCTGAGGCCCCGGCCTGGATACGTGCCTAAGGTTCCCACCACGCCCTTCCGCAATCAGGTGGTGAACCTGCAAACACTGCCCTCGGATGAGGCAGATCCTGCCTTGGCGTTGCTGTGTCCCATAAGAGCATTGCGCTATACGTGGACCGCACCCGGAGCTTTAGGAGCTCTGAGCAGCTCTTGTTTGCCACGGAGGTCAGCAGAAAGGGAAGGCTGTCTCCAATCAGAGGTTGGCCCACTGGATAGTGGATGCCAAGGCGAGCCGCGCCCCCTAGGGGTGAGGGCTCACTCCACATGGAGTGTTGCCACCTCCTATGCGTTGGCGCACGGTGGCTCACTGGCAGACATCTGTAGAGCTGCGGGCTGGGCAACACCGAATACCTTCGCAAGATTTTATAGTCTCTGCATTGAGCCAGTTTCTTCCCATGTGTTGGGTAACAGGTAAATGGCAGGAAGAGCTGGCCGGTGTCACGCTTGCTGCGCCATTCCCCCTCACCCGGGGAAACGAACGCCTTTTTCCTCCTCCAGTTCAGTTCCCCGGACGGCGAACCCTGGTGGAGTTCCTCCAGCACCCCTAGTACTGGTGTTTGCTCGCCCAGGTCTCCGGTCAGCCCCTGTACTGGGCTAGGTGTCCATATGGCTTGATTCCCATATGTGTATTCTTCCACGGTAAGGTTTCCCTCATGATAAACCTGTGTCTTCCCTTGACAGAGCACTCTGTCAGGCTCTACTGGCAGCCCTCCTCCCTACGCCTAGGTAGGATCTACCCCAGAGTCCAGTCATATGTAGTACTGCCCCAGGCCTGGCTCAGTCTATATCAGTGTCTCCACATGTCACCTCCCTATGGGCAGGATGTGGCCTCCGTAGCGCCCTTCTCCAGAAGTCCCGCTTCCCCGTCGTTACTGCCAAGCTGTAACAACAAATAGGAAAGACCTGAAGCTATCTTTCATTGAAGGTCGAAATCCCTTCCAAACTCTGTGGGGAAAGGAACAGCGGCTTGGCTAACTCCAGCAGTGATGTACTCACCTCTGGTCCCTGCGGGTACCAAGGTCAGTGAATCTGTGCTTGGGCGATGGGAAGGTTGCGACCTTTGCAGGGCATTTGTCTGTCACGCGCTTGCTTGTCAACATTTGCATGCCTAAGGTTGTGACGGGGTTCAGGTAGATAGGGAACGTCTCGGTTACGTACGTAACCCTCGTTCCCTGATGGAGGGAACGGAGACGTTATGTCCCCATGCCACAATCTTGAAACCATCGCTGGGTGCACGGGACACGTTCTCGGCTCCTCAGCGTAAAACCTGATGAGTGGATGCACCTGTCGCCTATTTATACCTGTATGCACGGGGAGTGGCTCAGGTATGCAAAATCCACTAGCCAATATTCATTGACATTTTCTCTTAATATCAGAGGTGATTGGAGCTCTCAAGTGAATCCCCTAATGTCGTCACGTCATAACGTCTCCATTCCCTCCATCAGAGAACGAGGGTTACGTACATAACCGAGAAGTTTATCTTAAGAAGTACTAAAGAATCATTTTTAGTATATTAAATACAAAATTAGTGCACGAAAATAGAGTGAGTGAGAGAGAGAGAGAGAGAGAGAGAGAGAGAGAATCTGTACCTCTAATTGTAGGCTCACACTTCTGTTTAATTATTTGAATGCATGTTTTGGCCACAGTCTATCATATCAGTATCATCAATTTTAGATTTATCCATCCCTAAAAAACAACTAATAACAAAAGTGACTGTCAGTCAGTCTCTTCCCATTTAAGTTAGGGGATTTTTGCATGAATAAAATACAAAGTAAACCAGACTTCATGCTGATAAATTGGGGTTTAAAAGATTTAACTGTACTGACACTATCGGAACGGGAACAAAATTTGAACTAAATTGATCTGGATAATGACACTACTGTCTTCTATAGAGCTGCTTTACAGCTGAAACTGAATTTGTTTAAAAAACTCTTTTAACTTTAAACTCAACTGTTATTGAACTGAACTGAATCATAATTTAGCTAAATAATGACACTATTATCTTCTGTATCTTCACTCTAAGATAAGTAAAAAAATAAAAAATAAAAAAAATGCAGCCCATGGTACCATGTCCTTTACAGCTAAACTTTGTCTATAATTGATGCATTTTATAACAGCATTGCTATTTATTTTTAATTAATGAGAAGCTGCCTTGAAACAATATGTATTGTATAAAGTGCTATATAAACAAATGTGACTCGCCTTTCAAGGTGTATATCTGATTGCTAATGAAGCGTACTGTTGATATTGATAAATGAAAGAGCAATCTTTCTGACTGAAGTGAAATTAAAGAGTGCAGTGATCTATTAAAAAGCGTCAAAATCACCGCCTGAAACGTAGACAAATAAAGTTATCTGTCCACTAGGAAACTTGACTTATCAAACAGACAATAATATGCACACTCAGGAAATGCAAATAAATCAAACTCTAAAATAAATGACAAAAAAAAAAAAAAAAACTGTTTATACGGTTAAGGAGTTGGAGAGCATCAACTGTCACTAATGTGGAAGTGGCTCACCCACGCTTCAATGGCGGCTTTGACAAGGTCTGTGCTGAAGCGTTATCAAAGCCAAGCAGAGCAGAGTTAGAGCTCTGTGGGGCTCACATCAAGGACGTTTGATGGCAATAGCACAGAGAGAGAGGGGAATACAAAACGCAATGGACTATTTTAATTCCAGGTAAGCACGGGAATGTTATCGGTTCAGCGTTTGTGCGGCAAATAGAAAGGTTGCATGTGATTGTCGGGGCTAATTTGTTAAACACTGGACTTCAAAGTAGAGTGTTGTTTTGCTGAGGGTGAGAGAGTCTATTTATGTTTATGTGCAACATATTAGATTCATACTTCAAAGTCAGAGCGGCTAGTTTAGCTAACTGATAACAGTGCACCAAATTAGCATCCCATTTGAATAAACTAAGCAGCAGGGGTAACAAATTCGTCATGGTAAACAATCTCTGGGGGAAAGCAGAGAGTTTGAACACAGTTCCTATGCTTATACACCTCAACTTCAATAAATGCTTCGGATAGAAACATACTTTTGGAATTCAACTGAACATACTTAATGCATCAATTATCAGATTTCAAATATCAGTACTCAAGTATACTTGAAAATGTCTGCTACATTAAACTAGATGTTATTTATTTGTTTGTTTTCTGGATTAAAAAAAAAAAAAAATATATATATATATATATATATATATATATATATATTATTATTATTATTATTCAATTTTAATAATTACATTACATTTTAATATTCAAAATTTAAAATTGAAATCATGAAACCAATACAATTTAACAACAGTTTATTAAACATTTAACAAAAATTACTTTTTACAGCTTTTAAAAAGTTAATACTTGTTCAAAACAATCACTTTAGCAAAGTTTGTCCTGTTTTGCTTATTTTGATAAATATAATTTATTTTTGTTCAATACATATACTATCATTAAAATATTTTAAAATAAAAATACATATTTTACAATAAAAATTACAATAAAAAAATTATATATATATATATATATATATATATATATATATATATATTACTTCTGTGATATTGCGTTTATACAACAGTTTGATGGCACGAGTATGTAAATAAATTAGAAAAAACAATGAAGTGTCTTTAAAATTCCTCTTTTGTGCAGAACTACTTCCTTCCGCCACAGATTTAAATCTAAAGTTGACAGTTTAACAGTTGAGCCCAAGCCTCCATTACTAATTCCAAAAGGTCACTTTAGAAATAGTATCGAAGGAACGTTGAGTTGCCTCATTGAAAACTTATTGTATTACTATAGTAAAAGCTTGTATGAATGAATGAATGAGGCATTTATATAGCGATTTCATGTGTATTGCAATACACCCAAAGCGCTTTACAATCATGGGGGGTCTCTCCTCAACCACCACCAGTGTGCAGCATCCACTTGGATGATGCGACGGCAGCCACAGGACAACGGCGCCAGTGCGCTCACCACACACCAGCTACAGGTGGAGAGGAGAGAGTGTCGTAGAGCCAATCAAGTGGATGGGGATTATTGGGAAGCCATGATTGACAAGGGCCAGTGGAGGGAATTTGGCCAGGACACCGGGGTTACACCCCTACTCTTTACGATGAGTGTCATGGGATTTTTAATGACCACAGAGAGTCAGGACCTCGGTTTAACATCTCATCCGAAAGACGGTGCTTTTTTACAGTGTAGTGTCCCCGTCACTATACTGGGGCGTTAGGACCCACACAGACTACAGGGTGAGTACCCCCTGCTGGCCTCACTAACACCTCTTCCAGCAGCAACCTAGTTTTCCCAGGAGGTCTCCCATCCAGGTACTGACCAGGCTCAGCCCTGCTTAGCTTCCATGGGCAACCGGTCTTGGGCTGCAGGGTGATATGGCTGTGGCAGTGTATTATGTAGAGTATTATGAGAGAGAGATGGACTGAGCGACTGTGATTACCTGCATTTGATACAGCATCTCCTACAGACAATAAAACATAGGTCTAAATGTCCACTGAGGAAAGCTTTATCTTTGTCTTATTTCAATATCCTTTCATCCATTAAGCGTGATTTGTGATGACAGCACTGCTCATTTGTTAGCGGCGTCCTTGTTGAATGTAAAAATAACTTCACAAAAGCATTTATTTTTCAAAATAAAGGTCTTTACTGCAGCGCTGTCTCATGAAAACAGTCTCTTGTCGCCATCTAATGGCGGAACAATGTAACTAAAATCACAATCACGAACACGCACCATGCCTCGGTACTAAACACTATTATTAAATACTATTATTATTTATATAAAATATTATTTATTGAATAATCATGTTTACTGTAATAAACAACAACAAGAACAGCCATCATAAAAGTTGCTAGGAAATTCAGCCAACCGTACAAAGACAGCGCGATATACAGCATTGAATAAACATGATAATATTTTGCCAAAACTATTTGCTCTGGAACAAATAGTAATTTAATGAGACCAAAGACTGGCCGTTAGATTTACCCAACACAAATTATATCTCGTGTTTAACCACTATAGAGACATCAGAGTCAGCGGTAAATTCCAGAAGATCTGGCCACGGTCAGGCACTCTCTGCGGGTGTAATGAGCTCTGAATGGCCGCTGAATCGATGGATCTCCCGTCTCCGAAAACGTCGAAGCAAATTTTGAAGTAGACCTTATCTTTATTAACAAACCGCGTATTTGAAGTCCAAGCCAGCACATTCTTGCCTAAAAAAACTCTTAAAACTGCATTCCATGACACAAAACAGTATTATTTTTTAAAAATTATATTGGATTTGGCCATCCACCATGACACGCTCTGTGAGAAATACGGCAACTTCGGAAAGTGGAGTGATACAAACAGTGAAGAGGACGAGGAGCTCTGTTGGACTCCAATATCACATACCTATCAGCCAATCAGATTCGAGAACCAGAAAGAACTGTTGTATAAATACATATATATATAACCAGGGCCTAAAATTAACACTCGCCAAGCGCCAAATGCGAGTAAAAATCGATGTTGGCGAGTAAATGTAACAGTGTCAGTCGCCATTTGGTGGGTAAAACTTTTCCGAAATATAACAATGCAATGCAATGCAATGTAGTGAGAACAACAGCCAGTTTTTAAAGAGATTCGCTGTTTCTGACGTAAGCAAATAAAATAATCTTCTTTTCCCAAGATGAGCTCATCGTGATTGGTTAGCTGTTCTGTCATAAGCGACAAGAGTGAATCAAATAATAGAATACAAACGGGCTGATAAGTTCAGAGCAGTGTGATGGCCAGCTTGTGCCTAGACACGGTTCTAATAACTTTTACCTGAGAAGATATTGCTTCTTCATTTCGGAAGATTAACTTTTCCCTTCTTTATTCTTCATAACTCAAGAATGTGGCAACACATACCTGAGGTTACACCGCAGAAACGGTGCAGTAAAGTAGGCTACGTTTGGATGTACACATACACCAAGCCGCAGTACACAGCGCACCAGTAGCACTTCAACGGACGAAAACACACACAATTATGTCAAAATATGCGGTTTTGGCGAGTTATCTCGTAAACATAGTTTGAGTTATAAAGTCTTAGATGACTGTAAAGAGTTGGGAGAAAATCGGATATGTGTCAGATCTGCGTCATGTGCATCAGGTTTTAAAGACAGCGCTGCTTTTAAAGTAAAACCTGCTGAAGTCTGTCATTGATGTAACTCAAGGAACAAAAGAAAAAGAGAAATCACTCGACTGCTCTAGTCGCTGATTAATAAAGATTAATTTGTATAGCTTATGCATATGAAATTTATAGTTTATGTGAAGATTGTTTTAAAATCACTTAATATCCCAGAGCCTATTAAATGTAAAAAATAATGGCTTTCAATTATACTGTAATGTTGAATGGCTATAATTAATAGGGAAAATTGAGGGAAAATTGAATAGAGACACCATGCAGTAGCAGTATTGGTATCAATGTCATGTCAACAAACAGAAAATTCAGCCAGCTATTTAATATCATGTTAGTTATTTTGACTTTTGCCCAAAAGCAGGGGCACTTTTTACCCCAAATACCAAACTTCCATTATTGAAAAACTGTTGATTTAATTACCTTAAACAAAATTAAAAATATTAAGAAGACCTTTGTCTCAAAAATATATGCAATAATTTTAGAGATTCTCATTTGCTACTTCAACAACATAAAAAAGAAAAGAAAAAGAAAATCAAGTATTGGATCAAATTAGCACAGAATCAACTTTGCACTGCTGCCCGCAATTGAGTCAAGGATCAGCCAAATTTGCATGTGCATCTTGAAAAGCAGATGTTTCAGAAAGTGCTAAGTCAAGTTTTTGTGCCATCTAGTGGTTTAGAGGAAAATAAAATCAAAGGTGCCTTTTACCCCTGGGCACCTTTAGCCCTGTTGTACCCTATAGATAGATAGATAGATAGATAGATAGATAGATAGATAGATAGATAGATAGATAGATAGATAGATAGATAGATAGATAGATTATATGTTAAAAAATGTGGCAAATTGAAGAAGTGAAATTAGTTTTTGAACAGCGTTTCATGTTGAAGTTCCTATTCTGTCCAAATAATGCAAACTTCTCTTGCAGTGATCATTACAAACTTTCAGCTCAAGTATACTGTAACTTTTTAAGCATGCAAAAAGTTTGCATCTGTAACCTTAGGCTGAAAACTTGTTGGGAAGGTTGTTACTGTTATTGCTGCCATCTGTCGGTTTGCTGAAAGACACATCATTATATTCAACACAACTATATGACAACCCAAGAAACATAAGCATTCGAAATATGAAACCTGTGACAAATTCTGAAGACAGTCAGTTCTGACGCACTACAGATACAGTATCAAGAATTAGAGCCATTTGAATGTACATATACACCCAAAAAACAATAACTATAATGTACAGTTCTTCCATCAAGTTCATTAGCATAGCTTGCTGTTTTGATATACAATTTATCTGATGTACTTTACTCATCTAGTCAGAGCTGAAAGTATTTGTTTTATAAGCATCTGAGCTCACATCAGCCCTAAATAAAGGCATATATCAGCGATGTTGTTGTGCTAGCTGTGCTGTCACTCAGGATGTCCGTTCTGTCTCCGCTGACCTGCTCTTTGGCCTGAAGGCCCTGATGAAGAAAGATGGCTGCTCGCTTGAGGAAGAGTTTCCTGCTGAC
Source organism: Onychostoma macrolepis (assembly GCF_012432095.1). Lineage (NCBI taxonomy): Eukaryota > Metazoa > Chordata > Actinopteri > Cypriniformes > Cyprinidae > Onychostoma > Onychostoma macrolepis. Next base: position 37,140,325 of record NC_081159.1, on the reverse strand, counting down.
ACTGAGCAGCTTCCCGTTGCTCATTATTAGCAGCAAACTGCCTCCATCCGCCCCATAGACTCCAGAGACAGAAGCTAACTAACTCCATTCTGCAGACACGCTGCTTCCAGTTTGATGGCACACCAATTATCTAGAGGAAGAAAACTTAATTTGGCTCCAAACTTTGGTTACTTGTGATTACTGCCAAGTTTTCTTGGGAAGTTCTTACTTAAGGAGTTCAGAAATCATGATTGTGAGACTTAATGTGCATTCAAGTGACCGGTTTCTCTCGTTTTTTTGCTTCTTTTTTTGTCAAATGCAGTCTTTCTTTCTTTTCTTTTCTTTTTTCTATTTTTTAAACGCTGCTGCATAAAAATGAAAAGCAGATGTTGTGTGCTGTTTAAATCTGATCTGGCTATTCATTTTCATGTAGCCATGAGGAAAGATAGGAGATAGTTTTAAGTACTAAAGTAGTTTTGTCATGCAAGCTTGTCACCTTATAAACTAGAGTATTTTTTAGTTAGCAATATCACTTATTGTTTTCAATGCTTTATATTGTTTATCAACAATACATAATAACTGACAATAAATTGCACACATTTTTGTGACTCTTGCATTGATAAAACAGAAAAAGTGCTCAAATAAAATGCAGATTTTCCCACTGGTGGTCACGCTGACTTGGTTTAAGAGCGGCATGTTTCTCCTCTATGATAAGTAGATTACGCTGCTGTTTCTATATTAAGGGCAGATCCTCTGTATATATACCGTGATATAGCGAGATATTCCCTCTCGTCCGTTCTTGATGCAATAGTGCCGACGCACAAGGTCTGTCTGTAGACCCGGGCAGAGGAACCAGAGCTCAGCTTTAACCTCGCCTTTGCTCAATTATTGGCCTTTTGCAAATTGTGCAGTTTCTACTTTTAGGGAAGCGTCTCAAAGTCAGCTGCTGTTTATTCCTGGCTGAGAAAAAGCTGATGCAAGTTTTACATGAATATTTTGCCTTTATTGTTTCTTCTCCCTGAGTGGAGTCCAATATCAGGTAACCTTAAAAATGTCCTGTTGGCTAAAATTCCCAATAAGAGATCTTTTAAGGCTGTTTCCACGCTTTTCAAGGTTTTTTTTCAACTTTGTTTGATTGCTTGTTCGATATCCAGCATCCTCGTGCTCCCATACACCTCTTTCCACGAGGTCTGAAATCATCATTGATGTCAGTACTAGCATCAGCTGTTTACCACTGTAATAACTCTGAAGGGATGATGCCAGTTTCTCTCTGTTATTAAACTGTTTGTCTTTTTGTTTTTCAATTTACTACCAAATATCCACACTCATAGAACAGCATTTGTCTTTAGGATGAGTCACATGAGGCAAAAAACGTGAGCTGTGCTTTAAGGCAGTTTATTTTGAGACAAGCAGCTATGAGCAATATACTATAAAAAGTGTTATCGGGAGCATGAAAATGTGCAAATTATATGTCGTTACTCATGACAGCTTGCTTTCAGTTGCAGTCTTACTGAAGTTCACATGAACCAGGGCTTGACGTTTACTTTTTTTTTTTTTTTTTCCCAAGCAGCACGTGTTCTTAATTTCAAAAGTTTAGGAGCACATAAAGAACTATAGGGGCACAATGAAAACTGATTAAATAATTATTTTGGTCACACTTTATTTTAAGGTCCAGTTCTCGCCATTAACTATTTTGTCTCTGTAAATTCCTAATTTGCTGCTTATTAATAGTAAGGTAGTTGTTAAGTTTAGATATTGGGTATAGGATTAGGGATGTATAATATGGTCATGTAGAATATGTGCTTTATAAGTATTAATAAACAATAGGCATGATAATAAGCAACTAGTTAATCATGAGAATTGGTCCCTATAAAGTGTTACCATTACTTTTCTTTCCTTAATAAAGTGATATGAGGACACAAGTATACTAGATTTATATTTCTGCTTCCGGATCAAATCAAATGCCAGATTCAGTTTATTGTTAACCAAAATACCAATAACAACAAGAGAGAGAGAGAGAGAGATAAAATGTTCTCCACAATGTGGGAGGACTTTTAATTATAAACAAGCCCAGAATAGTGTACACACATAGGACTTTTATTTTGAAATGTATGTGCTTTATTACTACTTCCAGCTGCTTGTTCAAACATATCAGGGAAATAAAATATGCACTGTTACAACCCTTTAAAACATACTACAATATAAACTCCATAAAGTAAACATAGTCATATTTCAGCAACCTCTTGGCATCAATGCGTGGTATTCATTGATTTCCTACTGCTCTGAAATGGTGACTCTGGAAAACGTACAGCAGCTCCATGTTTTTTACTTTGAAACCTGCAGCAATCAAATATGTATTGCATTAAATCACAGCCTTTTGAAGTTTAATAATCACAAGCCATATTGCAATTCCCGTTGTTTTTTTTGTTTTTGTTTTTTGTTTTTTCTGCCCCGAATTCAAGACCTCAATTAAGACTTTTGTTATAACATTTAGGATATGTAATATTTTTATGGCCTATGGGAGGAAATAAATCAATAAATCAATACTACTACTACTACTACTATTAAAAAAACTATGTTATGTTATGTTAGTGACTGCAGAGACCAACTTTTTATATCTTACACACATGTACTCCTAAATATATTTTACAGTTTGCACATCTGTTAGTCACAAAAGACATGATACCTCACACTGTCAAGCCCTGTTAACCCCAAACTGCAGACAAACTGCATTTATACAAGTCAAATGAACTGAACTTTGATGCCAAACGGTCCAAAGACATCACAAGGCTTTTGTGTGAAACATAAGTATGAATCCCATACTGTAGATTTAAACACCCTTTGATGCAGAGTCTGATAAATTGCTCTAACCAGAGCAAAAGCACTGCAGTGACAGATAGATCCACGCCTCAGGGATTTCTCTGCCATTTGACTACTGGATGCATCGCAAAAGTAGTGTGATATTTAATAAAATCAAATGATGCAATTAAACGAGTAAGCACACCGTGCTGGTCATTTCAGTTTATGCAAAACCCCAAAATTACCGTACTAGCTGCTTGTAATTAATGGATGTTTGTTGTTTGCTCTGATCTCTACCGGATAAACCGTGGCTGTGATTATGTGCATTCTGAGGATAGAGAAATACTCTTATTTACACCCACACAACAGTTACTCATGTGCTTTTAACATTTGTGTATGTACATGTATGCTTTGTATAAACTCAAATATTTTATGGGTCAGGCTGTGAAGGAAGGCTTCTGCAGCTGATTTTTACCTAATTGGTATTATGTGCATATTTTTAATGTTTTTTATTTATTTATTTTTTGTCATCTTAGCAGCTGTTTTCTGCAGAAACATACAATATTGCACTTGCAGAAACTACCAGATTTTTACATTTTCTAAGATGTTTGCTGTTATGTTTTGTTAATGTCTATATTTTTTATTTTATATTTTTAAATTAGTTAATAAATGGGATCAAATGCAATTAATTGAAATAAAATATTGACTTTTTTATGTATATATTGTTATTTTAAATGTTTATCATATTTATTATTTGGTATAATAAATGTGCATATTTCTGTATGCATTTGTATTGTCTTACAGCCATTAAGAGACTTAATTATCTTTTTATTGTCTTATAGGCAGATTTATTATTATTATTATTATTGTTGTTGTTGTTGTTGTATGTCTTTATAATTTTGTATTAATTTTAATTTCAGTTTTAGGTTTATTTAGTTTAGTACATTAAGTAAAAATGTTTATTTGGCAACTAGATGACATAAACTAAGTTTAAGGTTTTGTAAAATATTTTATTTTTCAAGTTCATCATATTTATTATTGTTTGTCTTGAATTAGTATAACTTGTTATGGCTTTAGTTTAGGTTTATTATAATAACCCTGCATGGTACAGAGACACTTCCAAGTTCTCTGTCTGACTCACATGCCCCTGTTTATGGAGTCTAGTGCTGACACGGAGACAGCTGAAACACATACTGTGTTTCGGTGATATTTGACAGGTTGCTGTATCACTTGCAGCATCTTTAATTTAGTAAAAGAAATGAACCCTACATGCAGGCCTCCTCCTCACACTATATGGCTTACATCTACAGTCTGCTCTCTCTCCTCTCCTCCATTATCCATCAGGAGAGAAATTGCGGTGATGTACGTCACACAGTCTGTGCAGCAGAGCGCTCTGATGCGTCATTACAAACATGCGGATGTGAAAACAAACAGCATTCTTCCTCGTCTTCTCCATCTCATCCCCCACGGCAAACTCAAGTCAGCCACTTGTTTCAGCAAAACAAATAATTGTGCAAAATAAAACCAGCAAGCCACTCTGAGATCCATATTGGGGAAAGCAGTTAGAGAATATAACACATGGGAGTCAGACCGCATAAAGCTTGCTTATTGCGAATAAATATGAAAAATACAATATTAAATGTCACAAGCATTTACGACTGCGTATGGCTTCAAATCCAAAAGACTAATCTTAAGTTTTTTTATTGGTCAGGTAATCTGGAGTGAACTGAAAATCAAATAACATTTGGCTAGGAATATTTCTTTACTTATATAGATTGAATGCCATGTGGTCTATTATGAGAGATGCTTATAAATTTACAGTTTCATTTCACTATTGCTAGTCTGTGGAAATTGCATATAGTTCACGATAACTGACTAATGAAGGAATGCTCATATCTGTTGCTTTCAATTTCCATTGCACATATCATTTCAGAAATGTGTTTGTATTTCAAATAGGACAAATTTGATATGATTAGTTAGGGTTTGTGGAGTCACACTTACACTGGGTTGCACAGGTTTTGTGGTTTGTGCAGGGACACGTCATTTACATTGCCTGGCTAATGTGGTTGAAATTAAAGTTATAATATGGTAAACTGAAAGTATTTAGGCTCAGTCTGACAGATTCTTTGTTGATCACAGTTTGAGTTCAATTCAACATTTAAAATTTATTTTGCAACATCCTACTTGAAAGATTACAATAGAACAGCACAGCACTTAAAATCAGACTTCCATCTCATATTATATTCATCAACTGGTGACACTTTAGAATTGGGAACACTTATTCACTATTAACTACGACTTTTCCCTCAATAAATTCCTAATTTGCTGCTTATTAATAGTTAGTAAGGTAGTTGTTAAGTTTAGGTATTGGGTAGGATTAGGGATGTAGAATAAGGTAATGTAGAATAAGGCATTAATATATGCTTAATTACTACTAATAAATGGCTAATATTCTAGTAATATGCATGCTAATAAGCAACTAGTTAAGAGACCCTAAAATAAAGTGTTACCCATCAACTAATATCAAAGGAGGAAAAGGGTTCAGTAAATGTTTCCTTTATTCATTTAAATACTTAATTATGCCTGTTAAATGTATTGTACACGTTTTATTGTTTATCTGTATATTTGATCACCCTAGCAAATGAGAAGACAGGTAGAACTGAATTGAGCAGAATAATGACTCTTTACATTATCAATACTAGCTATGTTTCCATCCAAACTTGTTAACTGAACTTATGCAGAAAATTACAGTATTGCAAATATTTGGGAAAAACAGTTTCTATCCCATGTATTCAAGAAAACAGTAAATGTGTAATAAATAATACATGTGTTCAAATTATAGTGTTTTCTTATTGGATAAAAAAAATAATAATAATAAAAATAAATAAATAATAATAATAATAATAATAATAATAATAATAAAATCCGCCTGAACTGAGCTCAGATATTTCTCGTTTAAGATTTTATGTGATTTATTATTATTATTATTATTATTATTATTATTATATTGACATTTCCATGCAGCATTTTTTATGTGATATCCAAAAATGAAAAATAAATAATAAAAAATAAATAAAAGTATGTGGATGGAAACATAGCTAGTGTTACAAATTGAAATGAATCCACACTGAACTGACTTGAGCCAAATAATGACACTATTGTCTTCTGTAGAGCTGCTGAAATTTAAATGATTTTTATGATGAATTTTAAGCATTAACACCATTATTATTATTATTATTATTATAAATGTGACTTGAGAGTACCTAGCCCGATACTGATGCCAGTATCAGTACCTGTGCATCCCTAATAAACATTTGCTTCTGTGCAAATAATATACATCCATAAATCAAATTTTATATATTGCATGATAAAACAAGGCAAATGACCCTCTGTTTACAATCACACACTGGCCAAACAAATGCTAGCCCTGCATAACGTCATCGCTTGACCTTCAAAAATTGGTTTCAAGGAGAATTCTTTGTCAGCAATCAAAGAACTGCAAAGCTAACTGTAGCATTGCCTTTTTGTGTCTCTAACATCAGATGGAAGACAGGTATATCAAGTAAGAATATCCCACATCTGACTCTCTGAGTTCATTAGCATGTCATCGTAACCTTTAGCACTTTGTCTCCCGGAAATCAAAATTCAGGCGTTCAGTTCTCCCCTCTTGCAGCAGAGAAGCTCCAAAGGCTTTCAGAATGACAAGGCAAAATGCCTGCGGGGAGAGAAAAGACGAGGTGTGCATTGGGAAAATTTGACAGAATACATTATCCATTTTAGTGATTAGACTGTAACAAACGTCAGGAAGCTGAGGCGCTAGCTTTGTGCCTTTGGACTTAACACTGCATTATTAATGGATCCTTCTACCCACCTGCCTTGACTGCATTGTTATCTGTCTGCTTTCAGATCGGTGCTACAGTGGCTGAACCGCGTGCAGTCGTTCCTCTACTGCAACGAGAACGGCTTCTGGGGAACCTTCCTGGAGAGCCAGCGCACGTGCGTGTGCCACACGGGGGCTACCCTTTGCCAGCGGCCCATCCCTTGCGTGATTGGCGGCAACAACAGCTGTGCCATGTGCAGCCTGGCCAACATCTCGCAATGCGGCTCCTGCAACAAGGGCTACAAGCTATACCGCGGACGCTGTGAGCCGCAGAACGTGGATTCAGAGCGCAGCGAGCAGTTCATCAGCTTCGAGACAGACCTGGACTTCCAGGACCTGGAGCTCAAGTACCTGCTGCAGAAGATGGACTCACGGCTGCACATCCACACGACCTTCATCAGCAACGAGGTGCGCCTGGAGACCTTCTTCGACCCGCGGTGGCGCAAACGCATGTCGCTGACGCTCAAGAGCAACAAGAACCGAATGGACTACCTACACATGATCGTAGGCCTGTCCATGAAGATCTGCCAGATGCGCAACAGCAGCGTGGACCCCATGTTCTTCGTTTACGTCAACCCGTTCAGCGGAAGCCATTCGGAGGGTTGGAGCATGCCGTTCGGCGAGCACGGATACCCGCGCTGGGAGAAGGTGCGACTGCAGAACTCGCAGTGCTTTAACTGGACCCTGCTGTTGGGAAACCGCTGGAAGACCTTCTTCGAGACAGTGCACATCTACCTGCGAAGCCGCGCTAAGGTGCCCACCGTCCTGCGGAATGACACGGGCCAGGGCCCAGTGGACTTGTCCGACCCCAACAAGCGGCAGATCTACATCAAGATCTCTGACATACAAGTGTTCGGCTACAGCCTGCGATTCAACGCCGACCTGCTGAGGAGCGCCGTGCAGCAGGTCAATCAGTCGTACACACAGGGGACCCAGTTCTACTCCTCGTCGTCCATCATGCTCCTGCTGCTGGACATACGGGAGAGAATTAACCGTCTGGCCCCTCCGGTGGCCCCTGGGAAGCCCCAGCTGGACCTGTTCTCCTGTATGCTGAAACATCGGCTCAAGCTCAACAACAGCGAGATGATTCGCGTGAATCATGCCTTGGACATGTACAACACAGAAATCTTGAAACAATCAGACCACCTGACTACCAAACTTTGCTGAAAACACAGTTACAAAGAAGAAAACGTATTGAGGACAAAGAAAAAAAAAAGAGAGAGATAATCCTTTTTATTTTCTTTCTCCGTTTGATTTGGAACCTTTTGGTTTGCTTTTTGATGTATTATTAACAACTTTGTAAGTGTAATTGTTAAACGGGAAACTAAAAATATAGAGAGAAATCATTTTAGTTCACTAAAGGAAAAAAAAAAATACTGTATCATATTTGTCGAAGCATGTCTGTCATTTCCTAAAAAAGAAGAATACGATAAAAGATCACTATTACTATTAAATTCAACATCCAGTGACACAGAGGCCTTGATTTTACTTTGAGGGAACAAAGGTACATCTTAAACTGCCATTCTTTACTGGTTAACACATTTTTAGAGATGTAAAGACAACTACGTAAGGGCAGAACCAAAATACAGTAATTAATTTGAGGCACCACCATGTTGTTATCATGCATCTTTTAGATGAGGTTTATACAGTGTAAGGATTCATTGACTGTACTGTGTCTTGTCCTTTCATACGACACCCTCCAAGAGAGCTTGGCAGTGAGTTCAGTACAGACGTCCACTGTTTCTTGCTGGAGGTCCAGTTTTCTTGATTGCCGTTTATTGCCGCCCGCCAGGTGAACTGAATCCTGCGTGGGCTCCCTCTGTTGTATTTTCAGATTCGCGCTCTTGTTCTTCAGCGAGGTCGAGTCGCTTCGGTGCCTGAGTGCAGTATCTATGGTTGAACATAATCAATTCATGCTATTTCGTACTGCTTCGCATAATGTACACGTTGTGATTGCTGATGTGTCAAGCTTTTTTGCAGCACCGTGAACTAAATTTGATCATTTCTCTTTTCTTTAAGGGTCAGCATAAAGCCATACATTTCTCAGAGGGATGAAAAAAAAAAAAAAAAAGAAGCTGGGCACATTTTGTGAGAAATGTCCTATAAATTGCTTTTGTATTTTTGTTTTTCAGTCTTTTTCTAATGAAATATAGCACAGTGGTCTGAAAAAAAAAAGAAAATTATATATATATATATGTACTGCGGGATTATGGCATGACATTGTAAAGCCATTGCATTTTCATTAACAAGAGTGAATCCACAAGAACAGTATATTAAAGCTTCAAATATCTATGATGGTTTTAATCTCAAAATCTGCTTGTATACCAAATGTACACTTTACTTTTATAAGATTTCATTTGGGTTTTATATTCCTTGATGCAATTCAGGTTTAACTTTTCGACATGTCGACTGATTAATCTCTCTACTCTAAAATCTTGGGATGGGGGAATTTTTATTTTATTTTATTTTATTTTATTTTTTGTGCAAAAGAACCTTAGAGAACTAGAGTAATTTCTAGCATAGGGAGAATGCCATTATTATTAGCATTAATTATTTTATTGTCATTATTATTATTCAATCTTATTAAGTGCCTGTTAGCTATCCCTTTAATGCTTTTTTATTTATTTTTTAGTTTTTTTGGTTTAACAAGAAGATACCATCTAAATCTAAACACATGCCACTTGACTCATGGGAATAGGGCCAAAAGCTTTCTTGCTGTACTCTGCATGAATTGAAAATATCCTTTTGAGAGGAGACTTAACTTGGTTAATGAATTAGAGTTAAATGTGTATTATAAGTGTAAATACCTATTTTGTCTTGATATAGCCATGGAATCAAAAGCTTTTCTTAGATTACAGCAACTGAACCACAGTCCATTAAACACAACGCAAACCCCCCTCGAGCACAAGTTCTGTAAATATCGCAGGTCCCCCACGAAAACATTTGCCCTCATCTGGAGAAACATCACCAGCTGAAATGGATCTTGTCCAAGCTAAATCTGTTAATGATCTACACGAGCACATGCTTACAGCCTTCCATACACTTCTGTTGAAACCATGTATGACACACTATTCGATAGAGCGTTCAGTGGGTTGATAAACTGCTTTCAAGTACTTTATGTAATTTCTGCTGTTCTGTTGAAATAACTATATCGGCTTTCTTCAAAATGAATGTTTCAAATAATAATCTATTTCTCATTAAAATGCTATATTTAATAAGAAGACCAATGCTTGTTTGTACCGCACAAAGTCAGCAGCAATCACACAGCAAACAAGGGGTTTATGGTTTCATGCCAATTCAGTCCCAGTATTTTCTAATCTCAGCCTGTTTGGTGTAAGAGTGGCCACTGAGCAGACTCTGCTAGTTTTCGAGACTAACAGGTAAGGATGCAGTAGAAACATGCTGCGGTTGCACCTGAGGGAACTTGGGTTAAGTGTCTTGCTCAAGGACATACTGGTTCACAGAGGCATTCAAGTTTACAGACTTCCAGGATAAAAGTAACATTTCTGGAGTCTGAACTCTAACACAATACCCCTTGATACTGCTGAAGAACTCTGGTGAGACGAAGAGTTTCTGCCACTGTTTCACACCACAGGGCAAATCTAATCTTGTTTCCCCATAATTCCTATTAAGATGACATATCATTAGAGAATCAAATCACAGGTCTGAAAAAGTTTGGAAAATATTAGTTTAGAAAAGGCAAATTATTAACATTTATAGAGATGGATGAAATAACAGCTGAGGCTTAGTGTGTTTATTGTCATCGTTTGGATAGTCTTAAATGTACTAAAAAGAAAACCTGAAAGGATTTTAGCAGTGTTGTGGTTTGGACACAATTACACCAATCTTGGCTATCTGGAAAAATGTGCCTCTACTATATTTTTGGAAAAATCAAAAAAGTATCTAAACATAATTTCAACTGGAAACTGGTGTGAAATGTAACACTAGAGGCATGAAAAACACCAATAACTTATATTCCCTTTCACAAATTATGATTATTGGGGCAGAGTATCAATTAATAAAGACTGCAGTTTCTTGCACAATACTATGTTATGAGCTTAAAACACTTTTACCATAGTATATGATTTGTAAACTAATATATTTTAATGTTTGCATCACATAACCAGCTCCATATGTATGGATTTTCTGGTATAGTAAACTTGCTCAGTAGCGCACCTGGTACAACACAGTACTTGCAATTGCACTTGTGGGGGGAAGTCTTGGCCTAATGGTTAGAGAATTGGACTAGTAACCCAAAGGTCGCGGGTTCGAGTCTCAGTACCAGCAGGGATTGTGAATGTATAACTCTCTCTCCACCCTCAATACCACGACTGAGGTGCCCTTGAGCACCCAACTGCTCCCCGATGACTGCCCACTGCTCCGGGTGTGTGTGTGCTTATTCCGAGTATGGGCTACCATACTTGGCCCAAGTCACTTTCACTTTAATGTAAATCGAGTCCCATGAAATATAAAGCACATTGAATGACTTGTAGAAGCAAGATGGTTACTTCAATAAATATGCTTTTATCTTGCTTTTGTTAGCACTATACTCTAGGGTTTAGGATGGGATTTAGGGGTACACTGTTTTCAAATGCAAACCTCATCTGTTTCAGATAAAACAACATGCTTTTAGTGCAACTCACTGGACATTTCACTTTGAAAGTGTTGCGTAAAAAGCAACAAAATATCATAACAGGCATGTTTTTCCAATAAGTCTTGTTTGAATTACACTTAACAGAAAGGAGCTGATATCAATGTTACTGATACTGATGGATAGCTTAAAGTTGTCATTTTAGTTGTGATTTTAAAATTGCTTTAGTCAAGGTTCAAAACGCATTATGTGTTTCACACTCACAGTCACATAACCTGACAAACGTGTACATCTTGCTGCTATGATGCAGCTTTCACCACTGGGCTTCCTTGCGTAATATAGATGCAAACATTAACTATTTTATGTTATGGCGAATTGGTGGCTAATTTGTATGAATTTGTAAAAACATTGGACCTACATGCTTACATTTTTTTCTCCAAAAATCGTATGTTATACCAATTGGTATAAATCACATTATACTAATTTCTGTAAAATCTCCACTTAGTAAAATAGTTGTGTTTTCCTGTAACATTGGGTAGGCCCACCCTTAAATCTCTGGTCTTAGATTTTGTTACCTGTTTTATTTACTAGAGCACAACTCTCCTCAACAAGACACCTGATTCATTCACAGTTGTTGAGGGACAAGTTATATACCATGGTTTATTTCTTTGAGTTAGTACTTTAGACAATAGACAATAATTGAACTGAATCACTAAGAGCAATAGTAATGGTGGTTACCTTAGCAACTGCCACTAATTAGAAGGTGCTCCTCATCTTGTCAAGAATCCTTTAAGTATTGCACAGTGAACTCATAGGACACAAAGAAATGGACGCACATGAGCACTCAAAACATGTCACAGTCAATTACATTTTCCTCACATAACAGAAATAAGCCTCTCAACCCACCAAGGTCAAGTAAACCACCCTCTTCCCCTGCCAAGCCCAGTATTGATGTGTGGTCGGTAAACTGCAGACGTTGCGGTATTGTCCTTCCAGTGGCATCCAATTACGTGAAATGCTGATTAATGCTGTAGCATGCAGCAGCTAATGAGGCGAATGAGTCTTTGTGTGTGAGCTAGCCCACTGCTACACCCCCGCCCAAACCACGAATGCTCTGCCAGGATATAATTACAATGTCCTAATAAATCACCATGCTTTGTGCTTAATGTATCGCAAGCTCATTGCTAAGATTGCGTGAGGAATTGATATGGAGATCCACCCGACCGTCAACGCCAATTGACTTGTTCAAAGGGTACAGGAACTTCAAGCTATGGTAACTGTCCTATTTAATAGCACTTTTATGTGTACATAGCAAATTAACTACAATGACTTTTGGTGCATTTTTATACTTCTCAAGAATATAGGAAATCACGCCCACCTAAAAATGAAAAAGACAGCATATAGGCTGACCATGGAAACAGATTTGAATATCCATCTTGACCATTTAATACTCTGATATAATTTATTTATTTGGTGAAAAGGTGAGGATATTAAAATGCTGAAAATATATATATTTTTTAAATATTTTCTAAAAAAAACAATATATATATATATTTCAATAGTATCAGTTTTGTTGATCATTCATGCACATGATCCAGTGGAAGTTTGTGCATGCAAGAGTGTTGTGTAAATTTTCCCAGATGTCTCCATTTAAGACCCATGAAGATGCAATTTTGGTTATGTTAAACTATATCCTGTAGCTTTAGACACAGATTATCTTTGAAATTTGTCCAAAAATGTAGCATTTCAAGAAATGTTCAAGTTTACATGAAGCTGGCTGGTTATTTTGTTCAGGATGGTGCACTCTCAGAAATAACGGTACAAAAGCTTTCATTGGGGTGGTACCTTTTCAAAAGGTACACTTTGTACCTAAAGGGTCTATACTGGTAACTTAAATGTACTAGTACCTAAAAGGTATCAAAGTGTACCTGTGAAAAGGTTTTGCAGCAGTGACAGCTTTTGTACCTTTTTTTTTTTTTTTTTTCTGAGGGTGTACTGATTAAATAACAGTGTCCAAATTCTAAGATATCAGTCTTGGATAGTTATCTTGTGTTTGTGGTTTAATGGTGGTCTAGACCAAAGGTCACCAATTAGCGTGGTCCAGATCCCGACCCCTCGACTGGCTTCACACGGGCTGGGAATAATTCCTCACAGTGCTGATTATCATGACAACAGAGACACAGTGTCTGCATTGGAAGTGAGTGCCATGACATGCCAAAACTAAATAGCTTCTATTAAAAAATAGAGCTGTCTACGCTGCAAGCACCCACTCCATATGACAGATTTGTTTTTGTTTTTGATGCACTGCACAGCTACTCAGACACTTTTGTTTCCCCATCTGACTATAATGCAATTATTTAATTCACAGATATTAGTGTGAATTGTATATAATTGTTCTTTTTATATTTAAATTCAGCTTTATATACATTTAAAATAACTCTGGGCTACAAATTTTAGGCATCTTTCGGTTATATATGTAGGCCAATGGATTTTTATATATTTTTTTAAACAGTTTCACAAAGCAATACTCTTTTGACTATTTAAGTATTTCAAAAATGCACATGGCTTCTTTCATGTCTATACAAGCCTCAAACTTTGTCCAGACCGAAATGCAGGGACACTGTTAAGTGGAAATGAATTTACACAGGCCAAGGTAATGGCAACAGATAAATTGGTAGATCAGCATGCTATTCCATAGCAATGCAGCTGAAACACTATGATTCAGTACAAAATCACTACATGAATGTGAAGCCACTATAATGGCCTGCTTCCAGGTTATTGTACATCTAGCCTTGGGTTACTGAGAACATTCAAAGGAAATGGCCCAGGTATAGGGCTGCATCAATTCAAAGTTTTCCCCTTTTGTTGCAGCAAAGACGACTGGGTGTGATTTAAATGAGGATCTTGAAAAATGTTCCTTGCTTTTCTATCTATAAGTACTCCTAAGTCCAGGAGACAGTATTCACTGCCATTCAAAGAAGTTTTACATTGGGGAAGTTTTCAAGCATGTGGAATATGAAGCGTGATGATGCTTTTGAAACAGTCCCAGAAGAATCGCTATGCCATCATTTTACTTCAAATACATTTAGTTTGCTTTGAAAAACAACAAAGCAGTGATGTTTGATGCAAACATGGTGGTTCTGTATCAGGTTCTGTATGAGACATCTCAACAAATTGTTTCTGGCAAAGACAGTCCGACGATTAGAACAAATTCCTCATTTTGTCACCTAACTGAGGAAAAAAAGCATGCTTTTTTTAAGATGCATGCATTTGTAAATATGGTGTGGCAACTATATAAAAACAGGATCCTAATTTGCAGAAAAACACAACAGTCATGAAACGCCATAAATCTTCATTCTCAGCTTTAGCTCTGAGAAAATGTGCCACGAGGCAGAAGAAAGCAATAAGGACAAAGATTTATCATCTCTATCAGCATCTTCAATCACAGAGGAGCAGAGCGAGATTTGAGCTTTGCTCTTTGAGAGGAATAACACTAAACATCAACAATATGTCATGAATATCCCCTGTGCCCCAGCATCAGACGGCAGGACTAACCTGGGATAGATCGATCGTACCCTTAAACCTCCAACCCTGTAGGGTTTTATGTCAGATTTGGACACAAGATAAGAACGTTATTATCAAGGGCCGAGAGCCAAATGTGCATCTGTTGGTGTTCTTGCTATGCTGTTTCTTTGGTCTGCCAGCCTGCAGCAGCCCTAAAACCATACTGTGAACAAAATAATGAAAGTCGGTGCATTGACTGGGATGGGTCTGAGAGTCCTTCAACTGAGTCCCCAGTTTTGACTTTTTCTTCTGCTTATAAACCTTTTTTCTGGGAACATTCTGTGTTTTCTTCTGATTTCTAAGCTCATGTTGAGTTGAGTGAATTCATCGATTTGACTCTCCAGTCTCCATAGATTGAACTGACCACAGTCTTGGATTTAGATTTTGTTTGTCTTCTTCTACAATTTTTTGTCCGTATGAAGAGACTTCTTCTGAATCTTCAGGCCAAGCATTGCAAATGATTTTGGATGGATTTTCAATTATAGCTGATGAAGAACTGGAAGCCAAGCTGTTTCTTGCCAGTGCTTTGTACTGCAATGTCATTGCCTGAACCTACCAGTCAGAAAAAACATTACATTATGCTAATTTGTCTTGAGTTCTTTGCCAGCCACATTGCCTATCCACATTATCCACATATTTTTCCGCCATTTCCAGACTTTTTTGGCTTTCCATGTTTTCACTGTTTTACGGTAAGAGGTGCTAACACATCTTCAGAAAGAGTACTGAATCTCTAGATCACAACAGCGAAGAAGAATCAAAAACTGCAATCACATATGTAAGCAGATGCATATGTAATATAATGCAATTATCAAACATTAACAACATATAGTTTGAACAGTACAGAAAGTAATGTTGAGCCAGGAAGTGGTTTAGGACTGTGAAGCTTTGAGGGTGTTGATGGAAATGACTGATTCCATCTGTGTTTTGAACATTACTCTAAATCCGATCTGGACATAGTCTTTGACAAAAACATGATTTTCTCAACTTTTTATTCAAAATATCGGTTGTTTTCTTAGTAAACTTCAGATATGTTCAGATATTTATGCAACAAAATATTATGGGGGTCAAGTTTTGTTAAAAAAATAAACAAATAAATAAAATAAAAAATAAAAAGATAAAAAAATGCTCGTCAAAAATAAATAAATAGTTATTTTAGTACAAGCCATTGTATCTTGCCATTGGTTTGATTTGGTTTGATATTTGAAATAAAAATGTAGAAACACCTGAAACAAGGTTGGTTACAGCGCCACCTAATGTTGACATGTCTAAACAATTTACATATATGTATAACGTTTATAGTTTACATTTTAGTTTATCTACTGGTTGCCGCCAGTATGATCTTCTTGTTTCCTAGAATACCAATATAAAGTCTCTCACCAAACCTTCTGACATAGTAAGAAATTATTTGTAACTCAGAGGGCTAAAAGTACATGAAGTTCCACTTGTGTGGTCAAAGTGAAGATCATGGGTCACTGAGCTTAGAGGATTGGGCAGTTTAATAACATCACTGTGAAAAAAAAAAAAAAAAAGCATGAAAAATATTTTTCCAGATCTCCTTCTGTGACACTCTTTGTCTGTCCTTAATCAGCCGATGACATCAGAAAGACTGGCGGCGGCCCCTGCGGCCCAGCAGAATTGGAGCACAACGGACTGAGCCGGTATAATAGGATTACTGGGAAAGCATTTCACCGAGGAACTACAACCCCCAGTAATCCTGTTCTCCTCATTGTCCTCTTCCTGTTTCCGTTTAGACAGCATCAAATCGGGCACTTACTGAATAGCTGAAGATCTGACCTTGATAAAAGTCTTCTGAGAAAATACTGCGATATGAAGAGGGAGACAAGTGTACTCATAGAGAAGCACTTCTCAGATGAACGCTTCAGGAAAAACAGCAAACCATTTGCTGGTGAGAAAGCAAACATATGCATATAAATCCAAAGATACACTATTTACTAACAAAAATCACGTTATCCGGCTGCTGATATAAGTTCAGGATGAATTATGTCCATTTCTAGAATGTTTGTGTAATATTTATTCCCAATAAAAAAGGGACATTGTTAACCTTGGTTTAACATTGCCATTTGCATTACAAGACTGAAGCATTGACTGGGTGAGAATATCATAGAATGAGCATGCAATCGACAATGCGGATAAGCCTTTTTTTTTTTTTTTTCTCACTCTTTGCTATGAGCTGTGAGCAAAGTGACATATCTGATGCAGTAAAGCAACTTTCACTGTATCTCTAGCACTAAATTAAAATAGTTCCCGATGAAAGCATTTTAGAAATGAAATTTCCCAACTTATGCTTAACTATTTATGTATTTTATCAGAATTAGTGGCATACACTCTTCTGTAACAAAGGCTCCTTAAGGGTTTTTTTTTGTTGTTGTTTTAAATGAACATGCTACTTGCTCAATCGGAGGACAAGAAAAACAAACAGGAATCATTGCATCTGCTTTAGAAATGTTCCCAAATGCACTCTTAATCTGTCCTGCTGGGAAAGTCAATGACTCTGGTATTGCCAAACACATTCATTAGCATCTGTGCATTTACGAGCAAACAGTCCTGCCTAAAATGTCATTTCACCACAGAAACAGTATCATCAGTCATGTGCTGGAGACTGACTCTGGCTGCCATGTACAGTTCCTGAACACACTCCTATTTTATTCAGTACTTCTTCGTGGGACAGAAGCAGCATCCTACAAGTTCGCCATGTACTAGGGCATCACTGGCTGTCAGGAAAGGCGGCAGCTGGAAAAATCAACCCATCTCTCTGTCTTTCTACACTATCATGAACTGGGACAGAATAAATTTGTGCACAAATAAAAGTTTGAAAACTGGAAGCAACTAAGAGCTACTCTCAAATGATCCATCGCCTTTGCATTAAAACTAGAACAATGTCAAGCCTAAATCCTGAAAATATTTTAAAAGACCCAATTTATGATCTAAAAAAAGGCCTTTAAAATTATGTTTCGTTATTTGAAGCCAATATTACATTAAAAATCTAGCCAGAGATTTTCAGCACCAGGCTAAGACACTGACATATTTGCAGCCCCAATTTATGCTTTGTGATTGACAGAATAGAACATATTTACATAGCGATGACCAGCGTACAACCTTTCCTGCTTGCAAAAACATGGACCTGGGCACGCTAACAATGTACCCCTGCCAAACTCAAATAGGCCACCGATAGCAGCTTGAGACGGGGATGAAACGGAGTGAGAGAGAGAGCTGTGTGTCATGTTAATATTCAACATGTTCCCATAACCCATTTGTCATAAATCCATATTTTTCATACATACTGCAAATAGACACTACATCTCTACCTACAGACATTTTTCTTTATTTTTTGGAAGGTTTTTTATGTTTGCTACTAATGGTTTTATTTGATTGTTATATATATATATATATATATATATATATATATATATATTAATTAATTTATTTATTTTATTTATTTTCAAAAGTAAGTGACCACTGAGAAGAATATGCTTGAGATGAAATATGAGGCATAAATATGAACAGAGTAAAAATCAGGATAGATATCACTTATGAACTGAATATTTTTATTGTACTTTTTTCCAATCATGTGGTAAATTCATAAAATTATATATATATATATATATATATATATATATATATAAAATATAATATACCTGTATGTATATATATATATATATATACTGTATATAATGAATAAACAAAGCAAATACAAAGCATATATATATATATATATATATATATATATATATATATATATATATATATATTTTGTATTTAGCAAGAAGAAAGGAGAATGTAAAATGTCACATCTAGCACAAAATGATTGCTGATGTGAGATGTGATTGAACTGACACTTGTTCCCTTTTCACCACCAAAATAGGAGTGGATCAAGCAGCGGAAATAACAAGAGATAGGAATGAAGAAGGAAAAAAAGAAAAAAAAAAAACCTTAAGAGACTTTTGTATTTATACACTCATCGCACATGTAGTGTTTAAAAATATGCTTAGAGGCAGAGACGTGCCACACACACACATACATACACAAAAAATATATATATTTTTTTTTAATCATTCAGACAAAATATGTGGATATCTTCTTGCTAAATACACAAAAATAATATTTTATTTGTTTTATTTAAAAAAATAATTTCATGAACTTACCACGATTGGAAAAAAAAGTACAATAAAATATTCAGTTCATAAGTGATATTTATCTTGATTTTCACTTTGTTCATATTTGCGTCTCATATTTCATCTCAAGCATATTCTTCTCAGTGGTCACTTACTTTTGAAAAAAGAATATATTTATATATATATATATATATATATATATATATATATATATATATTTGTGGCACAATTTTCATATGTTAATATTAAACGTCTGGATCTGGACAGGCTAAAACAAACATAAAAATTGGCAGCACTATATACATATATATATACAGTATATATATATATATATATATATATATATATATATATATAGTGCTGTCAATTATTTAAATAATAATAATAATAATAATAATAACCACATATATTTCTGCCATTAATTGTGATTAAGCAAATATTAATATAATATATTGATACTTTCATAATTTCACATTGGAGCTCTAAATTGCTGTAGAAGCAACATAAAGGTAGTATATTTTTCAATATGCTTAATGTCATCTTATTACTAAGTAGTCTATTATTAATGAAGGCAAGTAGCAATACAGCTACTGATGTCTCTACTAAATGCATTTCTCCCTCAATTTTATCCAATTGTATCCATTAAATATAGCCATTCAACATTACTGTATAATTTAAAGCCATTACTTTTAACATTTAATAGTCTTTGCAAAATATAACAACTTTTAATTTTGAGTGAACTTCACATGAACGTCTTCACATAAACTATAAATTGTATATGCATAAACTATACATTGACTATAAATCTTTAAAAGCAGTGCTGTCTTTTTAAAATCTAAAGTCTGAAGCCTGTGTATATACAAGTCATATACTGCTTCAATGTGGATTCTAATAAAGCTGCTGTGGAAGTGACTGTAAATTGTAAGTTTTGGAAATGCAATTGTGATTTCTATTTTATTTTTTATTATTTGATTTTGCTGTTGAAAAGGGACCGCAAATCATAAAATCATATTTGCTATGGTCTCCCATGTACTTTGCTATATCTGCATTCCAAACCTGAAACTATGACAAAAGTCATGAAGGCATTGCTTGGTCCATTTGGTCTGTTTGTGGATTAGCTGAAGTCTGGGAGCAATAATGAGATGTGAGATTAAAAACTACAATTTAGCGAGGGTCAGATATTTTCATCTATTTAACAACATTAGACTTCCCTCAGGTAGATTGCACATTGTCAGCAGCTCACTGTCTTTCTGCTAAACCTGGAAGGATGTTGAGCTCATGAATATTAATTACTGTATTTGCATTGGTCTAAATTGATTTGCTAAAATATAATTATGGGTGGTGATAGATCAGCACTAGCCAATGGGCATCAGTTCCTCCCACTGCCAACCAATCAGAGGTCAGAGGCTTGGTCTCAAAGTTTTTATTTATCCCCCTCCCCTACGTAGTCAGCTGAGATTGTCTCTTTTAATGAACAAAATGTCAAAATATCGAGTTTATTTATTTAATTTTTATTTTTTCCTGAAGCCAAGCAAACACTACTAGACTGAATCACATCACCTTTTTAATGTGTATGTCTGAGACTAAAACATCCCACATCATAGCCGACAGTCACGACGGTCTTCTGTTGTGTGCACTCATGAGACGTGCTGCAAGTTGCAGGTACCAAGACAAATTTCAAACGTGTATGTCTGTATGTCTGTTGAACAAGTTGTCAGGAGAGCACAGTCTTGATGAGCAAGAGAAGCAGCATGAGCAACAGCCAATGAAATTGCAAGAGTGTGGAGGACAGTGATGAAACAGAGAAGGAGCCAGAATGTGAGAGAACACATAATTGTTGCAGATGTTCTGTGATATGTCATCTAAATGTTGCAACAACACCACTGGAAACAATAAACTTTGAGTATTTAATTGCAACAGCCTTCTTTCAAAGGGCACAATTCTGTAATAATGTTATAACTTGACATTAAAGTTCACTTTGTAAGCGGGTTGTAAATAGATACAAATAACTACTAATCTCATTTGATATGCATTTTTAACAAAGGGAATATTAAGACTGAACTGAATATAGTGTCACTTTGTAATTCTTAATTAATATTATAAATTAGTTACAAATTACTATTTTTGGTAACACAACACCTTTATATAATGCATTCTAAAAGTAAGTCTAATGCACTAATTATTATTATCATTTATTACTTATTAAATATTATAATTATTATTACACCTTTAAAATGTATAACACATTAAAACACACGGAAAAACAAACCTTAAAATATTGTAAGTCTATACATTTACAGTTGCATATTTTTAGTAGTTTGCACATTAACACTGATTTAAAAAAAAAAAAAATTATTGCATTATTTTACTTTAATAAACATTCAAACACAGTAGCAAAATACCAAACACTACATACATCACATAACTCACATTTTACTCTTATATCCATAAAAAAATAAAATAAAATTCTAGATACAATGAAATAAACTTGACATTTCACAATATATTATCACATCTTAGAGAAATAATTAGCTATTATTCATCCCCCTATTTACGCTTGAGAGATAAAGTTTGCCATGTCGCGTGCGCATTTTAATGTCTATTTTGTACATACGCAATATTTATATGTTCTGGTATCAGCAAGAAACAAGATGGCTAACATTTTGTTACACATCACACAATAAAATTGCCTTTAAATATGGGTGTTTGGCTATATAATATATAGCTACTGTTGATATAAAGATCATTTTAAAAACGTTATCTCATAACATGAATATGTCAACAGTATGGCTCGCTTATGATTTTTCACTTTATTCTGACATATGTTGGCCTTTACCGCATAATGTACAAACATAATGACATCCTGCAGATAAAGAGGTTAAGTGATTTTATTTGATTTATTTATTTATTTTAAAGATGAAGAATATAAGGTGTATATTGGGGGAAAATACTGTTAATTAACACTAAAGAGTCTCAAAGGTCTTCCAGTACAAATGAAAGCTTGAGGGTGAAACTGCCGACATTCAGTGTATGGATGATTTATGATTGTCTGTGGCTGTCAGTGGAGTCAAATTCAATCACGAATAATCTGATATTTTTGTTATTAACATGATTAATCCATCATAATTGAATTAGCTGAAATTTCACTGTCTTTATATTAAAAAAGCGCTATATACATATCAAAATTGCAAGCTTGTTTTTTACTAAAGAAAACAATAAGCAATTTTATGTTACCCACCTTTGCTTTTTGCTATATTGTATTAAATGAATGTGTTCAGAAATACCTTTATTATTATTATTATTTTCCTTTAAATTCACTTAATTTTTCACCCAGTCAATGGCTCTCTGACTGAAAGGGAGGCTTATTCTTCATGGCTTCAATATAAATGGACAATTTTTTAGGGTCTTTGCATAGGAAGCAATGCAAAACATTCGAAACACTCATATAACTGTATTAATAACTCTGGATGGCTACCTGAATACAGCAATACATGTTTGAGCCAGATTCTGACACTGAATGTGATGGAAATCATCATTGTTGCATTGTCTTTGTCTGCTTTTTCTTGAAAACACTGCATACAGATACAACATGCCATTAGTACTTTATTGAAGTCAGTCGATACACTCAGTGTTAACTATCTGCTGCTGTTGTGTGATGGAGTCTGTGATTGATGGCTCTGACTGAAGTCCTCGATCTTAGGCCATCTCGCTGTTCCGCTCTGCCAGTGTTTGCTCCGGTAAAGCGGCGTCTCTCACTCCATCCGTCTCTGCCAGAGGAACCAGAGGCTCTCCAACCCACGTCTTTTGTTTCTCTCATTACAACCTCCTCTCCAAATACACCGCATAGTTACTGTCTTTCCTCCAGCGTTTTTAACCCACCGACACCAGCAGACTTCTTGTGTTCAGCAGTGCTGGTGGATTGGTGTGACGTTCCAGCATCGTCCTCATCTGTCAAGCTGATCGTTTCTGAGGTCGGGCATTGCACAATGAGAAATCAGATGTGCTTTGAGTGATGGGGTCAGTGAACTAGTTCGAGACAGGAGAGCGTACGTGTTTTCATACTTAAGGTTCTTCAGTGAGTCTCTTGAGTGGAGAACCTAATTAACCCTGATCGCCGGGAATATCTTCCACAATTATAACACATGACTTAATACCAGATTCATGAACAAGTGTCATACTGTCACGTGTCTACCCATCCGAAGTTCCTGTCTGTCCTTATATGGTTTAGTTCCTGTTCTCATTAGTTAATTATCTTTCATTGTCCCCACCTGATTTGAATTATGTTGTTTTCTCTTTTGTTCCCGTTCATATAAAAGTCCTCAGTTCTCCCCTTGTATTTGTCCGATCTTGAGTTTATTAAATGGGATTGTGAGTTGATGCTGTTTCGTTCTCCTGTCTTTCATTTATTTAAATACTACAACCACGCACCAGTGACACATACTACTGCACTTCACTTATGATGTTAACTCTTCTCAGAATTTGTAAAATTCCAATAGTCAAATTAGTATGAGCATGACTGTTCATTAAATGTCACATGTTTTTTGTACCCTGTTTGACATATCTTTATGGGTTTTAATTAGAGGTTCCCTCCTCTTGCAGTGTTTAAACATTTAACCTACATTATGAGAAACTAAAACAATGCATATCACTGCAATTAGTGTGGGAAATAACCAAATCTGATCTGTGCTTGCAACTTTCAAAATATGAAAATTATGCTTTTTTTATGGATGTTAATCTTGGGTATGTGTTATTAGAAATACATTAAAGCCTGTTCACACAAGAATGATAAAGATATGATAATTCATACCAATGCTACTTTAAATGATGAGCTCTTTAAACTCGAATGGATTCTGATTGGCTGTCAATGGTTTTATCATTCATAAACTGAAAAAAAAAAAAAAAAAAGTATATATGTGTGTGTGTGTGTGTGGTGTGGACTGTTCTCTTATAATTAGAACGATTTTTAAAATGTTATATCACTATAGTTATCGTACTGGTCTATAAATATTCAGTAAGGTCCTACTAGAAGTCCCACAATAATTAACTGTTCTACACAGCTTACATGTTGTTGATGAACAATAGCCATAAAGCTTGCAAATAAATAAAAAATATTATTAAATTATTAATTAATTGAATAATTTAATTTTATTTGATGTCAAGGTTGGCTATTTGCAATCATTGGAAATCCTCTCTCTCTCTCTCTCTCTCTCTCTCTCTTCTTTTTTTCAGACACTGTGTAAAAGAGGAATAATTAATACATTTTTGCTTACTTAGCTCTGGCTAAAATCTGTAGTTGTCATATAGCAATATACAGCTGATAATTCTTATTGATTTATAAACTGCACACTTTTTTTTTTTTTTTGCTTTTTTGAGCATCAAAGTTTTGGTCACAGTTCACAATTTTCCCTATAGTCTCTGCAAAAGAAAGTTGTATACATCTGGGATGGTATGAGGGGGATAAGTTTTATTTTGGGGCGACCTATTCCTTTAATGTTTTTTCCTTTAATGCTAAGGGTTTCCGTGCGTGGAGCACGGCTGATGCCTGTCACTGACTTACATTGGTATCACTTCTGTGAGCCCATCACGGAATTTTTTCTATGAGCCCATCACGGAATTTTTTCTATGAGCCCATCACGGAATTTTCGGCGATTCCGTGATGCCACCACAGATTCGGAGGTTAATTAAGTCCGTGAACATTACACGGAATTCTGTGAGATCATGTTGCTACATACCTAATCCTACCCAATCCCTAAAATTAACAACTACCTTACTAACTATTAATAAGCAGCAAATTAGGAATTTATTGAGGGAAAAGTCGTAGTTAATAGTGAATAAGTGTTCCCAATTCTAAAGTGTTACCAAATACTGTTTATTAATACATTTATATTTACATGTATGCATTTAACAAACACTTGTATCCAATGCAACTTACAAATGAGTAAAACAAGCTATTCGTGATAAAGAGGCACATAACACCAAAAGTGCTTGTAATGCAAAGTTTCAAACATTGTTGAAGTACAAGCTACAACAACAAGGGATTAATGGAGAGTGAAAGCTTTTTTCTTTTATTTTATTTTAATTTTTTTATTGGATGCAGTTAAGTGCTCACTGAGGAGATGATTTTTCAGCTGTTGCTTACATATTGGCAGGGACTCAGCATTCCGGATGAGATTGAGAAGATCATTCCACCAGCAAGGACCAGTGAACGAAAATGTTTGCTAACAGCTCGCATCAGCGTAAACTGTCTTTTGGTGTTAAAATAGTACTGTCAGGTTTTTAAAAAGATGCGCAGTGACAAATTTGTTATTTTGTATGAAAAGCACTGAAAAGTTATTTTTGCGCCTGACCTTATTGAATAGACATTTGTAGGAGTTTCACTTTCAGAGGCAAAATTAATGTGAGGAGAGTATTTAAATGGATCACGCTATGCGATTTACTAACGCTTACGCTCATATAATTACTGGTATTTGCGCCATTATTTAACGCCCAAACAAGCATGTCTTAAACTATTTTGCGCTTGAAATGGCTGCATTTGTTGTTGCTAGGAGGAGGCACCACAAAGAACAGAGAGCGTGTGGTAGAAGGGAGAATTTTTTTTTCCACACGTATTAATTTATTTGGAATGCCAGAAGAACACATCATCTGAACATATTGTTTGCAATTACGCTAATTTGTGCTGCGCTTGGTATATTGCGTTGGCTGATATGTA
The DNA here is from genome assembly GCF_012432095.1 of Onychostoma macrolepis. NCBI lineage: Eukaryota > Metazoa > Chordata > Actinopteri > Cypriniformes > Cyprinidae > Onychostoma > Onychostoma macrolepis. The sequence continues at coordinate 37,114,670 of NC_081159.1, read as the reverse complement.
AATGAGATGGTGTATCTGTTCTTTAAATTTGCGCATAGTTAGTAAATCAGCCGCAGAAATTTCCATGCCCATCCTTGCTGTTTTGAAATTGCACTCTCGCGCTAATTTGCCTTGTTTAGTAAAACTGGCCCTTAATATTCTATGTAGAACCTGGTCGAAAAGAACGCACACACATAAGCTTAACTCAGAACATTCCAAGGAACTTATCTTCCATCATCGACTCATAAAATGAACAAATGACCAACACCAACGCCACAATTCTCTGACTAGCATCCGGCCATACTCTCCTTATCACCTCGAGAGACTCGTAAACCATGATAAGTTTGAGGATGAAATGACCGCGCTACATCTGCATGGAGTTAACAACAAAGAACTACTTCTTTGGAGAGGTTCCAGAACCAGAGCGTTCGCGATACTGCGACCCCGCTTACCATAAACTACCTTCTGATAAACAAAAAAATGACTGACTTACAGCTTCGTCTGAGCTAAGAAGATCACCAGAGCCACATAACGTGATACTCCTAATGACCTCACGACCTCAGCTTTGGTCTCCCGCCTTCCAAAGGAATGTGCTCTTTTTCTCTCCTTCTAAAAAAAAAGCACCCAAACTTTTATGGACTTTGCCAAAAGGACAATCAAGGAAAGACTGCTGCTATTAAAGCAATATACTCAAGAGACAATATATATATGAATGTGGTATTTTATGTTTTGTTTATCTTGCTGTGGTTATTAGAACTAAGGGTATTTTAATCTATGACTTAACCCGTTTAGTAGGTAAAATTATAGGTATTTGATATGACAAATACCTCATGTTTGATGTCTTATATATATTTATATATATGCTTGGTGTGTTATGCTATGCATGGTGTGTTTAGTTTGATCTTTACCTTATAACTGTCTTTTTGAATAGATAGCCGTGTGTAGTATTGGGTTAAAGCTTATCTCAAATGCCAGAAGTTGAAATAACTGTATATGTCGATTTTCAGTCTTGTATGAACGACGAATACTTTTATAAGAAGTTATTAAGAAATGTGCCTCACATGATGGATGAAACATTATCTTAATGTATGCACAAAGAGAAGCCATGCTGGGCGGGGCTCTGCCCTACAGAGACAATGTGATTGGACCAAGCAGTGGATGGACTCACATCAGTCCGATAAAAACAGACACACAGCTTTTGAAAAGCTGCAGAAGAAAAAAAACTGAGCTGGAAAACTTGGCTGCTTGGAAACTTTGGTCTTGCCTACCCGCCTACAGACTTAACATCCAGCTGATCATCTCAAAGGACATCTCAAAGGACACTCTGTCCACGTCTGACCAAAGTAACTTGCAAAGCCTGCAGCGTAAGAACTTCAAAGCCTTGCCATTCGCGCTGCCAGGAAGCCACCAATCCAAAAGAGGATTCCCGAGTGACGTCACGCGACCACGACACATCAGCGCGAAAGTCTGGGATTCCCTCAAGAAGAACAGCCTTCAACTCAACTCAAAGCAAGTAAACAAACAATCTCTATTTGCTGAGCTGACTTGAATTAATCTTTAAAAGATAACGATAGTCGAGTCTTCTGTTTGTGAGGTCTTCAGGTCGTCTTTATTCTCAGGAAAGAGAATAGCCTTAAACTTTCTTCAAACTGCTTTCATCTTGCCAGAACGTGTGTATGTGTGTGTATGTGTTTTGTATTGTATCCTAGAATAGTAAATAAACTCTTGATTAATTTTTAATGAATAGTCTGGTGCCGTGATTTTCAAATCTTAAATTATTTGCCAAAGATCGTGTTACCTGTTGCTCATAAATTTCCCAACCAATTCTGTATTATTATCGTATCCATGAGATAAACAAAATTGCTAAAATATACTGGTTTAATGCTCGCTGGCTCGAGTCATTAAGAAAGTATAAATTATACGTTTTGATTAATACCAATTAATCAGATCCGGCGAATCTCTATGATTCGATTTCCTAAAGCTAAAATTCAAAATGAAAGCTTAAATGAAGAGCTAATTCTATTACCTATAATCTACCTAAAGAACTATTTAACAACTGTGGAATTTTTCAAACAAATGGCTTTTAAATGCAGTTTTTGAGAACTTGTATGGCCAGTTTCCCAGCATCAGTCTCTGAAATTCATCTTTCTTCATCTTATGTGTCAGACAGGTCCACACTTCACATTAAATCATTATAGAGTCATGAACAGTGGTGTAAAATACTTGAGTGATTTTACTTGATACTTTATTCAAGTACAATTTAAACTGACTACTTGTACTTTTACTTAATTACATTTCTGAAGAAAAAAACAGTACTGTTTACTCCTTACAATTTTATCTCAACTTAAAAAGTACATTGTTTTTATTTTATCTTATGCACATTAAATATGGTAAACGGAATCTCAAACGTGTTCTTGACGTGAGAACCAATGATCATTGTTTTCATGCATCAAAACACACAGTTCTGCTTCAGTTATGACTTTTATCAGGTAAATGTCTGGGTTCAAAAGTTCACCATCAAATCTGAGGAAGTATGTTGAGGTAGCAAAGTTGTGTTTCTCCCAAAAAATTTATTCATTATTCTTTGTTTTAATAGAGCCATTAGCTGTGTAATATATTGGCTGAATGCACAAGATTGAGTGCAAATAAAATCAGTGAAGAAAATTTAAATATAATTAATATTTTTGTGGGAATTATTATTATTATAATTCTTTTTTAAATTAAATGTTACAAATATCCAAAAAAAGTGTTTAAATGAACATTGTATGTTTACTTAATTGTAATTCATGTTGTGATGTTCTTACCAGATAGTGGATACGTTGTTTTAATAATATGTCATTATATGACGCATTGACTATGAATTTGGACTCTCAATGAATATATATATTTTTAATCTTTATAATTACATGATTTGCTCATTAATTCATATAATTAGTTGCAAATAATTATGTAGCAACATTTGCTGAGAAAATGCCCAAATAAAAATGCCCCAAATAAACAATTAGTTGTGACGTAGACAACACAAAAAAAGTGGCCTTTCAAAACGTTAATGTTGTATGTTTTAATTCTATGACACTCCTCATTAATTTAGCCCATTCTTGCATTCTGTCTGAAATATGTTTCTAAGCTCCGCATCACATTGTTATTAAGTGATAGTTCACCCAAAAATTAAGATTCTCATGTTGTCCCAGATGTTTATGACTTTCTTTCTTCAGATGAACACAAGCAAAGATTTTTAGTCTGTGTAATGCAAGGGGACAGGACCACTATAGAAACAACACAAAGTGAACACGACAGTCTAGTTAAAAATATTAGTATTTGTAACGTTCACTTTAGAAGACACTGATTCATTAACAGGGGTTGTATGAGTTACTGTCATATTCACTTTGTGTAGTTTTTGAAGTGTCATTTTTGGAAGTCCCATACTTGTCTTATTATACGAAGAGAGATGATTTAGTTTAGATGATTTAGATCTTAGTTTGTGTTCATCTGATAAATAAAAGTCATATATATATATATATATATATATATATATATATATATATATATATATATACACACACACACACATATATGGGATGGCATGAGGGTGGAAAGGATGGAGTTTCCTTTTAATTCCTTTTCCTGCAATTTTTTGTGTGTGTGTGTTCCGCTGTGCTGCATTTTAATTGTTATCGCTGCAATAGATATGTGTTTGACCTGTGCCATTGCATTTTGTTTAGTTTTGTCCTTTTACCAAAATTCTGTATGTCTGTCAGAAAAAAAAAAAAAGTACTTCTACTTTTTTAATACTTGAGTACAATTTAAAGTTGTACTTTTTTACTTTTACTCAAGTATGTTTTTGGCCAGATACTTGTACTTTTAATTGAGTAAAATGTTCACTGAGTATTTTTACTTTTACTTGAGTAAAATTTTGAGTACTTTTTACACCTCTGGTCATGAATACATTGAGTCATCAGCCATACCCCAAATGCCAAAAAGTAAAATTGTAACCCATGCAGTACTTTAACATACCTCACAGAAATATGTGGTTCAATGCATGTCTCTTACTTCAGTTTTAATTTCTTTTGAGACATATTCCTCATGGAAAACCAGGACGTATACTCGCTGAATAACTCCAGCACCTTCAGTTAGTCACTGAGCAACTGGCTGTGGGGCAAAATCACTCAAACCACAAGGTCAAATAAGTGAGTAAGTGGCTACACCTCTTCCACAACTGGATCTCTGAAGAGGGAATAATGTTCTGTTGACCACCTCTGCAGATAGTTATTACATCTTCAAGGAGTACCCTCTAGCTGTAGATAATGGGTCTGTCTCCATTGTGAATTCTGCTGCAATTGTCAACATGCATGTTTGGTCTGTGGGTGCGCCTTCGAGATTCAAGCCACACAGCAGATGCGGCTGCCTCAAAATTGGCTCCTTCATGGACAACAGTCATGTGAAGTTGCTTGAATACTACAGTTGCTTGTTCCCAACGATGCCTATGCATGTTAACTAGGAGAGAGGACTCTGCTTGATCTCATAAAGGACTCCCGCATGCAGGAGAGACTATAAGAGTGATGGAAGAGGTTTGCGTCAATGGCTGACAAACACCCATACAACATACCTTTAGAAATGCGCCAACAAGGACACAAGGTCAGTCAATGTCTCAACAAGCCATGAATATCCTTAGCACCCCTCCTCCTTCTGGAATCTGAACAACAGCTAGATGCTGATTTACTATCTAGAATGAGACCTTTTTTTTTGTTTTGCATTGCATAATGAAATTGAACAAACTGTGTCGATTCATTGTCAACTAACTGTTTTTCGTGAATTGGAATATGTGCAAAGGTTTGGGGGTGGTTGAGGATACACCTGATATGTCCTTCAAGAAAGGCTGAATGAAGCAACCGAATGTTGCTTATCCAGGCCTATCCAGTGTAGCGTCTGCTTAGGATCAGTGATGATCGTTGGGGATTTATGTTTTAAAAGACCCTTTTAGCCTTTTGACATTTGCATATAAATTACAGACCTGGCCCTACATTCTACATTTATATGAGTGCTAAATTGCCAATGGTTTTCCTCCACTATCAAGAAGATGCTAAACAGATCAACTCTCTGGTCTCCCCATTAAACTTCAAACACATTCTAAAGAGACATAAATGACCCCCCGGTACCAGGCACCAACGCCCTGACTAGACTAGTGGACTACCTCCTAGATAAACACACACATAAAGACATTTTCTTTATTTAGACCATACTTAAGTGGTTATAAATGTATCCGATATATGCATGTGTTGTATGTATGTTCCCCTAGTATATTAGCCTAGTTTCAACTCTTTATTTGTATTAGTTAGACTCTCAATGCTTATATTCAAGTATATGAGTGTATCTCTGCTTTAATATGTGATAGTGAACTGCATCATACAATTTTTACTATGCTTTGAAGTAAAACTGCAGTGTACGGTACGTACCTCGGTTCGGGGTCACGGTTCGTTTCGATTTTGGTACAACAGGAAGCAAAAAAAATCTACTATGCTCGGTTTCTTTTCATTTATTTTGAACAGACAATAGTACAAATTACTATTTTTTTTCCACCTAGATGTGAAAATACTAAATATTAATACATTATTTTATATATACAAAATCTGCAGTACATATATACATACAAGGAATAAATTATTGAAATTTAATTTAGTTTACAGATAAACAATTAAGGGGGGAAAAAACACGTAACAGCCTATATATGCTGAGTTTCAGTTCATTTTTGTGACACACTTACTTTGTTCACAGAAAGGAAACTCAAATGGCAGAAAGCGACATCCTATTTGTTTTATTTTTTTGTTTTCATTGTGAGTGTACACAAATAAAAGCAGACCTTTATACAGTGATGCATTATTAATAAGACATTTAAAGTTGATTCTACTGGTATAAGGAAACAGTTGAAGTGATCGCTCTGGAGAGCACGAGCGCACACACACACACACACACACACACATACACACACAAACAACACATCAGTTCCAGCATTGCTAACTTGACAGCACAGTTGGTACTTTATCAAAATAAAATACAGTGAACCAAACATCAGCGCACCCTCCTCTGTGTCACCGTTGGAACGCGACTGAAGTACAAAGCCTATCATTTACATAATAAATAATAGTTTTGCATTCAGTTATATTGCAAATATGGAAACATTACGGAATATTTGGATTTGTGCAGAATGAGAGAGGTAGGATACACGAGCATAAAGCTCCATTTCGCAAACAGTTGAGTGCGCAAGCCTTTCAAGTATACTCCCTTGTCAGTGAGAGATGTGTTCAGAATCAGCACATGGTCACTGTCTAGGGGGCTTTGTTTTCAAGTGCGCAACTCAGCATTCGCTGTTCTTCTGCTGGCGGTTATCAAACAGCATTGCATTACTGCGGGCACCCCCTTCTGGACTGGGGGTGAAATGCCTGTATTTGTTGTAAGGCCTCATGCCGAGAAGTCTGTACCATGTCGGTTCGGTACGTATCGTGCCACCCCTAATATTAATATATATATATATGTGTGTGTGTGTGTGTGTGTGTGTGTGTTTTGCTTAGTTTAGTTGTATATTGTTTAGTTTGCTATAGTTTCATTTATTAAATCCCTTATATTCACAATTGATTGTCTCTGTGTCACGGTGCACAGAGCAGGGAGGAATGAGGAACACGGAGACGAGGATAAACTTCAAAATAATAGTATTTAATGATGACATCAGGACAGGGCAAGACAAGGCAAGGTTGACACAGACAGGAACACCGGGGAATAACGAGTAGACCAGACAAAATCTAACTAAACAGGCAGGAACCTAATACACATGACAATTACTGATAATTAACAAAACACGGCTGGACAAGACTTAACTAATAATCACACTTAACAAGGACAGGAACAAGACCAAATATGGACACAAGAGGCGGGAACACATGACACACACGACAGAGGACTGACACTCTGTGTCCTGCTCATGATTCGAAGTCACTGAATGCTGCTCCTTGCTACATGCTAAACTACTGCTAGTACTGCGCAAAATAGGAAAGCTATTCTTCCTTGGCCAGGAAAATAATCTTTCCTAGAATTGATAAATGATTATATTGTCTGCTCGGTGGACGGACAGATCAAATAATTGTAATATTGATTCTACTACAGTTAATTCTAAGATCTAATCTAAATATTTATTATTAATTATAACTAGGTATAATTAATTATAAATATTTCCCTTTTGAGCTAATTTGCTACACCAGTGAGGCCTATCCAGTGAGGAGGAGTGAACCATTCAACAGAGTAATAGATTGGTTGACAAATGGTTTAGACATTTGGCAAATGTTTTATCCAAAGCAACTTACATTGCATTCAAACGCATTTTGTCAGTTCTTGTTTTTCCTTGGGAATGGAACCCATGTCACTGGCTTTGGTTGATTGCTTTCAGAAATCTATTTTTGGTGTTTCATTTCAGATGGAGCAGAAAAAGATGATCAGCTCATGCATTGTTGGGAACAATTTAAACTGTTAATGAGGAAAAGCAACTAAGGTTCCCAGTTGGCTCAACTTTCTCTCTTCTTTATGGTTAAAGAATGGTGTCCTGTCCTTTGTGGCTCCCTAGTGGGGTACTACTGATTGTAGACTATGCCACTAGGTATCCAGAGACCCTTCCCCTCAGAAAAGCAAACTCCCAAAACATTACACATCCCAAGGACATCTTGAAATACCGGAGCACTTTTTGTTTCCAAGCTAATGGGGGGAGGGGAGGGGAGGGGGGTCTGTTTAAGCAATGTATCTCAGTCTATAACAGAAAGACTAGTAAGGCTGCATATCCTGGCTGCCATGTCATCAAGCCCCAGTGAAGGACGTCTCAATTTGAAGGATCCTTTTTAGGCAGTCTTTGTTTCGGTTGCTTCATTCAGTCTTTTTTGAAGGACGTATCAGGTGTATCCTCAATTACCCCCAAACCTTTGCACATATTCCAATTCATGAAAAACAGTTAGCTGACAATGAATCGACACTGAGTTTGTTCAATTTCATTATGCAATGTAAAACAACAACAAAAAAGGGTCTCATTCTAGCATTTAATTCTGAGCAGGACTTTAGCCTTAAAGCCTCAGGAGGACTGGATGAATCCTTACTAAGATGCAGCCTTCCATTGGAGAAGCACCCATAGAGAGATGTAAACATTAAAAATAATGCTGCTTGAGATGGAACTGACTGGGATCATGCTTACATATGCTGCCTTTGGGTTTACCAAGGCCTCTCAGCAAAGCCTCTGAGGCTATGTAGCCTTTTTTCTTCTTTCTCTTTAAAACTTAAAACATGTGAAATATGAAAAGAGTAAAAGTGCTTTGCATCCAAAGTGCTCTGATACTGCAAGAATGCTAGTATCCCGTAGCTTTCCCATTCATCTACATGGCATTTGTTCCACTGGTGCCATATTTGGTCACAAGTTCAGGCATAACATAATCTATCCATGATTTCCTTATTACTTCACTGTAAACCAAGTTTATTCATGCTCCCATATGCTGTCTTCAGGTTTAGTTAGGCCTCCTAGACATCGACACCATTAGGTTTGAATTGGTGTTCAGGCGAGATCATCAAATCTGCAAATAGTGTGTTTTCTACAGAAGCTTTGAATCTGAACACTCACTAATCATTCTCTCTTATTCAGGAGAGTTATTTCAGAAATCGTACATGTAAGGGTGGTTTAACTACAGTGGTTCAGGTTGTATTGCCAGGGGACTAAATTAACATTATCAGCATGATTGTGGTATAAAACTGTAAAATTATTTTATAGTATCACCCACTGTTACCAAGACAAAAATACAATAACAACATATTTGGGAGAGTGTCGCTATTGTGTGACTATATCTTTTTGCAATAGGTAGCACTTCAATGTTAATGTTAAGTCAAGGCTAGTTAGCACATAATTTATAATTGAAATGGTTTAATAACAGTATTTTGTTCTGGTTACACTTGAACTGGCAACAAAATAGATGCATGAGATGATGAAACAGTTAATTGTACAGAGCATGTATGTAAATGAATGTCAAATGATACAAAAAAAAAATTCTATGAAATGTTTATTTATTTATTTATTTTTTTAACTCTTTTAAGAATAATTCACAATTGGGTATACGGTTAGCACATTTTTGTTTATGGATGTAATATTTACAATGCAACATGTAAAATTTCACTTTATTTATTTTTTAAATTTATTATTATTATTATTATTTTTATCACTACATCGATAGTGGGATGCCTTTGTCCGTATTAAGGATTTCCTGCAGGTCATAGGTTATTACTTCTACTAGGCCGTTTTGGACCTTCTGCGCGAGAGCACCCTCGAGCTTCGAGTATGAATGAAACATACACTGCATGAGAGTGTTCAGCGCTCCTTCATGTTTCACGTCGTTAATTTTGGATATTAATAAATCGTCTGGTCATACAGATATTATCTTGTTTCACCCATGTGCACACACATCCAAAGCGTGCACACAGAAAAAAGTGATTTTACATGCATGAGACTGACAAATAAATCATGGTTGATCTGTCAGTCAGATGCCCGTAAAATGCATGTGCTCTTATTTAAGTGCTGTTGTTAATGTTAAGGTTATTTTAGCTTTAGTTTCACTGCACTGAATTTTGTGCATGCATTTTGGACACTTACATTGTTCTTGCTCCATCCATGCAATAATTGTGTCCTTCTATCAACCAAGTTTCGATTTACTTAAACTGCTGAGTGCTCTGGTAATATCAGTGGTATGACACATTTCAGGAGCTGTCAAAAGCACGATTTAAAATCAGAGCATATCTCACATTCACTAATATATTGAAACGCTAATGATGCTGATTCAAAACGCCAATGCGTTTTACAGTCAATGCAAAGCACGGTTTGAATGGCCCAGCCCCCCAGCTGAACTGGAAGTTGTGATCGGTTTTGCACCCGAGTCAGACCTCTTTGTTATTTCCTGAAGTGCAGGGCTCCACCCCAGAAGTTTGAAAGGTGCCCGCCAAATGCCGGCTCGCTCTGTTTCTCCATCAGCACCTGATCGGCACCTTTGTCTTTTTTTTTTGGTTGTACTTTTGGTGGGAAATAAATGTAGAGAAGTTAAATACTTTATTTTTATTCAACTCAAGTAAAAGTACCACAATTTAATTATACTCAAGAAAGTAGAAAAAAATTTACTCAAGTACTGTAATGAAAGTAGTTTTAATAGTTTAGTTTAATATTTTAATATTTAGTATTTTTGGGCAGAGCACCAAAAAGAGAGGAAGAGGAACTAAGAAAAATGGAAAATTGCATTGAATTGAAAAAGAGAGAGCTTTTATGTGATGAAAAAACAAATCTGAGAAATTCAAACTGACCAATCAGCAGATTACAACTTTTCCCACCATGCTAAAGGTGTGACAATTAGCAGACCCCTGATGTATACACATTTGGCCTACAGGTCTTAATCACTACAACCACCTCTGTGCCTTTAGGAATACCAAATGGCCCTTTTTTTGTTACATAAGATAGGTTTGAGACAGGAAAGCAAAAGTCCAAATGCAACACTGTCAGATTTCCTCATTCGCTGGTGAGAAAACATTACAGTACTAAGCTCATAATATTATAATAAAACTATCTTCCATTCTTGCTCGGTCTACAATAGCGTAATGGAATGTACTGATGATGTATCATGTCTACACAAACAGGGTGTGTGGAGGTATGCAAATACATACGTTGACAGACAGGTAAGACAGCCTATCATAGCCCTCGGACCAAGGGATATGATTGGACAAACATTTTATGGTCCCGTGCCTTCCACAGATATAAATACATATAAACACATTTAGACCACTTAACTCAGAAATTGCTGTCAGGATGTGAAGAGACTTTCAACCAGCATGTTTTTGAACCAAATCACTAACCCTGTCAAAATGTTACAAAATGTTATTTGTGTTGTTCACCTATTGTGCCACAAAAAAAAAAAAAAAAATTTTTTTTTTACAGACATAGGCTCCCCTATTCTCAATGATTCTGGATTGTCTGTGACAGTGACGGAAAGCACATTATTTTGTCTGCTGAAAAAATGCGCTTACATACAGCACACAGAAGTCTGGCGCTTGAGATCAGAAGCATTGTTTGTTTGGGAATTGGAAAAAATATAGCCTATGACACTAGAACTTCAGATGATACAACCCAAAGAGGATTGAAAAATTAAAAAAAATCCACATAGACCACTTTCTGTGGACTTTGGCAGTCAGAAGAGGGACAAAACGTGAAAACTGCAGGCAATAGCATATTTTGGGTGGGAGCGGGACATAATCTTGCGGTAGTGAAATTGAAAAATCCATCCAGTGAAAATCTCTACCTTCATACTCTACAAATAATTCAAAACTTGGGTCACACTTTATATTAGGAGGCCTTAACTACTATGTACTTACATTTAAATTAATAATTTGGTACAATGCACTTATTGTGTACATACATGTGTTTACATAGTACTTATATTTTTAAAAATGCCTATATGTAATTACATCTGTAATTAATTTATGTAATTACATTTAGAATTACACTGTTGACCCATCACTTACACCTTAACCCACCCTTAAACCTACCCATATCACCATACCTTACCCGTATCCCACCTCAATAGCAGCAAATGTGTTTTGCAATACAATATGTACACAATAAGTACATTGTACTTATTTTTTGATGTAAGTACATAGTAGTTACGGCCACCTAATATAAAGTGTGACCAAAACTTGTTCTTACCACTTTTTAATGCAAAGTGGAACCCATGCTTACAAATCTCTGTGTCTTTTAGGCAGCAGAATCTTAACTCAAAAAAACTCAAAGCCAAGCCAAATCAGTAGCCTGCATTTCTGATATGCAAATGAAAGTATTCAGAGGTTTTGCCCCATCACAACTGCTACCCTCGATGATTACCAGTGCATGGCAGGAGATTGTGAAAGGACGATTACCCCATGCAGGCTGACCCAGCCCTGTGCTACCCTCCATCCATGCACCTTCACAAGGACAGGCTCTGAGGTGCCGCTGGGATCTGTTATGGGTCCACTGCTGGGGTAAAGCATGAGAGATTGAACGGTTCAGATTGTGTCCCCTCCCCACCATCTGCTCTACAGAGCCGCTGTCAGATTGTGCCCAGTAATGAAGGGTGTCATGAAGGTTACACACATCTACCGCTCTGGACCTCCTCCTGCTAACTCCTCTGCCCGTATTGCCAGAGAGAAGCAGAAGAACCTTTGATAACTGCCACAGCTGCTCAAATAATCTTCATGACTTTCTAAACATTGACTAGAAGTGTCTGCTCTTGTAACACTGCATGTGTTGTTTTTCATCCATTGATTGGATGGCATATTTTCATATATTTCTTATCAACATTACTACTTTGCATGAACACATGCATGCATGTAAAATAATTAGAACATCAATAATAATAATAATAATAAATAATCTAATTAATTGCAAATAATCAATATATGCTGAAAAGATTATTCGAAGTAAACACATAAATAATCACAGCTAATAAATTGTCCACCATTTATTGTAGTTTATTAACCTAACTGTATGCTATTTCATTTTCAATTGCTGCATTAATATAGAATATAGATTGTGTCATATCTGCATGCATAATAACTGTTTTCCATCTGAGTTCCATCTGAGTCAAAACTGATCATTTTTGTTTTAACAGATTAGTCATGTAATGATTTGTTTTGCAACTTGTGTTATGATTTTGTCCATCAAGATTCTTATAAAATAAGCACAATTCAATTATACCTATCCATAATCTGAAAATGGGTATTGCCACATGGTTATATTTTGGTGAATTTAGAGCAAAAATGTAATTTACTGTGAAAAATACCCTTTTACTGTGATATAAAATTAAATGCATCATGTATGACCGCATTGTGTATATAGTCTGGGCATAAACTACATTCGCATATAAGTTGTGGTGAATCCTGTTTAAACATTCTAGTCAGTCTCAAGAACAAACAAGAGAGTTAATTCTAGGATGCCTCAGTAGCGCACAGCATACAGAGTGAGCTCTGATTGGACTGTGTTTTTGTGCAATATGTGACGCTTTATGGCTCAAAGAATCCAATTCTAATCCAGAGCAAACAACAACAGTAAAACATCCACAGAAAGGCTCTGATGTAGCCAGATGGTGCTGGGCATCAAAATAATCCATCACTTTTTTCAGTGGAAATTACATTCTGATTATGTTTAAAAGGGAAATATTGACACATATTACTGAGATTCGCAGATTTAATTTAAAATCAAAGGGAAAAATCATACTTTTAAGAAAATAAAAATCTATGGATTTCTGAATCAGTTATTTTTGTAATTTACGAAAGTTTAGCTTATGAAGCAAGGAAAATTCATGTTTTCATGACTTTTAGATGCTGAAGAATTGTCCAGCTGGTTTGCAAGTAATTGATCAGAAGTGCTGTGGGTGAGGAAATGTTTTAGGTGAATTGTACTAGAAACTTTTTCATCCACCATGTTAATTCATTGTTCCACAATAACAAGATCATTTCAGACAATCAACAAATTAGCAAAGCTCTGTGGAGTGGACAGATGAGAAATATGAGCTGCCTGAATTTCCAATGTCAATAACATCTGTGAAAATCTGCTAATAAAAACGGAGCGTGATAAGAATTGAGCTCAAATTGCAAATGCAATGGGAATTTTCAAATCAACACATGGGAGAATAGTATTTATAGTTAACAAGCTATCCATATTTAAAGCAATAAAGAAGATTTGATAGTAAAATGAAATCTAATGACCCTCTTGACTGGAGTAAAGAACCACATTTTTAGCAGCCAAAAGTGAATTGCAGACAAGGGAATAATTTTAATGAGTTTCCTTTAAAGGTGAACAATACCAAAATATCACTTCCTTGACCTTTGTTTCCTAGATCAGACATTATATGTCCTGTTTAAATTATCTGCTTATATCAAGCTACAGTATATTTGCCTGTGCAAAACTCATGGCCACAGTGGTGATTGAGTGGTTGTTTCTACATTTTTTGTAATGTTATGGTATTATGGGTGGTTAGTGGCCCAATACGTTTCAATGGCTTTGTTCACACAGGGGAAATCTGATTTTATTAAACCAACTGTTTAAACTGAGTCCAGATTTGATTTGTTTTCCCCAGTTCAGACTGCAGTCACGCTTGCTAGTGCCCACACACTGGTTGCCATAGTAATGACACAAACTTTCACCATGAAATTCACCATTAGTGAGACTTTACCAATAGATGTTCTGCCATTAATGTAAGTAACTTTACATAAATTTATTATCCTAAATTAGATGCACCTGTTTGAGGTCGTTAGCTGCATAAAGACACCTGTCCACCCCATACAATCAGTAAGAATCCAACTACTAACATGGCCAAGACCAAAGAGCTGTCCAAAGACACTAGAGACAAAATTGTACACCTCCACAAGGCTGGAAAGGGCTACGGGAAATTGCCAAGCAGCTTGGTGAAAAAGGTCCACTGTTGGAGCAATCATTAGAAAATGGAAGAAGCTAAACATGACTGTCAATCTCCCTCGGACTGGGGCTCCATGCAAGATCTCACCTCGTGGGGTCTCAATGATCCTAAGAAAGGTGAGAAATCAGCCCAGAACTACACGGGAGGAGCTGGTCAATGACCTGAAAAGAGCTGGGACCACCGTTTCCAAGGTTACTGTTGGTAATACACTAAGGCGTCATGGTTTGAAATCATGCATGGCACGGAAGGTTCCCCTGCTTAAACCAGCACATGTCCAGGCCCGACTTAAGTTTGCCAATGACCATTTGGATGATCCAGAGGAGTCATGGGAGAAAGTCATGTGGTCAGATGAGACCAAAATAGAACTTTTGGTCATAATTCCACTAAACGTGTTTGGAGGAAGAAGAATGATGAGTACCATCCAAGAACACCATCCCTACTGTGAAGCATGGGGTGGTAGCATCATGCTTTGGGGTGTTTTTCTGCACATGGGACAGGGCGACTGCACTGTATTAAGGAGAGGATGACCGGGCCATGTATTGCGAGATTTTGGGAACAACCTCCTTCCCTCAGTTAGAGCATTGAAGATGGGTCGAGGCTGGGTCTTCCAACATGACAATGACCAAGCACACAGCCAGGATAACCAAGGAGTGGCTCTGTAAGAAGCATATCAAGGTTCTGGCGTGGCCTAGCCAGTCTCCAGACCTAAACCCAATAGAGAATCTTTGAGGGAGCTCAAACTCCGTGTTTCTCAGCGACAGGCCAGAAACCTGACTGATCTAGAGAAGATCTGTGTGGAGGAGTGGGCCAAAATCCCTCCTGCAGTGTGTGCAAACCTGGTGAAAAACTACAGGAAACCTTTGACCTCTGTAATTGCAAACAAAGGCTACTGTACCAAATATTAACATTGATTTTCTCAGGTGGCACGAGTTTTGTGCCAGAGTTAGCTATAAAGATAAATTTGCATCTGCAGTCCCTAGGCAGGATGTTGATACACAATTACAATACTCAGTCACAAACAATACAACACATACAATACAACATCATACTCAAAAAAAAATAAATAAATAAATAAATAAATGCATGTGTATATATAATATAGTAGGGGTGTCAACATTAACGCGTTAACGCATGCGATTAATAAAAAAAAATTAATGCGTTAATATTTTTTTAACGCAGATTAATCGTTTGATAAGGTTTGACCCCAACTTGCCATCATTGCAGCACGAAAGGTTATCTATCATTATTGTATGACGAGGGTACAGCAAACCAGTGTTGCCAGGGCAACGGCACAAGTGGGCTATTTTGAAAATACAGTCGCGGGAAAAATTACAGAGCCGTGGTTTGCGTTTTTTTTGGGCTACTTTTATAATGTACTGCGACTGCCCAAAGTGTATATGGACAAATAAAAATGAAAATATATCCTTTTACTAATGTGTATTATACTTGGAATGTATCCTTGGCAATTTAAGAATGGAGAGGCAGTTGTAACATCACAAACAACGTGAGTTTCAGCCAGAGCACATGTGAAGGCTTTTACACAGCAGAAATAAACATGACAACAGCCACTATAGATTATATAATATAATAAACACACGATTACAATAGATATGGTCTGTATGTGATTTTCTTGAAATGAAAGTGTACATCTGAAATGCTAATTTGTGCAGCGATATAAAAGGCTATAAATAGCATATTTTAACAACAGTAAATGACCAAATTCCACATGTGATCGTAAAAAGGCTACCTGGTCTCATGGCATTTACATACCTGGGTGCACTTTTTAGCGTGACATGAAATACGTACCAATAAGTACATATCACTGCAGTTTCCAAAATAAATGAACACTTTCACACAAATTTACAGAGTTGCGATTAATAAAACGTAATTTTCGCACAATTACTTGAAGAATATCATGCTATGACTTCAAAACAATATTAATATGCTGGGAGATTTGAAAACTGATGCTTTTGAACATTAGCATCGCACACTTCCAGCTTCATATCTATGGGTTTTCATACATGACAAGTTTGTTCCGTAGCTCACGGAGTACGGAGTACGGAGACGGACTTAGGAGATGAGAATTGCTGGTTCGAATCCCATGTAACTACGATTCGACAAAGCAGTTAAAATCTGCGTAAAAGGAAGTTGAAATGGCACAATTGCATCAGCTAATGCGTTTTTATATCAGTTTTGCATTTGTTAACACTATCGGGTAGGTTTAGGGCTGGATTTGGTGTAGGGCATATTTCTAAAAGTGAAAGTGTAGTGACATACGGCCAAGTATGGTGACCCATACTCGGAATTTGTGCTCTGCATTTAACCCATCCAACGTGCACACACACAGTAGTGAACACACACACAATGTGAACACACACCCAGAGCAGTGGGCAGCCATTTATGGTATTGAGGGTGGAGAGAGCGCTGGACATTCACTCCCCCCCACCTACAATTCCTGCCAGCCCGAGACTCGAACTCGCAACCTTTGGATTACGAGTCCGACTCTCTAACCATTAGACCACGAGTCCGACTCTCTAACCATTAGGCAACGACTTCCCCTCTTTCCAACACGATAGAGCGTTAACCTTTAGCGACAGTCCCCGGATATTTGAATTCTGAACCGCAGCAATACGTATCTGAAGCAACGTAATAAAAAAAACAGCAATACGTACCAATATCTATGTAATAAAAACGTGCCAGGGTTTACATATTTAACCTGTATTATAGTGCCACTCAGTGGACATTTCTATTTCAAACTGCAGCGAAACATGCAGCAAGGTACATAAAATAGTACATAAAAGAGGTACATATTTTTATGAGACCAGGTTGGTAAAAGTACATTATTACAAACACTCGATGGTGGTTTGAAGTGAGTTCTGAGTAAAAGTGTACTATTAATCTCATAAACTGTCTTATGTAGCATGATGCTAATGTTAGCTCTAATGCAGCTGCAGAACATGTCCAATTCTTCTTCATAATGCATTTTGTCATAATACTTCACGTAAGGTCGCAAGAAATGTTTTGTTGTATTTATTTAGAAATACTTTTGATAATAGTTGGGTAAATGTAAACTGGGATTGAAGCAATGTGGCTTGGTAAATGTTTTATTACCTGTTTAATGGCTGATAATGGCTGAATAAAAACAAAAGAATAATGATAAAAGAATAATAAGGATTATGTCTCATACCTAGCGGAAGTGTGAAAGGTTCTGTTTCCTTAAACTAGTTTGTCATGCATTTTTTTTTTATTTCAGCACATTTACAGGTAAATCCTAGTATTTTAAATTTGTGATTAATCATGATTAATCACAATTTTTAATCGATTGACAGCACTAATATATATATATATATATATATATATATATATATATGTATATATTAAAAATAATACTAATAAATAAATAAATAAAAATGAATAAATAAATAAATAAAAAGTACAATTTAAGTAATAATATGTACATTTTAGGTACTAATATATGCCATTAAGGTACTAATATGCTAATAAAGTTACGTAGATGACTTTACCTGTTCAGTGTAATGATGTTTAAACTCTGTAGTCCCATTTAGTCCCTTATTAGCAACCACATTTATCAAAACAGGTTAATGCATTATATAAATCACAATGGTGTTTTACTGATGCATTTTATGTTGTAGAATAAAGTGTAAAAATATCTTGAGCTTGTGTTAACCACAGTCCTTATTTCAGGCAATTAAACAAAAAAAAAAAAAAACACAAAAAGAAAACACTTTGCCCTCTAGATAAATACACTCTTATTGGGACTTTTATAGAGCATCTCTCTGGAAACCTAACAGTAAGACTCAAGCTCTGCCTTACGCAAATAAAAATAAATTTAGGATTCAAAAGACACCCAGAGCGAAACTAGCTTAATTGTTCAACACAAAATGCACATTCATCAAAACAAAGCACATTCATCTCACCTGTCTCTTACCTGACTCGTGCAGACAGAGTTACTAATGAAGTCAGCAACTCCAAACTTTGGGTGAAAGCGTGACAATCTGTGATTTATAGAGTTGAATAATGTTGCACGTTGCGTTAAGCTCGAATTTTCTTGCAGCTGTACTGTGTTTTTCTCACTGTGCAACATAGGCTGTGCTCTTTTTTGTTTAAAGGACTAAATTAATTTAGAAAGCATTTGAACACACATTTGTGATGAGTCTGATTAGCGCTCCAGCTGCACCGCGAGGGCTCTCCGAGTTCTGCTGGCATTAATTTTCAGTCTGTCGCGTGTGATGTATAGCACTATTGGCCGGACATGGCGGCGAGGCCGGGCCGTCCTTGCAGGGCGCCACTCTGGGTCGAGCTCTCCCAGTTTGACTGAGCCCAAGCCCAGAAGGCCCAACACCAATTAAGAACACTACATCAGCCTGACAAAGCACAAGGTGACTAATTCCTCTGCCTTGTTTGTTCCTCAAAAAAAAAAAAAAAAACTGTGGAGGTCAGCATTGTGGGACTAAATGTTGGGGTCACGTCAATGTGTCTTGAAAAGGATCCAGTGAATGTGAAGAATGCAACTCGCCCTCAAGGCCAGAGTTTTCTGTCACTTCTCAGCAAAAGACGTGACACTTTAAGAAGTTGTTTGCTAGTAACTTGTGTAGATAAGACTCGGCGCTGAGTTAATGTCAAGGTGAGTGTGTTTTGTTAAAACTCTCAGAATGAATACACAGGAAGGACTCCTTTGGTTTGCGCTTTGAAAGAACATTTGCTGTTATTTATTTATTTTATTTTTTTCAGAAGTGCAGATGGTGCAGATTGTTGGTTATGTACATGTTAAGGAAAACACAATGAAGTCATGCATTTCAATTATGTTAATATTCAAACTGATTGAATTTGTCCCTGAATACCCTGATCTCTACAGGGGGAATGACACACACAGGCGTGTAATGGTCCTTGAAAGTGCCAAATGATTCAAAGAATTTCTTCCAGCACTTTGAATGGGCCACCTGCTGTAGACAGAGTTTTGTCAGCTGCTTTCTCTGGCCTTGGCTTTCCCTCAGTTTGGTTTTTTGGTGCACATGCAGAACGCGCATGACAATCTGCAGCAATTACACGCATTTTTTCATCTAAAAGTGTTACAGAGAAGTTGAAGCGATACTTCAAGCAGAACACAAAATGATACATTGCATGCAGAGGATGTGCATTTCTGGTTTGAATCATATGACAGTTTATATGCTGCATAAACTAACCAATGCTTTAATTAAAGCATTACAAGTCTTGTTCTGTATCAGAAAAATTCAACTCAGTCTTTCATTTTTTATTTAATTGATTTATTTATTTATCTTTCAAGGCTCTCTTCATTTGCAAACACACCTGCACACTGCAATAAACAATTAATCATCCATGTGATCCAATATCAAATCCATAAATCCACAAACATCTGGCCAGTCATATTCTACCAAAATTGCAATCTTTTAAAGCTCATTTGACCATCAGTTTAAAATCAATATGTGGCCAATTTTATATCAAGATGTACCTGAAGACTGCACTAATTAAGTGAAGAAAAGACAAGTGTTTGAAATTGGCAGATGTTTGTAGAAGTAATTTTGTTCATAAATGGCTGATTCTTTCAAAGTAAAATTTAGTTTGCCAGTATAACACAGAAGTTTTTTTTACAGTGTGGTGGGTTATGAGACCTGGCTTTTGGGGTGTTAATCTTGAATTGTGGTGCTAAAGGAGTACAGTGCATTATAATGCAATGCTACATTGTAATTGTAACAAATTAGGACAGTACTTGCCTCATTTTATTTATTTATTTAATTATTTATTATCTGTAAAGGGCTAACAATTTCAAAAGTGTGACAATCAAGAATTTTGGGAATAATTTAGTCTTATTTTAGCAATAACTCATTAATGCAATTAACAGTTTGCAGTTTAAATTCATATTTGTGACCCTGGACGACAAAACCAGTCATAAAGGTAATTTTATTATTTATTTATTTATTTATTTATTTTATTTTTATTTATTTATAGTTTTATACATCATCTGCAAGCTGAATAAATAAGCTTTTCATTGATGTAAGGTTTGTTAGGACAGGATAATATTTGGCCAAGACAACTATTTGAAAATCTGGAATCTGAGGGTGCAAAATAAAAATAAAAATAAAAATAAAAATAAAAAAATAAAAATTGAAAATCACCTTTAAAGCTTTCTAACTGAAGTCCTTAGAAATGCATATGATTAATCAAAAATTAAGTTTTGATATATTTACAGTAGAAAATTTACTAAATATAGGCCCTTTCGCAATGCAGGAACCTTTTCATAGTACCCGAACTAATTGTGGAATATACCGACTTTTTGGCATGTTCGCACCACGGGAACTAGGAACTGTTTTAGTTCCCGGAACTCCGTTTGGAGGAACTAATTAGCTCCTACTTCAGAGTAGGGTCTAAAACAGTTCCATAGGATGTAAGTGTACGCTGATTGGCTAAACACGTACGAAAACGCCCTCACTCGCCATGATTTAAAACGCCGTGTAAACACATTCTGTGTAAACATCGCATCAACTTATATTTTGCAAGAATGGAGAACAGTGATAGATGGACGGAAGTGCAGGCACTTTTGAACATTTTGAACTCCTTTCTGATCTTTCAATCGCTTGACGTATAAGTTACGTCGACATTCCATGTCCATTATTGTGAACCCCGCAAGACACAACAAAAACACAGCTCCGATTACAGCGTCCTCCATCCTCCTGTTGTTAACGTTGTTCTTATGTTTTCGTTGTTGAACGCTGCGCACAAATGACGTCGCTGTCGATCGGCTTACGTCACTTCCTAGTACCCACTGTCGGTGCGAATGCAACCCTTTAAATGGTACTGGGAAATAGTTCGCGCAAAATCGTCCCAGTACTTTAGTACTGTACTTTTAGTTCTGGAACTAAAGCGGTGCGAAAGGGGCTTATGTTAATAGAAAAGGATATTTACTTAATATCCTATTGTTTTTTTGCATAAAAGAATACTCAATAATTTTGACCCATACAATGTATTTTTCGCTATTGCTACAAATATACCCATGCTACTTAAGACTGGTTTTGAGGTCCAAGGTCACATTTTACATAGGGCTCATTCACAATATATTTACTAGTGCTGTCAAATGATTAATCGCATCCAAAAAAAAAACATTTCTTTATATAAAAAAATGTACATAATATATGTGTGTACTGCATATTTATTATGTATATATAAATACACACACATGCATGTATTGTTACGTGTTTGTCCCTTCTAGTTTCCTGTTTGCCCTTATTTGGTTTTGTTCCGGTCTTTGTCATTAGTTAATCATTGTTTATTATCCCCACCTAATTTGCATTTATTATCTTGTTTGCTCCTTTGTTCCTTTTCCTTTAATAGTCCTGTTTTCTTTAGTCCTTGTATGAGCTAAATGTTGTATAATGGAATATGTGTGTTGAAGCTTATTAAAAGATGTCTGTTTCATGACTCCTTCGTCAAGCCCTTTTATCTACAACCACAACCGGTAACATGTATATATTTAAGAAAAATGTTACATTTATATATTTATGTATAATATAAATTATATGAATACAAATATATACATGCAAATATTTTCAAGATACAGTGCCCTCCACTAATATTGGCACCCTCAATAAATATGAGCAAAGGCGGCTGTGAAAATAAATCTGCATTGTTTATCGTTTTGATCTTTCACTCAAAAAATTTACAAAATTCTAATCCATCATTGAAGTAAAACAATTGAAAGTGGGGAGAAAATCTCATGATTAAATGTTTTTCTCCAGTGAATGTTGGCCACAATTATTAGCTCCCCTAGAAATGCTTATGAGTAAAATATCTCTGAAGTATATTCCCATTCATATTTACATTTTTTTTAGCACACCAGGGTGACTAGGAGCATGGAATTGTCCAGCCATGACTTCCTGTTCCACATGATTACAAATATGAGGAACACAAAAGCCAAACTCCCTTGATCATCCATCACAATGAGAAAAAACAAAGAATATATTTCTGATGTGCAGCAAAAGATAATTGAGCTTCACAAATTAGTGAAGTGGCTTTAAGAAAAGAGCTAGAGCAGTGAAAATTCCCATTTCCACCATCAGGGCAATACTTAAGAATTTCCAATCAACATAAAATGTTACAAAACTGCCTGGAAGAGGATGTGTGTCTATATCGTCCTAATGCACGGTGAGAAGGAGCGTTTGAGTGGCTAAAGACTCTCCAAGGACATCTCCAAGTTGAGTCTCGGAGTCAGAAAACCTTTAAAAATAATTGTCAAACAGCACCTACATCACCACATGTTGTTCGGGAGGGTTTCAAGAAAAATTATCCTAGCTCTTCCAAAAACAAACTCCAGCATATTCGGTTATCAGACACGACTGGAACTTCAAATGGGACTGGCTTCTATGGTCACATGAAAAAAAAAAAGAGCTTTTTAGCAGTAAACACTCAAGATGGGTTTGGTGCACAGGGATAAAAAAGTATTCCATGTGTACTATGAAATATTCTGCTGTATTTTTGATGTTGTGGGCCTATAATTCTGCTGGAGGTCCTGGACATCTTGTTTAGATACATGGCATCATGGATTCTATCAAATACCAACAGATTAAAAAAATCAATAAGTGACTGCCACTGTTAAAAATTTTATAATGAGCCATGTTTGGATCCTCAAACCTTACAATAATCCAAACACAAACCTCAAAAACAACACAAAAATGGGTCACTGAGCACAAAACCAAGCTTCCCTGGGAAAAGGACGTTGCAATAATTGGGTGCCAATAATTGTGGCCAACATGAACTAGAGAAAGCATTTATTTCACAATGAGATTTTCTCCCCACTTTCAATTGTTTTAATTCAATGATAGGTTGGAATTTTGTGATTTTTTTATTTTTATTTTTTTTAATGAAAGTTAAAAAGGATAAACAATGCAGATTTATTTTCACAGCCACCTTTGCTCATATTTACCAAAGGCGCTGCTTCATGCTATTTACACTGGATAGTGATGAAGAAACATGCAGAATGTGACGAACTTCTTATTAAAGTGTGTAAAGTGAATTCAGTTGATTATGTTTGCCGATCAATGGCACAACTTACCACATTTATACAGTATTCAGCTGATTTGTGTCACAGGTTTGTCAACTGTTTAACAATGTGGCTCATTGGGTCTGAATTTAAATTCAGAATGATCTGTTTCGTAATATTGCCTTTTATTTAAAATCTAGCCTTTTGTTTGTATTGTGAAAATGATTTTGCATTGACATCAGACATTGATTTGTTATGAATAATCCATTTAATAGTATTGTTTTCTTTTTTTTTTTAAATATTCTTTTGTTTGTAATTTAAGTGTGAAGCTGTTTTTTTGCACAGATGTCAAACTTAATAATTTGTTATGAATACTCCTTCAAAGGTACAAATAAAATGTGACAATAATTAAATAAAAGTAAAATATTTAACTCCACTGGATACTAAAAATACATTGGATTCTTGCTGTAAATAGTTATAGTGATTTTTAACAGTTAGTTCTGCTCCTTATTTTATTGGCAGCATGACAATCTCACTCTCAAGGCATCCAATACTCATTAATGTCCTAGAGATATATGCCTCCTTTAGGAGGCTCAACAGCTGATCGAGCTAAATATATACATGGCTATAATTACACCACATATATTAACATGACAATCATATTTTTAGTATTAGGCTACTATTGCAGGTTTTGTATTCGTACAAATACGCAATTCCAAAAGGAGTGTAATGGCCTGATCACAGTGCAGTTTATCTTTCTGTCAGGTTCAGTGTCCATCCAAACATCCTTTAAAAAAAAGAGATTTGGATTCATGGCAAATCCAAGGACAGCAGTGAACACAGTGGCCATCAGAGATCTCTGTAGTCAGATATTTCCAATCTTCATCATCAGTCTGGAACACATGCATCATGTCTTTGTCCTTGAAGTAGTTTCATCGTCGCCTTACTAGAAGAAAAATGTGGTTACACGCGTCGCGTCTCATGAGAAACATGCTAGAAGCACCAGGTCATATCTCTGTGAGTGGATATTCCTCAGCCAACTGCTTATCTGTGAGCAGATATTATTTGTGGTTCTCCTCCACATCTAGGGTAATTTTTTCTTCTTCAGGCGACAGAAGAACACGCCTGGAAGAGTGACAGAATCATTGTTTAAAGAACGCAGGCTACTGCACTTCAATTACTGTTTTTATTTCAAGGTTCAGTAAGAGATGTTATCAGCATACAGACCAGGAAAATGAGTTAAAAAATCAGCATATAAAAGAAATGCTTCCTTAAAGTGCACCTACATCTGAGTTAGGCAGTCAGTATTATGACACATCAAACATTCATATGCAAAGAAAATACGGAAGCAGGCAAACAAAAATGAATATACAATGAAAATAATTTTCTGTTGTGCTAGATGGACAACCATTAGTGGTGTTGTGTCCTCAAATGGTTAGATCTATAAAACAACAACAACAACAAATAAAATAAAATAACAACTGATGATTCACTTGTGGTGCACTTAAAATCTTAAAAGTATATATATGTGTGTGTGTGTGTGTGTGTATATATATATATATATATATATATATACATATATATATTATAATAATACACATATAGTATAACATCACTGAACACAATAATATTGTGACAATATGTACTTAGAGAGAGTACATGACTGTTCCCTTTCAGTCGGTCACTCCGAGTCACGTCGGATGACCGACGAATTGTGATCTCGCCAGAGAGACCAATCCACTTCGAGTGTAACTAAACGAGCCAATGGACATTGGCATGCGATCATTGCATCCAGCTGCCGCTGATCACAGCGTGAGTATAAGAGGCAGCGGGTGCACCGCATTAATTCATCCTTTCGCTTCGGAGCCGAGCGGCGGTGAATCACTGCTGCTCTCCTATCCTGCGAGTGAGAAGAGCGAGCGAGTGCGGGCGTTACAGCGCAGCAGCGGTGGTCGCGGTCTCACGGGAGAAGAGGTCGATTCCCGTGAAGACAGTCACACTCGGAGTGTGTGGTGGCCAGCTCCCCTGCGTGCTTCAGCACTTAATAAAGAGCAAGTTTCTCTAAAAGAGCAACATGGGTGATCACGTCTTTTTAAAGATGTCTTATCACCCGTGCGTTTCTGGGTGTGGTCGTTTCCTGGCGCCTCAGGACGGTCACGATTGCTGCCTCACGTGTCTGGGCATTCAGCACGCTGAGGAAGCTGTGGATGGTTCATGTTCTTCTTGTGGGGACATGACCATCTCGGAGTTGCATAATAGACTCCGCTATGTCAAACATGGCGGAGTCCTCTGCCTCTGCTGCGATCCAGCGTTTGTTCCCGGGCGGCGCTGTATCCGTGGAGTCAGAGGTGATCTGAGGGTGACAGTGAGGGCTTCCCAAGAGGAGTTCCTCACCCCTCAGGCGCTCCGCAGCCGGTGGGGTTGCCGTTGGAGCGGGCTGGGACCTCTGCAGAGCGGGGTATACCGCCTGTTTCCTTCGGTGCTCCCCCTGACGACCAGATGTCGGTCGCTGCATCGAGAGCGAGTCGCCCTCTGGGGATGACGACTCGGCTGCGTTGCCCCTTCGGGTGTGGTAGCGTTGTCCGAGCCAGACCCAGAGATGACGGCTATGCTTTCCCGGGCCGCCGAGAATGTCGGGCTCGTGTGGAATCCTTCGAGGCTGGACGAATGGTTTCTCGGTGGGGGTCGCGCTGGTTCTCAGCACCCCCCTCCGGTGCCATTCTTTCCGGAAGTGCATGAGGAGCTTACAAGATCGTGGAAGGCACCTTTACTGCCGAAACAAATCTTGTGGCTCCTCCGCCTCACCACCCTCGATGGTGGGGCCGCCTTGGGGTATGCGGGCATCCCCTCAG
This sequence comes from Onychostoma macrolepis, assembly GCF_012432095.1. Classification (NCBI taxonomy): domain Eukaryota; kingdom Metazoa; phylum Chordata; class Actinopteri; order Cypriniformes; family Cyprinidae; genus Onychostoma; species Onychostoma macrolepis. The sequence goes on along the minus strand of NC_081159.1, from coordinate 37,088,325 downwards.
TGGAGCGGTCTGTGGCCATGCAACTATGTCCAACAGCCGCTACCACTCTGCAGGGTGACCCGTGTCTCCCCTCGCGGGCCTGTAAGTATTTGTCAGGTCTAACTGGCAGTGCTTATAGAGCCTGTGGGGAGGCGGCTTCTGCCCTTCACGCCATGGCGTTACTGCAGGTCCACCAGGCCAAAGCCCTGAAAGACCTGCACGAGGGTGGTCACGACCTGGCGGTTCTACATGAGCTGCGTGCTGCGACGGACCTCGCGCCGAGCGGCGAAGGTGACCGCACAGTCTCTGGGTCGTGCGATGTCCACGCTAGTGGTCCAGGAGCGCCATCTCTGGCTGTGTCTTGCTGACATGAAGGAGCAGGAGAAGGTACAGTTCCTGAATGCTCCCGTGTCGCAGACCGGCCTTTTCGGCGACGCTGTCGAGAGCTTTGCCCAGCAGTTCTCGGCAGCCCAGAAGCAGACTGAGGCGATCAAACACATCATGCGCCGGAGGAAACCTGCTGCTTCCACTCCGGCTGCAGCCCCTCAGCCTGCTCGTCGCCGTGGGCGCACCCCTGCGGCTGCCCCCGCTCCCGCGCAGCCGCAGCAGCCTTCCACCAGGCAGCGTCGTGGAGCCGGTCGCAGGCAGGACGCCCAGCCCGTCCAGACCCCCGCCAAACCTGGCGGCAAGCGCAAGTGCAAGAGGCCCTGAGACGGGCGACCCGGAGATGGTGGAGACTGCTTGTCGGGAGATGGTGACCGCACCACTCCCTCCCCCGGAGGAGGGCCGGGCGGAGAATCTTTTGTTTCGTTTTGTTTTTGTTCCGCTGCTGGCCCAGCAGCCAGCGGTCCCCAAAACATCAGTAAAAGAGCAGTTTTCTCAATCTCTGGGTCTCAAGAGGAGGAGAGTGGTGAACCGTGCATCACGGGGTCACTTCCCTTCTCCTCTCTCGCCAGCAGGCAGCAGTGGGTTGCCCAAGAGCACCCCTCCTGCCCATTTGTGGAACCAGGTAAGGGCGGTAGCACTCGAGTCCCCGCTTCAAGTCGTCACACGCCAGGCTGTCACAAGCCTCAAGCCGGGTTCCTGTGTTTCCTCCCTCACGAGGAGGAATCAGGTGAGTGTTACACTGCACACCCAGACCCCACCCCCTGCCATCACAGGCCAAGCCGTCACAGGCTCCGGGCCGGGTCCCTGTGTTCCACCTCGCTGCCCCACCGCTGGTATGTCGGTGGCCTCGTTGGTTCCGCTGGCACGGTCTCGGAGCCTGGATAGCGCTCCCAGTCCGTCTCGGTGGCTCCTGCGACCATCAGACTCGGCCACGCGATTCAGTTCGCCCGGCGTCCCCAGGTTCGGGGCATCCGGTTCACTTCAGTCAAGGCCGTCGATGCCCCTGTCTTGCGTATGGAAATTGCAGTCCTGCTGGCGAAGGACACGATAGAGCCGGTCCTTCAGCCGATATGAGGTCGGGTTTTACAGCCCTTACTTCATTGTGCCCAAGAAAAGCGGTGGGTTACGACCGATCTTGGATCTGCGAGTTTTGAACCGTGCACTTCACAAGATGCCGTTCAAGATGTTGACGCAGAAACGCATCTTTGGGTGCGTCCGTCCCCTAGATTGGTTTGCAGCGATCGACCTGAAGGACGCGTACTTTCATGTCTCGATTCTCCCACGACACAGGCCATTCCTGCGATTTGCGTTCGAGGGTCGGGCATATCAGTACAAGGTCCTGCCCTTCGGGCTGTCCCTTTCGCCTCGCGTCTTCACCAAGGTCGCAGAGGCGGCCCTTGTTCCCCTGAGAGAACGGGGTGTGCGCATCCTCAACTACTCGACGACTGGCTCATACTTGCACAGTCTCGAGAGCAGTTGTGCGCACACAGGGACCTGGTGCTCAGGCACCTCAGCCAGTTGGGTCTTCGGGTCAACTGGGAAAAGAGCAAACTCGTGCCAACGCAGAGTATCTGTTTTCTCGGCATGGAGTTGGATTCGGTCAACCAGACAGCACGCCTCACCCAGGAACATGCTCAGTCGGTGCTGAACTGCCTCAAGACTTTATCAGGCAGGACGGCGGTCCCACTGAAACTCTTTCAGAGGCTCCTGGGGCATATGGCTGCAGCTGCGGCGATAGTTCCGCTCGGTCTGCTCCATATGCTTCAGGACTGGCTCCATGGCCGAGTCCCGAGGTGGGCGTGGAAACGCGGTACTCACCGGGTTCAGATTACACCGGCCTGCCGCAGAACCTTCAGCCCGTGGACAGATCCCTCGTTCCTTCGGGCAGGAGTGCCCCTGGAGCAGGTATCCAGGCATGCTGTGGTATTCACGGATGCCTCGGCCACCGGCTGGGGAGCCACGTACAACGGGCACGCAGTGTCAGGGGTGTGGACGGGTCCCCAACTGCGTTGGCATATCAATTGCCTCGAGTTGCTGGCAGTACGCCTTGCCTTGAGCCGCCTCAGAGGGCGCCTTCGGGGCAAGGACGTTCTGGTCCGTACGGACAACACTGCGACCGTTGCGTATATCAACCGGCAAGGCGGTTTACGCTCCCGTCGCATGTCGCAACCCGCCCGCCACCTCCTCCTCTGGAGTCAGAAGCATCTGAGGTCCCTTCGTGCCATCCACATCCCAGGAGTGTTCAATCAGGCGGCCGACGAGCTGTCTCGGCGGCACTTCCTGGGAGTGGAGACTCCATCCCAGGCGGTCCAGCTGATTTGGAGTCGGTTTGGAGTTGCTCGGGTAGACCTGTTCGCGTCTCCAGAAACCACCCACTGCCAGTGGTTCTATTCCCTGTCCGAGGCAACGCTCGGCACGGATGCACTGGCACACAGCTGGCCCCTGGGCCTGCGCAAATATGCGTTCCCCAGTGAGCCTGCTAGCACAGACACTGTGCAAGATCAGGAGGACGAGGAGCAGGTCTTGTTAGTGGCTCCATATTGGCCCAACAGGACCTGGTTCCCGGAACTCATGCTCCTCGCGACAGCCCCTCCCTGGCCGATTCCTCTGAGGAAGGATCTGCTTTCTCAGAGACGGGGCACCCTCTGGCACCCACGTCCAGACTTGTGGAAACTCCATGTGTGGTCCCTGGACGGGACGCGGAGGTTCTAGGTGATCTGCCCCAGGAGGTAGCTCTCACTATTGCTTCAGCACGAGCACCGTCCACAAGACGGGCCTATGCGCTGAAGTGGAACCTGTTCGTCGAATGGTGTTCCTCTCACCGTGAGGACCCCCGGAGATGTTCGATCAGAGCCGTGCTTTCCTTTTTGCAACAAGGGTTGGAGCGTAGGTTGTCCCCCTCCACCCTTAAGGTTTATGTTGCTGCTATTTCCGCTCACCACGACCCCGTAGAGTGGAGGTCGGTGGGAAAGCACGATCTGGTTATCAGGTTTCTTAGGGGGGCCAGGAGGTTAAACCCGCCTAGGCCTCCCTCCCTACCCTCTTGGGATTTGGCATTGGTGCTAAGAGCCCTACAAACTGCCCCCTTCGAGCCTTTGCAGTCAGTTGAGTTGAAGTTTCTCTCTATGAAAACCCTGCTCCTGACTGCTTTGGCCTCGATCAAGAGGGTGGGGGACCGGCCTTTCAGCCAATGAATTCTTGAAATCTGATGTGAGGCTAGTGCCCATATGAGAGACCCTGCCGGGATCCCATATGTGTATTCCACGGTATGCTTATTAGAGCCGTGTTTCCCCTGGCAGACCACGTTCTGCCATCTCTAGTGATGCAGCCTGTGCCATCTCAGAGACTTCCATGTGCAATAGGGCCCTACGGGGTTACTTCACATGTCTAAATGCCACTTAACCCCCTCTGGGAGGAGGTGACTCGGCAGTGTGCCTCTTCCAAACGGAAGGGCATGCTTCCCAGTGTTTCCAAGTCCTACTGTCTGGGTTGTCCAAGGAACAACAGTAGTTGACCTTCTCTGTGTAGAGCCCGGTCCTATCGTCTGCCTTATAGGAAGGATCAAGAGGTCTACACAGGGCACTGGAAGGGGCAGCTCCTGTGGCGTTTTGGTAGGGATCCCAATTCGTCGGTCATCCGACGTGACTCGGAGTGACTGACTGAAAGGGAACGTCTCGGTTACGTATGTAACCCTCGTTCCCTGAAGAAGGGAACGGAGACGTCACGTCCCGTCGCCACAGTTTGCTGTACCACCGCTGAGCGGCCGGGTCACCGGCTCGGCTCCTCAGCGAAAGCATGAATTAATGCGGTGCACCCGCTGCCTCTTATACTCACGCTGTGATCAGCGGCAGCTGGATGCACGATCGCATGCCAATGTCCATTGGCTCGCTTAGTTACACTCGAAGTGGATTGGTCTCTCTGGCGAGATCCCAATTCGTCGGTCATCCGACGTGACGTCTCCGTTCCCTTCTTCAGGGAACGAGGGTTACATACGTAACCGAGACGTTTCTTAATACATTTAGATACATTTTTCAAAAGTGAACTTTGTAATAATGTCAGATTAAAACTTTAATGTACATTTTAAACCCATGTTTTAATAATATTTTGTTGTGCTTTAAAGAAGTACACTTATTTTGATGCGCTGACTAAAATAGTACAGCACATGTGAAATACTTGATTATATCTCGGTTAATATCTTTTAAATGCATTAAATTAAAAACCCATCATTGCAAACATATTTAAATAGTGTAGATGTCGTAAGTTTCAATAGAAATTATATTAGAGTGTATTTTAGTTTTGCATAAATGCTTGTCAGTACATTCAGCGGTAACCATATTCCAAATACAGTAGAAGTAATTATGAAATTACATAAAAAGGTGCACTGAAGTCCTTCTTAAGTGGGTCAAAACTCTAAAGTTCAGCTAACTGAATTTATTACAAATTTGAACTATAATACCTTTTAATATAAAGGCAGTTAAAATGCAGTGAAATGTCTTGAAAGATTGCATTCAGTTCAAACTTAAGTACATTGTTTAAAAGTACATTATTTCGGTACTCTGTTTTCAAAATATAATAAAATATACTTCTTCTGCACAAGATTTATGATGAACAACTGCCTAGTGGACTGAAAAAGCAAAAACCACACAGTCTAATCAACTAGACTAATGCTGAAAGCATGTTAACATGCAAACTATTATCTAAACACAAGCTGTCATCAGATTTCCTTTTACTGCCGTGCATTATTTGCTATTAAAAAAGTATTTTAGCTTGTATGCGTCAGTCCTCTCCTCAGGTCAACCTCTGAGAAACAGATCATTGATTTGTGCTCTGTTTCAGGTCGTGGATCCGTTCAACGTCACACATGCTAACCTTGCAGCCCACATCGCCCATCTGTCGAAAGGGAACACGGTGTGGCTGCTGCAACCTCTCATTTTAATTATTCAGACTTGTAAGCAACTTTGTGCTCCCTGGGAAGGTGTGGGCTGGAGAAAAATGGCTGGACGTCATCTGAGGCCAGGTGTACAAATGGCTTCATCTGAGGAGTCCTGCTGCCTCACGGGAAGAAAGATTAGTTCAAGAGAAAGGTTGACGTTTTTCGAAGCAGTTAGCAGTTGTCTGCAAGTTACAAAGCAAAATACAACAAATTATTGGTGGGTTAACATTTTAATGAACATTTACTTAAGGATATTCCTGTCTGATCACCAGAGCTGGGTAGATTACTTACAAACTGTAATCCGTTACTGATTCCAGATTACATGACAAAAATTGTAGTCAGTAACGTAATCCTTTACATTACACATTTTAGGTAATGTAATCAGATTACTTTTAGATTAAATTTGATTTAACTCGTTTATCACATTGATTTAAATAGCATTATCTTGTACCATAATGATATAGAAAATGCAAAGAGTAAGAAAACTTGTTCCATTCATTGTAATTTACAACATGAAGTGCATTAAACATTATATTAGATCAAGGTTTCCCAAACTAGGGTTCGTAAAGGAACTGCAGAGGGGTTGTGAGTTTAATGAAAAGCTGACAATTAATTAAATAAAAAAATTAAAATAAATAAATAACAATACTAATTAAAATAAATAATTTTAAACCAAACTCCCTTTTTTTTTTTCTTTTTTATTTATTTGAACTCCCTTTCGAGGAAAGTCTCTTCACTTGGCGGCCATATTTGCAACACCTCCGGGCAGCTCATACAAGACCTATCTTAATGAATGGGGGAATCCTGAAATCTCAGAAACTGCTTGCTGAACTCACAATTAAATTACATATGTCAAATCAGCAACAAAAATCTGAAATTAATTGTCCCATGAATGTTGTTTCTTATGCTCAAATAGCGTTTAAAAAGCTTATTTTTCAGGCTAGACCAGGCAATGCACATGCGGAGTCGTAACGTGATTATACTGCACATGTGCATTGACTGGTCTAGTTAGGTTTCTATGGGAAATTTGGCTCTTTCATTTAGAAGGTGGGACTATTTCTCCATATTGCGTGTTGCAGTTTCTCCCATTCATAAGTATAGGAGTGAACCATCTTTGCATTTCTATAGTCTTTGTTTTAAATAAAACACTTACTAAGAAAAGGAGAAATATTTTTATTTACCTGCACGCAATGTGATCATTAATCAACATCAAAGAAACCACGAGCAAGCAAATATGTTACTTAATTATTGAAATATTTAGTCCCACTTTATATTAGGTGACCTTAACTAATATGTACTTATATATATGTACACCAAGTGGATGCTGCACACTGGTGGTGGTTGAGGAGAGACCCCCCCACATGATTGTAAAGCGCTTTGGGTGTATTGCAATACACATTAAAGCGCTATATAAATGCCTCATTCATTCATTCATTCATTCATTCATTCATATTTAAATTAATAATTTTGTACAATGCACTTATTGTGTACATACATGTTTTTACATTGTACAATATTGTATTTTTTAAAAATACCTATATGTAATTACATCTATAATTAATTTTTGTAATTACATTTATAATTACACTGTTGACCCATCACTTACACCTTAACCCACCCTTAAACTTACCCTTACCACCAAACCTGTCCCTAACCTTACCCGTATCCCACCTCAATAGCAACAAAAGTGTTTTGCAATACAGTATGAACGCAATAAGTACATTGTACTTATTTTTTGATGTAAGTACATAGTAGTTAAGGCCACCCAATATAAAGTGTGACCGTTATTATAATATTGCTGTGCTTTTTATGTGTTTTCATGATTATTGATTCTCAATAGATTTGCATTACATTTAATTCAGAGTACAAATGCATTTTAAAAATGCATTATAAATATACTGCATTTAAAAATTCATTTGTTTTGTTGTTCAAACAATAAAATAAAATAAAATAAAATAAAATAAAATAAAATAAAATAAAATAAAATAAAATAAAATAAAATAAAATAAAATAAAATAAAATAAAAATCACTACAATTGGCTCAATTAGCAAGATGCAAAATATAATTCATTTTGATTTTGGGGGTAAAATATGATCTGAACATGTTCTTGAGCAGTTTATTTACATGCACATATGCTCATCCACATGGACTGTATGTATTTAGAAAGACATCATGTACATTCCTTATAAATATACATGCACATACTGAATAATGTGCAATTCATGTGCAATTCAATTTGCTATTATAAATAATACTGCTATGCTTAAAAAATCCAATACCTTGCATTTTTGAGACTCTGCTGGTTGTACTTTGTGCACCTGCGTCTGCAAAATCGTTTGACTTTGTAAGACTTCAGAGGAAGTGCGCAGGACTCTTGGCAGCACGTTATCTAAAGCGCAAGCGAGTGGATTAATGCTCCTCTGGGCCAAACCCAATCCATTGTCCTGTAACACTGCAGCAGAAAGTCCCTCTCAATCTAATATCTGCTCTTAAACCCCATCAGAATGAATTATTATAACCTAGACAGACTGACAACAAGGCTACCCTTATAAAACAAAGAAAAAACACTATTGCTTGGTATCAATAACAATGAATTTTATATAAAATTATACGAGCACCCTGGCACATATTACTATGTAGTCGGCATGCATTCGAGCTGTCTCGCATGCATTTTGCATTGACTTGATGCAAGTCATCTATATTCAGAATGAGATATGAGTCCTGGGAGATGAATTCCCTCCCAGTTTCAAAGTAATTTCTCAAATATTTTTCGAAATATCATTTCTCAAAGCAGCCGACATTTCCTTTTGAGCTCTTTTCAGGGCAGAAATATTAACTGAGGCATTGAATGTGGTGACAACACACGAAACCAAAGCGGAACTGAATATTTGTGATCTTTAATAATTCATTAGCAAAACCCAACATATCAAGGAAGCAATTATTTTTCTATTCTTTATGCAAATGAAATGCTACATGCATGACTTGCCTAACGAGTCTAAGAAAGCACAATTTGTCAGGCAAAATCCTCAATAAGTTATGAGTCCTATGCTGTTGCATATTTAATTACTGTTTTATACCTCATGCCATAAGCACAATCAGAAGGCACAGTTTTTTTCTAAAGTTAAAACAAGGCGACACACGATTCATAATGCTTTGAAAGGTGTGCCCTCGCAGCAGCACTGAATTGCTTTTCCACCAGGTGCAATAAATCGATGCGCTGAGCGAAAGAATACAATTAGAATGACAAATGGGGCTCCTGATGCTCCTGACTCGCAGGCAGACGCTGTCACGTGACTGGCAGGATTTTGTATGAGAAATGCATTATCCGGACGTGACGTCATGTGATAATCAGTGATTCTGTTTTATGCTGAATTAGCTGGAGATCCCGCCGGCTCTGTCATGTTACACGATCTGCACATGATGTAGCAGTTTAGCATAAATCAGTGCTACAGATGTGGTGTTTCTGATCTAATGCTTAGGAATCTAAGCTGCTAAAAATGACGGGTTTGATCCAAGATGACTGAGATGGCTGCAAACCTAGATGGAGTACATAGGCCTTGAGGTGAGAAATGTTGAATCTATCAAGACTGAGATCAGAATAACACATCATGTATATGATCCTAAACATGTGCATTTGAAATATATAAATTATATATAAATTACTAAATTATTGATATATATATATACCCATTATTAACAATTGAGTAATAATTATTGAGTAGTTTTGCATCACCAGAATTATTTACATTGTTAAATAAATTAAAATAGAAAACAGTTATTTTAAATTTAAATAATATTTCACAGTGTGACTGTATATTTTATAATAAATAAATAAATAAATAAATGCAGCCTTAGTGAGCAGAAGAGACTTCTTTCAAAAACATTTAAAATCTTAATTATTCCAAACTTTTGACTGGTTATGTATAGTCATAAAGATATTGTTATTGTTATTTGTTGAGCACACTATATGACATGTAGCCTGCTGAACGGAGGTGCAGGTTTAATGTTGAGATACCAAGCTTCTGCTGCCCTTCAGGTGCTCTCAGAATCCAACATATAGTAGAAGATCCAGCTCTCTCGTCTGGACCATATGGTCAGATATGGATAATCTTTGGCACAGATGTGTCATGTGGAAGCGTCCCACGAGCAACCGGTCGCCCTGTTTTCATTCAACAGACGTTTCTAATAGATTAGAAACAGGGCCAAAGCCCAGTAGAGTTCCTTTACGCACATCTTATTTACAGGACAGGGAAAGGCAATATGTTAGACAGCTATCCGACTGCTTGCTAAACTCTTTTACAGTATATCACAACCTGTTCTTCCACATAATTACAAGTCAGTACATTTTTTATTTTTTTAATCCAAATTGCATTACATTTTTGAAGCACCATGCATTTCCGTGAATGAATTAGGCTGCTTTCTCTTTTTCTTTTTTTTTTTCTTTTTCATGTTTCATGTGAAAAGTGTGTTTACAAAGCCCTCAGAGAATTTCTTATTGTAGTACAGAACAGTAATTGCCTCCAAGAGCTGTAATAAAAAAATAAAAATAAATAATAATAATAAAGCACACATACACAATGTTGTTAATTGATTGTAATACAATTCTGATTTTCTTTTTTTTTTTTTTTTTGGCAAGGTAATAATACCCGGGCTTCACCTAAATTTGCCATAAAAAAATACTGTGACAATGATTAGGATTTCAGGATGGCACATTGACGTATGTATATTTATAACAATTTATTACAATAACTATACTTATAACAATTTATTTATTGATTTATTATTTAACATTTATCTGTTAAATGTATTGACAACCATTATTGTAAACATACAGACTGTATTATCATTATTATTATTATTTTTATTATTAATAATTAATTAATTAATTAATTAATGGGTGGGAATGCCCTTTACTGTTATTTACTGTAAATTAAATGCTAATTGATAAAAAAAAAATATATATATATATTTAAAATTTGCCTTTATTTAGTAATGTTAGATATAAGTTGCCTTGTCATATATTAAATTAATGAATAAATAAACAAACAAACAAACTATGAATGGTTTAACAAGTCATTATTGATCTTTTTATTTGTATTAATCTCCTTGCTTATTTACTGAGCTTGTTGCAGTGCATTCTGGGTGCCTTATGAATGAATCATGCGTGCAATGCTGTTTTAGATGCTACCAAAATGAGGTATTTTAAAAAGCAGCATGATGACCTTTTGGAAGAATGTTTTCATCATCAAAGGACTTTTACACTATATACTTTGGCTTTAGGAACAAACTTTGTGGTGTTGATTACAGAAGGGAGCTGACCAAGCAAATAATGAAAGCTGCATCAAAATTAATGGAATGATAAATGTGTCTTAGACCAGTTGTTTATATATGTGATCAGCAGAGCTGGGTAGTAACTGATTACATGTAATCTGGATTACATAATCAGATTCCAAAAAATGAAGTACTTGTAATCAGAGTAAGTTACATTTTAAAATACTCATAATCAGACTACAGTTACTTTTTTATGGATTACATGATTACATATTATTCGCAATAGCAATAAATCATTCATAAACCATTGATTCTCCCTATTTTCTCTCTTTCATCTTTTAAATGTTCCTTTCTAAAATAGCCTACTGATTATATACATATTATGAATGTATATATACAGTGAGGAAAATAAGTATTTGAACACCCTGCTATTTTGCAAGTTCTCCCACTTAGAAATCATGGAGGGGTCTGAAATTGTCATCGTAGGTGCATGTCCACTGTGAGAGACATAATCTAAAAAAAAAAAATCCAGAAATCACAATGTATGATTTTTTAACTATTTATTTGTATGATACAGCTGCAAATAAGTATTTGAACACCTGTCTATCAGCTAGAATTCTGACCCTCAAAGACCTGTTAGTCTGCCTTTAAAATGTCCACCTCCACTCCATTTATTATCCTAAATTAGATGCACCTGTTTGAGGTCGTTAGCTGCATAAAGACACCTGTCCACCCCATACAATCAGTAAGAATCCAACTACTAACATGGCCAAGACCAAAGAGCTGTCCAAAGACACTAGAGACAAAATTGTACACCTCCACAAGGCTGGAAAGGGCTACGGGGAAATTGCCAAGCAGCTTGGTGAAAAAAGGTCCACTGTTGGAGCAATCATTAGAAAATGGAAGAAGCTAAACATGACTGTCAATCTCCCTCGGACTGGGGCTCCATGCAAGATCTCACCTCGTGGGGTCTCAATGATCCTAAGAAAGGTGAGAAATCAGCCCAGAACTACACGGGAGGAGCTGGTCAATGACCTGAAAAGAGCTGGGACCACCGTTTCCAAGGTTACTGTTGGTAATACACTAAGGCGTCATGGTTTGAAATCATGCATGGCACGGGAGGTTCCCCTGCTTAAACCAGCACATGTCCAGGCCCGACTTAAGTTTGCCAATGACCATTTGGATGATCCAGAGGAGTCATGGGAGAAAGTCATGTGGTCAGATGAGACCAAAATAGAACTTTTGGTCATAATTCCACTAAACGTGTTTGGAGGAAGAAGAATGATGAGTACCATCCAAGAACACCATCCCTACTGTGAAGCATGGGGTGGTAGCATCATGCTTTGGGGTGTTTTTCTGCACATGGGACAGGGCGACTGCACTGTATTAAGGAGAGGATGACCGGGGCCATGTATTGCGAGATTTTGGGGAACAACCTCCTTCCCTCAGTTAGAGCATTGAAGATGGGTCGAGGCTGGGTCTTCCAACATGACAATGACCGAAGCACACAGCCAGGATAACCAAGGAGTGGCTCTGTAAGAAGCATATCAAGGTTCTGGCGTGGCCTAGCCAGTCTCAGACCTAAACCCAATAGAGAATCTTTGGAGGAGCTCAAACTCCGTGTTTCTCAGCGACAGGCCAGAAACCTGACTGATCTAGAGAAGATCTGTGTGTGGAGGTGGGCCAAAATCCCTCCTGCAGTGTGTGCAAACCTGGTGAAAAACTACAGGAAACGTTTGACCTCTGTAATGGCAAACAAAGGCTACTGTACCAAATATTAACATTGATTTTCTCAGGTGTTCAAATACTTATTTGCAGCTGTATCATACAAATAAATAGTTAAAAAATCATACACTGTGATTTCTGGATTTTTTTTTTTAGATTATGTCTCACAGTGGACATGCACCTACGATGACAATTTCAGACCCCTCCATGATTTCTAAGTGGGAGAACTTGCAAAATAGCAGGGTGTTCAAATACTTATTTTCCTCACTGTATAGTCCAGTTTTGTGGACATTCAAACAAAGATCAGTCATTAGTCAGGTGGCGACAGCATTTGAACACTGGATTTACAAAAAATCATTTCAGGTTTAAGAAGAGATTCAACATTGCATCGACTGGGCTACTGATGAACACATTCAATTTTATTTGAATTAATAATCTATACGTTTTTTAACCATGTATTATTAAGTATAACTAATTAAAATGCAAATATTTACATTATTTCTTAGTTACATGTAATGCAGGCATTCCAAAATGTTTTGTCATCTAAATCTTATTCACCAAATACATTTGCTTTAAGTACTCCTTAGATTTTAAAATAAATATTTGGTCACACTTCATATTAGGTGGCCTTAACTACTATGTACTTGCATCAAACAAATAAGTACAATGTACTTATTGTGGTCATATTGTATTGCAAAACACTTTTGCTGCTATTGAGGTGGGATACGAGTAAGGTTAGGGACATGTTTGGTGGTATGGGTAGGTTTAAGTGTGGGTTAAGGTGTGAGGGATGGGTCAACAGTGTAATTATAAATGTAATTACAGAAATTAATTACAGATGTAATTACATATAGGTATTTTAAAAATATAAGTACAATGTAAAAACATGTATGTACACAATAAGTGCGCTGTGCCATTGTAAATTATTAATTTAAATGTAAGTACACAGTTAAGGCCACCTAATATAAAGTGGGACCATTTTACATTATATCTTGTGCATATGTATGTGTGAATAAATCTCACACAACCACTCAAGAACATGGTCAGGTTATATTTTACTCCAAAAATCAACAGGATGTAATTACATTTTGAATAAGGAAAATTAAGCCTATTTTAGCACTATTATTGTTAAGCACAATTTTATTACTTATTGTATAAGTAAAAAATATATATTGTATTGTTTTAATAATAATTAAATGCACTTAAACTGAATTAAATGCAAATCTACTGAGAATCCTCACTGACAATCACAAGTGAAACTTGTTACAATGTGAAAGTTTTCTTGAGATTCACCCATATTTGTTGACAAGTGTAGGTGCATGTACCTGCCTTGGTGCAGGTGTATTTATATAGATGTGCGTTTGTTTGTTTGTTTGTGTGTGTGTGAGTGTGTGTGAGTGAAAGACAGAAGCAGTCGCTGATATGTGGCTAATGACTGCAGAACAAGGAGGACAGAAAAGAGCTCTTTTAAAAGAAAGCTGCTAATCAAAAAATCCTATTATTTGAAAAGAGACTTTGAAGGCGTGAGTTTTTGAGTGGGTGCTGAGCTCAAGATATTAGCTGAACAAATCCATCCCATAATACGCTTAAATGAGGGTGTGGTGATTTTATTTTCAAGTGCTTACTGTATTAGGTTGCAGCTCTTAAATTAGTCAGGGTTTTTGAAGTAACACTTTGATTTAAAATTCATAATTTTTGTCTTCTTGGTACATTTATGTGTAGTATCAAATATGTTAGTTATCCTTAAACTGTGTAAATTAATTTGAATTACAAAGCTGTTGTTACTACTGAGGTGAGTGGCACCAACTGATTGATTGATTGCAAAATAACTCCGTTATGTGCCTGTTAATTAAACTAACAATCACATACAAAAAAAAAAAAAAAATGTTACTCTATAATATTATCCAGCCCTGCACATTTGGATGTTCCTCATGTATAGTCAGTATCTGATTTCAATCACCTCGTCTAAGACAGAGCAGGAAGAGACTGAGAGGCCTGCTGGGAAGGCGGAGGTTAAGTTCCAGTTGGACAGAATCAAGAACAGCCCAATCTGTTGTCTTGGCATTAATGTGGCACAGCAGAAAAGAAGACGAATTTTAGAGGGCCGATGATAATCAGGGCAAGAACATACTGACAGCTATAACGCCACTCTATCATATCTGATACACACATTTCTAAGGTCTCTAAATGATCAACATGATCAAACTTTGCTTTCACACAAAATCTACGTACTCCATGTCTTCTGTCGTCTGATTGATATATATATCAGTGGCGTGCGGTGGTGTTTTAAAATGAGGCGGCAGTTTTATATATATAAAATGAATGTCCCTGTTACACTTAATGTTTACACTAATTGCAAATAGCTGTATATTCTATTTACACCTAGCAGGATTTTCTGCTATTTATACTACTTATTGCAAATAGTGGCAATTATTTGCACCTCAGTATTGTAGTACATTATAAAACAGTATGCAATAATAACATATTGAGTGTAAATTATAATTTTAATTCAAATTATTAAATGGATGTCACCTTATTGGGACAAAAACCCTCCCTACACCTACCCTAACCCTACCTGATACTTTAAGTTAATACGTGATATCTGATTTGAAAAGGTACGAAAAAACCAACCTGTCCTCCAACCAATACGCCCGTATAGATCGTTTGTCCAAATCCCTGAAATACGACCCATCAGAGCGTATACTACAATTGCGCCCCTATCGGCAACAGGACATTTTCATATTAATGTTTTGTACTCTTTTATTTTACGATATAGTTCGGGTTTCGT
The DNA here is from genome assembly GCF_012432095.1 of Onychostoma macrolepis. Lineage (NCBI taxonomy): Eukaryota > Metazoa > Chordata > Actinopteri > Cypriniformes > Cyprinidae > Onychostoma > Onychostoma macrolepis. Next base: position 37,073,241 of record NC_081159.1, on the reverse strand, counting down.
GTAGCTCGGTTGGTAGAGCATTGCGTTATAGGACGATAAAGAGGGTCTTCTGTAAAGCTTTGTAATCACACGTTGGTGGGCGGAGTTAGTGTAAATAACCTCTGCCAACAAGGCGGCCTATTTGCACTTGTATATAGACACTCCGTTTTTTTATTTCTGAACTGATGTTCAGCTGTTCTTTTTAATAGTCAACTTATTTTCAGGTCATCGTCATAAAAGCCCTGCCACAAACATTGTCACAGGCATGAAGATACATCTTTAATTTCATCAAGCTGAATGCTCACTAAAAACTGACAGTCATCATGTTTTCAAGCCATTTCATGTTTAATTTTGACGTGACACAAAGCAGCGATATCTAAGTGGTAGAGTTGCTTACTGACTTTATAATTTGTCAATAACGCCATAATTTTCTTCATTCAGACCGAGAGCTTGCACGAAAACAAGAAGCGGAATTTATCGCAAGAATCAATCACATCCAATCATAACCGATCATATCCAATTACAGCATGATGGCATTGCCTCCTCTCACGTGACTTTCCCCCATTAATTTCAATGAGCCTCCAGAAAAGTCACAGGACGCTAAGGGGTCTCTGTAGAAAGTCAATGGACCGAAGGGAGGCAAGCCTCCACTGTAACTTTACCTGTGGATGTTGCTGTTGGACAGTGTTATTTTATAAAAACGAGTGACTTTTAGTAAATGTAAGAATAACTTACTGGATTGAAACAGCTTGGCTTTATTTGATTGTCCAGACATCAGTATTTAGATCATTTGATCATGCGACAAGATGATGTAAAAAGTCATACATAACATTAAAGCACTCATGAAGCATTGCAAACGTGACACACGTGCAACAGTTATACAAGAATAAGAAACTGAGCAGATCTTTACTGAGACGTTAGTTTGTAGATGAATTGCTCATATTTTCACTCTCGGTGCATCTCGTCTGCAGTGACTGCAGAGTTTTTTTGTTTTTTTCCCCCCTCATATTATTCTTGAGAAAACGTGCCAAGCCTTAACAAGCACTGTTTCTGCCATAAAAAATGCTTTAAATGTGAAACATTAGGCAGGCACTCAAATAGCCAAAGTGAGCTATTTAAATTATGTATATTTATATATTTGCTTAAATTTGCATTCAATATTTATAACATGAGTGTATTATATAATACTGATCTGACCAGTATATTTCTTAAAATAGCTTGATACTTGACAGAGACAGAGTTAAATTAGTATTATTTGTAAACTATTATACTATTACTATTTTGATTTACCATTCATTTTTAGATTTTCAGTTTAACTGAAGTTATAGTACCGTATTGTCCCGAATATAAGACGACCCTGATTATAAGACGACCCCCCTTTTTCCAGATGTACCTTTTGGAAAAAGGCTTTTTGAAAAACAAATCTTGTTTTTTTTTGTTGTTTGTTTTTCTCTCTGTAAAACACATTTTTTTCTTAAATTATTTTCAAATTGCATATTTTTCCTATTTTAATTTTTGTTTTGAAAGTATGGTAAATACTGGTAAAATGTACCAACAATGACATTGAAAAATATACACTTTTTGATATACCATTGAAATAACAGGTAGCCCATTTTAATTATATAACATTTAGGCTATCCATCTCATAGTAGCCTACCAACATTTTATTATCAGTAGAAGTGAAATCTTATTGTAGTCTTCAAATGTGGGTATAGTCTAATGTTTTAAAATCACTTACAGAGGAAGTTTGGTCCCATCAGGTTAACATTACAGTCACGACTTTACAACACACATTACATTACATATTTCATGGCTCACTCGTTTTATGCGTTTTTGGCGCCACCTAATGTTGTGGGTGTATTACTGACATGTCAAAGTCTAGACCCCGAATATAAGACGACCGCGTTTTTTCAGATGTATTTCCAAGAAAAAAAACATTGTCTTATATTCGGGACAATACGGTAATATGTATATGTGTGTGTGTGTATATATATATATATATATATATATATATATATATATATATATATATATGTATATATTAGTGCTGTCAATCGATTAAAAATTTAATCGCGTTAATCACAGTCACGGGCTGTGATTAATCATGATTAATCGCAGATTTAAAATACTAGGATTTACCAGTAAATGTGTTGAAAAAGAAATTATCTCAAAATATTAGAATATTTACATTTGAGTTTGAATAAATGACCATCCCTACAGTATAAATTCTGGGTATCTCTTGTTCTTTGAAACCACAATAATGGGGAAGACTGCTGACTTGGCAATGATCCAGAAGACGAACATTGACACCCTCCACAAAGAGGGTAAGTCACAGAAGGTCATTACTGAAAGGTGTGGCTGTTTACAGAGTGCTGTATCAAAGCATATTAAATGCAAAGTTGACTGGACGGAAGAATTTGGGTAGGAAAAGGTGCACAAGCAACAGGGATGACCGCAAGCTTGAGAATACAGTCAAGCAAAGCTGATTCAAACACTTGGGAGAGCTTCACAAGAAGAGAACTGAAGCTGGAGTCAGTGCATCAAGAGTCACCACGCTCAGACGTCTTCAGGAAAAGGGCTACCAAGCCACTTCTGAACCAGAGACAACGTCAGAAGCATCTTAACTGGGCTGTGGAGAAAAAGAACTGGACTGTTGCTCAGTGGTCCGAAGTCCTCTTTTCAGATAAAAGTAAATTTTACATTTAATTTGGAAATCAAGGTCCCAGAGTCTGAAGGAAGAGTGGAGAGGCACAAAATCCATGTTGCTTGAAGTCCAGTGTGAAGTTTCCACAGTCAGTGATGATTTGGGCTGCCATGTCATCTGCTGGTGTTGGTCCACTGTGTTTTCTGATGTCCACAGTCAACGCAGCCATCTACCAGGAAATTTTAGAGCACTTCATGCTTCCTTCTGTTGACAAGCTTTATGGAGATGCTGATTTCATTTTCCAGCAGGACTTAGCACCTGCCCACACTGCCAAAGGTACCAAAAGCTGGTTCAATGACCATAGTGTTACTGTGCTTGATTGGCCAGCAAACTCGCCTGACCTTGTCAAGAGGAAGATGAGAGACACCAGACCCAACAATGCAGATGAGCTGAAGGCCACTATCAGAGCAACCTGGGCTCTCATAACACCTGAGCAGTGCCACAGACTGATCGACTCCATGCCACGCCGCATTGCTGCAGTAATTCAGGCAAAAGGAGCCCCAACTAAGTATTGAGTGCTGTACATGCTCATACTTTTCATTTTCATACTTTTCAGTTGGCCAAGATTTCTAAAAATCCTTTCTTTGTATTGGTCTTAAGTAATATTCTAATATTTTGAGATACTGATTTTTGACTTTCATGAGCTGTAAGCTCTAATCATCAAAATGAAAAGAAATAAACATTTGAAATATATCAGTCTGTGTGTAATGAATGAATATAATATACAAGTTTCACTTTTTGAATGGAATTAGTGAAATAAATCAACTTTTTGATGATATTCTAATTATATGACCAGCACCTGTATATATATCTTCGAACCTGTGTGTATGCGTGCTAACATGGATGCAGCTATGAAGCCGCCGGGTTTGCTTCAGGGAAAATTTATTTTTAAGAAGCTTTCCAATGGAAATCAGCAAGTAATTTCTGTCTCTACGTTACATGGTCGCGCTCTCTGTATCGCGCACACAGCGGAGTTCCGCCCCGGTTCGCACACACACACACACAAACAAATGTAAGCGCACACACAAGTGAGCACACTCCCACTTCTATTTGTAAATATTAAGCCGCAAAACGTCTATTTAAATATGACTTCTGTGTGTCTCTGTGTTAATGTATGGCGCAGACGCACGGGTTTGTTCACTACTCATACAGAAGCCCGCGTGATGCTTGCGGCGATATTAACGTCTGTCGTCTCACTAAATGAGGACATAAATACATGAACAACATCTCCAGAACTGCTCTGAGAGTCACTTCATGAGCATTCCAGCGTTTCATTTGAGAAAAACTATCCTCGCGGCAACCCGTCAAAATAAAAGTTCGGTTTCACTTGAAGACATTGGGCAGAACGTAATAGGCTACTACTACTAAAACTATTAAAACCTTATCTTTAAGGAATAATCATACAATGTCTTCAATGTTATTATCAATATTAAATTCTTGATGACTGCTAGTTGTTTACTACTAGTAGTGAACTTATTTTGATCTACTTGGCAGCATTCAAATGAGCCATTTTAATCTAGATTAATCTAGATTAATTCCAAGATTACAGTGAGATTAATCTAGATTAAAAAATTAATCTATGCCGACCACTAATATATATATATATATATATATATATAGATAGATAGATAGATATAGATATAGATAGATAGATATATAGATAGATAGATAGATAGATAGATAGATAGATATAGATATGAAATAAAACTGCATAAAATATTAAGATTTGTTTCACATGTTTTGTCTTGTTTGGCAGATTTTTTTCCCAACATCCATTGAAAAGATGATTGATTGATTGATTGATTGATTGATTGATTGATTGATTGATTGATTGATTGATTGATTGATTGATTGATTGATCGATCGATTGATTCGTTCATTCATTCATTCATTCACTTACTGTGCACTTTAACTAAGAATGACGAGCTGACAAATGACCTAATCTGGGGGGGAAAAAAAGAAAAGCGGTTGGACTTTCCAAAGATTAGTGAACAGAATCAGCTGCCCGAGTATCAGAGGCTCTATAATATCCTGCAGAAATGGTCGGCGTCTCCTGACAGCAGGCTTTTGTGAGCATCTATTGTTCGATGTCGAGTGCTTCCATTTCCCCAGGCAGTAAAGGTTAGGGCACAGATCCACCTTGCTCCATTGCCCCAGACATCTTAAACCTATTTGAAACAAATGAGCTTCCCTCTGAAGCAAGGCCAAGGCCCAGGAATCAATCTAATTGAGAGAAGGGGGCTTACAAAAGAGCTCGCAAGCACTTTCAAACATCGCTCTAGAGCCAACATTAAGGGAAGCGTTTCTTACACTTCTGTCCTCAACTAATCCGGCCTCAAATCCCTAAACTGTGTCAATGGACAGGATTCTGTGGGCTTCTGTCTGGAAGGTAACGAGCAGGAGTGTCGGGCTAAGCTGGGATCGAGGGTCCAGAATCTCAAATTATGCTTGGGACTTTGCAGTCGTTGAGCAAGAACAAAAAGTATTTTTTTTTTTTTTTTTTTACTGTGGCAGAACTTCATATATATATATATGAAGTTATATATATATATATATATATATATATATATATATATATATATATATATACATATATATATATATATATACAATAAGAATGAAACGACAAGTGATTTATACATTTTGTAAAAGTTAAGCCAGGGGAAAGATGGCCTCTAAATAATTTTACATTTTGTTCTATAACAACTAAATTATAAAATGTTTCTATTTATTTAAATTAATAACACATTGGCTGATTCAATATGGTACATTGTGGAGGTTTAGTGTCAGTTTAGTCAAAAACACAGTCATGGACATCTGCATTCGGACTGGATTAGATTTCTCAGAAGATCGAGTTTGCCGAAAAACAGCAGTTAATTTGCTCTGGAATTTATACAGAAATTGTGTCAGAAAAACACAGATTCTGACATAATTAAAATCACAGTGTACATCTGTGAAACACAACTAGAGCTTAAGACACAAATTGTGCACAGATTTGCCTAGATATCTGCAAAGCACAGTTAGAGATCAAAGTATGAACTTTCTCATCAAATATTTCCAATGTCACATGATTTGAGCTGCCATCTGCATGAATATTATAGCACTCCAACTCTATGACAAATGTTTTGTTTCTGTAAAAAAAAAAAAAAATGTTTGAGATGAAGCTGCTAGTCGATTGCAAGCAATGAAAGAACAACTTGTAAGCAATAACATTTTTTCTCTGGGATATTTGAAAGTGAATAGCATGACACATTCTTCACAATATTACAAACAGCGCATAATATTTCTCCTCATAATTTTTGCACAACTTTTGAATTTATTGCTGTAATCGAAACGGCCAAGTCAAATTAAGATCTAATGTTTTATTAAATACAATATCCATGAATTTTATGTCCTTGTTGCTCTAGTGAAATTACCAAGGCAATGAGCATCCAAAATAATTTATGAAGCGATGCAGAAATATTTCCCATTTTGAGTTTTGCTGTACTGAAAATTCACAAAGAGCCAAGATGCAGGTTTTTCTCTGTGGCGAAGAGCCAAGCCTGGATCTGATTACAGTCCACAAGCTAACAAAGTGCTTAGAAATTATGTGTGAACGTAAGTCCAATAACATGACAAGAATATGCACTTTCATGCTAATATAATTTTTAATACGCTGCACAGACTCATTGGATCGTTCAGGCAGCTTGCAAGCACATCCAAGTGAATTCAAAGGATTCTTTGTAAAGTCTCAGTGAATTTTTACTTACATTAATTCTATGAAAAATTAAAGATCAGTGAATATCAGGATGTGTGGCCGAGAATATGATCAGTGCATGATTATTAACTAAATTCAGCTCTAATGCTTTGAATCTAATACGTTACTAAGTTTGTTATTTTTCTGTGCACACGTGTAAACATTGCTACTGATTAAATAACTGAAAAAAGAAAGGTCAGCTTTAACTACTAATCAAATTCTCTTTGATAGCGACTGAATTCATTAGTGGTCTGTTGTGGTCTTATGAAAGGTTCACATGAGCCCATTGAAAAAAAAAAAAAGCCAGAGCTAAAGAAACCGTCTTCAAAGTGGAGCTTCAAAGGCAGGCAACCACTGTCATTTATTCTCATATTATCACAGATTAAGCAGATCAGACCTGATCATTTGCATTTTTTTTTCTTTTTTTTAATATTAGCATTAGCCCTCCTCCTGTGAATACACTGCAAGTAATGCTGTGTATTTATGCCAATGTACAGTCAACAGTAGTGTACAGAAAACAGCTCGACACAGAGACACTGAGTCAGTTCATATGAAAAAGACATCGCAGGACAATGTAAGAAAATGTAAGAAAATGTTTTGTTGTTTTATAGTGAATGCTTATCATCTGGGCAATATTATTGGAACTAAACTAATATTACGTGAGCTGTTTTACTTTATATGTGACCCTGGAGCACAAAAGCAGTCATAAGTAGCACAGGTATATTTGTAGCAATAGCCAACAATATATTGTATGGGTCAAAATTATAAAAAAAAATTTTGTCCCAAAAATGATTAGGATATTAAAGATCATGTTCCATAAAGATATTTTGTAAATTATCTACCGTAAATATATCAAAACATAATTTTTGATTAGTAATATACACTGCTAAGAACTTCATTTGGACAACAAATTGGACAAATAACGGACAACAGGCAATTTTATAAATATTTGGATGTTTTTGCACCCTCAGATTCAAGATTTTCAAATAGCTGTATCTTGACCAAATATTGTCCTATCCTAACAAACCATACATCGGTGGAAAGCTTATTTATTCAGCTTTCAGATGATGTATAAATCTCTCACACACACAAACACATGTTTGTTTTTCTGAATTGTAGGGACATTCCTTAGGCGTAATGGTTTTATACTGTACAAACCGTATTTTCTATCGCCCTACACCAACCCTACACCTAAACCGACCCCTTACAGGAAACTTTGTGCAATTTTACTTTCTCAAAAAAACAACTCATTCTATATGATTTATAAGCCTTTTGAAATATGGGGACATGGAAAAATGTCCTCATAAATCACATTCTCCTTGTAATACCTATGTCATACCCATGTCATTATACAAATTTGTGTCCTCATGTCACAAAAACATGCGCACGCACGCACACACGCACGCACGCACACACACACACACCTTTATATATATATATATATATATATGGTTCTTGGCCTCCAGAAAAACATGTGGGTAATAACAGTGGAAATGTTATATAGCAGCCGACTCAAGTTAATCTTAGTTAATTTTAGCATTTACTAATGCATTATTAAAATCACAACTTGTGTTTGTTAACATTAGTTAATGCACTGTGAACTAACATGAATAAACGATGAACAACTGTATTTTCATTAACTAACATTAGCAAAGATGAATAAAAGTGTAATCAAGGCATTGTTAATTGTTCATGTTAATTAAGACATCTTACTGTAAAGTGTTACCAAAGTAATAAATAAATTTCACTATCAAATCTATTCACTGTTCTAAAAACATTGTCTTTATTACTTTATTACTGAAAAAAGTGCAGGATACCAATTTGTCTTTTTGAACCTGTTGGTCAACTTCTCTTTATAGAAGGATTTTTTGTTTTTGTTTTTGTTTCCACTCCCCACTATTAGTGTCACCAAAAGCTTCACTAAGCATATTGACACAAATACAGTTTAATCCTTATGGTTACAAAAGTTTAGAATCTGACTACAAGATATAAAAAGCAAGGCACCAAATTATCACTATGAAATGATATGCATACAGAGAAAGAGATTAAGTGAATTTCAGAGAACATGACTGAATTCAGCATAGAGTTTTAGTTGAAACCTTCTCATCCAGAACATCAGAAGCATTTCTGCGACTGGACGGTTAAACCAGCTCACAGCTACATGATGCAGAGAAAACGGAGCAGGCGAGTTATGAAGAGAGGAGAAGCTTGTGTTAAAACAGATGAAAGCAGAGCAGTTGAAAAGAGGCAGGTGTTTTGAAGCCTTCGGCTTCATCGCTCTGTGGCTTAAACAGCAGTCTACAGTCATTCTGAGTGAAGGTCATCCATATATTCATTTGACTATCAACACACGGCTGACTGACAGGCTTCAGCTTATTGCTGAAGAAGAACTTACCTGTCAAATGCACATATACCCTGTGACGTTCACAAAAATATGATCAAGAAAAACATTGCTTTCGGGAGGACATGGGAAGTTCACTTTTAACATATCAATCATTGCTTGGCTTCAGATGATAATCAGTGTGAGGTAATAAATGGTGTAAATTTAGACCAAGCAGAATTATGGGGTCAATATATGAAGTGTGCTGAATGTCCATTGTCTGAAAATATTGCATTTGGCAGAATCATAAACAAAGTCACTATTTTATTCAATTCCACTGTGCAATAGGTAAAGAAATGTGTGCAACATTGTCATGACAACAAAATGTGTTTACCATGTTAATTATAGGAGAGCCTGGGGCTAGTTGTCACAATCTCTATTTTTCACAGGAACTAAAGTTTCTCAAGTCCAGTTACACAAATGTGTTTCCCTAGATGTTCTGCATGTTGGTTTTGTGAATTCTATCCACCAAGACACATTTCCACTTTCATCATATTTTTAGAATTGCTGTTTTGTTACACGTGAACACAATAAAATCACACTGACACACATTCTGACATTCAAGAGTCACTATATAACAATGGTCAATTTGAACTGAAAGGTTGAAACTGGTGTTTTCAGGACAAAAGCATTGTTCAAAAATGTCAAGTTGAGGCAAGTTGTCACGTGCTTAACATTCATGCAAATTATTAATTATGATTTCTGTTTGCCAAAACAATGGTTTGATATTTCTGTTCGTTGCCCTTACTCATGTTTTAAAGGGGTCATTGGATGCAAAATTCACTTTTAACTGTTGTTTGAACTGAAAGGTGTCTTGGCATTGTGTGTACACATCCACCCTATAATGATACAAATCCACCCAGTCTGTGTGTGTGTGTGTGTGTGTGTGTGTGTGTGTGTTTTAATCCCAATAAATCATAAGCAGTGTCTCAGATCAAGCTGTTCTCAGATGCTTGGCAGAGTTGTAACACTGTCATACAGGACAGTTTTAACCTGCTCAATATATTATAATGATTTATGTATATTTGAGTTTTAACAGGTTTTCATGTTGTCTTAGCCATTTTATTCATCTTAACTATTTTAATGTGTGTATGTATTTAAATGACAGGAACAAGGAAATAGACAGCATTCAGTGGAATTTTGCAAATACACTGGTGGACACTTCTCACATTCACATTGGGACTTACAGCACGCTGGATTTCTTAAGGACTGTTTTAATGGTATGGAACTGAAAGACTGTGCTTTTAACAGCCTAGAATTTCTACATTTATCGTGTTGTTTTAAGTTCCTGTGAATATTGTAAACACTATGTCTGTTGTCGTCTAATCAATTTAAACACTCCAAGATCTCACACAGTATAATCTGACCCCATTTTAACACTTGAAGAGTGACGTGGTTCTGCACAGGCCCCACCTATGATTGTTGATTGACAATGGTGTTTTATCTTAGACCCGTCCTGATTGAGCTGTCATCTGTCCTCCATTGTTTCGATGCTGGAGCAGATGTAGACAAGAATGTCTCCTAAGCGATTGAAGTGTTTTCTTGTTGGATGTAATAACATAGCAGTCGTCATTTACTCCCGATATCTGAGCTGCTGAAGACGCAGTGGATTACCTTTGTTTTAGAAGGAAATATGCCCCCCGATCTACCTAAATGTGTATATGTTCATTCAAATCATTCATGATTCAGCTTCACCTACAGAAGAAGTGAGTATGTGTTTTTTTTTTTTTTTAGGAAACTTTGCAAATCGCCTTTCCTAATAATGTGCTAGGTAGCAAGTTCTGCGACTAATGCGGCTAAAGTTAACAGTCTCAGAGAACGGCTCGTCACCCCATGGAAGAGAGGGGAGGGATGAGCAGAGCTTATTAGCATTTAAAGAGTTATGCACCAAAATGGGTCGCTGTGAACAGAGCTGTTTTTGACAAGGTAAAAAGGGTGTTGTTTTACACTACCATTGAGAAATTTTAACCAAAGTATGTTATAGAATTTTCATTTAGACCAGGATGATCAAACTCAATTCATAGAGGGCTGCAGCCCTGCAGAGTTTAGCTCCAACCCTAATTAAACACACCTGAACCAGCTAATCAGGGCCGGGTTTCCCGATAACGATTGGTCTTAGCGCTTAAGAGCGTTTTCTACAAGTCATTTTACGAATGCTCGTTATTGTTTCACGTGCGTTTCCCAAAAATGCACTTAACACAGTCACACGTAGCCGTGCTTTAAGTGCTACTTAGGAGTCGCTATCCGTTTGTCAAGTGCTGAAATGTCAATTTATAGAATGGCTCGTAATTGTAGTACACGTTGGTTAATTGAAATGTTAACCTAATGCTGTGTTCCAGACAGCTCGGATAATATACTATACTATACTATACTATAATATACTATACTATACTATAATATAATATAATATAATATAATATAATATAATATAATATAATATAATATAATATAATATAATTAATATAATATAATAAAAAAGTACAATATTCATATACTATATATAATAATAAAATATAATATCTGTAGAGACATTATTTGGTTACCGTGCATGTCATCAAGCCATTGACAGATATTTATGAGTTTATCCCTATTTTTCCCAGTCTTTGAAGCATTTCCTACTCTACTTCTTTTATTCTTTTTTGTTGTTGTTGTTCAGTCATTTAATTTAGAAGCGTTGTTTTTTTTTTTTGTTTGTTTTTGGTTATCTGCCCTTTTTAATGATTTAGCCTAATTTAATTTTATATATTAAAAAAATAAATAAAAAACGATTATAAAGTGTGCAATAAAGTACAATCAAAAGATTTAATTATAATCACATTGCACTTGAATAAAGTTAAAAGTGTAATCTGCCGATTGTCCTGCAGGTGACCTCCTAATTCTGTCTTCTTACGATGCACGTAGGGCTTTACGATTACTCCAGAGTACTCGTAGATCTACGATGATTTTCAAGTGCTACTTAAGTTACGATGCTTTTGGGAAACCGTAATATCAGTCGTACGATCGTTTTTACGAACTTCTTAGGCTTACGATGCTTTTGGGAAATGCAGCCCAGGTCCTTTAGGCTGCATTTACACTGTAGGTCTTGATGACCAATTCCGATTTTGCGACTATATCCGATTTTTTGGAGGACGTGCTTACATTTCTTTTAAAAGTGGCCCGTATCCGATGTGTGCATTTTACACTGCACTTGGTGAAACAAGCCAAAAATAGCATATATGACATCACAAATCAATTTGAATAGTACATTGAGTTTAATTTATTGACATGGAATTCATATAGAAACGTTTTTAATGCAATAGTTACATCTATACATCAAAATAATTATATATCCTAGTACAAATTCTTCAGGACAGTGGTGTACGCAGCTCCGGTGAAAGCTTGCGAGTGGAATAATACTCAGGTGGTAGATATTGTTAAGCATGTCATCGTCTGTGTTTTTTTTAGTAATTAAAACCAAATGCGTTCATCAGTGATTGTATATCAAAGGCAGGGACATGTTTGTGTGCATTTTATTTTGTGGTTTCAATGGAACGAACGGGACTGAAGTGCTCGTCTGAGCACGAGCCGCCGTCACTGACAACAGAACGAGCACTCAGCGTGATTTCAAAAGCAACACATTTCAGCGTCAGACCGCCTTTTATGTAACACAAACGAACAAAATTGCTCCTCAACTATCGGAATATCGAATATCGGAATCCATGTGACTTTTTCCTGCTTACACGGTCATGGGCCATATCCGATCTGTGCCACATGGGAGGAAAAAATCGGAATTGGGTCACTTGAACCATGCAGTGTAAATGCGGCCTTAGACTTATTTGAAAACTACATGGTTTGTGTGTTGGAGCAGGGTTGGAACTAAACCCTCCAGGAACTGAGTTTGACACCCCCGATTAAGACCCTAAAGAATCATATCAACTTGTGGAAAATGGGCACCCGATGACCTCTTAAAACATCCAGTTTTATGAATTGCTTTGTGTTTTCATAATTGATTTATTGTTTGTTTGTTCATTGGAAAATAGTTTTGACTTACTTTTACAAAGCATAAGGACAACGTGATACTTTTTTCAGGATTCTTTTAAGAATAAATAAATTACAGAATTTCTTCAAAATAGAAATCTTGTGTTACAATATACAGTACACTACTGTTCAAAAGTTTGGGGTCAGTATTTTTTTTTTTTTTCTTCATAGACAGCAAGGGTACTACCATGATCAAAGCACAGAAACGTATTAAGGACATTGTTAAAATAGTCCATGTGACATCATGTGACATTCGACTGTAATCTTATGAAGCTAGGAGAATAGTTTTTGTGTGCAAAGAATAAATAAAATAACAACGTCATTCAACAATTCTTCTCCTATGCATCATCCTAGGGCACCATTATGGAGAGAACCACGACGCATGTGCACGCTCTCCTCTGAATGTAAACAAGGTGCAGCGCATGTGCATTCTGTGTCAGCAGCAGCATGCACATACATTGTTCACGTGCAAGAAAAACATGAGCAGAATGTTTTTTTTTATTTTTTTGACCCAAAAACAGGCAGAGGCAAAAGAGTACTCCACAAAACAGGCAAAGGGCAGGGCAGGAAGCAAACAATCAGAATCAAGGAAATAGTACAGGTTCAAAACCACTAAAGCAAAGCAAGAAAACAGGAAACTACTGTAGGAAAAACATGGAAACTACACATAGCTAGAAACAAACAATACTCAGCAATGTGTGTGTGAAAGTGTCCAACTTAAATAGACCTCCTGATAGGAAAAGGGAGGAGTCTGAGATTAGTTCCTAGGCAGGGAAATTGAGTCCGGGATGGAGTTGCAAAGGTATGGGATGGAGTGCCCTCTAGAGGAGCTCATGGGCACTTCAGCTAGAGACTGCAACAAAATCAGCATATTATAATGTTTTCTGAAGGATCATGTGACACTGAAGACTGGAGCAATGGCTGATGAAAATTCAGCTTAACATCACATAAATGTATGTATGTATGTATATTTGCTGGGTTATAACAGTCAAAATGTTCAATAGTGTTTTGTAGCCTATATGCAGAATTTTCAGGGGAAATAAATTACCACCTAAAATAACCTAACAGCCAGTTTGTGTACATCAGTTAAAAAAAAAAAAAAAAAAAAAAACTTTCTTTATAGATTCAATATTTGACAGGCTTCCAAAAGTAAAGATGTCTGAGCACTAAATAGGATTGAATTGCAACACTTGTAAATGCAACATAAGTTGTCTCATTTCGAAGGCTGTGCCTTTAAGAGTTTATATTTGTCAACAACATATCACCGTCTTATTACTGAAATGCAAGTATAAAAATTATTTTTGAAGCTTTAAAGACATTCCTGCTTTTGAGTAAGTTACTACAATGCACACCTAGTCTACTGTGTATTTGTGTTTTTACAAGTAAGCATAAATGTTGATTGTGTGCAGTATAATATTGGCAGCATTATTCTTTTTAATTAGCCGGTGCTGTTAAGGACCCAGACGAGTACTACAGGACAATAATGAATTCAGCCCCTGTTAATCAGAATCCAGGAGGAACATCACAGTTCGCTCAAGTGTCTGCCAGCTTAGCAAAATTTAATTAGAAGAGCCATAAATCTTATGCCGGCTGATGCATGTTGGGAGGTGGTGAGGAAAAACGCTCCCGTCAGAAACCCTCCGCTGCTTTTCCAGTTAAGCAAACATTTCTCAGTATTGGCTTCGTTTTTTTCAGTGTGTCACGTAACTGCAGTTTTTCAAGTTAAAATGTCAGTGTTTAATTTCTGAAGCAGCGTTTGCGGCATGTTGATGACACTGAGCATGGCGTGTGGATGACAGATTATCAAACGCAGTCGGCAGCACCGCACCGTTCAACAGCATCAGACGACTCAAAGGAAGTGCAGTTTGAAGGGAGCTGCCGCAGCCAGAGGTGGCGAGACAGGAACATGCTGACAGGAAGAGAGTTTTGCCTCCTAATTACTCACACTTAATTGTTGTGCTTATGACCATGTACTTTGACTTACAGTCAGCAAGTTCACCCATCTAGACTAACAAACATTACGATTCCCATGAAATTTGAAACTGACTGTAATTGCTTAGGTTTTTGCTTCAAACCGAGTCTATTAAATCAGTTCTTTATTTTTACATATTTCTTTCAGTAGTTAGATTACTCCTTAAAACTAGTTACAAGCGTTTTGTTTTATTCATTGCTCTCACCTTCCCACCATAATTGAATTTTTATTATATTGTTGTTGTATGTAAAAATTTATCCCATATATCCCAATATATCACAGTATAATTCTTGACATTTGTTTGCATGTTTATTTATAGATCATAGTGAAGCCATTATGGAGATGGATATATGCAAACATAAGCACATGTTTGTTACATATTTTATTTTTTTTTTTTTTAAGAATGAGGTGGCACTCGTCCTTCATGCAACACATTAACTTCTGTAATAAAAAATAAAAAATAAAAAAATAGCGTTTACACCTGAATTCAACTCCAGCCTTGATGACTGTATGATATTGTATTTTTGCTATTTTTATCATATTATATTAATTATTTTAATCACATTTTTAATCCAGTATGAGATCTGTTACTGTATTTTGGCATCACATTCTCAGCTAATGGATAATAAAATAATTTTAACACTGAGTCTGACTTGAATTCTTATTTTTATTTTTTTATGAACCAACTTCTTTCAAAACATGCACATACAAAGATACAGTGTCTTGATTTGTATATATATATATATATAAATAAATGTTTGTCGCATAACTAAATTTTACAGCATGATCGGAAAAATAAAGAGAAAAGCCAAAAATTGGAAAAAAATAAAATAAATAATAATAATAATAATAATACATCACTGTAATGAAACCCTCAAAACCAATAAACACAGAACATCAGCCTTGGAAGGAATCAAAATCTTCAAGAACGACAGAGTTAACCATAACCAGTTAAATTAATACTTTTATTTTTTCACGCCTAGACTACTGTAATTCTCTTTATGTGGGAGGTAGTCAGAAAACCTTGGCTCGGCTACAGTCTGTTCAAAATGCGGTGGCAAGATTGCTGACTGGCACTCGAAAGCATGCCCATATTACCCCGATTTTGTCATCTCTTAAATGGTCCGATCAGTTTTTTTAGTAGTTCCTAGAACCAGATGTAAACTTAAAGGAGTTGCCGCCCCTAGACTTTGGAATGCACTGCCTATGCATAAACATTTGTTAAAAGGTTATCTATTATTGCTTGCTTTTAATCAGCCAGAGTTTTGAACATTAATTGGTTTTTGGTGTGTAAATTGTGTTTTTGGTGTTCAAACTGTAAACTGTACTGAGTCTGTCCTTTTTGTCATTTTATTTATTATGCTTGTACAGCACTTTGGGCAACCTCGGTTGTAAAAATGTGCTTTAAAAAAAAAAACCAAACTAACTAACTTAACCAGCCAAATCACCAGCTATTCAAAAAAAATAAAAAAAATAAAATATCATATCTCACTCAGCTCTTTCATTAAGGGTTTCCATTGCTCTTGAATTCTTATTAATAATACAACTGATACAATTACATGTTTGCTTCAGCAAGTATGTTTTTGTCTTAAGTCTACAAAAGCGTGATAAAACATTTCCTGATTCACGATCATTTATTTCAAATAAAACTGAAAGTGCTTTTAATGCCACTCACTGAACATTCCACTTTGAAAGTGCTGTGAAACGTTAACAACACATTTTTCAGAAATGTTACCACAGTAATGTTGCTAATTATTGATGATGAATGATGAGAGAAAAATAAATAAATAAATACAAATCTTTCTTTCTAGAGAAAGATATGCAAAACAATATATTTAGCTCAGCTTTGGTCAAAAACTGAGAAAAACCCCTTTGCATCTCCTTGCACATGTCCATGTGAGTGTCCATGGATGGCATTTTTTTTAAATGACTGTGCTTTAGAAAATGCCTGGAAAGCCCGGAAACTTATGTGGAATGAGATTATATACAGTACAGCATTTTGGTAATAATTGGATATCTTTGTTGGTTAACTGCTGATCTAATGAAAGGAATGAACTAGGAATGTCCCAGATGACACTTAATTCTGCAGTCAGTCTTCATGCTGTTAATCGGGCCCATTTTGTGTAGTAATCCTTACTTGGTCAGTCAGACAATAAAGACAAAAGTGTGACAGCCTTTTAATGCTTAAAATGTCATACATTTTGAACAAAATGTGAGTTAATTCATCCCTTTCATGGTCTAAAGAGCTAAAAGCCGTCTTTTTTTATAGTTCACTACTTCCAAAATGTCAAAGGTACTGGTCTTTCAAAAAGGTGAACTGACATTGGCATAAAGAATTCCAGAAACATTTCTCAGTAAACCAAAGAAAAATGAAAGAGACACTATTTTAAGCATGTAGTGTCGTCTTTTCTTTGAACATTAACTGACAAGTACCAAGGTGTTCAGTAAGCCAGGATTAACTTTTTTGCCACATTTGCAGCATCATATATGAGATGAGTCAGTCTCAGTGAAACTGTACATAAAACACATAAAACACTTAAAGAACATAAAAACACTTCTAAAACATGTGATGGTAATCATTTTCTACTAAAAGCAATTAAAAGATGCATGAGTTGAGCCAGACGTTTTCTTCAGTGGATGATTTGTATGTCTTTAACAGGATATGCTCATTGTGAGGGTCAGATTTTCATGCTTGCAATTCAATTTAATCAGTTCAATGTTATTTTGCAATTCATAATAATGTTAACAGCCAGTTGGCGAGAACTTTTACTTACCAATGCCAAAATGTCTCACTTTTGGCATGCCATTTTTGGACCTTAAATCATATGCATGCACCTGTGGCCATACCATATCACATTCAGTCAAGTTGTTGAAACAAGAGAAATTAGAGACCTGTAACTCAATATAAACATTCACTATAGCAAATAGCAGTATGGAAACGCATCACAGTTCATTTGTCACGTGCATTGTTGTGATTTTGATAAACTACACACAAACGTTTGCTGATATGAGCATGAAAACTTTAGTTAAATTTGTGAAAAAATTAGAAAATTGAATGAGTTTATTTTTACCTCCATGCTGTAGAAAGTGTCTAAATGATGTAACAGTGTTGTAAATGTGGGAAATCAACAGGGCTGCACACAAAATCTTAAGTCAACATTTAATTAAATTTATTACATGTTTTGATAATTAAGAATTATTAAAAACTGTTTTTTTTTTATTTATTTATTTTTCTCTCTCCATTGAAGTGAATATAAACTGGTTAAACAGGTTACCATATGTCAAAATTAAGATATTACTGCATACTCTGTATGTTTACCGCTGTAATCATTCCAGTACACAAAGTACACATTCCAGCTTTATTAACCTCATCATATGTTATCATGCTATCAAACATGCTTTATTAAGTTTAAGTTGTTTGTTACATGATTCTGTATGTTTTATCTTTTTAATCCATAGTAAGAGTATTCAACCACACGTTATTAATGTGGTCAGTAAACTCCATTAGGCATGCCATTTCTTCAGTTTTAGACTTTGATATCCATTAATATTCTATTTTCCTTCTTAAGGTCATATAATGTGTGTCCTCTAAAATGGAGAAACTCAACTGGAACCTTCACATTAATTGATGGCCAGAAATTACTTATGGAAATGCATTTGATCATGAGCATGTCGGGCAAATGATCATGAGTAACAGCAGTGAGAGCTCTCAACAAAGACATAGACGAGAGCTTTCACTTTTGTCTGAGCCACACAGTGACATGCATAGGGGAAATAAAGACACAGCCTCAAAAAGAAAGTAGGTTTTATGCAGCACTAGAAGTTATCTGGAAAAAGGAAGCTAATAAAAATAAACTTTGAATGTTGGATGGAAATATCCATGTCTGCAAGTTCGACTTGAAGATTAGTTTGAGATTACTTTAAGATTTTGCTATGCAGTTATTATAGCATTCTGGGTGGTTGCTATGTATCTGTCTATTTATCTGTCTTTCTGTCTGTCATAAACTTTAACCGTAATAATACATCACACATTGTATTCCAGTAAGAGTTTTAGGACATTATGATTCAGCAAGTGTGAATCATAGTTGAAAATATCCAGTCTAATCCAAACAGTATTGAACTGACTATTGATACATTTCTCTACTTTACACAAGAAACACAATAAAAAGCATTAGAGTGAAACCCTCTCTCCCATGTCAATACAAAGAATGTTATTTCTTATGTTTTATTGCAGAAACCTTGGTTATTTTATGTCTATGTATGATTCTTTGCAAACTATATGAGTGTCTTTCCTTGGAAATAATTGGTCTGAAAGCATAACATTTTAATGAAAGAATTCAGTAAAACTTCAAAAGGTTATGTTATGCTGCAGATATTTGTCTCAAACTTTGGTTTAATATTTGTCTGCAACAAATTAATGTAATTCAGATATCTTCTACTTGTGTTCAAACTGTGAAAATTATCACAAAGAGTGTATTAAGAAGGTCCAGTATAGAGACTCGTATATTTGAGCTCATCTTTTGTGAAAAGCAAGTCCAATATATTTACCCCTTTACCAAAGATCATGTTTAATGGTGATTTCACCCCATAATTGGTTAAACTGATGGTGTTGTGCATCGCCATGTGTTAACCATCCCTGTCTTCTCTATTACAATGTGTTGCCATTAAAAATTCTAAATAACAGAGGGACAAGGCCTCATTTCTACATAAACTCTTTGTATTGGGGTGTACAGTGAACATCTGTGCAATGGAATTAAAACACCATGCAATAGTGCCAAATATTTAACTACTCAATTGCTCCGTTCATGATGTTGTGTCATTCTGTACAACCTTCTGTTTTTTGGCAGACTTGTACGATTGTGTTGTGAGGAACTATAGCCAAGAACACTGTCTTTCCAATTAACTTTGCTATTGTGTTACAGATCGTCACGATGAATATTCACTCGGCAGCCGGAGACATTTCAAGGAAAAAGCATTTACGACTCAAAGGTCAACCTATGTGTATTGGTTTTATGCTCACTGAATATCACAGTACCTCACAAGCAACATTCACTGTTTCCTGAGACACGGAGACAAAGAGACAGAGCAGTATATCAAGCTGAACAGAGCTTTAGTCCTTAAAATTTTTCTCCTAAAATCTCTTAGGAGAAATAAAAATAGACACAAATTAACCAAAAGTTGATCTAATGGACCCATTAGGTGTAGCATGTTTATTTGAAATCACCCTGATATTTTAAATTTAACGACACTTTTGCATGTTTACGTCAGTTAATGGTCACATGACATGCAAATAGATTACATGTTATTTATACTTATTAATGTTTTAAATCTTTCACTTTTAAAATATCCAAACCCACATGATTTTAAATCCTACTGAAATGCTGTAAAGTTATATCTTCAACAATTTAAAAAAAATACGCAAATATGTAAAAAATCTAGCACACATCTAAAATGGATGTTAAACTAATAGTCTATCTAGAGATGGAGTTTGCAGCATCGATTGTGTGTGAACCAAGCAGTTCTGATATGCTGAAAACACCAGAGCATAAGCTACATGTGTATGAACTGAACACAGTGCCATTTATTTATTTCAATTTTACATTCAACATAATATATTATATCATTTTCATCAACTCATGAACCCCCTGCAGTTCCCTCATTAACCTTGCATTGAGAAATCCTGATCTGTGGTAAGAGGATAGAGCTATAAAAATGATGTGAAAGCTAAGATTGCATAACAAAAACTTTAGTCAGACTGCTTGGAGTTAACATGGCACAATTTAAAATGATATACCGGTATAGTGATTGATATAACAACAGTAGAAAAAAATATATATATATATATATATATTAGAGGTCGACCGATAGTGGATTTTACCGATACCGATAGCTAGGTTGGACCACACTGGCCGATACCAATTAATCAACCGATAGTTTTCAAAATGGATACTGAAAGAGAGCTAGTGCTTTACTATTTTTAAAAAAAGCAGCAACAGTACTGAACCATACTTTGTAAATGAATACAAATATTAATATTATTTACTATACTGATCATTAAAGTTATTTCATAGTTTGCTAATGTTAAAAGAAGAAACTTTAAAATTTAAAAATGTAGCCTATTAGTAGCTATTGTTTCATTAATGCTAGGAATGGACTCTTATTGTTAAGTATTACCATTTAATTTCAACAGTCATGCTTAAAGATGGCCATCTTTATATACCTACACAAGGCCATATCATTAAAATTACATACATATGAATATTGTATGTGTACTCACACACTTTATTTTTTAACACTTGATAATTATCTAATCAAGAAAAAAAAAAAAAGTTAGTCACATACTAAAGCGCAGTGCTGTGTCTAGGAGAACTCAGAGATATCACACACACACACACACACACCAGACGCTTTGTGTTCAAATCAAGTGGCGGTCTAAAACAATTTATTTAATAACCAAACGGACATAAGTTTGCTTCAAGAATGAACAATGTGGCATAAATGAGTTTGAAGTTCGGTGTTTAAAAAAAAAATTCTTGAATCGATTTTGCTTGACAATCCTTATAAGGCTGCGGTTCTCTCGGTTGGTTGTGCATCTTTTTCTTCCACGCTTTTTCCTTCCTCTCAACTTTCTGTTAACATGCTTGGATACAGCACTCTGTGAACAGCCAGCTTCTTTGGCAATGAATGTTTGTGGCTTACCCTCCTTGTGAAGGGTGTCAATGATTGTCTTCTGGACAACTGTCAGATCAGCAGTCTTCCCCATGATTGTGTAGCCTAGTGAACCAAACTGAGAGACCATTTTGAAGGCTCAGGAAACCTTTGCAGGTGTTTTGAGTTGATTAACTGAATGGCATGTCACCATATTCTAATTTGTTGAGATAGTGAATTGGTGGGTTTTTGTTAAATGTGAGCCAAAATTATCACAGTTAAAAGAACCAAAGACTTAAACTTCTTCAGTCTGTGTGCATTGAATTTATTTAATACACAAGTTTCACAATTTGAGCTGAATTACTGAAATAAATGAACTTTTCCACGTGTAACCCCTCTTGATTCGTGTGTTCTTTTATTTCAATAATGACCACGCGAAAGCAGTTTTGCTGAGCACATTCACTTTAGTGTTTACTGCAACTGAGGAAATCTGGAAAAGACACGAAGAGCACCAAACAGACAATAAATCCTTCTCAACAGCTCACATGAACTGAATACTTAAACACTTTTTGTTACATACGAATATGACTCAGTCTCTTCTCTTTCTTTCATGAATATAGAACAAAACTTGCACAGAAGAAAAGTAATACATCGTACCTGGAAAAGACACGAAGAGCACCAAACAGACAATAAATACTGCTGGTCCGGTCATAAAACTGTCAGAAAATAATAAAATAATCAAACAAATATACCAAATGAGATAAAAAGCAGACACCATTAGCACGTGGCGTGCACAACCACCTGTAAGGCACGTAAGACCCTGCTACACACTGATTTACTATTCTAAACAGGAAATACGGAATAAAGTTCTCTCAAATACATTTCTAGACAAATGCAATTGACTTTATTTTTGTCTAAAACAATATCTTCCAATATTTTCTTGACCGATCGACCAGAGACTTTCTTTTACCTACCATCCTTCTCAACAGCTCACATGAACTGAGAAGGTGGCTGATTCAACCCTTAGTACACTCTTCTTGCCTGTAGGTGTCTCCCTTTTTCCAAGATGCATTATTTAAATAACCTATGAACAAGGTTAATTTAACAAGAACAAATATTTTATAACTAAAACAAGCATTTTGACACACTTCACATTTAGTTTCTGTTTTTCCTTTCTTTACTCTGTTACATTCACCCCCACTGAATGTGGCAAAATGCGATAACCTAAGAAAATAGACAAATAAAGCTTCTCAAAGACCTGGAATTGCCATTATTAGCAGAAAGCTTTTGATCAGTAGAGACTGTTCAATTAAAGAACTGATAAGAAAAAGTGCTGCGCATATCACTTGTCCTTAATCATGACCCAAATAACGTGCCGTTTACACATCATACTTGCAATTCTCTTGTTCTTTTCACAAAGACTGATGAAACACAAAATTCAACATCAATGTTTCAAACTAAGAACTGAAATAGACCATTTTCCAAGAGTTTGCTTACTTGAATGAAACAAAGTCTGTTGATTCATGGAAGAAATAAGACGATTTACTGGTTTCAGTAATCTGCCAAACCTTGATCTACGGCCCGGTAACTCTGTACCATTCGCAACACCATCAACAGCGAGATCAGGGTTAAAAACATTAGTCATTTCAGGACTTTCCTGAAGGACCAAAGGGTCCAAAAGAGCATCTTCAGAAACCACACTTCGTGGTGGTACACCAACAACCTCGACTGAATCATGAGCCTCACATAACTCGTCCATTCGTAGACTATTGTCAGCCACATGGTCAGCTATGTCAGGACGTTCACCATTAGTTGTTGATTCATCAGAAGTTACAGAACATTCATCAGAAGCACCATCATCTACCAAAAACACATTCTCATCATCGTTAGTCCCTACAATGTCACACAAAGGGAGGAAATTGACACACAGAAGTAGATTCCTGTGTACCACTTTGAGTTGACCAGAAACGGGGTGTTTTATCTTGTAAATGTGGGTCTCAGGATCACGATCAACCACAGTATACACCACACTTTCCCACTTGTCTGAAAGTTTGCGTTTGCAGCGCTCACTTTTGTTAGCTAAAAGAACTCGATCACCAACTTCAATATTCACACCCTTATTTCTACGATCGTACATGCGGGCCTGATGAGACTGTTCTTTAGAAGCATTATCCTTCGCAACAGCGAGAGCATCCTTCAAATCCCTGTTCAGAGACTCTACATACTTGGGGAGAGAGACATTCAGATCATCCTTCAGCACGCTCTGAAAAATGACATCAATTGGTAATCTTGGGGTACGACCAAACATTAGATAGAAGGGAGGAAACCCCGTAGTTTCGTGCGCAGTACAATTGTACAAAAACGTCAACGTATGAAGCATCTGAGGCCAGTCATGCTTTGGTGGTGGCTCAAGGGCTCTGATCATATTTCCCAGTGTCCGATTAAATCTCTCAATGGCACCATTCCCCATGGGATGATATGGGGTTGTTTGCGACTTCTTAATCCCAGAGAACTCGAGCAAGTGTCTGATCAGCTCGCTACAGAAATTGGCACCTTGATCAGAATGAATGCGCTCTGGGAAACCATAGTAACAGAAATAGTTATCCCAGAGCTTCTTTGCCACTGACCTAGCAGTCTGGTCTGGACAACGGAAAGCATGGGCAAGCTTGGTAAAATGGTCAGTGACCACTAACACATCAACTGACTTATTCTGTGAATCCTCAGCTGTCCAGAAATCAACGCAGACTAACTCAAGTGGAGCAGAAGTTTTAACACTCTCCAATAGAGCTCGTCCCTCCGGCTCTGGCGTCTTCGCAAGCACACAACGACAACATATTGTCACATACTCGCGAACATCTTGTTCGAGGCCTGTCCAGTAGAAACGCTGGCGAGAAAGGTGGAGAGTACGATACTGGCCTTGGTGTCCAGCCTCATCATGACATCCTCTCAATACTTCAGTTTTGAGAGATGAAGGCACTACATATTGGAACCGCTTGTGACGTGTCAGAGGATCTTTTGAAATACGATACAGGACACCATCAACCAAAGATAGCTTGTCCCACTGCTTTAAAAACTTCCGTACAGCACTGGGCTCCCCCAGAAGCTCACGTCTCGAGGGCCTGCGTTTACGGTCAACGTAGAACATCACCCTCTGCAAGTGTTCATCCTGAAGTTGTCTGTCTCTCAGGTCTTGGCGAGAATATGAAGGAAGAGCCTCAAATCCAGCATCTGTTACCTGCTGGACAAATCCAGCCAGAGGAATAGTCCGCACTCTCATTCCTTCTTCCCAAGAAAGGTGATTAGAAAAAACAGCAGCCACTCCATCACTTGAAAAACTTCCTGGCTCATCTGCATCGAAGTTGACCCCCATCCGATCACAAGCACCCGCCTCCGCTCTGCCGACCACTTGGTGACTGGCGTTGGACAATCTGAAAACATCCTGGACAGCTGCACAGGTATGGTCCCTTGACTCCGCTATCAGCTTTTCATAGGGCTCCCTGACTATGCGATGACTAACTCGACTGTCAACAAAAGGTTGCCTGCTCAAAGCATCAGCTATAGTATTCTTCGACCCAGGAACATATTTGATGTCGAACTCAAAAGCAGCCAGTTTAGCCACCCACCTTTGTTCACAGGCATCGAGCCTAGGTTTAGTCAAAATGTGCGTCAAGGGATTATTATCCGTCCAAGCCGTGAACCGATGTCCTTTTAGCCAGTGGCTAAATTTATCACATACTGCCCACTTAAGCGCAAGGAATTCAAGACGATGTGCTGGATATCTGGCTTGTGCTCTGGACAGTGACTTACTCGCGAACGCAATGGGTCGAGCCCTGTTTTCACCAGGACTCAGTTGCGAAAGCACAGCACCCAACCCTTCGGATGAAGCATCGGTGGCAAGAATAAAGGGTCTGGAAAAATCAGGGTGTGCAAGGACTACATTAGAGAGAAGGGCTTCTTTCAGTGCAGACAAAGCCGCCTCGCAAGCTGGAGACCAATCATCAGAAGTTAGCTTTCTGGACGTAGGAGCCCCTCTGCGCCCCACACCTCTGGCGCCCTTAACTCCACTAGTCAAAGCAAACAGTGGTCGTGCAAGGGACGAACAATTCTCAATGAACCGTTGGTACCACATAATGAGACCGAGAAAGGATTGGATTTTCTTAACAGACGGGGTGACACCATCAGGGCACATCAAATCTGCAGAAGTGATTTTAGCAATTGCTTCGACTTTTCCGGGGTCTGTAGACACGCCTTCCTCCGAGATCAAATGACCAAGAAATTTTACAGAACGTCTTAAAAAGTGACATTTTTTCGGTGACAATTTCAAATTGTGCTTTTTCAACATTCCAAAAACCATTACAAGCCTTTGCAGTGCAACTTCTTCATTAGGTGCGAAGACCATTAAATCATCCAGGTAGCACAACAGCGACAAGAAGTTTTGGTCACCAAAGATCCTAGTCATCATCCTCATGAAACTTGCAGGCGAGTTACAAAGGCCTTGAGGTAGCCTGTTATATTCGTGCAACCCTACCGGCGTAGTAACTGTGTACTTTTTGTCATCTTCATGCAGTGGGATATTATAAAAACCGGAAGTCAAATCCATAGTACTGAACAATGAATTGCCACCGAGCGCCGCAAGACAATCCTCTTGATGAGGCAAAGGGTGCGCATCTTTCACGGTACGCGCGTTAAGCCAACGGAAGTCCGTGCAAATCCGCAATTCGCCATTCTTTTTCCAGCACAAAACCAAAGGCGATGCAAATTCGCTAACGGACTTGCGTATTATACCCCTCTCTTCCATTTCATTCAGAGTGACACGCAACTTCTGGTACTGCGATGGGGGAACTCGCCTAAAAGGTAAGCGAAACGGTCTCTCATCAAACAGACGAATTCTGTGTACAAAGTCCTTGATTTCGCCACAGTCAAGAGAATGTCTGGAAAAAATTGACTCATATTCAAGCACTAAATCACACAGCTTTGCCTTCCAAAAATCTGAAACTTCACACGTTTTTAAGTCAACGGTCTCCAAACCACATTTCTAAAGTCTGTTGCTTAGAGTATCAGATATATCTGGTTCAGTTGCTGACTGCTGAACGCTTGACTGTAGTGTAGACTCAGGTCCTGTTTCGCACACATCCTCTAACGCAATACAAGGGTAAACGTCGGCTACTTTTGTGTTTCGCCTCAGAGTTACCGGCTTGTCGCTAGGATTGATCAACTTTAGTGGTATCCAACCATCGCCCCAAAGAGGAGAAACAACACGACCCACTAAAACTTTTCTAGAGGCAGAACGGAGTCTAGACGGTTCCACCATAACAGTACTGCCCGGTTGACCACATGACTTAGCGGGTAGTTTGCCCCAAACAAGATGTTCTTGGCCAGGCGAAAGTGTGACTGCATGGTTGAGTTTCACTGTACCGACAACATCCGGAACTGTTTCACCCTCCATCGATGTACACCAGACAGCATCGACAAAACTCATCACCCTCCAAATTGGGTCCACTGGGCGAGATCAGTTCCCAATATCTGTCGGAATCCTTCAGTCTGTGGACAAGATGCTTAATGACGTTTGTCCCTAAAATGAGGTCATCAATTTGTCCTGGAACAACAAGGCATGGGACAATAACATCACAGCCATAAACAACCAGTTTCAGTTCAAACATACCCTTAGGAAACACTCGTTTGCCACCGCATCCTATTATGATGACATCAGTTTTTCCTCCCTGACAGTATCCAAGACACCATTTTCCCTCAGCTTAATGACTACTGAATCACTCAGGGTACAGGCCATAGAGCCGGTGTCTAACATGGCATTAACAGTGAGTGAGTCATTAATAAGTACAGGTGTGTAGAAAAGTGTATCTGAGCAAGCGATGCGTTGTGTATTCTGAAAGATGACTTTCTGAGAGTCAGGAAAAGTATTCTTAAAGGAGAGAAACAAAGCTTCAAAATCAGTATCCACCTCGAGGGAATTTTCAGAAACACCCACACTCCCCTCTCCGAGTGCAGGCGACTCAGTTTCCTGACCGCCAGATGAATCTGAAGCAGAACGTGAATTAGGGAATGTCTTTGTACAGTCACGCTTGAGTGGCCAGCGACATGACATCTGAAGCACAAGTGATCATTTCTGCAATGGTCAATTGTAGTGTGAGATGTATCACCACAAATCTTACAGCCCCTCTGTCCAACTGTAGTCTTTCCTCGTGTTCTCCCTGCAGACACACAATCAGAATTACTCTCCTCCCTCTTCTTCAAAACGTCGATCAGTTGAGCCAGCATATCAGCCATCCGATTCAAACCAGACTCGTCTTTTGCATCTGGTTTCGATTCGTGAGATCCGCTGGTTCCCTGCTTAAAACACGTTAGCAAAGACTCAGGACCAACATTAACGCGTTCACAACTGTGCATTGCAATCTGTGCTTTTTGACCGATCGCGTATTCATTTGTACTTGCTCTCAATTTACTGTCACGTTGGAAACTGTCTAAGAGCTCCTGAACGTCCTTTGCAGTCCAATTTTCTAACGGTCGCACTTTAAATGTACGCGCCAAATCAGTGTCTGGACAATTGCATAAACATCATTGCAACTTCAGAATTCAAATTGTCCATACACCTACCCTGAGCTTTGAGACACTCGTCAGCAATGTCTGCTGCCTTATTTAGACGTAGCCAGTAGTCAACAGGGTTCTCACCCTGTCTAGGTAATGTGCTGTAAAAATCAGCAAGTGGCATACTGGAATAGGACACATTACTGAAATGTTGTTTAAGTATGCTGTATATTAACTCAGGGTGTGCTTTGCAGTCTAGCGTAGGGTTACTGCGCAGAGTTACTTTTACAACATCTCTTGCCCTACCCATAAGGTGACCGATTATTTCATCTGCCTGATCGGGGATATTGACATTTCTCTTTTGTAGGTAGAGCTGCATCATGTCAACCCATTCTTGAACATCACATCTACCCAGATTGTCTCCCCTAAACACAGGAGGTTCTTTTCATCTGACTTCAAGATGACATTCAACTGAGATAAATCGAGATTAGCACATTGAGAACTCGTGGTGCTGGTTTTATTGCTAGTCCCAGCGAATCTACCCTCTGACAAAAGTCTAGCAGTAACTGATTCGCCGATTTTTCGACCCAATTCTTCAACTAAGACGCCAAGATCACTGACGTCACGATCGCTAGACATCCCTATTTTATCTGGTCTGGGAGTAGACGTGACAGGGAAAGTTTGGTTGACATCATGAATCATGTAATTCTCCTTTGCTTTATGGTCACTGGTCCTTGAATTTTCTTCACCCTGTCCTAATTTTGTACTAGAAAACTGCATCAAGTATTTTCCCGTCCAACCCCAAACAACAAGCTATCTGCACCACCCTCAGCCATTTTCAGGATACCCCTAACACTTAAATAAGGCACTAAAAGTAAATCAGAAAAAACTCTGTCGATAACAGTCACTTAGCTGCTGTCCATCGATTTTCCCGTTGCTCGAAAGTTCGTTGAAAAAAGAAAGTTTTCAAATCGGTGACAACAGGCAAATTGTCCATCCGAATCCCACGACGTTTCTGCTGCACTCCTCCCTCGTCAGTCCCTCGATGATCTGCTTCACGTGAACCCGAAAATCCGCGACGACTCCGTCTGCTCCGGTCTCGTCAGTCCCTCGACAATCTGCGTTGTGTTGATCATAAACGGCCTCTCCAGCACTCTTCTAACCCGTGCCTCACTCCGATGTAGTCACACCCTCAGCGTCGCGTCGATCATGAACGGGATTCACGGCACCATTGTAACCCCTCTTGATTCGTGTGTTCTTTTATTTCAATAATGACCACGCGAAAGCAGTTTTGCTGAGCACATTCACTTTAGTGTTTACTGCAACTGAGGAAATCTGGAAAAGACACGAAGAGCACCAAACAGACAATAAATACTGCTGGTCCGGTCATAAAACATCCTTCTCAACAGCTCACATGAACTGAATACTTAAACACTTTTTGTTACATACGAATATGACTCAGTCTCTTCTCTTTCTTTCATGAATATAGAACAAAACTTGCACAGAAGAAAAGTAATACATCGTACCTGGAAAAGACATGAAGAGCACCAAACAGACAATAAATACTGCTGGTCCGGTCATAAAACTGTCAGAAAATAATAAAATAATCAAACAAATATACCAAATGAGATAAAAAGCAGACACCATTAGTACGTGGCGTGCACAACCACCTGTAAGGCACGTAAGACCCTGCTACACACTGATTTACTATTCTAAACAGGAAATACGGAATAAAGTTCTCTCAAATACATTTCTAGACAAATGCAATTGACTTTATTTTTGTCTAAAACAATATCTTCCAATATTTTCTTGACCGATCGACCAGAGACTTTCTTTTACCTACCATCCTTCTCAACAGCTCACATGAACTGAGAAGGTGGCTGATTCAACCCTTAGTACACTCTTCTTGCCTGTAGGTGTCTCCCTTTTTCCAAGATGCATTATTTAAATAACCTATGAACAAGGTTAATTTAACAAGAACAAATATTTTATAACTAAAACAAGCATTTTGACATACTTCACATTTAGTTTCTGTTTTTCCTTTCTTTACTCTGTTACACACGACATTCTAATTTATTGAGATGCACCTGTATAAGAGCCCTGATGGAAATAATGAATGAATGAATGAATAAAATAAACAAACTACCATGTATTTGAAATACATTTATTTTGTGCTAAGTATCGTACAAATGCATTTATGTATTTATGTGCTTAATATAAAAACATTAAAAAAAAACCTGCAACTGTACTTTTGGTATAATAAACTGGTATACTGAAATTGTGCTAAATTGGAACTATTTTGTGCTTAATGCACTTTAATTGTGCAGAAGCAGTGCTGAGGTAATAACATACTGTAAGTTTCAATTCTCAAAAATGCAACCTGTCCTCCAACCAATACGCCCGTATAGGTTGTTTGTCCAAATCCCTGAAATACGACCCATCAGAGCGAATACTACAATTGCGCCCCTATCGGCAACAGGACATTTTCATATTAATGTTGTGTATTCTTTTATCTGCGTTATAGTTCGGGTTTCGTGTAGCTCGGTTGGTAGAGCATTGCGTTATATGACAATATGTAATTACGTGATCATGCGATCATGGGTTTGATCCCAGAGAACGCATGCGCTCATAAAATGTGCACTAAAAATCATGATTTTGCATGATTACTGTAAGGGGTAGGTTTAGGGGTAGGGTTAGGTGTGGTCATTCGTACGAATTAGCCACCTAGTAAAATATGTACAAATTACTGTGAGGTCGGTGTAAAAAGGCCACACACTGCATTTAAATAAACACACATTTTGATTGGTAATGACAGTCATACGTCATTTCATGACGACAGACGCAACACGAGACTGTCATTATTTTTACGCGCGCTAGAGGGCGCCTATAGGGTCGTTTTTTGTTGGAGGACAGGCTCCAAAAATGACCCCTCACTGAAAAGAGTATTTTTTATTTGTATTTTTTTTTAAACCACACTGCCAAAATAACTTGATTAGATGTCACCCTGTGGTAGATATTTGCATCTGAGCTCTGAGCTAAGATTCCTTTCATAAACAAAACCACAAAACATGAGAAAGCTCTGCTAGTGTGATGGAACAAAATCATGCAATCCCAGAGTATTTGTTTGGACAACTTCAGGCTATCCCAAGTGTGTATGACATTATTCTGCAGAAATCTAGTTTGAGCGACGAATGGAGCTCAAGCATATTTCAGGCAGACCATGGAGTGCCTGCAGCATCAACTGACGCTCAGCTGATCGTAACACCTCCCACTACAATTAATAAGATATATAAGTTCATCAGTACTCACACTTGCTATCGTTTGTCGTACAGACATGCACTTACCCTCCTCCATCCCCAACTCCTCCTTATGCAGATACATGATCAGTTACTGCTTGCCCACAGAGATATATCATCTATCCAGGTCATTGCTAATACAACTGCTGCATATAAAATATCTGGAAATTGCTTAGGCTTCGCGGGGGGTTCAAACCTCAGTGAGGTTTGCCTGTGGATAGCTCAGAATCTGAACCCTTCAGAGCTAAAGTTCACAACCTCTACAATAATCTTACTCATACAGAGTGGTCCTGACTGAAATCAAATTAAGATTTGTTTTATAAATATGTTTCAGTACTGTATATGCATATACGATGCAAGTGAATGGTGACAAAAACTTTGAAGTATGGACGCAAATCTCACGGGAGTGGGCGGTTTTACCTTTGCTGCGGGTGGGAGTGGGCGGTCAGAAAATTTTGCGGGATACCCCCAGGGAATGGTGGGATTTGGTGTGTAATAGAAATGGAGTCAACCCATTACGTTGAGAAGAAAATTAAAGCGGCTGTTTACTTGACAAAAGCAAAGCAAGGCAAGGCAAGTCAGACATCTGGAAACAATTCTCAGTTGTAACTGAAAAAAATGGAAAAGAGTTCAACTTTGTAAGTTGCGATAAATATGCACAAGGGCATACATCTGGCACCTCTGCCCTGAGGCGACATACCTATTAGTTCTATGTGTTTATTTACTTAAGTTATTTTAATTAAGTTAAAGTTATTTCATATTTTGCTTTGGCTTATTTAGCCTACTTAAACTGTTTGTTAACAGTTAAGGTCATTGCACACTGCGTTTTTACGATTTTACATATTCCTCATCCTTTCCTATCAAAATGCATGCTACAGATGCGAAAACGCAGAAACTCGAATCTGATCCGATTTTTTTTTTATTACGGACGAAAGTTTTGGAGGCAGTGTGTAAACGTGATTGACATAACATGAGGTTGTATTTATTTTTTAACGTGCAAAAATTTCTGACTGAGTGTGAAATGACCGAGTGTGAAATGACCTTTAAACTCTAAATCGTTTGGTGCTTGTGTATCAAGCAGTAGGCTACATTTTAAAAATTGAGGTTGCGGGAGCGGGCAGTCCTGGTCAGAAATTCAGCAGGAGCGGGCGGGTGCGGGTTTAAGAAAATAGCCCCGCACAGGGCTCTACTTTGCAGCTCCAGAAAGCACTTGGAAACACTTAACACTTTGCTTCTCCATTATAGATGAGCTGTACCCATCAGTACATTATCAGTGCATTTCTGCTGGCCTTTGCAACATACTTTTTGCACACAATATAATAGTTTATGGTATTTTCCCAGAACAGCCAAAAATAAATAAGTAAATAAATAAATGGCAAGAACAAAACACTCAGTGTGTGATTGGATTTCATTTTTCATCTTGCTGTATTGGATATTGATTAGAAACATGCAATTGCATTGATGAAATTCAGGTCAGAGAGTCAGAGAGCAGAACAATGCATTAAATGTGTGTCTGTGCTTCCTCTAGGAGTTATTTATTACATTCATGTTTCCTGGCGCACACGCTTCTGCTCTAAATCACTGCAGTACCGCAGCAGTCATGTCACATGTGATGTAAAGGGAAGTCATGTTAGCAATTCCAATTTACTTTACAATGCAGTTTGAAGGGTGTTGAGTATAGAACAAGTAGGCCTATATGAACTCATCAGATTTATAAACCAGAAGGTCATGCTTCGCCAACTGGAGTAAAGTTATAGCACTGCATCAGATTCCCATCCACTCAATACTGTACAAAAGCTACTGAATTATTATTATTATTTTTAAGTATGTTATGCAAACAGCAGTGAACAAATGTACAACAAAACAGTTTGTTACAGAAAGTGTTAAATGAGTTAAAAATGCATTTGAGAAGATGAATGTAAATTCTTGAAAGACTTTTTTTTTTTTTCTGATCCATGATATATCAATGTGATCTCTCCAAAAATATTAACAGGTAAAATTTAGATATGTACTACAAATATGGTAACAATTTATTTTAAGTACAAATTCTCCCTTTTGACTAGTAGCTTATTAGCATGCATATTACTTGCATATTGGCTGTTTATTAGTACTTATTAGTAGAGGTCGACCGATAGTGGATTTTACCGATACCGATAGCTAGGTTGGACAACACTGGCCGATACCAAGTAATCAACTGATAGTTTTTAAAATGGATACTGAACGAAAACTAAAATAGAGTTTTACTATTAAAAAAAAAGCAGTAACAGTACTGAACCATACCTTGTAAATGAATACAAATTTAGTATTAATATTATTATATTGATCATTAAAGTTATTTCATAGTTCACTAATGTTGAAAGAATAAATTTTACAATTTAAAAATGAAGCCTATTAGTAATAGTAAATGTTGAAATGAAATGCACACACTCTAACAAGGAACAATACTTCTAGAGCTTTAATTAATGTTACAAATGGACTCTTATTGTTAAGTATTACCATTTAATTTCAACAGTCATGCTTAAATATAGCCATCTTGAAATACCTACACAAGGCCGTATTAAAATTACATGCACAAGTTATTGATATTGTATGTGTACTCTCACATTTTATTTGCTGCTATTTTAGAACACTGCATAATTATCTAATCAAAATATATTAATTAATAAATAAATAAATATGCAAGTGACCCACTGTGCAAAAGTGAGGTGCTGAGTCTTGGAGAAGTCACAGGTGTCACACACAACAGACGCGTCACGTTCAATTCAAGCAGCGGTTTAAAACTGTTTATTTATGCACCAAATGGACATAAGTTTGCTTCATGTGGCATACATGAGTTTGAAGTTCAGTGTTTAAAAAAACAGAGCAAACGGAAAGAGAATGCGCAATCTGTATTACAGCTCTCTATATGAAGCATACAGACTGTATTAGAGCCACAGAAAGATGCAAAAATGCACAAAACATAATTTATAGCCTAGGGTGAAGTCATTATGTAAATTAACAATGATTTGGAACAAACATAATGTTATTTAATGGAAAACTATGTGAATGGTGCTCTGTTCCTCTGCAGGATTTTCTGTCGGATGCATTTAAATGCGCATTTGAAGTTTCCTGTTCTGTGCAGCGCTCAGTGTCACATGCCAAAACAAACAACATGTGCTGTCAGTGATTTCCGCCTCTAGAGGCCGCTCTCGTGCTGTATAATGACAGCATGCCATTCTCAGCCACTCCAGCAAAAGACTAACACGGAAAACTATCGGCATGGATTTTTGCCGATAACCGATAGTTCCGCAAATCAACTATGGGTGCCGATTAATCGGCAAAACCGATGAATCGGTCAACCTCTACTTATTAGGCACATATTAATGCCTTATTCTGCATGAGCAAATTCCAGATTCCTTAATCTGACCCAATACCTAAATTTAACAACTACCTTACTATTAACAAGCAGCAAATTATGAGTTTATTGAAGGAAAATTCTTAGTTAATGGTGAATATGTGTTCCCTAATCCAAGTGTTGCCACAGATATATGCAAATATGTTCACACAATGTTAAATACGTGAAACTCACATGTTGGTTTCATTGTATTTATAGTAAGTGATTGTTTAAATGTTTAATTTGATCAGAATCAGAGGGATCATTCAGTTCTGTGTCAGTTTAAAATACTGTATTAGAACCTTTTGTGAAAAAAAAGACATATATATGATTGTCCCAATGACACTGACAAATCATTTGAAATCATACAGAATCGATTGAATCTTACTTTGAAACACGCATTGATCTTCCTGTATATTTTATACTTGAGCTTGGTGAAAATGAATCCCAGTTTTTTATGCTGTCATTATATTAATATTAATGAAGTCACATTAGCTGCCACCACTGGGGAAGCAGCACTGACACACATATACACATACATACATACATACATACTCGCCTACTTACTTCATTCATCCTCCGTACTGTTCCTCCCTGCCGTTGCCGCTATTGGAACGAACAAGTGGCGGTTGATTATGACATCACGGGCTTGGTTGCGCCGCACAGCGCAACCGGAAGCTGGCGAAACCATTGTCTAATATGAATAGGTGTTTCAGTGTGTATTTAAGTGTGTAAATTATGTGTTAAATGTATTATGTGTTAATGGATTATGTGTTTATTAATATATGTATATATATATATATATATATATATATATATATATATATATATATATACATATACATATATATATATATATAGATCGGAAGTGATTATTGATTAAGTATTACAGATGACCAATGGATGTGGTATTTGTGTGTGTGTGTTAAATGTTATTCTTACCTGTGCATGGTATGGACCAAAAAGGGGCAGGGTTTGGCCTATATAAGCCAAGGCCAAACATAAAGACAGTACTTGTTTACCAAGTCGATGCAAGAGTGCTACTGCGGTGCCTCAAGCAAAAACCCCAAACCCCTTCGATATAATGTGGATA
Organism: Onychostoma macrolepis; assembly: GCF_012432095.1. Taxonomy (NCBI): domain Eukaryota; kingdom Metazoa; phylum Chordata; class Actinopteri; order Cypriniformes; family Cyprinidae; genus Onychostoma; species Onychostoma macrolepis. The sequence goes on along the minus strand of NC_081159.1, from coordinate 37,037,500 downwards.
CCTGTTTGTTACCTGACTATATCATTATTGGATTATTTTCTGGTTTATTTTTCCCTTTTGTTGTTTATTTGGTACTTTGGATTTTTGTCATTTTTAGGTGGACTTGTATATATTCTTCACTGTGGACAATCTTTCTGGCACTGTAAATAAATTCCACCTTGCACAAAAGTGCTTTTGCAAGTGAGCCATCGTTTTTACATCCCTTCACGGACTCACATTTTTCCCCGAAGGCGAGCTGGTGGGCTCGTCTTCATCACATTTGGTGGCAGCGGTGGGATGGCTACTCATAAGACAGCGCAGAAAGGTAGAAAACCCAGGCCGGGTTTACGATCCCAAGTGAAGGTGGCGTCAGAGGAGGAGGCAGCCTGGAATTCGGTTGAGACTACGGAGGATGAGGAGGGAGCCACAAGTTTTCCCAAAGTCTCCCCAAAGTTCAGTCAACCACCAACCAAGCCCGTCACTCCTGACACTACAGCTGGCGAGGGAATGATTTCCCTGATGCGCAGATTTCTCAACACTCAGGAGCAGAGAGAGGATCGATATCTGCGGGAGCTCCGAGGTCTTCGTGAGTCCATCTTGCAGTCAATTCGTCCTGCTGAGACCTCGCTCGACGCGGAGAGTGTCCGAATGGAGCTACCGACGCCAGCACCAAAGGTATCCACAAGACACAGACGCGCCTACGTCCAAGACTCCCCGAATGTCACAGCGCCGAGAGAGCCAATGCAGTGGGCTGATCTGAAGATGCCGAGCTTCCAGCAGGGGGAAGACATCGAGAATTATCTTCGGCGGTTCGAGTGTCTGGCCAGGACCTGGAGGTGGCCTGAGGAGGAGTGGAGCTATCGTTTGGTTCCGTTGCTGACAGGGCAGGCATTGGAGGCGTACCTGGCAATGGACGAGGAGCAGGCGGAGGTCTACGATGACCTGAAGGAAGCACTGCTGGAGAAATTCAACATTTCTCCAGAGACCTATCGTCAGCGCTTCCGATCGACTACAATTCCAGCTGGAGTGTCGCCAACAGAGATTACCACCGGCTAAAGAATCTGTACAAGCATTGGGTGCGACCGGAGGAGCACTTTAAAGAGATCGGCGAGGCCATCGTCCTGGAACAGCTTCTTCGGGTGTTACCCTACGACGCACGCACCTGGGTGAGAGAGCACGAGCCGAGGTCAGGACGGGCGGCAGCAAAGTTGGCACAGCAGTACCTTAATGCTCATCGCGGTGGTCCTCGTACTCAACCACTCAAAGGTACTGTACGTGGCTTTACTCATAACTCTGGGTCTGAAAGGGGTTGTGTTGAACTGTCTGACAATGCACAAGGTCCAAAGTCAATGGCCAAAGACTTGCTTTGCTTTTACTGCCAGCAGCCAAGTCACAAAGCAGCTGTGTGTCCTGCTCGCAAAAGCGAAATTCACGGGGTTTTGTTATGTGCCTAGAGAAGGGGACTGTGACTTTGACTCTGTGGGGGAGAGTCAGAATGTATATGATGTGATTGTTAATGGACATGAACTGAAAGCACTCTTGGACACTGGGAGTTCTCTGTCAATGTTGAAATCATGCTTTGTAAATAATGTCAATTATGTGAATACTACCTCTGTTCAATGCATGCATGGGGATGTAAAGCAGTATCCCCGAGCGGAGGTAATGGTGGAGGTACAGGAACAAGTGTACTTACTTAATGTTGCCATAGCTGACAATTTACCAGCTGATATGATTCTAGGAAGAGACTTGCCAGTGCTTTATGAACTCTTGCAACCCACCATCAACGACTCTCAACATTCTGTTACCACCACCACTGTTCTGTTACCACCAGAACTGGCCCAAGTCTCAGCCAAGTTAATTACCCATAACTGACCCTGAATTGGGCCAGTTATGGCCCATGTGTGGCCCTTGTCTGGAATCCAGACCTGGTCCACACTAGGACCGTAAGTCATTGCGGTATGTGGGCCAAGCAAAAGCTGATTGTGTGGGCCAGAGCTGGGCCAGAGAAAAATTGCTATGTGGGCCGGAGCTGGGCCAGAGAAAAATTGCTATGTGGGACCATACCTGTATGACCATAGCTGGCCCTATTCTGGCCCAGACAGCAACATAGTGTTGGCCCAGATCCTAGTGTGTACCAGGTCTGGATTCCAGATAAGGGCCACACATGGGCCATAACTGGCCCAAGTCTCAGCCAAGTTAATTACCCATAACTGGCCCTGAATTGGGCCAGTTCTGGCCTATGTGTGGCCCTTGTCTGGAATCCAGACCTGGTACACACTAGGACCGTAAGTCATTGCGGTATGTGGGCCAAGCAAAAGCTGATTGTGTGGGCCGGAGCTGGGCCAGAGAAAAATTGCTATGTGGGATCTGAGGTTCTGTATGACCATAGCTGGCCCTGTTCTGGTCCTATACGCTGGATCAGATGGGTTCCACATGTCAGCCTCAACAAAACCATAACCAAGCCACTTGATACACACCCCTCCTAGATGAATAGTCACAACAACAACAAAATATTCTGAACAAATATTTAATCATGTTTAATCAGCAAACCAAGTTGAATGAATCTCACACCTAACATACAGCATTGTCAGTTCACACTTTCACAAAAACTATAAAAACATGCTTATTTGTTTTGCTTGGTCAGTGTGTTCACCCTGTTGGAGTATGGCAGTGTGAATTGGCTTTTAGGTGCTTTGGAATACAAAACAAAAAACAGTAAAATAAATATATTTGTTTAATGTTCATGCAATTAACACAAAATTCTTAAATAAGGTAGTTTCTCTATTTTTGCAGTATTCAAGTGTTCATGTCCCTGAATAATATCTGCATGAACCTAAGTCTGAAGAGTACACATAATATCTAGTAGACAGCAATCCTTGTGAGTGAGAAGTCTGGTGTGGAGGCTGGATCTGGAACCGACTTCTGTCCAGGTTATCCGTCTTCACGAACTGCCCTGAAATACAATTCAAACAAACAATGTAGTGTGAGGCTCTTACATTCACACTGCTCATTTTTGGCCTCGGGGGTGAAGTGTGCAGAAAATTCTGCTAGACTGAAATTTAGTATTTGGTGAACGGTCTTCAAGAGTGCAAATAATATTTTAAGTTTTAAGTATCTTTCAGGCTCGCGTGAGGTTTCCACGAGCAACAAAGTCTGCTTGAACAAAAATTTCACTACATTTAAAGTTTAGAAAATAATATACAGACCGTTACAGTTTGAAGTGAGGTGCATTCACAGTACTGGTTCTGTCTTACTGTTATAAATTTTAATTTCAAAGAACTTTTTTATTATCATCTGTGTCTTTTTTTGAATTATGATTGACCCCTCTGTAGGTTGTTGTATATGAAGTGTCCTCAGAGCAGAGTTAAACAAGATGGCCTTGTAGGACATACAGGAACCCAGACAGCAACATAGTGTCGGCCCAGATCCGGCCCACATCTGGCCCGCATGGATTTCACGCAGGGAAATATTTGATATTTATTTGATATATTTTTTTGAAATCTTCCAGCCATAAGCATGGAAGAATAGGAACAATATGTCACATAGCCAACAAATGTAGTATTCAATGTCAGGATTATTAGAAATAAACAAACTACAGGAGAGGTGAAATGCAATAATAATAATAATAATAATAATAATAATAATATACAAAACATACAAAAAATCTTAAGATACCAGAATTCATATTTTTAGGTTTTACAGATGCATGATGATATAGTTGAAATATACTGTGAAAAATTCATATAAAGTTATTTAATAAGACTTCTCAGATCACCTGTGATTCCTGTATCTCTGTCAGCAGCTCACATTACAAATTGTTTTGTAACTTCCCCTGTTTTAGGTATTTTTTTCTGACGCTCCTGAAATCATAGTACAATTGATCAATATTTGTTTGCAATGAAAGTTCAAAATGTGTTTGAAATAGTTTCAGCCCATTAGTTCATGTAAGTGACGTCACCGATTGACCCCCACAGTGCAGACTTTTAGATTAAATTAATTAGCTTATAGTGACTTCCATTTATCTATTGACAAAGTATCAGCAAAACATTTACAAAACTATCAAAGCCGCTCATCTACACATAAAAGGTGCTTAAAAGCTCAAACGTTCATTAATAAGAGCTCAAATGTATAAGTTACCTTACCTCTAATTGTTAGCCTCTATAGTTAACGGTTGTGATGCTAACGGTCTTTTTGAAAACACTACCACTCCTGTAAAGTAAAGATTCAACAGAAACGTGTCAGTAACATGTAAGAAAGTGTCAGGAACAGTTGTATGTATTATTTGTGTAACTTTAGGGACGAAACTTACCTGAAAGCAGCGAAGACAGCAGAGAGACAGCTTCTCGTGACTTGTCAGCTGAGTGAGTTGACGCCCTGTTACCATGGTAACCTCCTCAGCTTCAGTTTAAATGTGATTTGAATGCTCAACGCGCGCGCCCATTGGCCGTCCACACGAACGCGGTTATTTTCAAAACAGCAGCTTTTTCTCTGCGGTTTGTCCGATCGTCCTCACGCAAACGCTGCACCAGGTCACTGAAACCGAACATTTTGAAAAAACTCCTGCCAGGGTGAAGATTTAAAAAAACTCTGGCTGCAGTGTTATCATGTAGACAGCTAAACCGGAGTTTTTGGCTTGTGACGTCGGAGCCTGCGCTGTTATCTCCGCCTACTTGAAACTTTGTCAGGCTTCTGATTGGCCAGCATGGCCTAAAACACATCAAAGTTACGCATTTACATAAATAGTACAAAAGTCAAATAAAATGTCCTGAAATTTCATCATGTATTGTTTAGTAGGCCTACATCAAACTGTAAATTGAATGAGAATATGAAAGCAGTGAATGTAAAACATTGTTTGAAGTCAGTTGCATATAAATAAAACAACAGGATATACACTATAATATAACATATAATATAATATCATATGAGGCATGAATATAATTTCACATGCAAACACAATTAAACACAATACGAGCTTTATGTTATGCATTTTAAAAATATATTTTCAAAATGTATTTCAATATATTTAACAGTGTTTCACATATATGTGAATATATTACCTTTCTGTATGGGAAAACATTGGGATTTTAGTCAAAAATATTTGAAATGGATTTTAAATGTGGGTCAAGATCGGCAATACTTATGTGGCCCACATATCTACATTTGACTTCTGGCCCATGTCTTGTGTGCCGTCTTAAACCCGGTACCATCTCTGCCGAACCCGGGCCATGTTTGGCCCATATGCTGTATGCCAGTGCCGGATGAATGGCAGATGAATATATGAATATATATATATATATATATAACAACAGAATATATTATTCTATAATATACTATATAATATCATATATTATATAATATCGTGAGGCATGAATATAATTTTGCATACAAACACATAATAACACACAGTATGAGCTTTATGTTATGCATTTTAAAAATATATTTTAAAAATATATTTAACAGTTTCACATATATGTGAATATATTACCTTTCTGTATGGGAAAACATTGGCATTTTACTCAAAAATATTTGAAATGGTTTTTAAATATGGGTCAAGATCGGCAATACTTATGTGGCCCACATATCTGCATTTGACATCTGGGCCAAATACTAAATTTGACATCTGGCCCATGTCTTGTGTGCCGTCTTAAACCCGGTACCACCTCTCTGCCAAACCGGGCCATGTTTGGCCCACATGCTGTATGCCAGTGCCGGATGAATGGCAGATGAATATATGAATATATATAAAACAACAGAATATATTATTCTATAATATACTATATAATATCATATATTATATAATATCATATGAGGCATGAATATAATTTTGCATACAAGTAAACACATAATAACACACAACATGAGCTTCATGTTATGCATTTTAAAAATATATTTAACAGTTTCACATTTATGTGAATATATTACCTTTCTGTATGGGAAAACATTGGCATTTTACTCAAAAATATTTGAAATGGATTTTAAATTTGGGTCAAGATCGGCAATACTTGTGTGGCCCACATATCTGCATTTGACATCTGGGCCAAATACTGCATTTGACATCTGGCCCATGTCTTGTGTGCCGTCTTAAACCCGGTACCATCTCTGCCGAACCCGGGCCATGTTTGGCCCACATGCTGTATGCCAGTGCCGGATAAATGCCAACTGTGCCAGATGCATGCCAAGTTTGGGCCAAATTTGTTTGCTGACTGGGAGGATGCTTTGTGATGTACATTTAGCTGCAAGTTAATCATAATGAGTTAATTTATTTATTTGGATGATTATTTTTTAAATGCATTTTTCTTGGTCATTATTTACCTGTAATTTTTAATTGTAAATGTTTAAGTGTATATGCAAAAGTGTATTTTCTCCATATTCTGTCAAAATAATCAACATAACAGTGACTGTGATTTAATCATTTCACAGTAAAATTATATAACAACAGTATTAATTGCTGCTAAATATTGCATAATATTTTATTTATTTTTATATAGAGTAAATTTCAAAACTTCAAACCATCATTCAGAGCATGTCTTGATGAACTTTAGTTGTCTATACAGTGTTCTTTTAGAGATCCTTTACTTATGTATTAGTGTGGTATGTAGCCTTGCTGTCTGCTGAGATATCTGTCAAAAGACAAGTCGGTAAGAACGCCTTCACCAAGATTATAAATTGTAAATGTAACGTAAGATTTTTATTAAGATGTAGACCGCAAAGCCCAGAGTCGGATCGCCATCTCACTGATGTACACACACTGACAGCATTCCCCTGTTTATCGAGTAAATGTCCATATTGAAGGCTTGTTTGGAGAGAACATGCCTTTGACGTGCAGCAATGTGAGAATCAGCTAAAATACAGTCTAATCCTGATCCTGAGAGCAGGAATAGGCGCTGATGGGGGTGTGGACAGCTGTCATGGACCAGCTGAGATCCAGAATCTCTCCCCAGGCTTCAGGCCTGCCAATCAGTCAGCCTCTGAATGGCCTAAGCATTAATTATCGACTGTTTGCAGCCATGGCAGGGGGTCAGCGGCGAACAGACAAGTCAAACGGCAGTGGTGCGAGAGGCTCCAAAGGCTCTGGCCGTTCAGCGGGACTGACAGCCACAGCCAATCACATTTAATCCTCAATGGACGTGTGGTGTGTGGACAACATGCTGCAGTGAAAATCTGATCGTGCCACTTTACACACTTAAGTACACTTTTAAAAAAGTGCACTTTGTAATAATGTCAAAGTTAATTAAGTAATTAAACAGATAAATACAGATTTAAATCATTGTTTTAATAAAAAAAATAATAATAATCTTTTGATGTGACTAAAATACTAAAGAACATGTAAAGTACTTGATTACATGTTAATATTACATTGACATGTTACAGTGTTGATATTACAGTTGGTGTTGATATTACATTTAAAGTATTTCAAATTTTTCTTCTATTTTAAAATGTTTCATCATTAAAAATGTGTAATTGCATCGGCGCCAATAGCCTTGTGGCATACAACATGATTGCGCTACGGGCGTCCCGAGTTCAAATCCCGACCCAAGGACATTGCCTTATCCCACCCCTCTCTAACTCTCTCTCGCTCTCTCTCTCTCTCCCACTTCACTTCCTTTCAGTTCTGATCTGTCCTATCCTAATAAAGGCAAAAATGTCAAAGTATACTGTATATATATTAAAAAAAAGTGTAATTGCAAATATTTTAATGATATTACATTAAAGTATATTGTAGTTTATCATAAATGCTTTTCAGTATATTCAGCAGTAACTTTGGTAACGCTTTAGATTACAAGACACAAAGAACTACATAAGTATACTGAATTTACGGTGTACGTTTCTGTAATTATAGTTTACCTATAAAGAATGTATCTGTAGGTATAAAGGAACAATGTGTTACATTTGGGTAATAAGGGGGTAACAACCAGATATGCAACCTGCAAAGAACTGCGTATGCAAACTGAAGTTACAGAGTAACTTTTTTTTGTAATTATAGTGTACCTATTCAGTACCTCCGTGTAGGTTTAGGGGAATAATATGCAACGTTTGGGGAATAAAGTGATACTTTTTATAATTTTATATTGGTATTTTAGTATAGGCCTAGGTATTTTTACCATTCTATTATTAAAGGAAACATGATGGAGAATACTGAACAACAAAACTGGACATCTAGTGAAATGAGTTAATGAGTGTCTGCTATGATTTATAATTCACAAGTCTACTTGCCTTATGAAAGCTAATTCCTCGATCTCAGCTGAGTCACACCAGCAACTTCCCAACACCACTATCACCAAATAACTTTGCATGATATACCATCAAGGTTCAATGCAGCTTAAAACAATCTTACCTCTTTCCAGCTGTTTGCAGAAAAAATACGATACAACATTTGTATTTCAGTGGATGTATACTTAGGGATGGGTACCGAGAACCTTTATTTTTTTGGACCGGTATGTAATTGGGTCAATACCGGACTACCGATAAGCTTCAGGACAAACGATACTGTTTTCGATACTTGCGTTGTTTTATCTCCGTATACTTCAATGTTAATGGCGAATTAGAACCTGCTGCTTGTCATTTTCCTTCACTGAATGATGTGGCCGTCGTTTGCTCGACGTGTGTGTGATATCCATACACATGCGCTGTGTGTTTGCATGCAATCAGTGGCGGCAAGAGTGAAACGTTCTAAAGTGTGGGCTCACGCTACAAAACTAAACGACACCAGTGTCAGATGCAATATGCAGTAGTGTAATAGTGAACTAAGGAGGCAACACTAGTAATATAATGAAACATTTACTAACAAAACACAACATCTACCTCAAGCAATGCGCTGTATTTACTATGTCTCCCGGCTCCAGGTCCAACCTCAACTCACGAGACACATTCACATCAAATGTTGGTTCAGCGGTAGAGTTACACTCACGAGACACTGCACTTATTCGCAATCACAAAAGTACATTATTTGTGTGAGCTAAAGCCTTGCCGGTTAAACATTTCAATTGTGTGCTGCTTTGATGTGCGCTTATTCAGAGCGCATTACACCTGAAGCGTGCGTACACTAAAAGACCGGTCAAACAGCACCTAATTACTTAGTTATCTTAGTTATCGTCTGATTGCGCTAATACTGTCAAAAACACACAAGGTTTACATATAAACACAGTTATGTCTAAAGTGAAAGTAAACAGATGAGGGAGAAACGGATGCATGCTCTTAAAGGGACAGAACTCACCAAACAGTTGCTGGTCCTCACTGACTTTGATAGTAGGAAAAAAAAATATATATATATATATATATATATATATATATGGAAGTCACTGGGGACCAGCAACTGTTTGGTTTCTGACATTCCTCAAAATAACTTTTGTGTTCAACAGAAGAAAGAAACCCATTCAGGTTTTAAACTTGAGAGTGAGTAAATGATGACATTATTTTCATTTATGGGTGAACTATTCCTTTAATGTTAATAAAATAAAACACAAAGAGAAAAATAACTCACTGCTTTTGACTGAAGAACTTTAATACAGTTGCTAAAGTTCAGCAGCAATAAAATAACTTGAAATTTTCAACAACTTTTCACATAATATCTTTTTGCACCAAATAGTATCGATAAGAATATCGATAAGTACCCAGACAGCAGTTGACTCTGTGCCGGATCCGTTTTCAAACCGGCAAATCCGTATTACAGTCACATCCGTTTCAGTGCTGTAACACGGATCCAGCCCGGGTCCGGTTTCAGTGGGCGGGAACTACTGTCGCAGAGCAGATCCGGGCCGCGTCCGAAACGAGCGCGTGTTCAGAACAGAAGACGTCAAAGATATTTGCTTAGATCAAAGCAATAAATTGTATTTTGAAGTAAATTAAAATAGAAAACCATTATTTTAAATTGTAATACTTCTAAATATTACATTTTTTTTCTGTATTTTTGATCAAATAAATGCTGGCTTGATTAGCATTTTGCGGAAAGAGTAAAACAAATGTGTTGTAATATACTGTTTCAATATCTTAGAGAAACCAATTTAAGTGGAAGGATATAGTTTTTTTAAAACAATGCTTACACACAACATTCTGGTCCACACTCACACCAGATGGTGGCGGTAATGCACCAAAAAAGTTGTTTGCCAACCGCCAATAAACCTTAATAGAAGAAGACATCAAGAAGATCGAGGCAGATGGACTGCACGCTGTTAAAACTTCACCGAGGTATGTCACACCGTGTTATCACACTGTTCTACTAACAAATTAATTTCTTATGTTGTGTACACGATAACTTAAAGGTTTGGTGTTTTTATTGCTCCTTAGATCGGTGTTGGACCGGCGAACACTTTAGGCCTATTATCAGAGGACTTGCTAACATGAAGAAAACGGTCCAGAGGTCTGTAATTATACGTAATTAACGAATTTTAACTTAATTACTTAATTTAAACTATAGTAATTTTGACTGCTTCCATTAAAATTGAATGTTTAAGATTGCTGCCTGTCATGGTGGGCTAGCAGTGTTAATGTTTAAGTACTAACCCTCAAGGCTGCATGCATTTATTTGATCAAAAATACAATTAAAAAAGTAATATTGTGAAATATCATTTGAATATATTTTAAAATGTAATTTATTCCTGTGAATTTTCAGCATCATTACTGCAGTCTTCAGTGCATGATCGTTCAGAAATCATTCTAACTTGCTGATTTAGTGCTGGATTTATATTGGTGCTCAGTTATCAGTAATGATTCTTATTATTATTATTAGATGTAGAAAAAAAAGAAAAGTTTTTGCTGCTTAACATTTTCTGGAAACATTTTTATGATTCTTTGATGAATAGACAGTTCAAAAGAACATCATTTATTTGAAATATATATTTTGCTTCATTATAAATTTTTTACTTTTATCAATTTAATGCCTATTTGCTAAATAAAAACAGTCATTTCTATTAAATAACACACACCAAACATGTGAATGGTTGTATATCATGGTTTCTGCATATATTAAGGAGCATAACTGTTTTTCAACTGATAATAATCAGAAATGTTTCTTGAGCAGCAAATAATAATATTAGAATGATTTCTGAAGGATCATGTGACACTGAAGACGAGTAATGATGCTGAAAATACAGCTTTGATCACAGGAATAAAGTACGTTTTACAATATATTCATAAAAAAAACATTTTAACTGATAATTACTTTTAAAATTGTAATTAAAATATAATTTATTTCTGTGATGGCAAAGCTGAATAAATAAATGCTTTTCTTTTTAACTTTTTATTCATCAATAAATCCTGAAAAAACCATCACAGATTCCCCAAAAATTAAGCAGCACAACTGTTTCCAACATCGATAACAACGGAGTATCAAATTAGTATATTATAATGATTTCTGAAGGATCATGTGGCACTGAAGACGAGTAATGATGCTGAAAATTCAGCTTTGATCACAGAAATAAATTATATTTTGAAGTGTATTAAAATAGAAAACCATTTTATTTCATTTCATTATTTTTAATACTTCACAATATTTTTTTTTTCTGTATTTTTGATCAAATAAATGCTGACTTGATGAGCATAAGAGACTTGTTTCAAGAACATTAAAAACAGTAATGTGTCCAAACTTTTGACGAGCCCAGTCCCCTTGAATAAGCAGGCAGAACGCTTTCAAGCACACTGAATGATAGAAACAGAGGGGCACTGAGGAGATATACATGTATTACATTATATTGTTTGGTATGGTTTTATTTATAAAATCTTTGCCAAAATATGCTTTTATTTCTGTTAACGGTATGCTCCATGTTAATTGGGTAAATGAACTGAGAAATTGTCCAGCAACACTATATAACGATCTGTTTCAATTTCAGGTTCCACCTGAGAGCCGGGACTGTCGAATAGTAAGGTGAGTCCATTTTTTTTGTTTGTTTGTTTTTTTAGTTTTCAGTGGAGTTTGAGTTATTCAAGCTATTTGAATGCCACAATTTATAATTGAGTATTGATAATAATGAGTGCCTGATAATGTTACAACTTGTGCTGTTCAAAACATACTGTTTGTTGGGGCCGATTGAGGCTTGCAGCTTTCTGGAGAAATGCTCCTTCAAATAACTTCACACTCATCCTGAACAATATACCTGTTATAACAGTCATAGTCCTCTAGCAATGCTATAGTCTGTGTGTCATTTGGGTACAAACCCTTTTTCATCTCAAGTCGGTGATTAAAGGAAGTGTGTGTGACACTGATGTCCCATGCACTAATTTCCACAGTGGAGCATGTTAATAAACTGTGACTCTTATGTGTAAGGCTTAAACATTGCCTTCCTTGCTTTGTAATACTAAATGAAACAAATACATTCATAACGTATCTGTGTAATATGCAATTAGTTGTGTATTTTTTAATATATAAAACAGGTGGCACAGTTTCCCCTTGCTTTTCTTATCTGTTATATCAGTTATTATACTTCACACCTATGGGCAGTAAGCAGAATGAACATTATCTTTGTTACACACAAACAGGACAAAATTACTCGATTACAGGAAAATTAAAAAATGCTAACCATGGATAACATTGATGATGTGGAAAAGAACTGGAAGTGAAAAACGCTTACTGATGCTCCAGAAGGAAACACGATACATTAAGGGGGTGAAAACTTTTAAACAGAATGAAGGTGTACATTTTTCTTATTTTGCCTAAATATTTTTTTCATTTAGTACTGCCCTTCAGAAGCTACAGAAGATACTTCCCATACAACAAGCAGTGTCGGCCCAGATCCGGCCCACATCTGGCCTGCATGGATTTCACGCGTGCCAGATGTGGGCCGGATCTGGGCCAACACTATGTTGCTGTCTGGGTTACATGTTTCCCACAATGGTTCAATTTACCATGAACTTCAAAGTTTTCACCCCCTTAATACATTATTTTTTTCTTCTGGAGCATCAGTGAGCGTTTAAACCTTCTGTAATAGTTGCATATGAGTCCCTCAGTTGTCCTCTGTATGATTTTGAGATCCATCTTTTCACACTGTCACTGCTGGAAAGTGTTCAAATACACAAAAATGTTGGAAAAGCACAGCATTTGTGGGAGCTGAAGGATTTTTCTGAAGAACAGCAGACAGTTTAACTGTTCAGAACAAACAGGGGACTCATGAACCACTATCACTAAACAAAAACACACAGCTGTGGATCATTCAGGGAACAACACAGTATTAAGAATCAAGTGGATGTAAACAACGGGGTCATTTTTATAAATTCAACACTTTTTTCTCTTGTGGACAATATGTAAATATCTTATCCCTCTTATTTTGGTAAAATAATTAACATTTTGCAGATTCTGCAAGGTGTATGTAAACTTCTGACCTTATGTGTGTGTTTGTGTATATATGTACTGTATGTATGTGTGTGTGTATAATATATTTAATATTAATATTTTAATATTAAAAAGATATTTAATCTTTTTTTTTTAGAGACAACGAAAAGGGGGGAACTGTCTTTAAGCTGTGGAGTCAGATGGAGGGCTCGCATTTACCTCAAAAACGGCATTGCAGAAGACTCAAACAACTAGAACCAACTCAAGCACACAACGGTGACACACATTTGTAAGACCTTTCCCTGTGATATAAAATGTCCCTGTGGTAATTATTCAGATTCTTCTCATTCTCATTGTGTAGCACTGTTTTAAGCTTAGTGAATATTATGTACAGTAAGCACTAGAAGTAGAGACTTGTACTACTTGGGGTAGTTTTAAATTAACTTTAATTTTGCTTTTGATGCAAAAATTATCAAAAGAAAAGATGTAGTGTAGTAAAAGATGTTTTGTGTAGTAATTCAATTGTTTTAATATGAATATTGTTTTAGTAGTGTTCAGGACAGTAATTGTCTGTACATCTAAATCAGTTCTTTAAACTTTTTGTTGTCTAAGACCTTGATATTATACCTTAAGGGAAAAAGAAAGATATGTAATTATGTATTATGTACCCAGACAGCAAGGTGTGTCGGCCCAGATCCAGCCCACATCTGGCCCGTGTGAAATCCATGCGGGCCAGTTGTGGGCCGGATCTGGGCTGACACTCCTTGCTGTCTGGGTAAGATGCTTGTAATCATTGCTTTTAAAGGTATTTATCATTTCTACTTAAATAGTCATTATCTACTTGTATGATTTGTATTATCTGGGAACTGTACAAATACTGTGGCATATGGACATTACTCTTTTTATTTGTAACTTTTAAATGCAATACTCTTTTTAAATGCATTTTCTGTAAAGCTGCATTGGAATATGTATTGTGAAAAGCACTGTACAAATAAACAAATTGTGTTTGAATTCTAGATATGTATACAACTTATTTGTGTGTGTGTATAAAGGCCTATATATACACAAAATGAGCTGGCCCAGATCCGGCATGGTACTGGACCAGATCCTGCCCACATTTGGGCCAAATCACCATAAAGGAATCCGCATCTGGTCTGGAGCTGGCCCAGTTCTGGCCCAGATCCGGAAAAAAACGGATCCATGCCGGTATTGGCCCGTTGTGCCAAAAGACACCGGCCCAAGTCCGTTATGCGGATCTGGGCCAGAACGTCTGATGGGTCTGGACCAGATCTGGCCCAAATGATTTTTGCTATCTGGGTAGCCTACCGGTATCGATAAGCAGTATCAGTATCAGTATCGATAAAATGTAAACGATACCCATCCCTATGTATACTGTGATGTTTTTATAGCAAGAAATAAATAAATACTGTAATTACTGTGCAAATATACACTTGTTCTGTGTTTAAGCCCAACTTGTCCCTTCCTTATTCCATGTAGTTACAGTGTAAATATAACAGTTACGGGCTGTAAATTAAAGTGGTGCTTGTTACCTCCTTGTTCCATGTAGTTACAGGGTAAATACAACAGTTGCGGGATTTAAATTAAAGTGGTGCTTGTTAACCCCCTTGTTCCATGTACTTACAGGGTAAATACAACATTTGCGGGCTGTTAATTAAAGTGGTGCTTGTTACCTCCTTGTTCCATGTAGTTACAGGGTAAATACAACATTTGCGGGCTGTAAATTAGTGGTGCTTGTTACCTCCTTGTTACATGTCGTTACAGGGTAAATACAGAATTTGCAAGCTGTAATTTAAAGTGGTGCTTGTTCCCCCCTTATTCCATGTAGTTACAGGGTAAGTGGCTACAACAGATTTCTCTGAAACGATTGCTTACGATTCACACACGATATGACAACAGTAACAACACAGGCAACAGATAATAAAATATATATATATATTAAGGGTGGCACGGTACACAGATGTCATGGTTCGGTACGTACCTCGGTTCGGGGGTCACGGTTCGATACGATTTCGGTACAACGGGGAAAAAAAATCGGTTTCAATTTATTTTGATGGTCCCTTTAACACATTCTATTGACTATAAGTAATGTTGCACCTACATTTCTACTAACTCTCATTAGAGTGTTAGTAGTGTATTAGTTGACTGGTAGGGTTAGAGTTTAAGTTGACACGTTCTTGCAAAGTTACTTATAGTGAGTAGAATATCTGTTGGGAGACCAACACAATAAGGAGTTAGTAGATAAGAAGCAGACAGTCTACTAGTACTCTTATGAGAGTTTGTTGACATGTAGTTGCAACATTACTTAGTGTCAACAGAATGTTCAAAAGGGACCATCAAAATAAAGTGTTACCAAAAAATCTACTATGCTCAGTTTTTTTCATTTATTTTGAACAGACAGTAGTGCAAATTACATTTTTTTTTTTCATCTAGATGTGAAAATACTAAATATTATTACATGTTATATATTTAAAATCTGTTTTGTTTTCATTGTGAGTGTACACAAATAAAAGCAGACCTTTATACAGTGATTATTATTAGACAATAAGTGTTTAAAGTTGATTTTGCTGGTATAAGGAAACAGTTGAATTGATCACGCCGGAGCGCGCGCGCACACACACACAAAACACATCAGTTCCAGCATTGCTAACTTGACAGCGCAGTTGGTACTTTATCAAAATAAAATACAGTGAGCCAAACATCAGAGCACCCGCCTCTGTGTCACCGTTGGAACGCGACTGAAGTACAAAGCCTATCATTTACATAATAAATAATAGTTTAGCATTCAGATACGTTACATCACAAATATGGAAATATTATGGAATAGTTGGATTTGTGCCCAATGAGAGAGGTAGGATACTCGAGCACAAAGCTCCATTTCGCAAACAGTTGAGTGCGCAAGCCTTTAAAGTATACTCCTTTGTCAGTCTATGTGAGAGACACGTTCAGAATCAGCACATGGTCACTGTCTAGGGGGCTTTGTTTTCAAGTGCGCAACTCATGGCATTCGCTGTTCTTCTGCTGGTGGTTACCGCTGCATTACTGCGGGCGCCCCCTTCTGGATTGGGGGTGAATTGCCTGTATTCGTCGTAAGGCCTCACGCACCGAACCAAGACGCCCGTACCATGATGGTTCGGTACGAATACATGTACCGTGCCACCTCTAATATATATATATATATATATTACACCAGTTCAGAAAAAAAGCAAAGCAACTCCATACTTATACAGCTTATACAGTTAAACCAAATTCTTTTGAAAAGCTTGTTTAAGAACAAATTTAAGATTTTGTTCAATTTGTTCATGGCCAATTATGGCCAAACCATCTTACCAATAAACACACAGTAATAAACACTGAAAGTCAAGATTAAACTGTGTATTATAGTGAACTGACAGGATTTTACCGTCTTTGATTTTACCGTTTTAATCTACGTCCTCAAGCACCATTTCGACTAGTTCACAGTTCCCGGTTTCAATCGCCGCTCAATGTTGTGAGAACATACTCAGACAAAACCCTCCAGATTTAAAAGAACACATTCCAGTCAGTTTCAAAAATCTCTCCTCTTCGCTTCGATTAGTTCCCCTTCAGGAACTCGAGCTGCGTCGAAAACGCTATGGGAAGACCTTCAGCGTGACCACGCTCTGAATCACATGTGTGATCAGTCCAATGGAAGGGCAAGACATCATGGGCGAGGTGATGTAGCGATCAGGAAGCTTAAAAGCACATGCGGTGCAACCGGCGTCAGCCTTCTGTCATTCGGCAAGCGCTCTGTTTGTGTGTCAGTCGCATTCTCTGTTGTCGTGAGTCTCATTTGGTGTTGTCTTCCATTATAAGCTCCAAGTATGTGGAGCTTATAACGAAAGCTGAAGCTAAGACTAAGCATAATGATCTTGCGAAAGCAGATCATGTTACCGATTGTGTGTTCCTCCCTGCCCACGCTACATCACGAGCGGGGATACACACAGTCTGTGCGTGGTCTGCTTGGGAGTGAAGCACGCAGAGTTGGCTCTTGAGGGGGCCGTCTGCCCGCATTGTGAGCAGCTTACCCTGCGAACGCTTCGCTCCCGGAAGGCTCTCTTTGAGTCCCTATCTCCTTCCTCACCCTCCAGATTCAGGCATCTCCTATCTTCCTCCGAGGAGGTAGATGTGGAGAGTGTCGAAGAGGATTCGCCCCCTCAATCGCCTCAGTATGAGGAGCTGTTGGAGGTGGTCACTCGTGCGCTAGCCAAGTTGAACATCGATTGGCCCGCCGAGAAACAGGCTGAACTGCAGAAAAAAGATGAGCGGTTTCTGCAAACTAAGCCACCACGCCACGCTGGAGCCTACCTTTCTTCCCCTACCTCCACACCGAGGTGTCGACTTCGTGGGCTAGACCATTCTCGGCCTACCTTTTCGTCCCCACCTCCAATTATTATGGCAATGTGGGGGGGGTTGAGTGATATGAAGTGATGCCCCGGGTAGAGTAGACTCAACTTCAGCACTGGTGGGCACTGGTGGGTACACGGCAGCAGGTTAGGCTGGTGTGTGTCTGCACACAATGGCAAAGCCCGATCTGAGGGTCGTGCGTCCTCGACCAAGCGGTCTTGACAGCTATGCCCCGAGACCGCAGAGGGCGACCCCTTCTGGGGAAGAGCGGGGTGCACCGCATTACACCGCATTACATGGTGTTCGTCTCTCCTCAGAGCGCTCGGGAGATCGTTCTGCCAACCCTGCCACCGACGGTGCTTCATCGTGCAGCAGTCTCCAGCAAGCACATATCTCAGTTTCTTCCGCCCGGAAACGTAGCGGACCTGAGAGGCTCGCCACCCCTTCGGGGGTCTCTAGAGCAATTAGTTTGCCCGTCCCCTGCCAGTCCTCCGCTTCAGGGCACCGAGCTAGAAGCTCCAAGCACACCAGAGACCAGTCTCGAGAGACTGATTCCCTTAATAGAATATTTAGCAGCATGGAAATTACTGCCAAATATGTCTCAATGGGTCCTGCAAACTGAAGAAAGAGGCTATCGCATTCAGTTCGGCGCTTCGCCATCACCTTTCAAGGGGGTCTTTCCCACACTGGTGAGTCCCGAGCAGGCTCTGGTATTGGAACAAGGACTAAACACTCTCTTGAGGAAGGAGGCCATCAAGGTGGTCCCTCCTCTCAACAGAGAGTCCGGGTTCTACAGGCGGTACTTCATCTTTCCCAAGAATGGTGGGGGGTTGCATCCCATTTTAGATCTGATTTTAGATAGATTTTCTGGAAAAAATACATGCACAGCTTCCTTTTCGTTGTACTTTTGAACTTGAACTCCTCAGTAAAGCACTCTTTATTCGGTCATCTATCTGCCCTTGGGTCCATCTGTTATGTGTCATCCACCATAGCTTAGTGGTAAAGAGGTAGTTCAGTAGACTGGAAGACCCGAGTTTAATTCCAGCCTCAGACACCTGCTCTCATGAAAGAGCTGGGGTTAAGACTAAACGCCAAGAAAAGTGTGGTTTCTCCATTACAGAGGACCACTTATATGGGCGTGGTGTGGGATTCGACCACGATGCAGGCACGTCTGTCTCCTCCTCGGATCGAGTTGATCCTCACTGCAGTCGCGAGAGTCAGAGAAGGCTGGTCACTTACTGTCAAACAATTTCAGAAAATGTTGCGTCTGATGGCAGCTGCGTCCAATGTGATACCTTTTGGCCTGCTGTACACTCCTACAGGGGTGGCTCAAGACGCTTCGCATGATCAAGGTCACGCGGCAATGCCTACGTGCCTTGGACATGTGGAAGAAACCTTGGTTCTTGTCTCAGGGCCCAGTGTTGGGAACTCCTTGTCACTCCTTGCCTGTGTCCGCGCCCCTTGTACAAGCTGGCGCACCAGATCCTTGTGTGGTCCCAGCAAACATAGCAATTTTTCTCTGGCCCAGCTCCGGCCCACACCTCAGCTTTTGTTTGGCCCCCATACCGTGATGAATTACGGTCCTAGTGTGGACCAGGTCTGAATTCCAGACAAGATCCCTGAATTGGGCCAGTTATGGGTAATTAACTTGGCTGAGACTTGGGCCAGAATCCAGACCTTGTCCATACTAGGACTGTAATTCATTGCGGTATGTGGGCCAAGCAAAAGCTGATTGTGTGAGTCAGAGCTGGGTCAGAGAAAAATTGCTATGTGGGATCTGAGGTCCTGTAGGACCACAGCTGGCCCTATTCTGGTCCTATACGCTGGACCAAATGGGTTCCACATGTCAGCCTAAAAAAAAAAACATAACCAAGCCACTTCATACACACCCCTCCCAGATAAATAGTCACAACAACGACAACATTCTGAACAAATATTTAATCATGTTTAATCAGCAAACCAAATTTAATGAATCTCACACCTAACATATGGTCAGTTCACACTTCCACAAGAACTATAAAAAAACTAAACAAAACAAAACAAAAAAAAACATGTTTATTTCCCAGACAGTAACATAGCGTTGTCCCAGATCCGGCCTGTCTCCCAGATCCAGACACTGCTTGCTTTGCTTGGTCAGTGTGTTTACCCTGTTGGAGTATGGCAGTGTGAACTGGCTTTTAGGTGCTTTGGAAAACAAAACAAAAAACAGTAAATAAATAAATAT
This sequence comes from Onychostoma macrolepis, assembly GCF_012432095.1. NCBI lineage: Eukaryota > Metazoa > Chordata > Actinopteri > Cypriniformes > Cyprinidae > Onychostoma > Onychostoma macrolepis. The sequence goes on along the minus strand of NC_081159.1, from coordinate 37,017,653 downwards.
ATATATATATATATATATATATATATATATATATATATATACATATACATACATACATATACAGGTGCATCTCAATAAATTAGAATGTCATGGAAAAGTTCATTTATTTCAGTAATTCAACTCAAACTGTGAAACTCGTGTATTAAATAAATTCAATGCACACAGACTGAAGTAGTTTAAGTCTTTGGTTCTTTTAATTGTGATGATTTAGGCTCACATTTAACAAAAACCCACCAATTCACTATCTCAACAAATTAGAATACCTTATAAGACCAAAAAAAAAAAAAAATGTAAAAAAAAAAACATTTTTAGTGAATTGTTGGCCTTCTGGAAAGTATGTTCATTTACTGTACATGTACTCAATACTTGGTAGGGGCTCCTTTTGCTTTAATTACTGCCTCAATTCAGCGTGGCATGGAGGTGATCAGTTTGTGGCACTGCTGATGTGGTATGGAAGCCCAGGTTTCTTTGACAGTGGCCTTCAGGTCATCTGCATTGTTTGGTCTGGTGTCTCTCATCTTCCTCTTGATCATACCCCATAGATTCGAGTTCAGGTCTGGTGAGTTTGCCGGCCAATCAAGCACAGTAACACCATGGTCATTGAACCAGCTTTTGGTACCTTTGGCAGTGTGGGCAGGTGCCAAGTCCTGCTGGAAAATGAAATCAGCATATCCATAAAGCTTGTCAGCAGAAGGAAGCATGAAGTGCTCTAAAATTTCCTGGTAGATGGCTGTGTTGACTGTGGACTTCAGAAAACACAGTGGACCAACACCAGCAGATGACATGGCAACCCAAATCACTGACTGTGGAAACTTCACACTGGACTTCAAGCAATATGGATTCTGTGCCTCTCCACTCTTCCTCCAGACTCTGGGACCTTGACTTCCAAATTAAATGCAAAATTTACTTTCATCTGAAAAGAGGACTTTGGACCACTGAGCAACAGTCCAGTTATTTTTCTCCACAGCCCAGGTAAGATGCTTCTGACGTTGTCTCCGGTTCAGAAGTGGCTTGGTAGCCCTTTTCCTGAAGACGTCTGAGCGTGGTGACTCTTGATACACTGACTCCAGCTTCAGTCCACTCCTTGTGAAGCTCTCGCAAGTGTTTGAATCAGCTTTGCTTCACTGTATTCTCAAGCTTGCGGTCATCCCTGTTGCTTGTGCACCTTTTCCTACCCAAATTCTTCCTTCCAGTCAACTTTGCATTTAATATGCTTTGATACAGCACTCTGTAAACAGCCACACCTTTCAGTAATGACCTTCTGTGACTTACCCTCTTTGTGGAGGGTGACGATGTTTGTCTTCTGGATCATTGCCAAGTCTTCCCCATTATTGTGGTTTCAAAGAACAAGAGATACCCAGAATTTATACTGTATGGATGGTCATATATCAAAACTCAAATGTAAATATTCTAATATTTTGAGACACTGATTTTTGACTTTCATGAGCTGTAAGCTCTAATCATCAAAATTAAAAGAAAAACAACTTTTGAAATGTTTTACTTTACATGTAATGAATCTAAAATAAATGAAAGTTTCACTTTTTGAAATAAGTTACAAGAAAAAATGAACTTTTTCACGACATTGTAATTTATTGAGATGCACCTGTATATACATTTTTTTTGTTTGTTTTTTATGTTTACGCAATTAACATAAAATTCTTAAATAAGGAACTTTCTCTATTTTTGCAATATTCAAGTGTTCATGTCCCTGAATAATATCTGCATGCACCTAAGTCTGAAGAGTACACATAATACCTAGTAGACAGCAATCCTTGTGAGTGAGAAGTCTGGTGTAGAGACTGGATCTGGAACAGACTTCTGTCCAGGTTATCTGTCTTCACGAACTGCCCTGAAATACAATTCAAACAAACAGTGAAGTGTGAGGCTCTTACATTCACAATGCTAATTTTGGCCTTGGTGGTGAAGTGTGCAGAAAATTCTGTCGGACTGAAATCTTGTCTTTGGCGAACAGTCTTCAAGAGTGCAAATAAGATTTTAAGTTTTAAGTAGCTTTCAGGCTTGCGTGAGGTTTCCACAAGCAACAAAGTCTACTTAAACACAAACTTCACTACATTTAAAGTTTAGAAAATAGTATACATACAGACTGTTACAGTTTGAAGTGAGGTACGTTCACAGTACTCTGGTTCTTTCTTACTGTTATTAATTTTAATTTCAAAGATCTTTTTTTATTATCATCTGTGTCTTTTTTCGAATTATGATTGACCCCTCTGTAGGTTGTTGTGTATGAAGTGTCCTCAGTGCAGAGTTAAACAAGATGGCCTTGTAGGACATACAGGAAATATTTGATATTTATTTGATTGATTTATTTGTTTTGAATATTTGATAAACTTTTGAATGTTTGAGGTTTTACTCACTAGTCAGATGGTTCATAGCGCCTTGGAGATGTTCTTCGATAGGAGATACGCTCCAGCTCTGCAGCACGGCCATCAGCATGGAAGAATATAGGAACAATAGTAGTATTGTGAGGTCAGATTTGGTAGCTGAGCTGAACCAGACAATCAATGAAGTGCAGAGGACGGATTCAGTGATGGCAGAGTAGAACTGTTTCAGCAGTTCCTGTGGCAGGTTGAACTTCCTCAGCTGGCGAAGGAAGTACAGCCTCTGCTGGGCCTTTTTAACAACGGAGTCTATGTGAATGTCCCACTTCAGGTCCTGATGGTGGTGCCCAGGGACCTAAATGACTCCACTGTCGTTACAGTGCTGTCCATGACGCTGAGTGGGGGGAGAGCAGGGGGGTTTCACCTGAAGTCCACGATCATCTCCACTGTTTTGAGCCCGTTGAGCTCCAGGTTGATAGGACTGCACAAGACTTGGATTCCTTTGAGATGGGGATGATGGTGGAGCGTTTGAAGCATGAAGGGACTTCACACAGCTCCAGTGATCTGTTGAAAATCTGTGTGAAGATGGGGCCAGCTGGTCATCACAGGATTTCAGGTTCGTATGTAACCATGGTTCCCCGAGGGAATGAGACGCTGCCTCTCATACTTCCGGCATCCCTACTAGCACTTGCTTCATTCCTAGAAGCTGATGCCGGTTGCACCGCACATGCTTTTAAGCTTCCTGGTCGCTACGTCACCCCACCCGTGATGTCTCACTCCTCCATTGGACTGAGTACACATGTGATTCAGAGCGTGGTCACTTTGAAGGCGTTCCCATAGCGTTTTTGATTCAGCGTCTCATTCCCTTGTGGAACCATGGTTACATACGTAACCTGGGACGTTTTTTTCGACACATATTCCTGTCATGAGCGCCACATACACGGATAGACTCGTCTCAAGCGCCATTCAAGCTGTTTCCACTTACCGATCACCACATTCACTGTTCCAGTTTTAAACGAACACACTCCAGACAGTTTCAAAGTTGTCCCTTTTCTGCGCTTCAATTATTTTTTTCCTATTCTCCACACATTTCCATCTTAAGCACCACAGACACGGATTTTGTCACACACAGAACCGTTCTTGTTTGAACCTTACCAGGGTTGCCAGGTTTTCACAATAAAGCCCACCCAATTGTGTCAGGGTTTCTATGAAAGAGGACTCAAAAGCAGGATAAGAGTTGGCAGTTTATTGACAAAACAGCAGACAGGACAAGATATGGTGAGGAGGGGAGAGAACACAGTCCAGACAATAGGCAGGGACCGAATGACGATAGGCGGCCCAAGTGAGTGGCCACAGAGTCCAGTCCAGGATGGCAGACCGCCAGAGAGCAGTGAAGGCAGCAAAGCTGGAGGCCAGAGTATAGCAGCGGTGGCCAGACACTCCACCCTAGTGATGTCACAGGCTCGGCACAGGCCTAGCAGCGTGGAAGACCCAGGGAGGGGGACCGGTAGCCCAGTCTGCTGGACAGGACAGGACAGGACAAGACAGGAAAAGACAAGACTAGACAGGGGACTGACGAGAGACTAAACCTACAAACAACTAGGAAGGGAATAAGCGGTATCACAGGACTGTTAAGACAGAGCAAGCAAACACTGACATAGCACAATGAACTGGCAAAACAAGAGGGAAAGGGAGAACAATATAAAGGACAGAAGAACATGAGGAACAGGTGACAACACTCAGACAAACGAGATCAGGGACATGAGGGGAAGGTGACAATACTCAGACAAACGAGGACTAAACAAGGGGGCGTGGTAACAAGTAACAAGGAGGCAGGACAGGAGGAGCACATGGCAGACAACAACAAAGACAGAGCCATGTGCTCAAACACAAAACAAACATAGAAACATGAAACAAAGACAAGACAGACAAAACAGTGAGGGCAGGATCCTGACAAATTGTTACTCAAAACTAGCCCAATCGTGTTTTGAGGGGGTTCCCCGGTAAAAAATTCCCTGGGAAAAACACGGACTTGGTAACACAATTCCTAACCAGGACCGTTGGGATACTTATTACTGATATTAACCCAAATTGGGTCAAATCAAGTCAGCTTCCTAACCCAGCTGGCTCAACCGAGCGTTTGGATTAAAACAATAACCCAGCATGTTTAAAAAAGTAGGCCTACACAGTGTATGTTTTTGCTAAATTGCTTGCAAATGTAAAATTGTTGTTAGGTATAGCCTTCATACCACATAATATTAGAATAGGCATTCTTAGTTTCAAAGTACTTACAGTATAAATGATTTGTAATTTTACAGGTTGTTACCCCTTTTTTCCCCAAATGTCACATATTATTCCCCTATACCTACATGAAGGTCCTGAATAGGTACACTATAATTACAAAAAAAAAAAAAAACGTTACTCTGTAACTTCAGTTTATTTACTCAGTTCTTTGTAAAATTGTAATCTAAAGTGTTACCGTAAATTTAACCATATTTCAAAGCCAAGAGAAGTAATTATAAAATGACATATAAAAATGCACTTAAGTTCTATATGGCAATACATTTTAGATTAAAATAGTCCCAACATTACTTGTCATAATTGCATTTTTACTAGTGAGAATTAAATTGCAGACAAGGACTTAATCCCCAACTCCGCCTTCACCTCACTTCCTATGACGACACTTACGGTCTAGAAAAATTCAGAATTTCCTGAGACCCTGCATCGACTACCGCAAACTTAACGAAATCACAGTCAAGTACCGATACCCTCTTCCCCTTGTCCCAACAGCCTTGGAACAACTTCGCGGTGCCACCATCTTCACAAAGTTGGACCTCCGCAGCGCTTATAACCTCATCCGTGAGGGGGATGAATGGAAAACTGCTTTTGTGACCCCTACCGGCCACTACGCGTACCGGGTAATGCCATATGGTCTAGTAAATGCTCCTTCAGTCTTCCAAGGCTTCATGCATGAGGTGCTCCGGGAGTTCCTCCACCGTTTTGTCATCGTCTACATAGACGACATCCTCATTTACTCCCGGAGCCTGGCCGAACATCGCCAACACGTTGCGGAGGTCCTCCAACGTTTACGGGTGTACCATCTCTATCTCAAAGCTGAAAAATGCACCTTCCACCAGTCCACTGTCCATTTCCTTGGGTATATCATCAATAGTGGTGGCATTCGCATGGACAAAGGGAAGGTGGAGGCAATCACTTCCTGGCCCCTTCCCTCAAGTGTCAAAGAGCTCCAAAGATTCCTAGGATTCTCCAATTTCTATCGCCAGTTCATCTCCAATTACAACACCATCACCAGTCCGCTCACTGACCTACTCAAGGAGAAAACAAAGTCTCAATCCTGGAACCCTAATGCACTAGAAGCCTTTAACAACCTCAAACAGGCCTTCACCAGCACACCACTCCTCGTTCACCCCAATCCAAATCTACCCTTCATCGTGGAAGTGGATGCCTCCACAACCGGTGTCGGTGCAGTACTCTCTCAGCAGCAGGGGACGCCTCCCAAACTCCATCCATGCACCTACTTTTCCCGTAAACTCAGCCCGGCGGAGAGAAATTACGACATCGGCAACCGTGAACTTTTAGCCATCAAGCTTGCCTTGGAAGAGTGGAGGCACTGGCTGGAGGGGGCAGCACATCCCTTTGTAGTATTAACTGATCACAAGAACTTGCAGTATCTCCGCGAGGCCAAGAGGTTGAACCCACGACAAGCCAGATGGGCTCTATTTTTCACCCGGTTCCAATTTAAGATCACATATCGCCCTGGTCCAAAAAATGTAAAGGTCGACGCCCTATCACGTATCCATAACCCCGAAGAAAACACAGAAGAACCAGAAAAAATATTACCCACTGAGATCATCACCAGCCCAATTCAATGGACCTCGCCACCAGTCGCCTCTGCTACCCCTCCAGCCAATCCGCCGGGCTGTCCCCCGATCACCAATATGTCCCAAGAACTCAACGCACTCCGCTAATCCACTCCACTCACACCTCCCTTGGTACTGGCCACCCAGGGGCCAACACTACTCTCTCGCTGCTACAAGACCGCTTCTGGTGGCCCAATGTGGCCAGGGACGTGAGAAGGTTCGTACAAGGCTGCCCTGACTGCGCCATCTCCAAGAGTCCCCGTCATCTTCCTGCAGGCAAACTCCTCCCACTACCCATACCTCATCGTCCATGGTCGCACCTAGGAGTGGATTTCATTACAGATTTACCTGTCTCGGATGGTCTCTGATTTAATTATTATTAGTAAAAATTAAATTATGATGAGTAACGCTGGAAACATTTTAAACGAAATTGGCTTGCCATAGTCCTACTTAAGTGGATCAATATCTATACATTTACATTTAATCATTTTGCAGACGCTTTTATCCAAAGCGACTTACAATTGGGGAATACATAAAGCGATTCATCTTGAAGAGGCAATCAGACAGACGAAGTGCTTGCAACACCAAGTCTCAGGCATTGTTCAAATAAGTACAAACTACCAAAGGATGGAGTAAGTAAAGAGAAGGATTTTTCATTTTAATTTTTTTAAGTTTAGGATGAAGTCAAGTGCTGTCGAAAGAGATGAGTTTTCAGTTGTTGCTTGAAGATTGACAGGGATCCAGCATTCCAGATAGGGGTGGGAAGATCATTCCACCAGCCAGGAATGGTGAACGAGAATGTTCTGGAGAGTGATTTTGAGCCTCTCTGTGATGGTATCACGAGGCATCGCTTACTAGCAGATCTCAGATTTCTGGAGGGGATGTAGATTCTTAATAGAGAGTGCAAGTAAGCGGGTGCTGAGCCTGTGGTTGTTCTATATGCAAGCATCAGTGTCTTGAACTTGATGCGAGCCGCGACCGGTAGCCAGTGCAAGGAGATATAGAGAGGTGTAACATGGGCTCTTTTGGGCTCGTTGAAGACCAGTCGTGCCGCTGCATTTTGAATCATTTGTAGAGGTTTGACTGTGTTTGACGGAAGTCCAGCCAGAAGAGCATTGCAATAGTCCAGCCTAGAAATGACAAGGGCCTGGACAAGAAGTTGTGCAGCATGCTCTGTCAGAAAGGGCCTGATCTTTCTGATGTTGTATACTGCAAACCTGCAAGATCGAGCAGTCTTTGCAATGTGGTCTTTGAAGGTCAGCTGATTATCAAAGATTACACCAAGATTTCTGAACGAAGTTGATGGGGTTATTGTTGATGAACCTAACTGGATCGTGAAGTCATGCTGTAGAGTCAGAGTGGCAGGGAAGACAAGAAGCTCAGTCTTTGCCAGGTTGAGCTGCAGGTGATGTTCTTTCATCCATGCCGAGATGTCTGCCAGGCAGCCTGAGATCTGTGCAGCTACCGTTGGATCATCTGGTTGAAAAGAGAGATAGAGCTGTGTGTCATCAGCGTAGCAATGGTAGGAGAATCCATGTGCCTGTATGATGGGACCCAGTGATGTAGTGTATGTGGAGAAGAGGAGGGGTCCAAGAACCGATCCCTGAGGAACCCCAGTGACCAGTCGATGTGCTTTGGATGCCTCCCCTCCCCAGGCCACCCTGAAAGACCTACCAGTGAAATAGGATTCAAACCAGCGAAGTGGAATGCCAGTGATGCCCAGTGATGAGAGGGTGGACAGGAGTATCTGATGATTGACAGTGTCAAAAGCGGCAGATAGATCCAGCAGAATGAGGACTGATGATTTGGAATGGGCTTTTGCAATTCGCAGGGCTTCAGTGACTGAGAGTAGCGCAGTCTCGGTTGAGTGGCCACTTCTGAAACCTGACTGTTTAGCGTCCAGTTTGTCGTTCTGTGAAAGAAACAGTGAGACCTGGTTGAAGACAACTCGTTCAAGTGTTTTCGCTATGAACGGAAGGAGAGAGACAGGTCTGCAGTTTTCTATAAGAGAAGTGTTTAATGTAGGTTTTTTGAGCAGTGGGGTTACCCGAGCCTGCTTGAACGCAGTGGGGAAGATGCCTGTGAGGAGGGATGTGTTGATGATGTGTGTGAGTGCCGGTAAGAGTGTGGGTGAGATTGCTTGGAGAAGGTGTGAGGGGATTTGGTCAAAAGGACATGTTGTAGGATGGTTGGAGAGGAGAAGCTTGGATACTTCAGCCTCAGTGAGGGGACAGAAAGAGAAGATGGGAGTTTTAGCAGTGGATGTGGTAGGTTGAGGGTCCTGTGTGCGTGGAGGTGAAAACTGACCACTGATCGATCTAGTTTTGTCTGTAAAAAAAGTGGCAAAGTCATCAGCTGTAATAGAAGTGGTGGGAGGAGGTGGAGGCCGGAGAGGAGGGATTTAAATGTTCTGAAGAGATTACGCATGTCTGGAGCGCTGTCGATCTTGTTGTGGAAATGTGAGGATTTGGCAGTGTGGACTTTAGCAGAGAAGGATGTGAGCAAAGACTGGTACCTACTGAGGTCCGACAGATCGTTTGATTTGCGCCATTTTCTCTCTGCCGCTCTGAGTGTAGTCCGATGTTCACGAAGAACCTCGGATAACCAGGGGTTGGAAGGAGCAGCCCGTGCTGGCCTAGAGGAGAGAGGACAAATGTCGTCTAGACAAGAGGTTAAGGTAGAGCATAAAGTCTCAGTAGCTGCATTCACATCCAGAGAAGGGAAATGGGTGGGTGATGGAAGAGAGGAGGATACTACAGAGGTTTGAGATCAAATGAAGCTAGGAGTGAATGGAAGTCTGTAGCATAAGGCTTGTCTAGGTGAATGTTGAAATCACCAAAGACTAAGAGCGGAGTGCCATCCTCCACGAAAGAGGACAGTAGCCCGTCCAGCTCCTCTAGGAAGGTGGCTAGAATTTGGCCAGGGGGACGGTAAACGACCACATTCTGGAGTTTTATAGGAGCTGATACAGTAATGGCATGAGATTCAAATGAGTTGTAGTTACATAGGGGATAGCGGGTTGAGTATTTCCAATTGTTAGAAATGAGCAGACCAGTGCCTCCACCCCGGCCAACTTGACGTGGGGTATGAGAGAAAGAGAAATTATTAGAGAGAGCAGCTGGGGTTGCTGAGTCTTCTGGACGAATCCAGGACTCAGTCAAGCCCAAGATGTTGAGCGTGGATTTTAAAGAAAAAGCAGAAATGAAGTCAGCTTTGTTGACAGCTGACTGACAATTCCAGAGACCCACAGAGAAGGAAAGAGGTGTAGTGGAGGAGGTAGAATATTCCATATTCCGTTCAATATACATTTTGAATATAATACATTTTATTTTAATTGTAATTTAAATTGAGTCTGAAAACATTACATTCAGTTAGCACTTAAGCATATATTATTTTAAACCTTACTCGTTACATATTAATTTCTGGAAATAATTATAATGAAATTAAGAATTTTATTTATTTATTTATTTTACTTTCCAGCATGTGATTGGCCAATGAACACATGACGCTGAGTTCTGCTGATGTATGAGTCATTTGTTTGCAATGGGTTGGTTGAGTTCACAATAGACAGAAATTTCAGTTTCATTACTGAGAAAAAAAAAAAATCCTAATTAAAAACATTGCTAAAAGATGCATGTCACATTTAATTAGAAAGATACTCAATGCCTCATCGAGATTTCACATCAGGTTTGGATTAAAAATATATTACAAAATATATACACTTTTCGGTGAGATTAAAAAGTCAATATTAAAATATCTGCTGTGCTGCAGTTTTATTTTCTGGCCTTTCATTTTATTTATATGATTTAAATGCAAGAAACTGGAACAGCAGTAACTTAGTGTTTTGATTTGTGAGCCATTTGAAGGACCTGCACCAGTATCTATTGATCCAGATGGATATTGACTTGTAGCGTGTTGTCATTAGCGTTTGCTTGACAACAGATGCTGTTTAAAGACAGTTAGGACAGCAACATTTTGCCCCTTGAAGAAAATGGTAACTTTAATTCATCATGTAGTTCGTGCATGTAATATGAAACACCTACATAATGTATAGCTGCTATTCTGGACCTTCAATTACTCATATATGAATCACTGCTTGTGATTGGCATATTGCATTAGCATATGGCCTTTCTTTGGCATTTTCTTTCTAAATATGCTGCTTTCTAAGTATGATCTTAATTAAAATAAAATTGGAACATAGCCTCAAGAAAATGAATGACTTTGAAAATAATTACAATTCATATTTTTGTCCATTTTAATTGATTCATTTGCTTAATGATATGACATGTTTGAGAGTTATCAGAAAAGCAAAAATGTCAGACAATTAAGGCCATGCCAGAATGAAGACTTGGTATCTTATATGCTCAGCATGTGCAGCCTCCAACACCAGTGGATTGAGCTACTTTCACCTGTTGTTTACAGCCGTCAGCAGTGATCAGAGCCATTTGACATTAGACTGTAATCAAAGCCACCATAGTGCTGTGGCAATTTCTCATGGGATCAAGAGGACTTTCAATGCTCAGCCTGAACAGTATCATTAACACTGCAGGTTTATTGATTAAATATTGATTCGGACCATTAGTTGGTGCTTTCTGCAGAATGGGGCTTCAAACTCAAAACCATGGAGTCAGTTTTTATTATTCAATAAACACATGGAGAGTGAGAACAAGTGCTAAACCAGAAAATTTCAACTGTCGACTTCAGAGGGTCAAATATCAATTTTACGAGCTTCTGTTTTCCTTGTTTTTGAGGAAATGTTGCACATTTTGCAATTCTGCTACCAACATTTGACAAAAAATAGCCAATTCTGCTACCAAAATGCACTCTGACGCCAACTTCAACGTTATTTATAAAGCACATAATAAAACAACTAAGTTGACCACAGTGCTGTACAATGAGCTAAATTAAAACAATAATAATAATAATAATAATTAAAAAACACCCAGATGGGTAACTACAAAGACAATACTTCAGCGCTCGTCTCTGATCAAAAGCTAATGTAAAAAAATGTTTTTAACTGCTTCTTAAATTCATTCAGAGTGGATAAGTGTCTCAAATACACTAGTAAACTGTTCCAAAGCCTTGAGGCAGCTACTGCAAATTTTTGGTCACCTCTGAACTTTAATGATCTCTTTGACACTTGAACTTGAATAAGATGTATGAACAGCAATGTGTGGAGGGGGTGTACCATAGAAAGATTTAACAAAAATGAAAATCTTAAAATTAATTCTATAAGGTACTGGTAACCATGATCTCAAAACGGGGGTAATGTGGTCATACTTCCAAGTACCTGTCAGTAGTATTGAGGCTATATTCTGAAGCATTTGTAATCTGTCCAAACATTTTTTTGAGTACCGTAATAAAATGAGTTACAATAATCTAGTCGAGAAAAAAAATAAAGACATTGCTTTGACAGCATTGCTTTGAAGCTATGGAAGGATTTTCCAGACTATTTTCAAAAGCAATTGCAAATTGTTTTTTCAATTGTGTTTTCCACATGTGGGCGCATAAATTGGGACATAATCCAAATGCAATTGCAAATTCGCGAACGCACAGTGGCTGCCACATTTCAAATGAAAAAGCAAAGTCCATTTGCAACTGTATTCCCATGTCTTACGAGTTATGAGCCTGTCATATTTAAATAGCAATATTAATTACCACATTTGCTTTTTTACTTCTTTGCGTCGTGCATGTAACCTGCCAAAACTCAAATGAAATCGCAATTCCTTTTGCATTTGAATTTCCGATGTCTACACAAAAAGCTGTCAATCATTGTGAGGGGGCGGGACTACAATAAGGGGCGTGTTTGTATTGGGAGGTGACGTCACTCACAGACGACCGTGCCGAATGCTTTGATCAATGGAGGTAATCGGGAAAGACTCCGCTAAAGGCAGCTGTTAATCAGTTCGTGCCTGTGTGAACGAACAGACAACCTTCTTGGCACAATACATAATTCTGTCTTTTTTACCCCAAATGCAGCGATTATACCCTGCTAACAGTGGGAGCAACAACGGTACGCACAATAGGTCAATATTCACTATTAACGAAATGTCTCAACATCTCTCACTGTTTCACTCACTCCAACTGATCCAAATGAGTAAACAGACAGTGCAATTCTACACTTTTAGTTTCCTACACATGTAGAAAATACAAAAGATTAGGCTACAACATCACTGAACTAAAGTATACCATATGCAAATCACATTTCTTATTAATATATATTTATTAACAATAAAGGTTAAAAATAAGAAAGATCCATTACAAATACGTCATTGTAAGAATCTGATGAGTCGTGCAGCAGTAATAACGTAACAAAAACATACAATTTCAAGCAAAATTATCATATTTATTCAAGCATTTAACATTTATAAGTTTAATTTAATGTCAGTAATGAACTGCATAAATTATAGCGATCAGGAAGTTCCTCTTTCCCAAATGCATACAGTAAGATTTAATTGATAGAGTGTCAACTCCCCATCAGTAGTTCTATACTGCCACCTGCTAGTGCAGTTGTGTAACTTAAGAGAACAAGTTTTGTTATGTTGAGTTCGTGAGAAAAATAAGTCGTGATAACTAGAAAACAACTTTTGTTATGTGAGATCACGAGAAAACAAGAAGGGGAAAAAAATGCTTAGAACTTCCGTAGTAATAGAGAGCGCATCACCTGCCTCAAGATCTTTTACTGTTTGCACTCCAATGCACATAAAAAAACAGACAGAGCAAATCTGCACGCAATTACCTATTTGCCACCTATATCTTATTCCTATCTTATAATAGAGCACTGCCTCAAGATCTCTCAGTCTGTTTACCCTCCAATTGATGCATGTGACAAAACAGAAAATCCTCCTACTCTGCCTGCCCTAGATGAGTCTTCACACCAGCGATCTAGGCGCAGCTGTCACAGAACATGCCACAGCCAAAGTGAATTAATATAAAAAATCATGTGCATCAATCGCAGTGTCGGGTGGCTGTACACAGTGAGAGATCTTGTGACGCTTTAGGTGCCACGTCCCATGGGAAGCGTGCTCCATTACGGATTAAAACTGTTAAAATATGAAATAATATACATACTGTATGTATAGGGTGGAAAATGGATAAATAAATATAGATTGGCACTGTTTTTTGTTTTGTTTTTTCAAACAGTAAAAAATATTGAGGCAGGTGTGACGCGCTCTCTTACAGATTAAAAGAAAGGAATAAAATGTACTGTAATAAGTGTAGAATTGCACTGTCTGTTTACTCATTTGCGTCAATCGGAGTGAGAGAAGCGGTGAGAGATGTTGAGACAGGTGAAAAGCGTTTCGTTAATAGTGATGTGCGTACCGTTGTTGCTCCCGCTGTTAGCAGGGGATAATCGCTGCATTTGGGGTAAAAAAGACAGAATTATGTAATGTGCCAAGAAGGTTGTCTGTTCGTTCACACAGGCACGAACTGATTGACAGCTGCCTTTAGCTGAGCCTTTACCGATTACCTCCATTGATCAAAGCATTCAGTACGGTCGTCTGTGAGTGATGTCACCTCCCTATACAAACACTCCCCCTAGTATAGTCCCGCCCCCTCACATTGATTGACAGCTTTCCGTGTAGACATCGGAAATTCAAATGCAAAAGGAATTGCGACTTCATTTGAGTTTTGGCAGGTTACATGCACAACGCAGAGAAAGTGAAAAGGCAAATGTGGTAATTAATATTGCTATTTAAATATGACAGGCTCATAACTCGTAAGACATGGAAAATACAGTTACAAATGGACTTTGCTTTTTCATTTGAAATGTGGCAGTCACTGTGCGTTTGCAATTGCATTTGGATTATGTCGCAATTTATGTGCCCACATGTGGAAAACGCAATTGAAAATACAATTTGCAATTGCTTTTGAAAATAGTCCGGAAAATCCTTCCATATGAAGCTTTGACAGCTTCGCTTATTTGAGAATGAAATTTTAAAGCACTGTCACAGACCACACCCAAATTTTTTACTTGGTGTTTCCTAAAAGGGCTCAATGTACCCAGGTTAAATCTAGCCATATCACTCATTTCAGAGGGACCAAATATAATCACCTCTGTTTTCGATTCATTAAGACTCAAAAAGTTAGCAGCCATCCATGACTTCACCTTATCTACACAGGCCAACAAATGTCCCAAGGCACTGGAAGAGATCGGGTTAAAAGATTAGTACAATTGAGTGTCATCGGTGTAAGAATGAAACAACACACCATATTTATCCAAAATCAATCCTAACGGTAGCATATACAAAGATAAAAAAAAAAAAAAAGGTGCTAAGATTGAACCTTGCAGGACACCACAGGAAATGGGTCCCGAGACCGATACACACTCTCCCACGTGGACCGATAAATTCATATTCTGGAAGTATGACTTTATCCATCTCCAGAATTTGATGGTCAATCGTATCAAATGCTGTCATCATATCTAGAAGTAAAAGTACAGTAAAATTACAGAGGTCGGTCACAAGAAAAATATCATTAAAAACTCTCAGCAAAGCTGATTCAGTGCTGTTATGTTATGTTTTTTTTTTTTTTTTAATACCTGATTGAAACACTTTACAGATCTCATTTGCATCAACAAATTACTGAAGTTGCACGAGAACACTCTTCTCCATAATATTAGCCAAGAATGGAAGTTTTGAGATTGGTCTAAAATTAGCTAACACACTCTTTTCCAAATTTGATATCTTCAAAAGGGGTTGAACCACTGCATATTTTCTGTAATCAGGCACAACCCATGAAAGCAAGCTTTTATTAATTACAGCCACTATAAAAAGGGTTAACTGAATCTAAAACTTGCTTTAACAAATGGGTTGGAACAGTATATTGAAGAGAGGTTGTAGTCTTTAGTTTAAGTATAATATCCTCAAGGATTGAAAGAGAAACTAGCTCAAAATTGGAGAAAGTAACACCACATACAGATTGCTGAAAAACATACGGACAGTGACCAATGTGATTATGTACATCAGATATCCGATTTATGAAAGAAAAAAAAAAAGAAAAAGGAATCACATAAATCAGCAGACAGGTCTCCTACCACCTCTAATCTTGGAATAATAATGGAATAAAGAATAGAACCCTAGGATTATGGCGATTTTTCTCAATAAGATCTGCAAAATGCAGAAGAGCCCTTAACCATTTGCTCAAAACCTGAGTCTATCAGGTTCAAAAAGTCTTTAGATAAAGGGCTTGATGGACAACAGACATGGATATTAAAATCCCCCAACACTAAAACTTTGTCATAATTCAGTACCACATCCCCTAAAAGGAAGACAACTCTTTAAAAACTCTTAAAATCCTTATGTGGTCTTGGTGGCCAATAAATATCAGCACAGAACACAGGACTCAGCATCTATATGTCAAAGGCTTGGAGTTAAAAGCTCAAAAAATGTTCATACATATAAAAGAATCCTTGAAAACAGAGCTCCCTCCCCTTCCAGTATCTCAGAAAGGCTACCAAATAGCAAGCTACCTTTGAAAGCAAGATCCCCACCCTCCCTTCATAATCACTTTGCAAAGACACACCTCCTCAAAAACACATGAGCATGCTCAGACAGACCAGAGACTAACCTGCAACATGATGAGAGACTGTCTCAGATTACTTCATGTCTCATTCAACTGTGACAAAATATTATAGTACAAATCGCATACTATTACAATAATAGTGCCTTTCATTCTCACTGCAACACGCTGGTGACATTATCATATCTGTGCAAACAGGGTGTGCAGAGGTATGCAAATACATATTTTGGCTGTGTACCACTCCACTTTTAGACACGCACTCGCAAACTTCCCTAAGCACTTCCCCTAGGGGGAATCCCCCTGCAATTTTGAAATGCATTCCACTTCGTGAAGTAGACATGGGAACTTTATATGGACAGACCCTCGACCCCTCGATTTTGACCGAGGGAGCGACTTCTGATGCACATTTCAGGCCACCCCATAGACCACAGTGCAACACGATTATGACATCATCGCAGATCGCGTTTAATTTATCCCCACCCCAAACAACTCTAGAATAAATAAATAATTATTATTATTATTATTTACATTTATAGCAGCCCAAACATAGCTATATACATATAGAAAACTGCACCAAACACATTCATAAGGGGGGGAAATGTAAACCATAAACCAACTCCATAGCAGATCAAGGGCTTTAGACATTCCAATTCAGCCCAATGCAAGAGTTCTGCCAGTAGTGGGCACTCATGCAACATAATCAATGACGTACATAAAAGTAAACGAGACAGAGGGAAGTTTGCAAGACATATCATAATGTTCGATTGGATGAGCATTTTATGGTCCTACACCTTCCACAGACAATATAAATACATATAAACAAATGTAGTCCACTTAACTTAATGATTACTATCAGAATGTGAAAAGACTTTCAACCAGCATAACAAAAAATGTTTTTTTAACCAAATCACCTACCCTGCCTTTAAAGACATTAAAATTACTCAAAAGTTCCCCAAAAACATCCATATTACCAACGTTCAGCCAGGTCTCGGTGGTAAATAAAAAGTTCCGAGCTCTGATAAACTAGTTCAGAATAAACACATTACCCCCTTTTTTTTTTCCTTTTTTTTTTTTTTTAAAGAATGAACAACAAGGCCAGCCTGATTGGCAGATTATACTCCGCCGATGCATCCTGGCACCACTGCGAACCAGCAGGTACAGGTTGAAGATTCTGCAGGTTAACTCCATTGCAGTTCAAATTCAGAGAATGACAAAGACTTGACAACACAGGCACTGCTGGCTCAATGGTTAGAATCCACCATGGCACCGTGCTCTCCCAACGCCCACACAGCACTCGGTCACTTCTCCATCTACAAAGTATCGTCTCTTCCAAACGCAGCAGACTCTGGAGCGATAATAGGTAAGCCTTTAATTTCACTAGTTTTCCACCTCACTTTCTGCGGCGACACTGTTTCTTCAGCAAGGGGTGGCCAAGACTCACGTTGCAACCAAGTAAGGATATTAAGGGGCGATGCGGTCTCAGGAAGTTGGAGATCTCCTCTTTCTTCTGTAACATACTTCTCAAAGCAGATTCGAATGTTTAAAAGTGTACGACGATCGTATATCAGTGCAGATGTAGAGTTGCGTTCAGTGGTGGAAAGAGTACTGAAAATGTTTACTTAAGTACTGTTACATTGCTGAAATAATACTCAATTACAAGTAAAAGTACTGGTGTCAAAACAGTACTTAAGTAAAAGTACTCTTCTCAAAAACCACTCGGAGTACTAGTTACCAGTTACTTTTTAACCGGTGATATTTAATGAATTACCAAAACATATTAATTCATATCAAATTTATGTGGATAATAGCTACTTTGAACAAAACCCACTTTTATCTTATTGAAAAAGTCTGTGAATTAGTGGTCATGATACAGGAATTTCTAACTTCAAAACCTTGAAAAATATCAATATTAAATTACCCGTGAACCAGAAAATGCAACTGACTTCAGTGTTGTGATATTTCCAAGTGAAATGGAATATCGAATAAAGGGCTTGGCATTATTGTGGTGCACCTCCACTCCACCTCTCTTGCTCATAGCAGATTCACGGTTGGATAGGAGTGGTTAAGAATATCTGTTTGTTACGTCCGACATTATGCTTCACCGCTTCTGGGTCCTAACGCTCTGCCAGACACCCCAAGAAAACACCAAACTGTGCTAATATACACCTACGATGTCATGTAATACTGAAAAATTATAACCCTAACCTTAACTCCATACTGAAATCCCAGATGGCCAGACAGTGTTTCAGCTAAAATATTAGTGTCTGCGACACTGTGAGCACGGAGACTGTAGTGTGCATTGCTATTTTTTAAATGATTCTTAAATATGTAATATTAATTAAATAGTATTCATAAATGGCTGTTGAGATAGTATTCTCAAGTGAAATGAGTAGAGGCATGGACCCAGAAACAGCAATCCTTACTTCATGACTTAACAAGAGGATTCTCCCCAAGCCGTCAAACTGACGTCATCAGCGCAAGACACCATTCCAGAGCGGATGCAAATTTTCAGTTTTTGATGAAAGATTTCAATCTCTTGCTCATTCTGTGTATTTGTGTCTTTAAAATAGGGTAACTTTGTTGCAATAGCTTACAGCACAAGGAAGCATGATTTCAGATGGCTTTGACTGTACAATGTAGTGATAAAGTTAGACAGACTAGGATATATAAACAAATCATACAAATATCCCATTCCGAAACATTTCTAGCATACTTACATTGTAAATAAATTAAAGTTCCATCTTTGATTGTTGAAAGACTTTATGGTGCATTTCACTTTCAGCCAATCAAATTTTCAGTAGCATTTTCATCGGTCAGGCATGGATCTGTTCTGAATGGTTGATAACTTTTGACAAAGTTTACTCTAGGAACAAAGATAAATAATTTCTAGCACAGAGAGATCGCGATTGCAGACAGGCAGTTAATTTGTATAAATTTGGCCTATTTGAAAGCTTGCATCCAGTTTTCTGCGATTACATGACTGTGTTCTCATGTTACAATAAAGCGCTCGCCACATTTTTCCCGGTTCAGATATCAGGGCTTTTATTGGTCCATTTACGATCGGATATCTTTATTGGCTTCTGAAGTTTTGTCAAAGGTTTGAATATCAATTCAAATTGTGGGCGTGCTAATGAACTATGATTTAAAAGTAACGAAGTAGATTATTTTGCTTAATTTGTACTTAAGTACAAGTAAAAGTACAGCTTTAAAAATATATTTAAAAAAGTACAGGTACCCAAAAAATCTACTTAATTACAGTAACATGAGTAGTTGTAATTTGTTACCTTCACCAGTGGTTCTTCATCCTTCATTCCGAAGGGCCCTTTGAAGTGGCTAGTTTTGAGCACTTCGGTTTGGAACGACCCTTCAATATGGCGGCCATGATTGTTTTCACTCCGAAGTGCCCTTCGGAGAGCGATATATCCCGTTTGGAACGCACCAAGACTGTTTAACAGAGGCAGATGGCATGCCATGTACATTGGCGCCATCTTGAATGTGTCTCTAAAGACACATTAATGCATGCTGTAGATGAGGTTAAATTCCAGATTAGGAATGATTATATTCTTGTTCTGAATTATAAAGTATTTCGTTTTTTTTTTTGTTTTTTTTTCTTTGCTCACACTTTACATTAGGTGGCCTTAACTACTATGTACTTACATTAAAACATAAGTGCAATGTACTTATTGTGTTCATACTGTATTGCAAAACACTATTGCTGCTATTGAGGTGGGATACGAGTAAGGTTAGGGACAGGTTTGGTGGTATGGGTAGGTTTAAGGGTGGGTTAATGTGTAAGGGATGGGTCAACAGCGTAATTATAAATGCAATTACAGAAATTAATTACAGATAGGTATTTTTAAAAATATAAGTACAATGTAAAAACATGTATGTACACAATAAGTGCATTGTACCAAATGATTAATTTAAATGTAAGTACATAGTAGTTAAGGCCACCTAATATAAAGTGGGAACTTTTTTTTTTCTTTGTCATTGAATAAATAATGCTTCAAAGGGTTAATGGTGTGATTGTGAGCCTATGAAGGAGAATCATTAATTAGCTGCTCTAATCTGTTGTGAAGGTAAGCATTTTCAGTATCTGTGAAGAGATCAGACTGTCTGAGAGACTCTGGCCATGTCAGCAACCCTCGGCTCTTTATTTGAAGCATAAAGTGACTCAAATGTCCT
This sequence comes from Onychostoma macrolepis, assembly GCF_012432095.1. Taxonomy (NCBI): domain Eukaryota; kingdom Metazoa; phylum Chordata; class Actinopteri; order Cypriniformes; family Cyprinidae; genus Onychostoma; species Onychostoma macrolepis. The sequence goes on along the minus strand of NC_081159.1, from coordinate 36,997,726 downwards.
TGACACATTGAAAGAGAAGATTCAGAGACTGTAAAGGCTTTTGCAAAATGTGAATAAGTAATCTGAAAGAGACATGACATCTGTTCATTTCAATGCTCAGCAATTCACACCATTTTCGGCAGCAATCAGATAAAACCACTCAACTGCCCATCAGTTAATGCTGCATCCAACCTCCCAGCCCATGTTTTCCTTTCAGGACATTAACTACTTCAGCAAGAAAATAACTGTAGCAGTCTGGTAAGTGCAAAAACTAAATTAAACCAAGAAAATTTATGTTACAACTGCAAATAATGCAATGGCATAGTATATCAGTACTTCTCAGCTGCTTGCTCGCAGGGCTGATCTGATTGTTTATGAACAGCAGAGGTAAATCCTAAATGCAAATAATACAATTAATCAAATGCAACTTATAATATATTTGTGCATTAATATATAATAATAACTTTAAAAAATGTAAATTTAATTAATTTATAAAGTACACAAAATACGAAGGAAAATAATATCCAGACTATGTTACAGTATTGTAATGATGGTGAAATTAAAAAATTAGGAAGAGCTGGATTCATTTCCAGTGAGTTTATTGAAAGGTTAAACATAACAAATCCAACACAAATACCAGAAAACTAAGCAACAGACCAATCAGTACATCTATGTAGGACAAGACTTGACAAAGAACACATGAAACACTGGGGTATATATATAGGCAGTGACACAGTGACAAATGTGCAAACAAAACACATATGGAATCAATGACAGGGCAATATAAAAAAAATAAATAATAATAATAATAATATAAAAACTACAAATAGAATTCACAAATACAAATACACAGGAAACAGGAACTGAATAGACTTGATATATAACCACTATGTGGGCTATTATATTAATGTTGGGTCAGAATGCAAAACTTGTTTAGTGTCACGGTATGCTCCAAAATAAAGAAGATCCAAATGCAGCATTTATTGAAGAGTCCAAAAACAAAGAGTAATCCACTTCAAGGCAAAAACAGAGCAACAGAAAACATTTAACGGTAAACAATAAACCAGCAACCAAAGACAAAGAAAACTGGGCTTTTATGTGGATGAGTTGACTTGACTTGATAGTCAAAGCTAAGGGTGATGGGAACTGAAGTCCAGAAAAACAAACAAAACTAAGAAGCGTGCCCTCTGGTGGCTATACATGGGCACACCAACTAGACACTGTGACATTTAAGCCCAATTTTTACTTCTGCGTCGAACCTACGGCGTAGCCTACGCAGAGACACACAGGCCTGTGCCGTAACCTACACCGTACCTGACGTGCACCTCTCCAAAAATCTAACAGCGCATCAATTCTACGCGGACCGCAAGCGCTGTGATTGGTCTGCTAGAACCCCTCCCTCCGTATGCACTTGAGTTTTGTGTGCGTTTATGAGCACTGTAATATAGTTTAATGTTACACCTTCTTATTTAAAATAAAACAAAGCAAATAACAAGTATCTTCATTTATTATACTACATAGCATTATACATCACTAGTTGTCCGTGACAAACAATGTTAATCTGCCGTGGTACATGTCTTTGTTGAGATTGAAAGAATGACATTTTCTCCTGTTTCGTTGTTGTCTCCTTTTTGTAGATTTAAATAGTGATTTAATGATTTGATATTTATTTGCCGCCGTCACGGCTATGCTTCTCCGACGAGCAGCTTCTTCTTCGGCTTTTGCCGTGGTACTGCGGGTTCACAAGCAACATGCCCGTGGACACTGCGGACTAGCGGTCCACATGTGTACTGCACGTCGACGCAGATGACAACGCAGAAGTATAAATGAAAACCGACACACAGCTTACGGTCGTAGAGGCTACGGTGTAGGTCCGACGCAGAAGTATAAATTGGGCTTTACCAGGACAGAGCCTGGAGCTTGGCAGACAGCAAAGGCAGAGCTGACAAGGCCGTTGGACACTCTAGCAGCTCAGGCAGGACTGCAAAGTGCAGCACAGAAAGGTAACAGCCTTGATGGCTGTAACAGGACTGGCAGACAGTTCAGCACTGGTCTCTTGACTGAAACAGGGCAGGCAGACAGCTCAACAACAGTCTCCTTGGCCATGACAAGGCAGACTTAGAGTTCAGGAGTGGACACCACCGCCCAGAGGGGAGCTGAAGCGGACGCCGCCACATTGAGAGGCTACATCACAACAGAAACCACCACCTTGGGAGGAACTAGAGCAGACTCAGTAGTGGACTCTTGGGCTGGAACGAGTTCAGGAGTGAAGTCAAATTTGAGTAAGCTAGTGGATTCAAAGACTGAAACGAACTCTGAAATTAATTTGTAGACTTGAGTGGGCTCTAGAGTGAACTCATAGACTTGAGCAGGCTCTGGAGTGAACCCATAGACTTGAGCGGGCTCTGGAGTGAACTCATAGACTTGTGCAGGCTCTGGAGTGAACTCATAGACTTGAGCAGGCTCTGGAGTGGACTCTGAATGCTCCCGGACTGGAGCGAGTTCATGAGTGCACTCTGAATGCTCCTGGGCTGGAGCGGGCTCTGGAGTGGACTCTGAATGCTCCCATGCAGAACAGCCCAGAGGCTAAATGCAAAGACGGCCTTCTTGATTATGGCAGCAGCAGTGAAATTGGGCGGTTCTGTGGCGACCTCTGAGACCACCAGAGTCGGGTTTTCCAGGACCAAAGGACTGGGAACCACCGGAATCAGTTCCTCCAGGACCACCAGACTCGAGGCCACTGGAGTCGGGTCCTCCAGGATCACCTGACTTGGGCCAAACTCATAGACTGGAGCGGGTTCTGACGCAGATTCAAGGACTGGAGCGGGCTCTGGGAGAACTGGAGTGGACCTTGCTGCCCTCCTCCTTCTCGACCTTCGCTTCCGAGACTGTGACAGTGAAGATTCACTATCCACTGGAGTCAGTGGACTCACTGGACGCAGACCGACATGACATTACTAAATTGTGGTAACAGAGATAATCAATGAAACTCCAAAATTCAAGAGTCTTAAGTCCCTCCATCTCCCGAGGAGGCAAGGGGTTGTCTAAGCAATCATTAAAAATCTTGATGAACTCAGACTCACAAAGTTCCAGTCCTACCGCCAAAGTCCAGAAGGTCTGAGCAAAATCTCCTACTTCCATCCCCTGTTGGCGAAGATCCACCAACATCTGGAGCCGAGCCTTCCGCTCCTTCTTCGAAGCAGGAGGAAGAATACGAATGCCCATGGTCCTCAATCCAATAAACCCAGCCTAGCTGCTGGATCTGTTGAGGACTGGTTTATTCTGTCATGGAATGCTCCAAGACAAGAAGATCCAAATGCAGCATTTATTGAAGAGTCCAGAAACAAACAGATTAATCCACATGAGGGCAAAAACAGAGCAACAGAAAACACTTAACAGTAAACAATAAACCAACAACCAAAGACAAAGAAAACTGGGCTTATATGTGGATGGATAACAATGTAAATGAGATAGCTGAATGTAATGAGACTTGATAGTCAAAGCAAAGGGTGATGGGAACTGAAGTCCAGAAAAACAAACAAAACTAAGAAGCCTGCCTTCTGGTGGCTATACATGGGCACACCAACTAGACACTGTGACAGTTAAGAACCACTGCATTTTATACATACATAAATAAATAGATGCATGAATGAGTGAATAAATGAAAATTATGTCATCACCTTTATGTCACTTTCTAGAAAGCATGGCACGGGTCATTGTCACCAACAGTAAAAAAAAAACAGATTTTTGGTTTTCATTTGTCATGTAACCAACCATGACATGCAAAGTTTGAATATGTAAATGCTCAAATGAGAGCTAAAATAATTTTTTCATGAGTTACTGTGGATTTCTTTCATGGCCCTTTCTGGTAATGGAGACTACATGGAAAAGAGCAGTGTGAACATTCTGATAAGCATCTCCTTTTGTGTTTCACAGGGGAAAGAAATCAATTCTCCACATACCTGTCAAACATGACCTGCCTTCAATTATTCATGCTGCGATGTTGCTCAGGCATGACCATTTCTAACCAGCTTCTTTTTTTTTTTTTTTAAGCGCACCAACAGTTAGAAGCAGCTAAGTAAAAAAGAAAAAAAAATCCATAATTTAAAGCAGTAATAAAAGCTTTTGAGTGTGCCGCTAAATTTGAAGTGAATTGCAATCTTGGCAGTCCGAAAGTGCAGCGTGGAGGAAGTGTTTGTGATTAAGTGAGACCTCCATGGAAAATAGAGATTAATGCAGGAATATTCTTATGGCATTTTCAAGAAGTGGCGACAGATAACTTTATTCACAAGATGTCAGCTTTGGCTGTTGAATGCTGTAAACTGGACCGTAAGCTCTTTCAAAGTACTGTGTCGGATTATACTTTGCTAGTCATTAAAATGTAATGCCAGCTTCAATGCTGTGTAAGTTCCCGGAAGAATAGAACTTTATGATTACATTTCAAATTGATCTGGATGTTCACAGCAGTCTTACAGCTCTGTCTCTCTTGCTCGCTGACGTTCTCCCTGGTGGCGTCTCTGGCAAAAGATGAGAGAAACTACAGGACTCGGAGGACAGTCGTTGATGTGCCTTGTTGAAATAGTTGGCCTAGTTTGCCGCTCTGTTTTGTGCATTTGTTCGGCCCGTTTCATGTTGTCAGACAGTGTGACATCATAATGATTGAGAATGAAAAGCTGTGACTCAATATTTCATCAAATGTCAAACAAGTTGTCTGGGCCTAAGGGATGTGTAATGATATTATTGTTTGAAACAAAGATGATATCGCAGATAACAGGTTACAAGATCATCACTGAAAATATACTGTATGAAGGTGAATCTGATTGATAAGATTGCTATTGCTCCTATATTTCATAATGCACGTCACTGTCTTGCAAAGAATCCTATCGTGAATCTTTCTTGTCTTCTTTTGAGGTGAAACCACTCAAAGAAATTTTGTGATATTCATCTGAGAATGTTTTTTTTTTGTTTTGTTTTGTTTTTTGTTTTGTGTCACTAATGGTTTCACAGCAAAATCTAGCAATTGCTAGAAGTTACATTTCAAAACATGGCCTTGAGTTTTTGGTTATTCACATAAAGACTGATGAATAAATATTGAGGCTTTATTGACAAAGCATCTAGGGTTTATATAACAGTCTGGTTACAATCCTGCTGTGATAATGACAGTCTTTATGTGTTTATCTTTTCAAAACTAGAATATCTATCAAATATCCACTGCAATTTATCTTTTATTGTTATCTTAGTCTGTCTAACTGAAGATAATGCAGTTTTACAAATTTATACTGTGGTCAAAAACATATTTTATATGAAAGCACATACATAGAGGGAACCAAAGAAACCTGTTTCCTCTCTTATACATTTACATTACAATTTCTTCATGTGATATATTTACTTTTGTCCAAAGCAACTTTGCATTGCATATACATTTTATTTTTATTGTTTTGCATTCTCTGGGAAAATGAGCTGCTGTTGGGCTCTACTGCTTGAGCAACAGGAATAATATTTGGTTATTATTTCAGTTGCATGTTTACTGGAAACAGCATATACTCTCAGTGGCCATTTATAGGTTAGATTTGTGCAGTACAATTTCAGACACAGGACTTCCTACACATCACAAGTGCATGACTGTACCACCGGTGGCTGTAAACATGGAGTCAGAGGATCGAGGTGAATTTTGCCTTCACTGTTGATGCTATAGGATTTGATTGAAGAGCAGAGAAAATTAAGCAAAAAGCTCCTATTTCAGCTAAAAATCAAACCATGTATGCCCGTCCTTAGATACACCTGCTTTATAACACAATGAAATCAATACAATTGTGTGTTCAAGAGGTTCAGTTGTTGACTGAACCATGTTAATGTTAATGAAATGTGATCCCACACCACATGGCAAATTGTCCCTTCATCCAGTAGTTTTGTGAACGTTCAATCTCTGTTCCAGTTTGTCCCAAAGGCATTTGATGGGGTTGAGGTCAGGGATCTGTTTGGGCTAGTCAAGTTCTTCCACATCAAACTCATCCAACCATATCTTTATGGACTTTGCTTTCATGCTGGAATAGAAAAGAGCCTTCCCCAAATTGTTGCCTCAAAGTTGGAAGCATAGTATTATCCAGAATATATTTGTTTGCTGAAGCATTAAGATTTCCCTTCACTGGAAGTAAGGGACCCAACCCCTAAAAAAACTGCTTTACATTTGGCACATTGCAGTCAGGCAGGTAATGCCCTCCTAGCATCTGCCAAACCCAGACTCGCCTTTCAGACTGTGTGGTTGATCACTCCACAGAACAGGTTTCCACTGCTCCAGAGTCCAGTGGCGGCTGCTTTATGCAGTCCATCTGATGCATTGTACTTAGTGATGCAAGGCTTGCATGTAGCTATTCAGCATGGAACACCCCCTGTTTACTCTGTTTTTAATACTACCAGTGTTGGGGAAAGTAAGCATCATGTTTACACAGCACACTCAATGCCTCCTTCTCTCCAACGCACTTACTGGCGATTTTTCTGAACACGGGGATAGGAGAGCTGTCAGTCAATAAATGGATGAACAAAGCAACTGGCATTATGTGTTTGAAAAAGTAAATCTGATATTTTCTCATAAATTGTAAAGCAACACATTAATTTACTAGTTACTTGAAAAAGTAATCTGATTACATAACTTGCGTTTCTTGTAATGTGTTATGCCCAACGCTGAATGCCACGATCATAATTTAATTATCACATCATACATGGGCATTAGTGGCTTATAATATAACATCATTTAGAATGTGTCCGACATTTTCAGAACACTTATTTCATTTAAAATTAATTAAAAAATGTTTAGCAAAAAAAAACATGCATTATCCTTTGACAAGGTCGGCACATTTTGTAACTGGCATAAGGAGGAACTACCACTTCTGTTAATCAGCCAGGCGGACATTAACAACAAGGTTATTGACCTTTACTAATAATCTCATAACAGCCAAATAATCAGCCTGCATGGGCTCCTTTACAGACACACATCAGGCTACCGTCATATCAGTCTGCTTTCCCTCATCATCACAGTTACCTTGCACAGACTACAATGTTTTGGGAGTGACAATCACATTTAAATGTGACCGTGAATCCTGTTGTCAACAATTAAATCCAGTAATCCATGTATAAAGAACAAAGCCCTGGAGGTTCGTTTGCAGTAGCTGATGTAGGTCTAGTTAACCAGACTGGAGCAATTTTGTTTGTCTGTCACAGAATCAAAGAGTTCTCTGCTGACACTGTGGCTGGAAAATAACTCTGTAGTTCCCACCTTGAAGGTTTGTTCTCCTTTTTTTTTCAAGATTAAAGGCGCAGATATGATGCCTTTTTCCAAGTCTTTTTTCCCCCCCCTGTGCTAGTAAAACAGGTGTTAGATTCAGTGCTCTTTTATGCAGAATTCATGTGCACTGGCCTCTTGACTTCTGGCTTCATATGACAGCACACAGCATCATTTACTTACATTAGCATTTTTTTGGAAAAATTATCATCTGTGATCTTATGCACTAATTGGTGTTTCCTACCTGATCTCTTAAAAAAAGCTAAACTATTTTACAGGTTGCCAATTTTGCATGAATGCATATAATTTGTACAAAAAATGGTATACTTTTTATAGAAGGAAAAAAAAAACACTAAAAGGTAGGTAATGCTTCTCTCTATCATGTGCAGTCAGTTCAAAATGTCAGAGAATGATATGATCATCTTTTACCTAAGGTACCCAAGTTGTAACTGGGTGCCAATTTTGCGAGTGAGTGAATGTGGAGCCGGTTTTCTCTGTGTGAGCAGAGAAGAAATGACTCACTGCTGTCATCTTTCAAAGACATGATGTGTGTCTCAGCAGTCCTTCTAAACAATTAGCCTTCATTTGTAAATAATCAAGAGTTAGAAATGCTAAATTGTTAATTGTATCAGTTATTTAATATCACATTAAACATTGATTGGATGTTGATTGACTGAATTGAGGTCAGCTATCATTCTCCTCATTCTCTGTTTATTATTCTCTTCAGTCTCCTCATTTTTTTTATAGTACTATGCATAAAAATATGTATATTTTTAAAATTGTTTTGCACTGGATCCTCTGTAATGGAAATGACTGAACCATGTCCTCTCCAAATAAAGCGTCAGAAATAGCCCCCAACAGGAAACAGTGAAGTGTTGCTCACGGTGTGCAGAGGGACGATACAGAACTCGCCCGTATAATCACACACCCAGAATTATACCTGCGACAGTGAACAGCTGCTGCTGCTGTGTCACTTGAGTGTTGAGATCCCACTCGTTTCTTCTGGAAACCCTGATGGCTGTACTTAATGCAGTTATAGATAGATTGAAGAGTGCTGTTTCCACATATATTTTATTGGTCATTTGGCCTAACTTGAGTTTGAGTCTGACTTGAGAACACATAAAGCATGCAGTATGTAAAAGCATCTAAAGCATAGGGACTGATGGTGATGTGTTGTAATTTAGAATTAATAAATCTATTATGGCAAAACATATATTTTCAAATACATTTGAAATAAAAAAGTGTAAAATATACAAAGGCCAAAATATATTTAAAAATACATTTGGTTTCACTTTATTTTGATGGTCCCTTTAACACATTCTATTGACTATAAGTAATGTTGCACCTACATTTCTAGTTGACACGTTCTTGCAAAGTTACTTATAGTGAGTAGAATATCTGTTGGGAGACCAACACAATAAGGAGTTAGTAGATATGAAGCAGACAGTCTACTAATACTCTTATGAGAGTTTGTTGACATGTAGTTGCAACATTACTAAGTGTCAACAGAATGTTCAAAAGAGACCATCAAAATAAAGTGTTACCATACATTTTCTTTTTGTATCTTTTTAAAAATATATCTAAAAATACATAAATATGTTTTTAAAATCATTTTATAATTATTATATTTTCTATATATTTCAATACCGGAGTCAATTATTCCGCTTATACTATGGTTACCGGTTACACCTCAAGCCATTGTACAGATGATGTATTTTCAAGACATTCGTCAGATTTTTGCCCTTAAAACACTCTTGTATATAGGATCAATTTATTATGCATTTCATCCCATGCCTAAACTATTTTACTTTAAAATCAGATCAGCTCTGACAACACGTTTTTGTACACGTGCATGTTTCCATGTGTTCAAGTGTGTGTCCTGTCCATACACAATAAAAAGTAATTTTGTGGCAAAAACATGGAAATAATTTGTCTTGTGTAATTATTTACAGTATTTATTTGCTTGGTGTTTTTTTTTTTTTTTTTTGTAGGCTGTAAGGACTTTTACAATAATGGAAATCATTTGGTTGTCACACTGTAAAAAATCCAACTTTCAAAAAGTTCTACTAACCAATGTAAAAAAGTAACCTGAACAAAGAATTTTTAGTATGAGAAGTCAGTTTAATCTAAACTGCACATTTTAGAGTGCCCTTTTATTGTGGCCAGCCTAAGGCACACCTGTGCAATAATCATGCTGTCTAATCAGCATCTTGATATGCCACAAAGGAGAAGTGCTCACTAACACAGATTTAGACAGATTTGTGAACAATATTTGAGAGAAATAGGTATTTTGTGTACATAGAAAAAGTCTTAGATCTTTGAGTTCAGCTCATAAAAAATGGGGGCAAAAACAAAAGTGTTGTGTTTATAATTTTGTTCAGTGTATGTTCGTGAGTTTGAAACCTGGGGTCCGTTCTTTGTACCTAGCTTAATACATCTGAGATGATTTGAAAGATGCCAGATCTTCTAATCCTGATAACTGATATCTGGCTAATTTGGTTCTTCAAATTAATTTGTGGATTTGATTAAAATATCTGGATTAAGTTGTCTAAGATTACTGTGCGTTCTCGTGTTCCCCCGAAAAGGGCAGATGTATCGATACTCGAAACCGCGATCAGCAATGCAGCGATTGGCTTTCGGCCAGACAGCAACGTAATGACATCATATAATTAAAAAAGACACCTGACGAAAAACTTGACAAAACCTGGACTTTTATAAAGAAATAGCCAAGCAATCAAAACTACATAAATGTTATAATAGATAAATTAAATGTGCACTGTTTTTATTTAATTTTTGCATGATTTCCAATTATTTATATTCACAATTTCTAGTATTTGTACAGGCTTTACATTTTATTTCAATGTTGTAATTAGCAATTAATTTAATTTTATATTTGAAACAAATTTATGTAACAGCATTAAAGTTTCTTGAGTGTCAATATCAAGTTATCTGCATCTCCTGTGCTCCATCAAGCCACTCCCATAATATCTGTCACCACTCAAATTAATGCACCACTCTACATTAACTGTATAGCATGTGTGTAAGACTCAAATACAATTATAAAGTAATTATTTTATCATGAATAAATCTTTCAATGAGTAAAACTGGCTGTATTATAGACTACACATCATTATTTTATTTTCATTTATTTATTTATTTTTTATTATTATTATTTTAAATTATTGTCCCTGGATCAGTAGAGTACTCTTGTAATAAAGTAGCTGTAGCTGGGACATATTTTAAGTATCAATTCCTCCTAAAAAGATGCAATTTAATCCTGTTTATATGAAATAAGCCTGATCAGCTTCGAAGAACCAACCAATCCAAGATCATGCCAAATCATCAACAATTAAATCCAACTAACTGAGCTAGCGAAGTATGAAGAACAGGCCCCTGTTCTACAGTATGTTGGATTATCCCAGTGTTTTGTCATTAAAGACTGTTATATTAATATGTTCCAAGACCCCTGCATTTTCCCTACAACTACGACCGTGACATTGGTGAAGTGATATGCATATGTGATATATATAAAAGACATATAATGTGGTCAAGACTTGCCTGTAACTATTTTAGCCGTGCATTTCCCTGAAAATAATTACACACCTTAGATTCAGATTCAAGCATTCAACAGCCTCGTAGCATAATTTTGAATAAATGTATACATGTTTTATAATTTTGATTAAAACCGTTGTACACAGGAAATTATTTAATATCACATGAACCCAGCCAGCATTTCTGTAGAATTGGGCATGTGTTATCTGAGTCCATTTTACCACAATGACAGCAAATCAAATTAATACATGCCTTTCAGTTGTATTAATTTGCTCTTGCAATTATCATTTCTAAAATGACTTTCAGGCTTAGTAAATTATTTTTCAGAGAGCATTGACACCACATTGTATTCTGTGCATGAAAAGAAAGCTGCAAATTATGAAAAAAAAAAAAAAAAAAGGAAAACCACAGGAAAACACTGAATGTATTACCTTTTTTCAGGTAGTGTAAAGTTGCAAGTTTTTATAACGGCAAACCTTTAGTTAATCAAGGAACAGAAATAAGACATTTTTCAGAGGTTTTCAAATACTTAATTGCAATTAAATGAAAACGTATTAGAGAGTCACTTTATTTTAAAAGCAATTAACTCATTCAGTGCTTTTAGGCCCATTTGAGCAGGACTTAAGTACATCTTTATATGTAATGTCATAATTACTTCTACTGTCTTTGAAATATGGTTAAAGTACTGCTGTGCTGAATGTACTGATAAGCATTTATGAACTAAAATATACTTTAATGTAATTTCTGTTGTCATTTAGCCTATTTAAAATAATTTACAATTGAATATTCATAATGAAGTTGCAATATAGCACATTTATAATATACCATACTAAAAAAAAAAAAAAAAACACCGTAGTTTAAATTAAGCATGACATGTGTCACAAAGCACGGTTACACACAACTGGTGAGTGAGAACAAACAGGTTTATTGAAGGGATTCAGGATCGGGAGTGACCAAAAGCAGGTGAGTGAGCAAGTTAATGTGGAGTTCAGATTGCTTAGCTGTGGTTGAAGTCGTGTCTTTGTTTGCAGGTTCGGATCGAGGATCAAAGGCTTCGAGGGAGAATCGGCAAGGGATCCAACGGGTAAGCATAGAGGTAAGTCGCGATCGTAGAGTGAGTCCAGAGCAGTCCATCTAGTGAACGGTAGACCGGACAATGTGGGGTATGGCAGTGGGTGTCTTTGTAGTGGTGTTGATTGGTTTCAGCAGGTGCGTGCAATCAGAAGTCAGGTGACTGTGATCGGGTGGTGACTGTTGTGATGGTGACTGATCCCTGACATTACCCCCTCCCCCAGGGGCGGCTCCTTACGCCCTCGAACGGCGACGACCACGGCCTCTGGGCGCGGGACGCTCGGGATGAGTGCGATGGAACTCATCCAGCAGTAAGGGGTCTAGGAGTGCTGGAATAAGTGTTCTGCTGTTTCCATGGCAGTAGGGAGTCCTTTGAGGGGGATGAATTTGCAAGCTTTGGAAAAGCGATCGACTGCCACCAGCACACAAGTGTTACCTACCGTCACAAAGTCTATTCCCAAGTGTGACCAGGGTCGATGAGGGATTGGTAACGGCTTTAGCTTTATTGTAGGCGCTTGGCATTTCACTCATCCACGCCCTAACGGCTTTCCTGGATGGTCTCGACTCTGAACTTCCTGGGGAGCTGAAGGCGTTTCAGTAGGTCTTGGGAAATTAAGTTGCCCGAGGAGCCCGAGTCGACAAGGGCGGATACTGCAACAAAATGATTGTCCGTGAATAGTTGAACTGGGAGCAAGGAAAGGGTTGAGACAACAGGATCCAATTGAAGGGTACTCACCGCAGGACGTGGTGGCCGGACAGGGCAGGTCCTGATGTAATGGTCGGGATCAGCAAAGTAGAGGCACAATCCTGCTGCTAGGCAGCAAGCCCGTTCTGAGGGGGTGAGTCGAGTGTTATCCACTTGCATCGGTTCTGGTACTGGGGAACCCATGGCGGGCACGACAGACTGGTGGGCGGTTTCATTGGCGTGTGAGGCAGTGAGGCGTTGGGAAATACGAGTGGCTCTCTGCATAAAGTTTTCAAGACCAACGGAGTCGTCATAGATGGCCATATGTGCTTGAATGCGGGGATCCAGGCCCTGTCGATAGGCGCTGAGCAGAGCGGTTTCATTCCACCCGCTAGTGGCCGCTAGCATTCGAAACGCCAACGTGTAGTCACTCGTAGAAGCAGAGCCTTGACGCAGTCGCAGCAACTGATCGGCTACGGAGAGCTTTCCTGTTGCATAGCCAAACACCTCCTTAAAATGGTTAGTGAACGCACTGTATGAGTTGGTTATGGCACTATTTGCATCCCACATTGCTTTCACCCATAACAGCGCCTTGCTACGGAGAAGAGAAATCAGGAAGGATACCTTTGATCGCTCGGTGGAGAATTATTGGGGCTGCATCTCCAAATACAGTGCCACTTGGAGGAGGAAACCGCCACACTCAGCTGCGTCACCCGCGAAGGTAGTAGGCATGGCCATGGGACTGACAGAGGCAGACCGCAGAGGTGTTGGGGGAACCAGGGATGCCCGGAGAGTGGTGACAAGTTCCTCCAGGACCTCCACTGGTGTGGATGGATGAGGATCCATCTGGTTGTCGGTTATGGTCCGGTCTTCTGTCACAAAGCACGGTAACACACAACTGGTGAGTGAGAACAAACAGGTTTATTGAAGGGATTCGGGGATTCAGGATCGGGAGTGACCAAAAGCAGGTGAGTGAGCAAGTTAATGTGGAGTTCAGATTGTTTAGCTGTGGTTGAAGTCGTGTCTTTGTTTGCCGGTTCGGATCGAGGATCAAAGGCTTCGAGGGAGAATCAGCAAGGGATCCAACGGGTAAGCATAGAAATAAGCCACAATCGTCAAGTGAGTCCAAAGCAGTCCATCTAGTGAACGGTAGACCAGACAATGTGGGGTATGGCAGTGGGTGTCTTTGTAGTGGTGTTGATTGGTGTCAGCAGGTGCGTGCAATCAGAATTCAGGTGACTGTGATCGGGTGATTGTGCTGGGTGGTGACTGTTGTGATGGTGACTGATCCCTGACAATATGATTATTAAAACAATTATTTAAAACATTTTAAAATGAATCTTTTAATTTGACAAATTGCACTTTTTACACAAAGTGTACTAAGGTGTGTTAAGAAACAGTTACGAAAGTGAAATACAGGTTACTTTTTGAAATACACTACTACTTGAACAGCACTTGTGTTTGTCTGCCACAAATACACTGTTACTTTAAATGAACACAGGTCTGTGAAAGTGCCCAAATTAGAATGATAGCAGCCATAAGCGACCCTGGGTTAAATGCTCAAGTGCATATTGTTCATATGTCTCGGAGTCAAACTCTTTTTTGAGATCAAACCATTATCATTACCAAGAAGTCAGGGAGGGAAGAAAAATTATATAAAATACTTGATCAGTGATTTAAGGCTTTTCATGAATTAAAGAGGTCTGTCTAATGAAATAGCCACTTGCAATCTTTAATATCATTTCAAGAACTTCATGAAATTCTGTAACACTCCTCTCTTCTTCTTGAAAATGTGAGAACTCCAGACAAATGAATCAATATGCAAGACCCAAACTCAATAAATCCTTAATTAAGTTGTTGAAATATAAAAAAAAAAAAAAACTTTCAGACCAAAAGATCAGCATAAAGTTCAATTTCCCATTGCAGCTCCCATCCTGCTAAACAATTTGACAGGAAGAGGGTGACATCTGAAATTGATGATACCTTAATGATACACTTGTGCCAAAAACAACATATAATGAATGCATATATGCAGTACTTACATGCATACATATACTGTATGAATGAATATGCGTAGATCTATGTCTCTGTCCTTTTCATAAAACAGAGCAGAATATTCAATCGTGCTTGTCTATATCTCAATCACTAAGTGCCTCAAAGAAAACCTCACAGACTTTGTTAAATTCGGCTAGCAACTAGTTCTTGCTCAGAAGTGTTCATTGTCACTTAGTAGTTTCCTGTCAGACTGGTAGAAATCAGATTAGAGCTTGCCAGTTTGAGAAAACTCTAGCGTAATTTGCACAAAGAACATCAGTCAGTTAGTGAATGGCTGTGGGTGGTATGAACTGACTGACAGACTGACTGTTTTACATAGCATTTTCGTTGACGAGTAAAATGAGGCAATGCCTTCACAGATGAAACTGATGATGATATATGATGATATAATAATAAAATAGAAGGGAAAATGTATGCCATCAGCCTACTGGTTAACGATAACAACAACATGGCTAACTTTGTAGGTCACATGACAAGACAACAACATGTCAGAAATTGTCTAATTTGTATTCATACTACATACATGCATACTGTGCTTGTAGAATGACAATAGCAGTACAAAATTAGTTTTAAGGTCCAATTCCCACTATAAACAAACTATTAACTATGACTTTTCCCTCAATAAACTCCTAATTTCCTGATTATTAATAGGTAGTAAGGTAGTTGGGTCCCACTTTATATTAGGTGGCATTAACTACTATGTACTTACATTTAAATTAATAATTTGGTACAATGCACTTGTTGTGTACATACATGTTCTTACATTGTACTTATATTGTCTACAATACCTTTATGTAATTAAATCTGTAATTCATTTCTGGGTCACACTTTATATTAGGTGGCCTTAACTACTATGTACTTACATCAAAACATAAGTACAATGTACTTATTGTGTTCATACCGTATTGCAAAACACTATTGCTGCTATTGAGGTGGGATACGGGTAAGGTTAGGGACAGGTTTGGTGGTATGGGTAGGTTTAAGGGTGGGTTAAGGTGTAAGGGATGGGTCAACAGTGTAATTAGAAATGTAATTACAGATGTAATTACATATAGTTATTTTGGTAACACTTTAGAATAGGGAACACTAATTCACTATTAACTACAACTTTTCCCTCAATAAATTCCTAATTTGCTGCTTATTAATAGTTAGTAAGGTAGTTGTTAAATTTAGGTATTGGGTAGGATTAGGGATGTAGAATAAGGTCATGTAGAATAAGGCATTAATATATGCTTAATTACAACTAATAAATGGCTAAAATTCTATTAATATGCATGCTAATAAGCAGCTAGTTAAGAGACCTTAAAATAAAGTGTTACCGTTATTTTTATAATTATAAGTACAATGTAAAAAATATGTATGTACACAATAAGTGCATTGTACCAAATTATTAACTCAAATGTAAGTACGTAGTAGTTAAAGCCACCTAAATAAAGTGGGACCAATTTCTGTAATTACATTTATAATTACACTGTTGACCCATCCCTTACACCTAAACCCACCCTTAAACCTACCCATACCACCAAACCTGTCCCTAACCTTACCTGTATCCCACCTCAATAGCAGCAAAAGTGTTTTGAAATACAATATGAATACAATAAGTACATTGTACTTTTTTTTTTGATGTAAGTACATAGTAGTTAACGCCACCTAATATAAAGTGTGACCAGTAGTTGTTAAGTTTAGGTATGGGGTAGGGTCAAGTGGTCTAAAATATGCAGAATAAAGCATTATTATGTGCTTTATAAGTATACTAATATACAGCCAATTTGCTAGTAATATGCATGCTAGCTAAGAGTGAGAATTGGACTTTAAAATGAAGTGTTACTGAATTTTTAATCTGACAGTTTCATTTGTAGTGTATTTAAAATAAAAATTATGGGATAAAAACAGTGCTCTTCAAGAGAGTTCATGTGCTAATATAATAGTAAACAAATGAAAGGCCACTTAATTGCATTTTACCTTCTAAAAACATTTTTTCACACTTTAAAGAGGTACACTTGTTTTTATGTTGATTAACATACTAAAGCACATGGAAAGTACTCAGTTATAATTGTAACTGTGCTGTGATTTAATATTATATTCAAATAGCAATCTTTGCAAATGTATGAATGCAAATGTATTTAATATCTGAAATACATGCTTCAACAGAAATGGCAAAACATTTGTAAACACATTGTACTTAAGTGTGTCAGAACACTCAGTTAAACTTTTTATTTTACGGTGTCCTTGTTAGTGCAATTATACACATAAATACTGAGTAATACTTACTATATGGTTAGGATTAGGTTTTGGTTTAGATTTACTTATGCATAATTTATTTGTATTATAATAATAAGTACATGCAACATGTGTAACAAGGACACCTTAAAATAAAGTGTTACCGGACACTCTATTACTCTCTTTTATTTTTATTTATTTTTTGGTTCAATTTAATTGCAATTAAAATGCAATTAAGACTAGGAATTCAACAAACTAAGTGCAACATATACAGACAGGATAGAAATCAATGGAACTGAAAACAGGTGAGCAACGTACTATGTGTCCATGGAAACAAATGAGGTGAGAACCAGGGGAACAAACGGAAAGTCCATAAAACCCTAGCCTTAACCCAAGCAATACACAGATAACATTAGATTCAGTTTAGTCTGAAGTACATTCTTTTACAGTATATTATTTCCAAAATAAACTTTTTAAAAATATGCTAAAGTGTACTAATTTTTCATCATAGGGATATATTGCTTCATTATTCCTTTCAGTGGATAGAAAGATCAAGTTTGAATTGTGGCTTATTTCCTGCTTTAGAAAAGTAAAACTATTTTATTATTATTTATTTATTTATTTTTTCATCTTGAGTAAATTAATTAAAGACTGAATGTTTGGTCAGTAATAAAGTACAAGGTCAACAGCAGCAGTTCTATTGAACATTTAGCAGAGATACGACACTGGGATATTCTATAAGATGCTGCATTTGCTTGTGGGTGGTGGATTCTGTGATGGTTGAGCCTTAGGGTTCAGGTTTTAGATTTGCATTAGCTAACGTTAGCCTTACTAAACATGGAAGGAGGGTTTTGAATCAATTTGAGTGAGAGATTGACTCTGAACCTAATGTACTTATTTATTTCTTTTTACTTTAGGGTAAGCAGTTGGACTGTTGCCACATATATAGAACCCAAAAGCTTTTGCAAGTCTAAGTGAATTCATTTCACACTCAATTGGCACTGCGGGGCTGCTGAGATCTACTTATTGAAGATCTGCTCCTGAAAGGGAGTCAGGAGGAAAAGTTCACGCTCTGCTTTTCATTGGACTTCAGTGGACTACACTGAAAAAAAATGACAATGGGGGATTGTTGAATTTGCAAAAATGCATTTAGTATTTCCAACATGATTAATTTATGTTTCTCATCTAAACATATTTTAGTCTCGTGTCATTCAATTAATGTTGAAGGATGTTCAACTTTTTAGAATTAATCATGTTGAAATGTAATAATTTAGTTATGTTTTCTCTGGAAACTCCGCCCCTGGGAACGCGCAGGGAAAACTAATTAATACAATCATTCAAGCAGTATACTTTTTTTTTTTTTTCTGTGTATGACCAGTAATATGCGTCAGGGAGTGATTTGTGGCGCCAACTAATTTGAGGTGGGGAAGGGAGTACAAAACGTTAAAATGCTCTCTGGCTGAGCTATCTTTTAAATTTTATCATAAAGAAAATACTCGTTATTCTGTAGACGTTTATTGCAAATTCTTTTTCAAGGTAAGTTATTTCACTGGAAGGCCTTAATTGCAACGAATGTGGAAATCCTGTCAGGGAGTGATGGTGGCACCAATTTATTTTAGGTGGGGGAGGGTATGTTACAGATCGTTTAAAATTTATAAAAAGCTTGCCAACACTCAAATTTTAGTAACGTATTTTAAATCTGTACCAAAATCCTACATCCTTTGAAAGATGTGGTGTCTTATGCCGAAAGGGTGTTAAGCTTCAGGTCGGCCCAGCCAAAGTGCGTGTCTCAGGCAAATGGAGCCTCTAGCTACGTAAAGCGATGATTGGCCTTTTTATTCAGAAGACGGACATATTCTGCCATTTTGCGTGTTGCGCTTTTCTTCCATTCATTGTGTTAGTGCACTGTCTTGATTTACAGTCATTTTTAGTGTTGGAAAGACCTGATAACTTATTTTTAATGTATTTTATTTTATTACTTCCACTCAATGAAAAGTTATATTTGTAAACGTTAATGCACATCGAACTAACAAACAATACATTACTTTTTTTTTTTAGCTTAATAAATACTGTACTGTAACTTTTTGCATTTTTAATTCATGTTAGTTGATCCGTTATTCTAATACTGTTCACTAATGAAAACATTCTTAAGTGTTACTAAAAAGGTTTTATCAGTTTAATTTTAAACTTAAGAAGGAAATATGCTGAATTCTAGGGAGCCTTATCTACCTCTGAGAAATTGTTATTGCTTTAAAACTAATTCATTGTTTTTAATATTTTACAGATATCTGATACTCATCTATTCATGTGCAATTTGAATGGCAAAGGCTCTATAGTAGTGGTGAGTATTTATTTCAATATACTGCAATTATATTTGATAATTATGTTTTTTACTTAAAATATTCCTCTCTATAAAAAAATGTATTCATTTTTTTTTCTGTCTCCCTCTCTAGTGAATGTAGCAGTGTAAAGGGTGCTGAGTAGCAGTTTCCAGAAGATTGGCACTACTAAACCATTATTAAGTCAAGCATCCTCATTTTGTTTTTCTTAATTCATTGAATTTAAGCTTTTTTTAACTTCACACACACATTTTGTAGCCCATACTCTGAAAAATATTTTTTTGTTAAAAATAACAGTGATTTGTCTTGCCTTACTGCTTTTAAAACTGAAAAAAAACAAAAAAAACATCAAGGGAAGCTTTGGACAACTCGTTACTCATTACTCTTCATCTTTTTCACTACACCTGTTTGATGGTGAATTTTTGCATTTTACTGTATCTGATCTGGTCTTTTGACAGGAAATGTCATAGTTCATAGTCATCCATTTATCCTATACTCTGAAAAATGAATTGTACTGTTAAAATTATACAGTGATTTGATTTTTTACTGCTTTTAAAACTGAAAACAAAATCGCCAAGGGAAGCTTTGGACTACTTAATGCTCGTCATTACTGTTCGCCTTTTCCACTACACCTGTTTGATGGGGTCTCATTTTGTACTCAATGACAGTGGATATGTTGTTATTGTTCATGAAATTTATGCTATTTTTAACTTCACACAGAGAAGGCTGTATTTCTGTATTCAGTACTCTAAAATAAATGTTTTTCTTGTCTTATTACTTTTTAAACTACAGTAGTAATGTTAATGTTGTAGCTAAGACAAGTACAGTAGATGTTCAAAATGCATTTGAGGAAAGCCAGCCTATAGTATTATAAAAATTTAGAACCAGGTGAGTTTTATTGAAACCACTGCATATATGAATGAAAAACATAAAAATCATGTTTACAAATTATGTAGCTTTAACATGTATGGATTGTGTTCATTTAACAAACCTAAATTATGTAGCTTGAACATATATAAATCATGTTCCTTTAACAAATATGAATTATGTAGCTTGAACATATATAAATCATGTTCATTTAGCATATATAAATCATGTTGAGTAAACATAACTTTAATATGTGCAACCGATGTACATATTTTGTTTATGTTAATGCAACAAGTTTTTTTTTTTTTCAGTGTAGGTCGTCTAGAGTCCCTTACACAAAGAAAATATATTTCCTAATATATAATATATATATATATATATATATATACTGCATGAGTAAATATATTACTCATCCATACTGCATGAGTATATATGTGCGTATATACAGGTGCTGGTCATATAATTAGAATATCATCAAAACATTTGAAATATATCAGTCTGTGTGTAATGAATGAATATAATATTCAAGTTTCACTTTTTGAATGGAATTAGTTAAATAAATCAACTTTTTGATGATATTCTAATTATATGACCAGCACCTGCACTGCATGAGTAATTTACTCATGCAGTATATACACACATATATGGAAATATATATTTATTATGTTTAACAATAATTTATGATATACATGTTTCATATATTAAAATATAGTGATAGTCTACTATAGCATAAGCACACCCGCCCATATTAAACATTTAGTGAACAGCCATTACCTTTTAAATAAAATAAGATATAATTTAATGGTGTTTGTCCAGTCGTCATCCTGACCACAGGCTCTACTCTTCTACACAATGGTAACCCCACAAGCTTACACAAACCAAAAACCCTTTTACATTTCAAAATAATACAACATTAAACACTAACAGATATCGCCCATATTAATATTGAGCAAAAACACATTAAATAACACTTAATTTTAACATTTTTACTCTTCTTTAACTGTCAGACGCAAATCACGCTGAGAATTAGAAATCTGCTGTAACTCATTCTGTGAATGTGTGTATAAATGTGTGTACTTAAATTCACATTTATATGGGGACATCTATGTGCAATATATATTCAATAAAGCAGTGGTTCTCAGTTCCAGTCCTGGGGGCCCCCTGCTCTGCACATTTTGCGTGTCTCCCTTACTTAACACACCTGATTGAGATCATCAGCTCCTTAGGAGAGAGATCCATGAACTGAACTAACGAGCTGATGATCTCAATCAGGTGTGTTAAGTAAGGGAGACACGCAAAATGTGCAGAGCAGGGGGCCCCCAGGACTGGAATTGAGAACCACTGCAATAAAGGATCAAACAATGAATATTTATTTTTGTCTTCATTTCCAAATATATTTGTATGTCTCAATATATAGCTATATATTGTCAATGCATATGTTGCTGTATATTGAAAATATATAAACACTAGTTTCCAATATATTGAAATGTATTATGCAATATATTGCATTATATTTTGCAGTATGTAATATATTCAGTATAGATAGATAGATAGATAGATAGATAGATAGAAAGATAAAAATATTATTCACATACTCACAGAAAACTATCAAAGACACATAATACGGTGCATGAGTCAACTTGACTTTAACATTTGTGATTTTATTATTATTAGTAGTAGTAGTATTATTAAAGCTTAAAAGGTTCTATTAATTCAGCAATTGCATGAAAAAAAAAAAAAAAAAACATGAGAGAGAGTAAATGATTTCCTTTATGGTGAAATGTTTCTTTCAACTCTTTCAACATGCTAAAGAGGGATTTAGACAGTTTCTGAAGAACAGCATCCTGTGCAGTAAAACAACAGTAATTATGCATTGTCCATCATAACTGACATATTTATACATATAATTTGAAAATTGTAATTTTGTAAACTGCACACTTGAAAAATAACATCTGTACATTCATTTAAACAATTGTTTTTTTTTTCTCTCTTTTTTTCTCCTCTACACTTCTGTATATAGTGTATTATTTAATTTTCAGTTTTTCTTATATTAGAGTTACATTTCATCTGTGTTATTCCTATGTATGTCTGTACGATCATGTATGTTTGCACTATGTCCGTACTTTCTTCTGCACTGGAAGCTCCTGATAATACTGTAATACTGGGGTTCCCCTCATACGACGCGTGCCTCAGTGAACTAATACAGTGATATAAGACCTCAGATCTCAGAATACATTTTATTGATGATTATGCGAACTATATACAGGCAAGCATGAGGTCAGAAGAACGCAACGCGCTGCATTTTCGTTGCTTTCCCTTACTGATCTATAGAGTCGACAGTCCTACAAAGATATCAATACCACAATTAGTTTAAACAGTTTAAACCACTTTATATCAACATAAAAAAGGAGTTCAAAACCACCTAGGTGTATTGTTACTGCAAATGTAAACCGGAGAAAGCATTGATGCTGTAACGTCTGTGTAGGATCAGTAATGACTGATTACACTTTGTTTTAAAAAAAACCTTTTAGCCTTTTGACATTTGCATATAAATTACGGACCTGGCCTCAGCGTTTACATTTATATGGGTACTAAATTGCAGATGGTCTTTATCACTATCAAAAGGATGCTAAACAGATCGACTCTAGGTGTCTTTATCAAGCTTCAAACACATTCCACAGAAGGGGGGGTGACCCCCCGTGCCAGGCACTAGACCAGTTGTCTACCTCCACAATTTCCAATACACGTCACACACACAAAATTAAAGGCATTTTCTCTATTTAGGCCATAGTAAGCAGTTATAAATGTATCTGCTATATGCATGTGTTGTATGTGTATTCCCCTATTATATTAACTTAGTTAAAACCCTTTTACTTGTATTAGTTAGACGTTAAATGCCTATATTCAAGTGTATGAGTGTATCTCTGCTTTAATATCGTCTGGAAGTTACCTTCTTGGTATCAAAATGATCTCCTCTTTATTTCTCACACAATAATGTACACTATGTGATCGTGAAATGCATCAAACAATTCTTACTATGTTTTGAATTAAAAGCTGCACTAGCGGTCCAGATCAGCAATAAAATGTGAATGGGCCATAAACGGAGACAAAGGATGTCTCTCCCGCTCAAAATGCATGCCTCTGATTGGCCACTCCACCCACCAAATTGGTGCAGCAATGAACTATTAAAAGTTCCGAACGCAGACTAATCATGGCTCAAAAAACTCTTCTTCTTGAGACAAACACACTCCAAAACTCTCCTCTTGAGTTTAACCTTCTGGCAGTGTTTACCTTCAAGTAACTTTGTGGACTTGCTGCGGACTTCTTCAACTCCCTCCTAAAGAAATCATCGAGAACCTCGTCTACCGCATTGAGACTCTTATTCAGCAACAAACCAATGCAAGTAACCATTTACAACTGATTAGATGCGTGTTTAAGTTTCAACCCCTTTTAAGGTGAATTGTGACTCTGATGATTCTCATTTAGGTTGTGGTTAATTGATGTGAAATACTGCCATTCTTTGCTCTTCTCTCTCTTTTCCTTACTTTCCTTCATTCTATATATATATGTTTTGCTTAGTTTGTTCGTATGTTAGTTACATTATTAAATATATTAAATCCCTTATATTCACAATTGATTGTCTCTGTGTTCCGCTCACAATTCAAAGTCACTGAATTTTGCTACTTGCTACGTGCTAAACTACTGCTAGCACTGTATAAGTAGGAAGGCTATTGTTCCTTGGCCAGGAAAGTAATCTTCCTAGAATTGATAAATAATTATATTGTCTGCTCGGTGGACGGACATATCAAATAATTGTAATATCGATTCTGCTACAGTTAATTCTAAGATCTAATCTAAACATTTATTATTAATTATAACCAGTTGTAATTAATTATAAATAATTCCCTTTTTAAGCTAATTCGCTACAATGCGCTATCGCACCCAAGGGGCCGTCTGACAATTCCACCGACTGGGTTAAAACGTCCAGAGTATTTAAATTAAAATGACTTTTAACATTTAAAATAACACACTGTCAAATTGTAAAGCTTGTATTGCTCATAGTGATTTACTACAGATGAGATTTTGCCAATTCCTCCCTTTATATGTACAATACACAATTATTTACATATAAAAGATCCCTGGAAAGGTTTTTTTTTTTTTTTTTTTTTTTTCATGTTCCAAAGTTTGTAGTACGTTGCTAGTTACAAAACTGATTTACTACAGGTTAGATTTTGCCAATATCTCCCTTAGGGTATGTACAGTACACAAATATATTTTTAAAAAACTACAGTAATTCACCAAAAGGGTTTTTCATGTTCCACAGGTTGTAGTACGTTTTGAGATTTTGCCAATATCTCCCTTACTATATGTACAATTCATATGTACAAAAAAAAAAATCAGTAAGACCCCAAAAGGAACTGTTCATGTTCCAAAGGTTGTAGTATAAAATGTTGATGTACTTTATGTACATTAAGGGAGGTATTAGCAAGATTTCACCTCTAGTAAGTCAGACTAGTCACTAGGAATGGACTACAACCTTTGGAGCATATAAAAAAAAAAAAAAAAAACCTTTGTGAATTACAGTAATTTCTAAAGAATAATTATATACTGTATGTACAGTGAGGAAGATGTTGGCAAAATTTCAACTGTAGTAAGTCAGTCTGGTCACTAGTAACAACATTTGGAACACGAAAAATCCCATTTTGGTGAATTACTGTAATTTTTTTTCTTAAAAATATTTGTGTAGTGTACATATTTAGGGCAATTATTGTCTAAGGCGAGTTATTGGTTATATATATTTAGTCAGTTTGAATAAAATATTAATTTACTGTAAACATTAACTTGAATAAATTATTGGAATTTAATAATTAAATTTAAATAAGTTAATAAATTATTACTTCGTTTTGCACTGTGAGATAAATTTGCAGACGGTCCCTAAAGCAGCCTAGGCGCATATGCAGCGAATATCAAACCTAAAACTACAGCGCTTAGTTTTCATTGGGAGAAAAAAATGGTTTGGTGAAACTTGTTGGTTGTGGGCTCATATTCTGGGCTCATCTGCTTAAATGTTCATAATATATAGTAATATATTTTATTAATTAAATGCTTAATTTAATCATTTATTATCACTGAGGCAACAAACCACGTTTTCTTTATGGGAAATGTTTAATGTGCAGTTTTGCGCGTTCCGGAGCTTGCATTCAAACCCTTATCATCAGTAAGATCTGGTCTTTTAATAGTTGAGATGAGTAAAATCTGCGCAGAACCGATCACCGGTAATCACCGCGAGATGCATGCTGGTTAGAAAAGAGTTTTTATTTAATTACATTTTTTTATTAAACATATAACATTCACGGGGGATAAAGCAATAAAACAATAAAGCAATAAAACACAACCAGAATACAAAACAGTAAATACCTCAATAATAGTAATAACAAAAACAAATATAAAGAGAAAGACAAATAAATAATACAGTAGTTATCATAAACATCTGTTAAAATAAATAAAAAGTGTCCGAGTTACGTCTGCCTTATTCTGATGTCATGCTGACGCGTGCCAAAAAACTGGCGCCGGCGAGGCGGCTGTGTTGGATTGAGCAGTCGCGCACAGTTGCTCTCCACCGACTGCGCTGATCAAAAGCATGATGGGAAATGACTGACTGATGACACAGCTTAATGCTCATTGGTCTCATTTGAGTGTCTTGTTCATCATATTTATATTCATATAAAAGCAACAGAACTGAAATGATATCATGTTTATCAGCAGCATAGCATATGAGTGAGAATAATGCGATATCCGCCTTTGATCTCGTAGGTATCTGTTCCACTTTGAGAGGTCAGAACTGTCCGTCTTGACTGCGTTTATTTCACTCCTCCCCTCACTGCAGCCGCCTACATTTCAGGCGAGGCGCATCTCAAACAAGTCTAATAGCTGTCATTGTGTTAGTGCACTACTGAGCCGCGTAATGTGTTTTCTTTAACCGATTTCTGAGGGAAACAGCATGAAACCTTGCACGTTCGTTCATATTCTAAATCTGCTTAACTGTCGATATAGTTCACATAATCATCAATAAAGTGTATTCTGAGATCTGAGGTCTTATATCACTGTATTAGTTCACAGAGGCGCTTTACGTGTCGTTGGGGAATCCTGGAGTGTGACGTATGAGGGGAACCCCAGTATTACAGCACAGTGTCACACAAGCCATGATACAGAGTTACAGATATAAGCAACCGAAAGCAATATATGTCTTCCTCAGATGGAATGTTAGTTCTGTACTTCAGCATTGGGTAAAAGAGCATTATAATCTCCTTTGTGGTAGAGAAAGCTACTTACATATAGGCTACGGAAAACAGCGAAAATGTTTATACTGGCCCCGATTATCAAAACTTCTACTTAGCGCTTGCTCCATTTCTGCAAATCAGTTTTTGTAAATGAATAACGTGATCCACATATGGCCTTCATCAACAGCCACTTGCGCCACCTGCTGGTGATCATGCATCGGTGCTCCACTGCTATTCCTGCGGTTCCCGGATGTGCAACGCTGAATTTTCTGCCTAATTTTAACCACTGAATTTGTGGCAGTGAATTTGGAAAGTGAAATAAAATGACCGAAATCTGCCTGTCAAATAGTATACATCGCATTTTTAAACAGATTGAATATTTTGGAAGTGAATTCTGGAAGGTGAATATGAATTATGGAATTTTTTATTATGAAAATGAGTGTGAAATATTTTGAATTGAAATATTCACAGCTTAAATAAACAACTATGTTAAATTTCAGGACCTAAAAATGCAAGCCCTGGAAATACAAGGCATTAAAAGCACTGCACTGTTAATTGCATTGAAATGAATTCAGCGTGCATAATTTTTCAAAAACTATTGTCATTATTCTGCTTCCATAGAAATGTTTCTTGAGCAGAAAATCAGCATATTAGAATGATTTATGAAGGATCGTATGAAACTGAAGACTGGAGATGCTGAATATTCAGCTTTGATCATACAAATAAATTACATTCACATAGAAAACAGTTATATTAAATCGTAATAATAAATAAAATCACCGTTTTTACTATATTGTGTAGCTTCAGTGAGAAAAAGAGACTTCTTTCAAAAACATTAATAAATTCTTAATTATTCCAAACTTTTGACTGGTCATGTATATTAACAGTGGCTCACTTAAACACACTATTAAGTTGTATTGCATCTGTTGCTGGAGTTGCTCCGTCAGCGTGTCGGTGTACTGTATGTGTGTGTGCATGTGTGAGACCTCCCGTCAGCCCCGAGCATCTCATCAAGACGGCGGCTCTGCTGACGCTGCACTGGAGGCCAACAGATGGGCAACGTTCAGCAGACATCACGACGGCACAGGAGGACGCCTCAAATAGCACACTCGCCTGATGAGAGCATTTGAATCACCACCATGCTTAAGAAAATAACAAATGAAGGTTAGAGCGTGCTTAAGTACAACTTTGGCACTTATTCTATAACTAATTCTAGAATAATCTGATCTATGCAGGATTCTTTGATAAAGAGAAAGTTCAAAAGAACTGCATATATTTGAAACTGAAATTTTCATAACATAATGCTGTAACATTATAAAGAGTCAGTTTTGATCAATTTAATGTATACATGCTGAATAAAAGTATTTATTTTTATTTGTTTATTCATTTATATATTTATTTTTAATATTACTTTCCACAAAGCTTTACACTGTGATGTATCACAGTTTCCACAAAATTATGAAGAAACACAACATTATTTTCATCAATGATAATAATCAGAAATGAGCAGCAGATCAGCTTATTAGAATGATTTGTAATAATATTTCACATTATAATGGATTTTACAATATTTTTGATCAAATTAAAGCAGTCTTGGTGATATTTAGTTGTTTGACCTGAAGAAAAAATAAATAAAAATCACATGTCCAGAAGATCTCAAACTGTGCTCATATTTGTCAAGATACTTTACCAAAATCTGTGCAATTTCGAAAAAATAAAATAATATATATATATATATATATATATATATATATATATATATATGAGATAAGGACACTTCAGTTATTATAACTGAGAATTCTATTACCTCGTGAGCTATGAAGAATACATTTCTGAATAATAAAAACTGGCCCTGGGCATGAATGTGATAAACAGTCTTTACATCACAAGGTGGTTGCGGAAATTGTTGGTACATGAAAATATTTTGCTTACCTGATTTAAGACTTTTTTTTCTTTTCCCTATTGTCTCTTTTCATTTGCAGCATTTCCCACTTAAACAAAGAGCATTTGAAATATGTTATTTATGTAATCGATACAGTGTTAGTCATGCAAACATCACTATGAAGATAACAACAAACCCTTTGAAAAGACATAACAGAATTAGCTTTTTTTATCCCCCAAAAAATTAAATTAAATTTTCAGCAGTCATAAATGAGGACTATACTCTTCCTGCAAAACCAGGATACCCTCTTCACGCTGGATCTGAATCTGTCTGATTAAGATTCAAATGTGCGGTTGACGCCAGTTGGGCCTGCAGGAGATTTAATTAAGATTATGAGGCCAACTGGGAGGTTATAAAGAACAAACAAACTCCATATCAGTCTCATCTTCCTTTATCCCACCAAAATAATAGTATTATTGACAATCTCTGGATGCAAAGAGAAAATGTCACAAAGCAAAAGAAACACAGCCATACCAAAAGATACTGAATACCTGAAGTGATTTAAGATTGAGTCACAGTTTGCTGTTCTAGATGTTATAAAATCAGTATTTGTTTAATCTAAATTAAATTCAAATTTTGATTCGAAGCTACAGAGGAAAAACACTGCCTTCAATCCTCCTCTCCCATGGGAATTACCTATTTACCAGTTTGGAATTTAAATTTGGTGAGTAATTGATGCTTAATTTGTGTATTTTTTTTATCATTTTCATGGAGTTTTGTCATTGCCTGTAGCAGCATAAACCCAAAAGTGTGGTATTTTCTGCCAAGCTTTATTTCTCTGGAATAACCTTCCTGATAATGTGTGGGGATCAGACACACTATCTGAGTTTAAATCCAGACTAAAGACACATCTCTTTAGCCAGGAATTCACATAATGCATGTCATAACCTTGTAGTCCAGTTATATCTGATTTAATGCACATGAATATCTTTGCTTGAAAAGCAGCTATGCTAATTACTCTCCATTTGCTCTTCTGATTCTACCTCCGGATTGGATCCAGCATCCTACACTGAAAAAACAAACTTTGAGGTATAGTAAAATATACTAGATTTACTGTCATAATTTTTACATTGTAATATTACAATTCATTGAGAACTAGAATTTCTAAGTAAAATTTTAAATAAATACACAATTAATTCATGTATAAAATGAACTGTGTTGGAATAGTAATTATACATTTTCTGATATTATTTAAATGTTTTAAAGTCATTGCACATAAACCTAAAAATACTGAGTAAATTTTAATCTAAAATCTTAGCACGTTCACATCCACGTGACTGAATCACATGCCCATGTTTTGGATCCAAGACAGACGGTTGTGATTGCCACACGTGCGGTTGGGATTATCACACTTGGATGCAAAGTTATTGTGTACGGTAAGTTATTGCCTTTTTTTGTAGTAAGTTATGATAATGTATAGGTCCATGAGAATTTTAAAAGTCCCATTGACTTTGTTGTGTAACTCTAGTAATGTTAACTCGAGGTTACATTAACCTAGGCCTGCATTTTCCACTGCAGTCCATGAATCACTAGTCTCATAACAGAAGTCAATTTAAAACCAAAGAAATTTGTGTTAGTCAGTGAATTATGTTAAAACACGCTGATTCGAAAATTTCCATTAGGTAAAGTTCAGACATAATTTGCCACCCCACTCATTTAAGTGCGATCAGGTTACACTTACCACGACTTTCAAAACATTACATTAAATAAATCGTGCTGAGTGACACGGAAAAAAAAAATTGTGTGAAAACAAATCAATAAAGTATACATTTCGTGTCTATAGCACGATTTGCCTTGAGATTATTGGACTGACCAAAATTGCCCTAAACGCATAATGTTACAAGGAGCTGCATTTATTTCTGGATGAAAAGCACAATAACGTTTATACATTCAACAGTTTACGTTAATCTTTGTGGATTACACAAGCGTTTTTTCTCAGATATATTACAAAACTGAGAATAAAAAAAGACAAAAGATTTGGTTAAACAATGTTAAAAAATATCGGTGATATCATTACAAATAGTAATAGTGTAGAACAAATACTTTGAAATTTAGCAGCATCATTTTAATCATAATAAACCATCTAAGATTTAGAATCTACATAACTGGAGATTTAACATTTTTTGTACTTTATCATAAAATATTGAAATAGGTTGATAAATTTGTTCAGTCCAGAAAGTGTCTGAAAAGCTCTGATATTGACTTACGTGTTTAAATGAACTTATTTCATTGATACCTAGACATTATGATTGTTAACAAGCATCACATCAGAATACAACTCCTGCTTGTATTTCAGCTTCTGTTTATTAATTAGTTCTCATGTAATTTTCTACCTTAAATGTAATGTATTTTTATTAATTCTGTTGTTTTAATATAACTAATTGTGTTTGTTCATTTACAGGTTGACTGCATTTAGGAAATCTCACAGACGCATGGTTTTCAACACTGGTGTGTCATCAAGGATAAACAGTACACTTATCTTATGTCTTGGCCATGCAAATATTGCAAATTTGAGACATCAAAACGTTTAGCGCTTTAAAAGCATTACAGATTGAAACATCCACATACCGGTCGGTGCCTTGCTTGCACTTAAATTGTCCTTGTTCGTTTAAAGGTTGGGGGGCTCTTAGAGCACATTTGTCTAGAGACCATGCACAACCACAACAGTTAAGTCAAACTGTGTCCTTTTCATGCCTTGTGTGCAATTCATTTAATTGTCATACAGAGAGGCAATTTTTGGAACACATTGGAGTTCATCTGAAAAAGCACAAAACTGTTCATTGTGTTTTTAAATACTGTGACTACAGTACCAATATATATTCAACTTTTGCTTCATATAGAAGCAGGAAGCACACTCCTCACTGCCTTGAAGATTTTAAGAATACTGTATTCCAGACGTATTCAGATCAGCCAACTGAAGATAGTTTTGTAGAAGAAAGTGAAATTGTTGCTTCTGAAGAAATTCTTGTAAAAGAGGGTGAAGATTTGTGTGAAGTCATCGTTGATCAACTTGGTTCCTTATTGCTTAAATTAGGCTGCATTTTTAATGTGCCTAGTAAATGCATTGATGCAATTGTAGACGAGATTACGTGTACAGCATCTGAACCTGTAATCAAAGACATTGTCATTTAAAAAACTTAGGTTTTGCTTTATGTAACTTTAAAAACAATACATTTGTGTGACTGAGTCATTGTTTAATGTTGGATCAAAATAAATGTTGATTGTATCTACGCTGTGTGGTTTATTAAAATGCAGACAAAATTATTATATTTTTAGTAATATTTAATTACATATATTTAAAACCTACCTCATAACAGTAAATACAATTTACTTAATATTTTAAAGACAGCTGTGTGTTAGTATTTAAAAAAAAATATGTAGACTTTATCTAAATGCTTAGAATACATATAAATCCTACCTTAAATAGAATGTAGTAATATTTACTTAATATTTTAACAAATGTTAAGTAAATTAATACATAGATTTTACTTGATTCTGGAAAGGGTGTTTTACCTAAAATTAAAGCAGTACATTTTACTTAAAAAGTGTTAGTGCAAATTGTTACGAGGATTTTATTAAGTAAATTTTACATGTTAGTTTTTTCAGTGTACAAAGATCCCAGATGACAAACACCTGAGAAGGGATGACACCAATCCCTGCAAGGACTTCAGATGACGCAACATTTTACTTAATATTGTAATCATTATGATCAGAACAAGTAATCAGTGCTTTAACATGTCCAGTGTTTCTGCTTAAATGAATATG
Organism: Onychostoma macrolepis; assembly: GCF_012432095.1. Lineage (NCBI taxonomy): Eukaryota > Metazoa > Chordata > Actinopteri > Cypriniformes > Cyprinidae > Onychostoma > Onychostoma macrolepis. The sequence goes on along the minus strand of NC_081159.1, from coordinate 36,965,691 downwards.
TAATATGAATATGCTTTTTCAGACACACTTAATACATTTATATTATACTATACTAAGTGCATATTAAATTTATTATTTTGAAACAACTTTAAGTATATTAAGTGTATTTCAAGATATGTTTAAGCTCAATGTTAATATATTTGTAATATATGTAATATATTGAAATTGTGTTAAATAGGAACCACTTTAAGTATATTTAGTGCAACTTAAGTGTATTTATTAAAATACATTTAAAATGTACTTTTAATACTTAATAAACTACAGGTAGAGTATATTTGAAGCATTGTTTCAATGTATTTCAAGTCCATTTCAATTGTATTTCAGCTCATTAGAAATGCATTAGCAATACACTACTAGTATATTATATTTTTTAGTATTATATTTTTCAGTATATACACACATGTACACTTTGATATCTAGAACATTTTAATGTATTATATATTGTGTACTTTATGAATATTTGTAAAGTACATTAAAAAAGTACGGCAGCATATATACTTTAGTGAAAAACAAAAACAAAATACAATTAAATGTATTAAACATGCATTTGAAATACAATTATGTTTTTAGTATATTTGTATTACTACAAACACTCAAGTACATTTTAAAACATTATACAAAAAGCATTATAATAAATGAAAAAAGAATGAAAGGCTATGGAAGAGCTATCTTATCCATTTGTAGAAAATTTCAGTTATACTTGTATTACTGAAAAGTAAATAATTGTACATTAACGAATAAATAAAAATTGCAATGCAATTTTCTGAAGAAAAAGAAAAAACATAAAACTTTACTGAAAAACAAAGTGCAGAGGTGAATAGATGTGTGTGCAAAGACTGAAGATGAAGATGATAAAGTTCAAGCAACAGAATAGGGAGGGATGGAGGAGGTTTTGGAGGTGGACGAGGAGATGCCGTAGGGATGGTGAGAGGCAAAAGTGTGGGGATGATGGCAGGATGTGGTGAAAGGATGGTGATGGGAGGATGACGATGATGCCCTGGCGGCTTAGATGGTGTTTGGCACATGGTACAGACCCAGAGCATCCCAGTGCTGACAACACGGCAGAGTCGAGGGAGGGAGGAGCCAAGATGTAGATGGTGTGGCTGCCGACATCTGGGGGCCGACCGATGGAGCTGGTGGACCCGAAGGCACAGACGGAGGGCCGATGGAGCTGAGCGCCGTTGCAGATTCCGGAGACCTGGGCACAGCCTTGTCGTCCTGGCATACAATATTTTGCACAAGTGCCTTGCAGCTTTGGAAAAAAACAAAACAGAAACAAAATTAGATAACGGATTTTTACACGAATGACTGAAAGGAAGCACAAATTAGCCACCTGGAATGGACACATTGCAAACATTTTTCTACCAAGATTGACCTCCATTATCAATCTTGATCATCTTCTATTAGGCCTGATTCAAAAATCTCTATAACAGAGGTGATACGATATTAAAATATACTTACATATTTCAATATTCCTTTGCTTGTCTCTGCACTCAGATTTCAGTTTGTCTTCTATAGCAGCTGATCTGAAAAACAACAAATGTTAATATTTCTCACAAGCACAAAAAAAGGCAAATGATGATTTGTTTTCTATTTAAAAATGACAGAACAATGAACCTGGTCTGAAATATAGTCAAAAACCTTCCCAGCCTCAGCAGTTTCAGATGTACTGTATGCTCTTACAAGCAGACCTTCTTACAATTTAATCTTTGTTCTTATCTGTAATGAGAAATATATATTAGAAAATAAAGTCAATAAGGTTGTCAAGCTTGAACAAATATAAACACCAAATATAAACAATAATACAAATATACTATAAACATACTTGTATTTCAAGTACATTTTTAATACATTTAATAGTATGTTTTTTGTTTTTCACCAAAGTATATATGCTGCTGTACTTTTTTAATGTACTTTATGAATATTTGTAATGTACACAATATATAATACATTAAAATTTTCTAGATATCAAAGTGTACATGTGTGTATATACTGAAAAATATAATACTAATAAATATAATATAATGTACTAGTAGTGTAATGCTAATGCATTTCTAATGAGCTGAAATACAATTGAAATGTACTTGAAGCACATTAAAACGATGCTTCAAATATATTCTACCTGTAGTTCATGAAGTATTAAATGTACATTTTAAATGTATTTTAAGAAATACACTTAAATTGCACTAAATATACTTAAAGTGGTTCCAATTTAACACAATTCCAATATATTAAATGTATTACAAATAGATTAAAATTGAACTTAAACATATCTTGAAATACACTTAATATACTTAAAGTTGTTTCAAAATAATACATTTAATATGCACTTAGTATAGTATAATATAAATATATTAAGTGTGTCTGAAAAAGCACAATTTAAAAATATTTATTTTTCACCTGGGTGAACAAAAAAAAAAAAAAAAAAAACACCTTTTGAAGAATGTTTGTAAGCATGTAGTCACTGTTAGCCATTGATTTCCATAGTACTAAAACCAAATACTATAGCTACCAGCAACTGTTACCAACATTTTTCATAATATCTTATTTTGTGTTCAGCTGGGAAAAAATAAAAAAGTCATACAGGTTTAGAATAACATTTTGGGGTCAACTTAAGCTGCTTCTTCCATGTTTTATGACACTTTTAAAGTTAAATGTCCAGTGAGTGGCGTAAAAACACATTCAGTTTTATATGAGACATGAATGTGAATCTGTTAACATTTCATTATGTTGGGTGTTGTACAGCAGTTCAGAAATTCAGTTCAGTTCACAAGTGCAATGCTGTACCGGGTGCATCACAGAGTAAGTTTACTACATCAGAAAAGCCATACATATGGAGCTGGTTATGTGATGCAAAAGTCAAAATGTATTAGTTTACAAATCATGCACTATTGTAAAAGTGTTTTGAGCGCCTACCATAGTACTGTACAAGGCATTGTGCAAAAAAACATTTTTATTAATCAATAATCTGAATTTTAAATAATGTAATCATAATTTGTATAAAAAACAATACAAATATTAGGGGTTTAAAAAACTGTCTGTGTTGGAAAATTTCATTGGCTGCTCAGTAGAAAGGATTCAGCTCATTGATTTTAGTGGCGATAAATGAATCATATAGAAGCCTGTTTCCAGTACGCACAATAGCTTTTGCATGGGTTTGGATATGGATGCCGAGCTCGTGAGGTTAAAGTACATGTCCACACCATTATGCCATATCTTTCATTGCACAAACAGATTGCTAGATGCTAGCCAATTGTCATTCTCAGTGGACCGTGTGCTGTCATACACTGTCTCCATTGTAACTGATTACTTGCACAGTGTGCATGTGGCCATTCGGGGGTGAGCTGGGAAATAAATTGCTGAATTCCTCTGACAGCTCTCCAAACAAACTCGTGCACAAACAAGGAGAACGAAACAGCACTCGTCGCATTTTGATGTCTCTGCATTTTGTGGTGCGTGCCATCCTCGTCGCCCGGGCATGTTGTGTGTTGATGAGACAGGATCTGTGTTGTACTGGGCCACAGTGATCTCTATATATAATCACCGCCTAGAGAAAAGCTTGCATATCTCCCAAACACCAACTTTTCAGAACAACTCTGGGTTTGGTCAGAATGAAACTGCATGGATTCACTACAAGATGATGTCTTTTGTTAAACACTGAAGGGTGCATCAGCGTAGTCTGGAAGCACACAATATAATTTCATGGATGGTATGTGTTATTTTGCATTGCAAACTCGTTACAAGCTTTTATTTTTACACTACCAATAAAAAGTGATATACACTAGTAGTGAAAGAAGTCTCTTCTGCTCACTAAGGCTGAATTTATTTGATTAAAAATACAGTGAAACATTAATATTATGAAATATTATTACAATTTAAAAGATCTGCTTTATATTGTAAAATGTAAATTTATTCATGTACGGTCATGTGAAAAAGTTGAATTCCATGGTTTTCCATATCAGGACATAAAACATTAACTGGTACCTGCCAGGTCTTAAAATTTGGAAACAACAACATATGAAACATTGCAGCGTGTCATTATTTGTTAAACAAAAATAAAGCTAAAATGTAAAACCCATGGGTGACAAAGTTAGGACACCCTCACTGTTAACATAGGAATTAAGAGGGTAAGTAGCAGTCAGGCACTGCTAGGCAAACACCTTTGATTAACTGAAGTCTGAGCACCTCTATAAAATCAGAAGTTTTGGCTGTTTGCTGGTCTGGAGCCTTCAGGTGTGTGTTAATACAATGCCAAAGAGGTAAGACATCAGCAATGATCTTAGAGAAACAATTGTTGCTGCCATCGATCTGGGTGGGGTAATACAGCCATTTACAAACAAGTTGAAGTCCATCATTGTACAGTGAGGAAGTTTATTCACAAGTGGAAGACATTCAAGACAGACACCAATCCTCCTAGGAGTGGACATCCCAGCAAATTCACCCCAATATTAGACTGTGTAACGCTCAGAGAAATAATAGACGACCCAAAAACTCCACTGCAGACTATACAGGCCTCAGTTAACATGTTAAATGATAAAGTTCATGACAGTACAATTAGAAAAATATGGGACAAGTATGGCACTTATGGAAGAGTTGCCAGAAGAAAGCCTCTTCTCTATATAAAGAACATGGCAGCACGGTTTAGGTTTTCAAAGTTGCATCTGAACAAACCATAATACTTCTAGAACAATGTCCTTTTGAACAGATGAGACCAAAGTGGAGATGTTTGGCCATAATGCACAGTGGCATGTTTGGTGAAAACCTAAAGAGCACACCAGCACAAACACCTCATACCAAAAGTCACACATGCTGGTGGAGGGGTGATGATTTTGGGCTTGTTTTGAAGCCACAGGACCTGGGCATCTCACAGTCATTGAATCAACCATGAACTCCTCTGTACAGTAGTCAACATTTGAAGTGGATCAAAACCTTTCATCAAAGTTGTCCTAAAACCAAAACAAAAATACCCGTTCTTGTCTTAGGACAACTTTGATGAACTTTGTTGATCCATTTCAAATGTTGACTACTGTATACCAGAGTATTCTAGATTCAAATGTGAGGCCATCCATCCGACAGCTAAGGTTGGACCAAAATTGGGTCATGCAACAGGACAATGCTCCCAAAGCACACCAGCGAATCTACAACAGAATGGCTGAAAAGAAAAGAATCAAGGGGTTGCAACAGTCCAATCAAAGTCCAGACCACATCCTGACTGAAATGCCGTGGTGAGAGCTGTGCATAAACAAATGCCCACAAACCTCAATAAACTGGAGCAACGTTGTAAAAAAAGAGTGGGCCAAAATTCATCCGGAACGATGTGAGACACTTGATGATTACTTAAAGTTATTGCTGCTAAAAGTTGATCTATAAGCAATTAAATCATAGGGTGTCCCAACTTTGTCACACATGATTATTCCATATTGGATTTAGTTTTGATAAATAAATAATGACATGTGATAGGTCATGTGATGTTGTTCATCTGAGGTTTTGTTTTCCAAAATTTAAGACCTGCCAAGGACCAGATCATTTTTTATTATGCCCTGTACAGAAAACCATGGAATTCAATAGGATATCCTAACTTTTTCACACGACTGTAAGTAAAAGCTGCGATTTTCAGCATCCTTATTTAAGTGGCATGCGATTCTGCGGAAAACATTCTAATAAGCTGATTTTATTTTATTTTATCAAGCAGCAAATTGAAATGTTATCAGAAATGTTTCCTGAGCAACAAATAGGTGTTTTCTGAAGGATCATGTGACACCAAAGACTAAGTAAGGAAAAGGAAAGGAAAGGATGTGACGTGTGGCCAGATATGGTGACCCATACTCGGAATTGTACTCTGCATTTAATTATATATTATATATATATAATATGGCTGCCCACTGCTCCAGGTGTGTGTTCACGGTGTGTGTTTGTTCACTACTCACTGCTGTGTGTGTGCACTTGGATGGGTTCAAATACTTATTTTCCTCACTGTATATATATATATATATATATATATATATATATATAGGTGCATCTCAAAAAATGTTAATATCGTGAAAAATACATTATTTTTTGTACCTTATTTCAAAAAGTGAAACTTTCATATATTCTAGATTCATTACATGTATAGTAAAACATTTCAAAAGTTTTTTTTATTTTATTTTTTTATTTTGATGTTTAGAGTTTACAGCTCATGAAAGCCAAAAATCCATTATATCAAAATATTAGAATATTTACATTTGAGTTTCATTAAATGACCATCTCTACAGTATAAATTCCGGGTATCTCTTGTTCTTTGAAACCATAATAACGGGGAAGACTGCTGACTTGACAATGGTCCAGAAGACAATCACTGACACCCTCCATAAAGTGGGTAAGTCACAGAAGGTGATTACTGAAAGGGTGGCTGTTCACAGTGTGCTGTATCAAAGCATATTAAATGCAAAGTTGATTGGAAGGAAGAAATAGGGTAGGAAAAGGTGCACAAGCAAGCTTGAGAATACTGAAGCTGGAGTCAGTGCATCAAGAGTCACCACACTCAGACATCTTCAGGAAAAGGGTTACCAAGCCACTTCTGAAACAGAAACAATGTCAGAAGCATCTTACCTGGGCTAAGGAGAAAAATAACTGGACTGTTGCTTAGTGGTCCAAAGTCCTCTTTTCAGATAAAAGTCAATTTTACATTTCATTTGGAAATCAAGGTCAGGAGTCTGGAGGAAGACTAGAGAGGCATAGAATCCAAGCTGCTTGTAGTCCAGTGTAAATTTTCTGAAGTCATTGATGATTTGGGGTGCCGTGACGTCTGCTGGTGTTGGTCCATTGTGTTTTATCAAGTCCTAAGTCAATGCAGCCATCTACCAGGATATTTTGGAGCATTTTATGCTTCCATCTGCTGACAAGCTTTATGGAGATGCTGATTCCCTTTTCCAGCAGCACTTTAGCACCTGCCCACAGTGCCAAAACCATTTCCAAGTGGTTTTCTGACCATGATATTACTGTGTTTGATTGGCCAGCCAACATGCCTGACCTGAACCCCATATGGGATATTTTCAAGAGAAAGATGAGAAACAGTCGATCCAACAATACAGATGAGCTTAAGGTCCAATAGTGCCTCAGCAGTGCCACAGGCTGATCGCTTCTATGCTACACCTCCCTGATGCTGTCATTTGTGCTGAAGGAGCCCCGACCAACTTTAACTTTTCTGTTTTGCAAATCTTTTTTCTTTTTTTTTTTTTTTGATTGATCTTAGGAAATATTCTAGTATTTTTACATGCTGGATTTTTTACTTTCATGAGCTGTAAGCTCTAATCATCAAAATTAAAAAAAAAAAAAAAAAAAAAAAACATTTGAAATGTTTTACTTTTCATGTAATGAATCTAAAATATATGAAAGTTTCACTTTTTGAAATAAGTTACAAAAAGTAATGGACTTTTTCATGATAATCCTTTTTTTTTTTTTTTTAGATGCACCTGTATATATTCCAATCCTTTGACCAGTACAGTGTAAAATGTGAAAGAGTATCATTCTTTTTGCTGTTCTGTATTCAGTAATATAAATCAAAACTCCAGCTAATTTCAGCTCAATTCACAGCACAAGCCTGTTTTCTCAAAGGTTCTCACAGAAAGAATCAACTTTAGACAATGTTCTCACTTCAAAGTGCACATCCTAATTGATCCTGTAGGTTTCTTTTGATCCCTTCAAATGGAATAACACAAAACCCTGCACAGGGAAATCAATTCAAATTAAACACACGCCTCCATTTACCAAGGTGGCGATAACCGGTAATTACACATGACTCCTCCCACACACACTCAGGCAGATACATAACCATCACTTACAGGAACTCTCAGAACCGCATGGCAAATGACATGGAATAATTGCACATAAGTCTGTCATTACAGCTTATTATCTTATTATTTGTCACTTTTCTCTCTGGTAAATATTCACCTCAGCATCTGCATCAAACTACAAAGTAGGTTTTAAGTTCCATTGTTATTCTTTAAAACAAATGACACATAATCACAGTAGAGACCAAAGTCATAGTGAGCATTTCCCAAGTTTACAGGAATTTTACTCTCCCTTATGTCATTTCAAACACATCTGACTTTCAGAATTTCAAAAATGTCCAGAGGTGGGTAGAGTACCCAAAAACTGTACTTACTTGAAGAAATATTTACTCAAGTAAAAGTAAAAGTAATAGTCTGAATAGTTACTTGAGTAAGAGTAAAAAGTTTCGGATAAAAAAACTACTCAAGTAATTAGTTACTAGTTACTTTGGATCATATACTGAATATAGTCTATTTTTATTTAGATATAAAGATATTTAGATAAAACATATATACATACATATATACATACACACACACACACACACATACACTGCCGTTCAAAATACTTGAAATGTTTTTTTAATGTAATTTATTTCAGTGATGCAAATAATTTTAAGATAAAGTAACGAGAGGAGCGTCGCCCGCAGTAACGAAGTAAAAGTACCGTTTTTTTCACTAAAAATGTACTTGAGTAAGAGTAAAAGTACCCATTTTTAAATATACTCTAAAAGTATTAGTTACCCAAAAAATGTACTCAAGTAAATGTAACTCGTTACTACCCACCTCTGTCCATGTCCATACTCACACAGATATACTCCAAACATTCTAAAGCCATGGAACTGCTTTTTAACACTAGTACCGCCACGGGGTAAATTTTTCCCGTCACTGCTTTTTAAATGTACATAACAGATTTTCAACAAAACATTCAAGTCTCCCAGTCATTGACTTTTACTAAAATTATGTAATTTACAACCCAATATTGTTAAAAATTATTTTGATAAATCCAGATCAAAAACGGAGCATTTATACCTATAAGCGCCGCGCGGGTCAAATTTACCCGTTATAATGCATGTATTTTCGCGCTATCATTGTCCGCTTATGTTTTAACATTGTACATTTCTAGGTGTGATATGGTGATTAAGTTCCCAAAGTTAATATAAAACTGGTTAATGTTATTTTTCTAATATTGTAAAATAGTATTTAATTTGTTATTTGTGTTTATGAGAAGGAAAATATATTTTGTGCATTTAGTAAATTAATTATTTCCATTCGGCATACTTGCATCACGTCATCGTACGCTGGGTCGGGGTGCGCGCCCGTGATGCGCTTCATTCTCAGTAAATGCAGACACACACCAGCATCCTTTCTTTAATTATTTTACACTTCTTTCCAGGTAACTGCAAAGTAGAATGCACAAAATATACTGTCGATTTCAGTATAAACACTGTTTGAAATAATATAAGCGAGTTGTATGTGTTGAAAACTGTTATTTGATACTTTATTAAGAGCTGTCGTTAGTTCAGTGCAGTTGAGCACATGATTAGCATAGGTGCGCGAAAGCCCGCCATATATAATGAATGGTTAAATTAGCAGAAATATTATTTGAATCTATAAGAGATAATATTGTTTAGCGTTATGATTTATCTTTAATTTACACGTGGTCGTTAATCTGCGGTGATGGCTTTTAACTGTGTGTTAGGCGTTACATTTGAGTGAATATATTTGAAGAGTGAATTTCATGTCTCGTCATTCAATGTAATCCATCAGACAAGGAACTGAGCAGCATGTTCTCAACTGAGAATATGGATTGTATTCTAAATACCCTTTTTACAGTGTCAATTTATTAATAGATTATTTTGGTGTTTATCTGCATATCTTCGAAGCTCTAATCTTCGGGTGAAATATATGAGATTGAGTGTAATTTTGGTAATTGTAAAAGATGAGTATGAAAAGTGTTTCAAGTTGTTCATGTTATAGCCAATTTATTACTATGCAAAAGTCATACATGTGTTGACCATGTAGTGTACTGAGTTGTTGTAGTGTGCATATGCTCTCATTGATTCAAAAATTCTCAGTAAATGCAGACACGTGAAAGCCATCACACCAGCATCCTTTCTTTAATTATTTTACACTTCTTTCCAGGAGTGCTACATAGGCAATGCCTTTCACTCACTGATTTAGCAGTTACCAGTTTCATAAATAACGTCAAAATGACAAAAAAAAAAGGCGATTTATGGAAGGTCGGTATAGAGTGGGGGAACTATGATGTCACTTTGTAGGCGAAAACCCGGAAGCGAGTTAGCATTTTAGCACTTCCGGTTCCAACATCCCAGAGTCAATGGGTTTTTTGAATGGGATTTTGGTTAAATCCCTAAAATAAGGTCCGTGGTTCACACAGGCTCAAGATACTTTCACGTTTTATTCTATGACATAAAACACACCAGTTACACCCCACTCGTGATTTTTTTAAGCTGTTATGTTTCTTAAAAAAGATGGTTGCTAACAAGTTGCTAATGGGACTACAGAGGCTGTCGGAGACATTAAACGTCATCAGGCCGAACAGTATTTTCCAGTTGTAGTATAAATTGTAATTCAATTAATTTTAGGATAACCAAGTTTACAGCATTTTATATTGTTGTTCGATGTTGTTTTTTTTGCTTTGCCCCTGAAATGCGACACATGTGTTTTCAGAGGGAAGATGCTCATTTTATCGCTTTACTGACATGGAGACTCTCCGCACCATAAGGTAAACTCATATTACAATTATTACATGTAAACACCACATTTGCCGGCTTAACGTGGTGAAAGTTAAACTTTAATGATGCATTGCTTAAAGGCATGTAAAAGTTAAATGTTTGCGGCCACATGAAGCGGTTAGAAAACATAGATTGAGGATTTCCTTGAAGCACGGATAAAATAACATTTTGTGTACCAAACAATAGCTGAAATGTAGTACTTTGTTCACTAAATAAGTTTAATCTTACCATATCCAAAAACTCGCTCACTCTGCTGTTTTTTAAATATGCGGAGATACGTTTTTAATTAAAATATTCATATTAATCAAGGATTTATTGATTTTTAATGCACCTTATTTCGAAATGTACAGAAATACGTGCTTTAAATGTCCTTTAGTTATGATTATTTCATTTATTTACTATACTATTTATTACTAATGTCTCATTTCAGTTTTAGTTTGTCTCTAGTTTTGTATTTATTCATGAAACGGTTCCTGTAGCGTGGATTAAAATTCATATACAGAGTAAATCCTTCACTGAACATGTTAAAAATAAGTTTGAAACAGTTGTCGGGAGCGCGCTGCGCTGGTGGTGACGCTGAAGGTGAGCGACTGAGCTGCTGTAGTTCGTTTATAGCCTAAGTTTAGCTTTTCAGTTCTGGCGCTTCTATTTCGGCTTCAAAATTCGTCAAAGTTATATTTTCTTGTCAAGATTATCTTGATGGACAAAACGTGTAAGTTTCATGAACTATTGTTGAACACAGAGCTTATTTTTTGCGATAATCCAAAAGCCTATGGGAAAATCCTATTGGTTTTTTGTCGAAGGAACCAGTTTCCTGCTAACCGCCGAACCGCCTACAAAGTGACGTCATAGTTCCCCCACTCTATTAGAAACACTAATACCATGAGTGATGGAGAGTCTGATGGTAAGTTATGCGTCTTGGGTCGGCTCAGCATCTGACGGCTCATCTGACAGTCATCCAGGCATCATATTTAGATGTCTTAGCCTAACGTTACTCATAATTGGTCAAACTTTGTTTTTATTATTTCATTTTTTGTCTTGCCATATCGTTTATTGTTCGCTACGGTGCTGCTATTTATTCTAGTCTGGCCGTTTCCTGAAAAAAATAAATAAATAAATACAATCCTATCTAATTAATAACTTTTTTTTTTTTTTTTTTTTGATTACCCGAAGTTTATTGTTGTTGTTCTCTTATTCAAATTATAAATGATATAACTAAACAAATTAATAATTGGGCCTAGGTGAAGCTGTGCGCTTGAATTTGTCATAGCATCATCCTATACAGTGTGGTGAATTATTATTGCTCATTATTGTCTATTGGCTATTTTAGTCATTTAAATAACATGGGTTATCTTAATATATTGATTAATGACATTGTATTATCATATTACACCACCCAAATATTTACTACCTTCTAATTTTCGTTGTCAGTGCAGGCTTTTTTTTTTTTTTTTAGCTTACTGGCCATTAAGTCTTGAACATATGGAAGCCCGTTTCCGCCACTGAATAAAAAAATAAAAAAGGTTATTGCGACTTTTTATCTCAGAATTCTGACTACTTTTCTCAGAATTGTGAGATATAAACTCGCAATTCTGACTTTTTTTCTCAGAATTCTGAGATATAAACTCGCAATTCTGACTTTTTTTCTCAGAATTCTGAGATATAAACTCGCAATTCTGAGATATAAACTCGCAATTCTGAGACATAAACTCGCAATTCTGAGATATAAACTCGCAATTCTGAGATATAAACTCGCAATTCTGACTTTTTTTTTCTCCGAATTCTGAGATATAAAGTCGCAATTCTGACTTTTTTTCTCAGAATTCTGAGATATAAACTCGCAATTCCAACCGCGAGCGCAAAACACAGAAATGGAGAATAATTAGTCATTTGTATGTTTGTTCAAAAATCATATTCGGACGCAGCATTCATCTAGTTCATTTTGATAGTGCAAATTGAACAAAGCACTGCAAAGCCTTACACGGAGTTCATTGTGCGAGAAAATCAGAGTTGTGAGATATAAACTCGCAATTGCGAGAAAAAAAGTCAGAATTGCGAGATAAAAAGTCGCAATTGCGAGTTTATATCTCAGAATTGCGAGTTTATATCTCAGAATTGCGACTTTATATCTCAGAATTCTGAGAAAAAAAGTCAGAATTGCGAGTTTATATCTCAGAATTGTGAGTTTATATCTCAGAATTGCGAGTTTATATCTCACAATTCTGAGAAAAGAAGTCAGAATTGCGAGTTTATATCTCACAATTCTGAGAAAAGAAGTCAAAATTCTGAGAAAAAAAGTCAGAATTCTGAGATAAAAAGTCGCAATAACCTTTTTTATTTTTTTATTCAGTGGCGGAAACGGGCTTCCATATGAACATAAAACAACAGGGTTAAAATATAGTTGACGACTAGACATAATCATTTCATGACTCTAGACACTTCTTTGTGAAGAAAGTGGCATAATACAGTGAAATAATATGTTCTTTAGCCATATAAAAACAGTTGCCATGTGTGCGGGTAAAATTTACCTGCTGGCGCTTTTAGATATACAGCGACCTCTGGCGGTTCTAGTGTTAAATAACAGACCTAGATTTAAAATTCTAAGACATTATTCTCTGATAATCTTCTGCATTTTGTCCTTTTTGGAGCTTGTCAACACTTGGCAACCAATTACTGGATATCCATTGTGAGAAAAGACTAGTGTTAACAACTTTTTGGTTCCACAGTCAAAAGAAAATAGTATGGTTTTGGAAACACTGAATTTACATTTTAGGCTGATCTTTTATTTTTATTTTTTTTCACTTTGTTCTTTCAATCTTAACTGTGTCCACATCCAACATAACCTTCTTTAGAAGCAGGCACTAAAATGCATGAGTGTGCTTGCAATTTAAAATGTCTAGAAGGAGAACCATTTAGTAAGTTTCCAACCCAGTTTAATTCAGTGAACTGGTTCAAAAAACCATGTTGCTGTTTTGTGGGGTCATCACATTATTATATCAGTTTGTTTTCCTTAATATACCACTGCACATTTGAAATGGCAAACCATTCCTTGTAGTATGTGTTACGTGCACTAGTTGCAAATATTCAGTTTAAATACCCAGATGACCTGCTACATTTGCCAGCACATGTGCATTCTTGAGCACATACATTAGAGCACAGTGCTTGCAACACCAGGGTCATGGGTTCAATTCCCAGGGAATGGATGATAATATGTGCTGCAAGTTGCTTGGGATAAAACCGCCTTCCAAATGCATGCACACAACATACAATACTGCATTATTAATGCAAGACTCTGTTTTTAACATGAAGAATGAACTGCCAGTATGTACCCCATCATTTTTAACATTTCTTGTTTGATAAATTGCTTTTATATGGCTGCCAAATGTTTGTTATATATATATATATATATATATATATATAATGTAGGGATTATACAGTACATAGAAAAATTTAATTTAGCTCAAAGGGAATCATTTATGATTTTATAGGGAATTTGAACAGAATCACTGTTTTGTGGCTGATCACTGAGTCGGCAGCGATTCACTGAACGAGCCGTATAACATTAATTCTGCACTGGATATTAAAATCCAAAATATAGTAAAAACACTATTAATAAGCACAGTAACAAGATCGGCAGATTAAGACATTAACTTGTAAGCACAAAACACAAGATACTTCTCTTTTTAATATAGATAAGACTTTATTTATATAAACCTAAGACATAAACTAATCTAACACATGAACACAAGCATTCACACATTCACACGTTGCAGAAAGAGAGAAAGGATGAGTTTAGAGAATGAGAATGTGAAATCCCAAGTTTATAGCAATATGTGCTATTGCATAGACCTGAACAACCATCAATCACTTAATTAACCCTCGCATTGAGTTTCTCAATGAGGCTAAAATTTATATTAAATGCACCAGCTCAGTTAAACCTGAAGGTTACTTGCTTGCGTTGCCTTTGTGTTACAGGGATTCCCTTTCGTCGTTGCAGGAAAAGGGGTTTCCCGAGTTGGTGATTGGCTGGAAGTTCAGTAGTCGTTGAAGGGATGTCTTGGGCGTTGGCTGAGGATGCGGAGTTGGTCTGGTTTAAGTTTTGAGGCGGTCACAGGCTCGAGTTGAACTCGGAGACAAGGCGTGGCGGTAAAACTTAAACTGAGAACACGAAATTCGCAACAGAAAATAAACTCAAATAAAAGAAAGAAAGGGTGTAACGAGACTAGGTGGTTTTTCTTCTCATCGTGGTGTTAAGTAGCAACTAGCCTGTAGGCCAGAGCACACTCAGAGAGCACAAAAAAACAGCGTCAAAACGCGGTGAAGAAGACTTATCAATGAGTGTTCTTTTGTCTTAATGTTGCAAGCTGTTCTGGAAGAGGCTTGTTGGTTAGGCTTCCTTCAGAGGTCGGAGCTAGGAATCTGATTTATGACGTTGTCCTGTTTTCTTGGGGCCTCTCCGGAATTTCGGCTCCTCATGTTTCGATGTTCTGATCGAATCTTAGTTTGTCTGACTCATTCTGATCCTACACACACATATATATATATATATATATATATATATATATATATATATATATATGCAGTATATATAATAAATACATAAATAAATAAATATATATATATATATATATATATATAAGTTTCTCCAAATAAATTCAAAAATAAATGCAAGCATAAATAAATGTGCTGAAAATATACCTCAGGTTATCTGAGGTGTAGATGAGTTTGTCAGAACAGATTTGGAGAAATGTAGCATTACATCATTTGCTCACCAGTGGATCTGCAGTGAATGTGTGCCGTCAGAAGGAGAGTCTGAACAGCTGATTAAAACATCACAATAATCCACAAGTAATTCACTCCAGTCCATTAATAATGTCTTGTGAAATCAAACGTTGTGTGTTTGTAACAAACAAATCCATCAAGACATTTTTTACCTATAAACTGTTGATTTCTCCAGTGAAAATGTCATCGCATCTGAATCAGGAGAGAACTATGCACAGATCCAACAAAGTCAAAACAGTCCAAAACAGTTCTAACCCAGACTTATAAAAAGCACTCAAAGATTTTACTCAAGTAAAAGTACAAGTATCTGGCTAAAAACATACTTGAGTAAAAGTAAAAAAGAACTACTTTAAATTGTACTCAAGTATTGAAAAAGTAGAAGTACTTTCTTTTCTGACAGACATTCAGAAGTTTGGTTAAAGGGAGAAAACAAAACAAATTGCAAATGCACAGGTCAAACACTTGTATACTGTATATAGTGCAACAACAACAATTAAAATGCAGCACAGCGGAACACAGGGGGAACAAAATACAGAGAAAGG
The DNA here is from genome assembly GCF_012432095.1 of Onychostoma macrolepis. Classification (NCBI taxonomy): domain Eukaryota; kingdom Metazoa; phylum Chordata; class Actinopteri; order Cypriniformes; family Cyprinidae; genus Onychostoma; species Onychostoma macrolepis. The sequence continues at coordinate 36,949,797 of NC_081159.1, read as the reverse complement.
AAACTCCATGCTTTCCACCCTCATGCCATTCCATATGACTTTCATTTATCAGATGAACACAAACATTTTTGGGTGAACTATGCCTTTGAAGAGCAAGATGTGATGCAGAGGCTAGAAACATATTCCAGACAGAATACAAGAATGTGTTGGATTAATGAGGAGAGTCATAGAATTAAAAGAGATTAGAGATTGATCAGAGATGTATCAGAAGAAGATCAGATGGCATCAAATACAGCATTTTACATTATATTATGCCATGTGATACAGTGGCATTACCATGGTAGAGACTGCACATTACTATAACTCATCTGAAAAGTGCAGTTATAGTGTAGATTCAGTCATATGTCATACTGCATTGACAGTAAACTCTGTCTAGCACCAAACCTTTTTGCTATGTCATATCTTCATCACACCTTTTGATCCAGTAACACACTGTATAAGTACTTTTACAAACATTATGCATTTTATGCGAGTTATGCAAGCTAGGTAATGTAAGTGTAATTTCTGACATGACAGTTATTGCCTCTATTACTGTAATTATTTCAGCAACAAAGGTGATTTGAAATACGTATCTTGTATTGTTTGCTATTAAATTAACTGACTGTTAAAAGTATTAAACTGAAAGAAGATCATACTGTTGTGTTTCGGTGATTAAACCAAATGTTGTCATTATATATTACACTAATGTTGTGTTTGAAACAGTGATTATGTGGACTGAAAATATGTGCAACTGAATAAAAGCATTACATCAGGTTTTGAAAGAATGACAAGCTGTGTTACAAGTGTGATCAGTTTGGATTTTTGTACTTACACCTTACTTGTGAAATTAGTACCAAAGCGAGCAACAAAAACTGTAATCACCAAAACACAACAGTATGATCTTCTTTCAATTTAGTACTTTTAAGAATCAGTTCATTCAAGAGCAAACGATGCAAGATTCATGTTTCAAATCACCTTTGTTGCTGAAATAATTACAGTAATAAAGGCAATAATTGTCATGTTAGAAAATACACTTAAATTACCTAACTTGCATATCTCACATAAAATCAATAATATTTTGTAAAAGTATTTATCCAGTGTGTTATCAAAAGGTGTGATGAAGGTATGACATGGCCATAATATTTTGTGCTAGAACAGAGTTTACTGTCAATGCAGTAAATGTCCTCACTGTGCCATATGACTGAATCTATATTCTAGCTGAATTTTTCAGATTCAATATACAGTATCACATGGCACAATGTAATGAAAAAAGTTGTATTTGACACCATCTGTCTCCCTTCTTCTGATACATCTCTGATCAGTTCCTCTCCCTTATGTCCTGTTGTATGTTCACAAATGGCAAAACACACAGTTTTACAAATGAGGACGTCCTCAAAGGGAGGTTTTAGGTGATTTTGTCAAGTTTTGCTTACTTCTGGGTAAATAATTAATTAAAAATAATTCAGTGCATTTGATTATCCCTAATTTGAAATCACGTTCTATAGAAACTAAATAGCTATTTAATCTATCTATAGATGCACCAAATGATTGACTGATTAACCATTAAGATGAGTTAGATTAAATAATAGACAAATGTATTAAACTGCCATGCTAGTGAAAAGTTTGATAGTAATAGCTTTATGAAAGGCAGTTACTGTGAATGAAACATTTATATAGATGAAACACTTATTTTGTGTAGTGAAAAGGATATTTTGTGATTGTGTGTATTGTACTAACACAACTGAAAATATGCTGAAATGTCTGAAAAAAGTGCACTTTTGATGATCTGTTGTGATATTAGTACTAAGAGTTTAGAAAATTTACCAATTGCTTGTGAAAATTGTGCCAAAGCAATTTAAAAAAAAAAGAAAAGAAAGAAACATAGTAGACTGTCTGTTTGATATTCTGCTGACTATAAGTAACTTTGTATGTACATCAACTTATTCCAATTAGCCCTAACCCTCTACTAATACCAGCTTGACACATAGTTTATAAGAATTAGTTAGAATTAGTTCTGTAGCAGCTAGTTGCGAAAAGTTATTATAGTTAGTATAATGTCTAAAAGGAACTCAAAGTGTTATCAATTTTAAAGCTAAATCAAGTTGAATTCTTATTATGTTTTGGTGACAACATATTAGTAATTTATTGTTTTATTGCAGGGTGAAAATTATTTTCTTGCAAATATCCTGTGTTCAGTCTTATCCAGAAATCAAACCAACAGTACAGTGGCATATCCATCTGTTCATTTCATCAACGTACTGGCATAGAGAGTCTATTAAATCAGTCCTATCTGCTGTCAGTAATATCACCGATGAAGCAAGACACTGGTGAAGGGTTTGTAACAGTTCAACCTTTGCTTTAACTCAAAAACAACAATTTGTTTACAATTTGGACATGGCTGTTGGCAGTGCCTTCATCATCAGAGAGGATTTCATGCATATCTGTTCAATGTATTGCTATTCCAGTAGCAATAAAGAGGCATTCTGGACAGAATTTAAAATACGTGACATATGACACAGTTTTTCTCTCTAATCCTTCTGGGAGCTGGGCGGCAGAGGACTATGGCCTTTCCAGCAGGCTGCTCCGCTGTTGGGTTTCTCTGTCCTATCAAAGCATTATCATCCAAACACGAGCAGCAGCAGCCACGGCCAATACAGCCCTCTGATAAAGCGAGCAGCGGACTGAAGAGAATCTCTTTGCAGAGCTGTCGGTTTGTGCATCAGCAGCAATGCCAAGAGACTCCCAAAGCTCTGATAACAGGGACTCAGTGAAAGAGGAAAGGACTGAAAACATAGAGAGGCCGAGTCGATGATCTCAGAAACTTACAGTCTGCTGCGCCATACTTTACTGAAGATGCCCAGTGCTGGAAGAGAGTCAAAACACAAGGAAATAAATAAATATACCTTTAAATATTAAATATTTATGTTGTATTCCAGTAGTCCAGGTATGCAAGGAAAAAAAAGAAACTGCTTTCGGCACAGAAAAGCACTACAGAATGACTTATTGATTAATGCATGAACTGCAAAAAAAAAATCTCATTGTAAAAGCTGTATTGTAAAATATAATAAAATGCATTAAAAAAATATTAAAAAAAGCTATTCATTTTCATGCAATAAAAAGCATCAGCTAGACAATGTGAAAATGAATCTCTTACAGTTTTTCTCAATCGATTTGACACATTTCTACAAACTCAGGTTACTGTTCTCAAAAGAGTTAACACAGTGATCTGAACATTTTGTAATTGTCCTAAACAAGATTGTACGTTTTCATTAATTTCATACAAATTACAAATCAGTTAAATCATTTTCTCAAAACAATGTGCACAAAACTCTCAAATGTTTTCATAATAGTTACAGGTTTTTTTTTTTTGTTTTTTTTTTCAATTGCTTACAAGCCTTGTTCAATACTGAAGCCACATTTTCAAAACTGTTCACACATTCAGCGATACAGAAGTCTATGTGGACCAAACTGAATAATTTTTCATTGCTTTCAGGCAAAATGCATGCAATGACCACATTTTTCAAAATCCCACTTTTGCCATACATACTCCACAACCTGCAAAACACTGCACGTTCAGCACATTTTTCAGATGCTAATGCACTGCTTTCAAAACTGATAAAAGCACATTCAAATCAGAACAATGTCAAACTGTCCATTTCTGCAGGAATTATATTGAAATATAAAATCTTAGCAGAATATTTATTATTAAATTGAATAATAATTGTTCCAAACACAACTACAGGTTTTTTTTTTTTTTTTTTCAATTGCTAACAAGCATTATTCAATACTGAAACGTCTCGGGTTACTCGCGTAACCCTTGTTCTCTGAATAGGGAACGAGACGCTGCATAAGCTAAGACACTTTGGGAATGCCCTCTGGGTGTGCCGATTGTCTGAAGCCCTTATAGAATCACGCCAATTCATCTGCTACTCAGATTTCTCTGCCGAAAAGGCCCCTGTCGGCAGCGTGAGGAGCTTGGAAACAAACTATTCAGAGAACAAGGGTTATGCAAGTAACCCGAGACGTTCTCTTTCACAGGTTCACTCAACGCTGCGTAAGCTAAGATGCTTTGGGAACGATATACCAAACACGCCAAGCTAAAAACGCTGCCCTATCTGGCCCGTTTACGAACCAGACAGCATACACGGCTGGCTCAAGCAGATAAAACCTGGGAACCCGGAGCCGTGTCAAGATCCAAGTTATAGAACTTGATAAAAGTGTGTGGAGAGGACCATCCTGCCGCTACACAAATATTCTCTAGGGGGACCCCTCTAAAAAGAGCTTGAGATGAAGCCACGCTCCTAGTAGAATGCGCCCAAAGGTGAAGAAAAACCACGCACCTCATATGCCAGCGAAATAGCGTCCCTCACCCAGTGAGAAATTATATGCTTCAATGTGGCAAGCCCACGGCGGCCAGCACCAAAACACACCAACAACTGGGGAGATTTCCTCCAATGACTGGAGCGGTCCACATAGATCTTCAAAGCTTGGACAGGACAGAGCATGTGAAGCCTTTCATCCTCACCTGAAGCAAAGGGAGGAGGATGGAAAGAGTGAAGTGTGACCACCTCAGAGCGAAACGATGCGGATAAAACCTTGGGAACATAGCCTGCCTAGGCCGTAAGGTCACCTTGACCAGACCCGGGGCGAAGTCCATACACATCTCGCTGACAGAAAGAGCTTGCAAGTCCCCAACTCTTTTCAAAGATGTTAGCACCAACAAAAGAGTAACCTTTAGAGTCAGAATCCGTTCTGGAGCTGACTCTAAGGGCTCAAATGGGGCTATCTTAGACCCTCAAGGACGACTGATAAGTCCCAAGAAGGAACTCCAATGAGGCGCACTAGTCTCAGACGCTGGACACCACGCATAAACGCAGAGACCAACCGATGTTTCCCCAGGGGAATCTCATCCAGCTCTCTCCGAGAGGTGATGGCCACAGCATAAACCCTTAAGGTGGTAGCAGCTGCCCCTGCCTCATGTTTCTCTTGCAGGAACTCTAGCACTGGACCAATAGGGCAGCCGATTGGGTCCACTGCGTGGGCTAAACACCAAGACTCAAAGACCTTCCATTTGGAAGAGTACAGGAGGGGGCTCTAGCACTAGCAATAGTCTCCTGAACCTCAGAAGGAAGGCCAGAAGTCAAAACCTGTGACCCTGGATGGGCCATACCCACAGCTTCCAGATCTCGGGTTGAGGGTGCCAGATCTTGCCCTGAAGCTGAGAGAGCAGGTCCTGCCTGATTGGAATCTCCCAAGTGGGCTGATACAGAAGAGGAATCAGCTCCGAGAACCACGTCTGGGATGGCCAGAACGGGGCTACAGGAAGGAGATGGACACCTCTCCTTGACCCTGCACAGAACTGCCGGAATCAGCTTGACGGGCGGAAACGCGTACAGCCTCATGTCCGGCCAAGGGTGAGCGAACGCATCTATGCCCAGAGGTGCCGGGGAATTCAGGGGGAACCAAAGCGGGCATTGGGACGACTCCTGTGACGCAAAGAGTTCCACTTCCGCTTTGCCGAACACATTCCAAATCTGGGCTACCATTTGGCGGTTCAACATCCACTCCCCCGACCTGAGCTTCTGTCTCAACAGAAAGTCGGCTGCGAGGTTCAATACTCCTGGGACGTGAACCGCTCTCAAGGTGAGGAACTTGTCCTGAGCCCAAAGGAGGAGATGGCGTACATGCCTGTTTAGGGTACGCGACCGTGAACCCCCTTGGCGATTTATATGGGACACTACCGCCATGTTGTCTGTCCTGACAATCACATGACACCCCTTGAGTGAGAGGAGAAAGTGAATCAATGCCAGGAAGACAGCTCTCAGCTCCAGGCAGTTTATGTGCCAGTAGAGGAACTGTCCTGCCCAAACTCCGCACACCGGTCTGCCCTCGAAGACCGCGCCCCAGCCTGTCAGGGACACGTCCGTCGTGACCATCTGATGACAGTGAATTGCACCCATTCTGACTCCACTCTGGACAAAAAGGGGATCCTGCCATATTAAAAGGGTGCGAAGGCAACTGCGTGACAACCTTACTAGGCGAGTGATTGGTCCTTAGGAGCGGACCCCTGAAAGTTTCATCCACCAAAGGAACGGCCTCATGTGAAGCAACCCAAGAGGCAGCACAGGGGAGGCTGCGGCCATGAGGCCTAAGAGCCTGCGACAAGTGCTCACGGAGACATAATGGACTAGCTTGAAGCGGGCCAAACATGTATTGAGGCCGGAAATCCAGGCAGGAGCCAGAAGGGCCTACATTTGAACGGAATCCAAGTGCACTCTCAAAAACACAGTTTGTTGAGAAGGGGAGATAACACTCTTCTTGGTGTTCATTCTGAGGCCAAGAGTACGAATGTGGCGTAGGATGACATCCCTGTGACGGCTCACTGACTCCCTGGAGTGGGCCAGGATAAGCTAGTAGTCCAGGTAGTTGAGTACACGAATGCCCTAGAGCCTCAAAGGGGCCAGAGCAGCATCCATGCACTTTGTGAACGTCCTCGGTGCCAAAGCCAGGCCAAAGGGAAGAACCTTGTATTGGTAAGCCTTCCCTCCAAAAGCGAATCAAAGGAACTTCCTGTGCCGCCGAACGACCTGAATATGAAAATAGGCATCTTTCAGGTCAACAGTGACAATCCAGTCTCCCACTCGAATCTGAGACATAATAGTCTTTAACGTCAACACCTTGAACTTCCCTTTGTAAAGGGACAGGTTGAGACGACGCAGGTCCAGAATGGGTCGTAGACCGCCGTCCCTCTTTGGCACAAGAAAATAGCAACTGAAAAAGGTGAACCCCGTCGAAGCAGGGGGGATTGCGGACAAACTGGAGTGTGTAGCCGGACTGAACTGTGCGTAGAACCCAAGGAGATACCCCTGGTAGACGCTCCCATTCGCGAAAGAAATGCGAATAGAGGAAGCAGAGTGTTGTAGTCAAGAAGACATACCTGTGTTGGGGTGTCGAGAAGGTCTGGAGGGGGCGATGTCATCCACCACAAAGGAAAGCCTATGGCATCTTTGGTTAGGATGAGGGAGTCCACGGGGACTGATGTACCGGACTGAAAAGTGTCTGGAACGGGGCTTGTAGGCTGTGGGAGAGAACCGAATGTGTGCCACGGGTGACGAAGGAACAGGTAGTAGGGGAAGAAAGCTTGATGCGTCTCCCGACTGCCACACTGAAAGAGACTGAAGATGGCCGTTTGCTGCACACTGAAACCTGCTGGGCGGATGTGACAGATCTGAGTGAGAAGAGTGTGTTAGAGGTGGGCAGAAACGTTTGAACGGTCTGGCCCTGCCTCGTGAGGATTCTGGAAAAACTTTCCTCATCCTGACCCGAGAGTCAGGAGCGACTCGATGGAGCTGAAGCGGCAGGCCTGTCGGGCCGCTTCAGATCAATCTGCCTGCGTGGTCGCCAGTGGGGCAATTGTCGGCTGCGGGCTCCCCAGACCGTGGTCGGAGAGGGATGAACCGGGGCGCTGCTCCTACTGGCGGTCTCCTTTCTGGGCAAGGAGCACTCTCTAGACAAGGAGGAGGAGGGGGTGTTAGAGTGGTCCCTCGCTCTCCTAGGCATTAACTGCCTGAGGGCAGCTGACTGAGACTTGGCGGACCGAAACCTCTCCACCACAGAGCTGACCGCCTCCCCAAATAATCCAGTTTGAGAGATGGGGGCGTCAAGGAGAAAAACTTTCTCTTTCTCACGAATCTCCGTGAGATTAACCGAGCCCGCCATAGAGCGTCCTACAGCACGAGCAGTGTGTTTAGTGGCTCTCAGGGCCAAGTCCGTGGCTTTTCGGAGCTCTTTGACTGCCTCTGGAGTCAGCCCGCCACCCTCATCCATCTCTTTGAGGACATCCGCCTGGTAGGCTTGGAGGATGGCCATAGTGTGGAGGGCCATGCCTGCCAGCTGAAATGTAGGACTTCCCGATGAAGGCGGAAGTGGTCCTACATGGTTTGGTTGGAAGGAGGGGGCGGGACTTCCATGAAGGTGCCAAAGATGGCGAAAGGTGAGAGGCTAGTGTGTCCTCGATCACCAGAATGGCGGTATAGCCCTGCTCCACAGAACCCACTAGGTTGGTGAAGTCAGCGGCTGCCGTGTTAGTAAGGTGGGAGGAGAAAGGCTGTTTCCAGGGTCTGGAGATCTCATGATGCAAATCGCTGAAAAACAGTAGCTTCTTCCATTCAGGCCTTGAATTTGGGCCACTAAGGAACCGCTCGTCAAGCTTAGACGACTGAGAATCGCGGGGCTCATCGGGGCCAATCAATGGAAAGCTTTTCAGTTGCGTGCAAAAGCACGTCCACGAGCTCTGAGTAGGCTGCAGAAGGCCGCGCTTCCTGGTTGCTAGGCAGGAGAGCTTCGGCTAAAGCAGGCCCGAAATCCTCAGAGTCGGATGCTGCTGTGAATAACACGTCATCTAGGCCGAAGGAAACGGCGTCGCGTGCCTCCGGGCTAGGACATAAATACTCATGCGCAAACTCAACCGGAGAATTCACGCGCGAGAGGGAGAGAAAAGGCGAAGCCCGTCTGCTCACTCTCCATCGCCTCGAGCTCCACATCCGAGCCCCAGGTCGTGGATTTGTGGAGGGCCTCAGCGGCCTCCGGAGCGCGACGGGGAAAAACGGATGACTCCCTCTCAAAAACTGCGAGCCTAGTGCGGAGGGTTTTGAGACGGCAGTTTTCGCAGAATTTGCATTTCGAGATGCCGTAAACCGCCTCGCGCACATGCGTGTGCGAAACAACCATACATTTAACACACTTACTGTGCAGGTCGTCGCTCGCGATGAAGCGAGAACATGGCGGCTGACAGCGACGATACTCCATGGCACTTCACCGCAAGGAGAACAGAGTTCCACTACTGCAGTCGCCGAAGTGCAGACGAAGAAATCCCAAGAAAAAACGATCGAAATCGGGCCAGAAAAATCGCAACAGAAGGGCTAATATGGCCGCTTTGTGAAAACAGAGAAATCTGAGGAGCAAATGTCGCGTTTGCCAGTATAAGGAGGCGACGTAAGAATGTCGAAGACGGCATCCGCGCCATCAGCCAATGAATTGGCGTGATTCTATAAGGGCTTCAGACAATCGGCACACCCAGAGAAAGTTCCCAGAGCGTCTTAGCTTACGCAGCGTTGCGTGAACCTATGAAAGAGAACCACATTTTCAAAACTGTTCATACAGTCTGCATTACCAACACGAATCTTGGCCAAGCAGTTGATCTCACCTCCAAAACTCACTCAGACCAACAAAACGCGTCATATAGGTCTCAAAATAAGCTTGTTTCATCAAAACACTGGGAACAATTCTCATTCAAATCAAGATCGGCAGATTAAGACATTAACTTGTAAGCACAAAACACAAGATACAGTACTTCTCTTTTCAATATAAATAAGACTTTATATATATAAACCTAAGACATGAACTAATCTAACACATGAACACACACATTCACACATTCACATGTTGCAGAAAGAGAGAAAGGATGAGTTTAGAGAATGAGAATGTGAAATCCCAAGTTTATAGCAATATGTGCTATTGCATAGACCTGAACAACCATCAATCACTTAATTAACCCTCGCATTGAGTTTCTCAATGAGGCTAAAATTTATATTAAATGCACCAGTTCAGCCAGAATCTGGAGGTTATTTGCTTGCGTTGCCTTTGTGTTACAGGGATTCCCTTCTGTCGTCGTCGTTGCAGGAAAGGGGTTTTCCCGAGTTGGTGATTGGCTGGAAGTTCAGTAGTCTTTGAAGTGATGTCTTGGGAAGCCAATGGTTGGGCGTTGGCTGAGGATGGTTTTGGAGTCAGTTGCTGGTTGAAGTTTGAAGCGGGTGCAGTCGGAGCTGGACTTTGCGGCAAACTTAACTTTTGAACACAAGACTCAACGGAAAGAAAAGAAACTAAAGTAAAAGAATAAAATGAGTAACGAGACTAGGTGGTTTTCCTTTTCATCGTGGTGTTAAGTAGCAACTGGCCTGTAGGCCAGAGCACGCTCAAAGAGCGCTTAAAAGCAGCGTCAAAATGAAGAGAGAAGGGCAGATTTGATGGTGTCCTGAATTTTTAAACTCAGCTTCTGGACACATCCCATCTGGTGTCTTGACCAATTAGATAGGCTATTATCTTAGCTAGGGTTGTTCCTTCCATCATAAATCAGCATGTTATCAGTCACATGGTCCGAATTTTACACACTCTTGCAAAGTATACTTTTGGATGTGATTTCTATAACCAGAATATGACACATTTGACAAAGAATCAATTGGAAGAAACGTTTCAAGCTAGAATTGTCAAACTCATACATACCAAACACGAATAAACCTTAAAGTCATTCAATAGTTATTAAAAAGACATACATAATGTGTGCTTAAAACATGATAGTCTAATGTGTGGTTATATACATAATATAGTGTTATGCCTAGCAATGTCCTTTTAGGATGATTTTATGTGCATATAAAAAAGAAAGTCTCTGTGTAGTTCTATGTAGGACATAGGGACATGTTCGGTGAAGACCAGAGAGAGGTTAATGTTGCGAGCTGTTCTGTGAAAGAGGCTTGTTGGTCAGGCTGTCTTCAGACGGTTGGAGCTAGGAATCTGATTTATGACGTCCTGTTTTCTTGGGGCCTCTCTAGAATTTCAGCTCCTCATGTTTCGATGTTCTGATCGAATCTTAAATTTGTCTGACTCGTTCTGATCCTACACATAACACACTGATCTAAAAAATACTAACAACAGGGAGCATTACATAAACGATTAACTTTTATCTTTGAAATTTGAATGATTTGTCATATAAGTATTTCATCATAGGACAAAAATAACATCTTTTCATTTTACTGACTGTATTACAGCACAAGGAATGAAGGAGAAAAGCAGCATTTCCCTATTTCTTTATATACCAAAAACAAAAACCATCAACATTTACTTACACATACAAAATGTACTTTTGAAAAATAAAAATAAATAATCTTTCTGTGTTGAGTTTGTATGTTCTCTCCGTGTTGACGCTGGTTTCTTCTGGGTTTCTCCTACAATCCAGAGACATACAGGACAGGTGAACTGGAGACTGTAGTGAGTGTGAATATGAATGTGTGGGGGTTGTCCTGCCTATGACACAGAAAAGGCTCCAGCCTCATGACCCTACATAGGACAAGTGCTAGGGAAAATGTATGGAATAGATGGATGTATGTTCAGTACTGTGAGGGTTCTAGTCCTCCCTCTCTCTGCCACTCTTTTACCCCACCAATGTGTCTTCCCTGATCCATGTTTCCAAACAAAATCATTCCGAAGCCATCCATTTATCAAAAGATAAGCAAAAATATATTTTTTTAAACAAAGCTAACTAACTAAATAAATAAACACATGCATACATACATACATACATAAACATATTTTACAGTTTTTCTCAGTCACTTTGGTGCATTTCTCATATCAGAAATGAAATTATCAAAACTACTTGTTCAACCTCCACATCATCTAGTCACTTGTGCACATCATAAAACAGTTTCTCATTCTTTTGAACAAGTTGCAATTGCTTTGGTACACTCATGCAACTGATTATGTACATTTTTCTGCGGTTTCTTACATTATCATTTGCAATTGTCATGTTGCTCGAAATGTATTATATAGTTCTCTGTGCAATAGTCTTACCTCTCAACACATCTAGTCATTAGTTCATAGTATAAGCAATTAAATGCAAAATGGTTGATCTAGTTGTCATAAACTGTCAAGCATATTTTCTACACATTTATATTAGATTTTTGTAAATTTTTGACTTGTGGAGGTAAATCTTGACTTTCACTAATGAAGAGAATGTAGATCAACCAATTATAAACCAGTTCTCTGAAATAGCTCAAGGGTGCATCTCATGAATCTTCAATTGGAAAGCATATGTAGACAGAGGACAACACGAGTTACAAATTCTGACTATGGATGACCATCCAGAAAACGATCAGGATCAACAGCCGAGAGGAAGAAGAGGAGTAAAGATGTATGGTGGAAGGATACAGAGGCAAAACAGAGGAAGAGGCAGAAGAGGCCAAGTACATAGGTGCATATCAGATGATATAAGGGCCACTGATGTGGACTATGTTGTCAATCATGGCCTTACAATGGCTGAAGGGTGCCGCTAAATATTGGGAGATCAATCATATCCTCAATTATTATTATTATTATCTTGTTTGTGAACAAACATTTATTATTATCCAAATATTAAGGATGATTCAAAAAATGCACCAAAGCGACTGAGAAAAACTGTAACAGAGTGCAGTGTTATATTGACAACATGACTAAGCATTTTCACTATCTTGTTTGTAAACAATGACTCAAGGACTTTTCATTCTGATGGCACTGATATGTTCATTGACATAAATACTTACTTTTGAGAGATGAACTAAAGATTTTGAGTAAGTTGCAGGATTTTGCAGGAAATCCATTGTGTGGTGCTGTTTGTATGAATTGTTTTGAGAAATAAACATTCTTCTTTGCAAATATTAAGGATGATTCGAGAAATGTACCACAGTGATTGAGAAAAACTGTAATTCAAACATTTTGAAACAGTCTCTTTCAATCAACACCCCACATAAAGTAATGTGTAAATTTGTACTTTTGAAAGGACATATGACATACATAAGAAGCGCAGCCTTCTGCATTTCAGTACAGCAACTGTCATCCAAACCGTTGCCATAGTTTACATCAGGTAATACTAACAGAGTGCACTTTTATATTGACAACATGACTAAGCATTTTCACTATCTTGTTTGTCAAACAATGACACAGGGACTTTTTATTCTGATGGCACTGATATGTTCACTGACATAAATACTTACTTTTGAGAGATGAACTAAAGATTTTTAGTAAGTTATAGGCTTTTGCAGGTAATCCATTGTGTGGTGAATTGTTTTGAGAAATGGACATACTTCTTTGCAAATATTAAGGATGATTCGAGAAATGCACCAAAGCAACTGAGAAAAACGTCTCGGTTACTTATGTAACCCTCGTTCCCTGAAGGAGGGAACGGAGACGTCACGTCGGGTGACCGACGAATTGGGATCTCGCTTAGAGAGACCAATCCACTTTGAGTGTAACTAAACGAGCCAATGCACATTAGCATGCAATTATTGCATCCAGCTGCCACTGATCACAGCGTGAGTATAAGTAGGCAGCAGGTGTAGCGCATATTCAGGTTTTCGCTGAGGAGCCGAGCCGGTGACCCGGCCCCTCAGCGGTGGTACAGCAGCCGTGGCGACGGACGTGACGTCTCCATTCCCTCCTTCAGGGAACGAGGGTTACATACGTAACCGAGACGTTCCCTTTCAGTCAGTCACTCCGAGTCACGTCGGGTGACCGACGAATTGGGATCCCTACCAAAGGGCCATGGATACTGCCCCTTCCAATGTCCTGTGGAAGCCTCCTGCACCCATACTTTTTGGCGCAGGTCAGGGCTTACCACAAGAAGACCAGTTACTGTTGCTATGGCACTACCCACTCAGTAAGACTGGTTATCACTGGGAAACGTACCCGTTCCACTTGGAACAGGAACGCTGCGGAAGCCCATCCTTCCCGAAGGAGGTTCAGAAGCACTTACACATATAACAACCATTTAGGTGAATATGGAAGATTAGAGGTGATTGTAGCCTCTTGGACAATGGCAGAAAGTCTGCCAGGGAAACACGGTCTCTGAGGCTATACCGTGGACTTACACATTTGGGATCCAATTAGGTCTCTACATATGGAACCCAGCCCTCTACCGGTTCTCACGGATTCATTGAGTGAGGGCCTGGCACCAGACGCTCCGCCACGTCTGGCTGCCGAGGCGACGGAGGAGCTTGACAGGGTCTACCGTACGGACTCTCTGGAGCAGTTTTAGCAAGCTTACCTGAAACCAGAGCCTCTCAGTGCTTCTACCCGTTTGAGGTGAGAACACAGGAGGAAACCGGTTCCACACGGAGGCTATAGAATCTAACAAATGTTAGGGGTCGCCCAGCCCACAGCTCTACAAATATCTGCCAGCGAGGCGCCGCGAGCCAGCACCCAGGAGGATGCAACACTTCTAGTAGAGTGAGCTCTCAACCTGAACGGGCAGGGCACAGCCTGTGCCTGATAAGCCAAGGTGATGGCGTCCACTATCCAGTGGGCCATCCTCTGCTTAGAGACGGCATTCCCCTTCTGCCGGCCTCTGTGACAAACAAAGAGTACTCTAGGCATGAATCGTCGACCGAAAATGCGTGCAAGTCCCCTACCCTCTTGATGGAGGCCAATGCAAGCAGGAGCAGAGTCTTCATTGAAAGAAACTTCAGCTTGACTGTCTGCAAAGGCTCGAATGGGCCCTGCTGTAGTGCTCTGAGCACTAGAGACAGGTCCCAAGAGGGTATAGAGGGGGGCCGTGGGAGATTTAACTTTCTCGCCCCCCTAAGGAACCTGATGACCAAGTCATGCTTCCCCACCGACTTCCCTTCCATGGGGTCGTGGTTGGCAGCAATCGCAGCCACATAGACTTTAAGGGTGGAGGGAGACAGTCTTCGCTCCAACCCTTGCTGCAAGAAGAACAGCACGACTCTGATCGGGCACTTCCGGGGGTCTTCTTGGTGAGAAGAACACCATTCAATGAACAGGATCCACTTCAAGGCGTAAGCATGTCTTGTAGACGGCACTCTCGCCGAAGTGATGGTGTCAACTACCTCCTGGGGTAGGTTACCTAGAACCTCCGCATGAAGTTTCCAGTGGTCTGGACGCGGGTGCCATAAGGTGCCCGTCTCTGAGTCAGTAGATCCTTCCTCAGAGGAATCTGCCAAGGAGGGGCTGTCACGAGGAGCATCAGTTCCCGGGAACCAAGTCCAAGTACACGTCCTTCAGGTCGATCGCTGCAAACCAATCTCTGGGACGGACGCACCCAAAGATGCGTTTCTGTGTGAGCATCTTGAACGGAAGTTTGTGAAGGGCCCGGTTCAAGACCCGCAGATCCAAGATTGGTCTCAACCCACCGCCTTTCTTGGGTACAGTGAAGTAAGGGCTGTAAAACCCTGTCCTCATATCGGCTGGAGGGACCAGCTCTATCGCATCATTTGCCAGTAGGACTGTGATCTCTGCACGCAAGACAGGAGCATCTGCCGCTTTCACTGAAGTGAAGTGGACGCCCCTGAATTTGGGAGGATGTCGGGCGAACTGAATCGCATAGCCGAGACTGATGGTCTGACAGAGCCAAGGAGACGGACTGGGAAGCGCTAGCCAGGCTCCCAGAAATCGCACAAGTGGAACCAACGGAACCACCGTCGTACCCGCGGTGGGGCAGCGAATTCCTCACCGTCACCGTAAGACCAGTCCGGCTACTGCCAGAAGTAGCGCCCCCCTGAATGCCACGAGGGGGAGCCCTAGATCTAGGCAACGATCTAGGCAATCCGATGTGTGCAATCCACTCGAAAGGAAGGAACCACTGCCACTGAAGCGCCGTTACACCAGCACGAGAGTCCTCCGAAGCGAAAAATTGAATATGCGCTGCACCTGCTGCGTACTTATACTCACGCTGTGATCAGCGGCTGCTGGATGCAATAATCGCATGCCAATGTGCATTGGTTCGTTTAGTTACACTCGAAGTGGATCGGTCTCTCTAAGCGAGATCCCAATTCGTCGGTCACCGGTTCACGGAGTGACCGACTGAAAGGGAATTGTAATTCATCTAAGAAATATTTCTCATTTTCATTTTGTTAATCTTTAAGTAGCCAACCAAGATAAACTAAATAAACTAAAACTTAAATAAAAATAACAATAACATTATATAGAAAAATATAGATATAAAATTACATTTACTAAATTGATTTAACTAACAATAAAGTGAAATAAAATAATAATTTATGATATGAATAAGTAATACATTTTCTTCTGATCTAAGAAGTAGGAAGTAAAGCATCACACACATAAACCATGATGTGTTCTCATGAGGAAATGATATGAAAAACAGACCATCACTCTATGACAGATATCCATGGCATCATACATTTTGTATTGAGTACAAAAAAGGTTAGAGATTCCATTACACAAAGTTAACGTTTACCTGCATGACCAGTGTCACAAACATGGCTGTTTCCTTTGCAAGCAAGACATTTTTAAAGAGGTCATGAACTGCTTTTTCACGTGTGTTAGTTGTAATGTTAGTTGGATTTTTACATAAAAAACTGTCTAATAATAGTACTGTCTATAAAAAAAAAATGTGCTTGTTTTGTTCCATGATTTTAACTTCTGATTTGAAAACTCAGTTTAATTGGTGGGTCTCTTTTAAGACTTTAGTATGAACACAAACGTGTTTGCTTTATTAAATTATTGAAATTATAGTATTCCATGCAGATTTTTTAAATTTTTAAGTGTAGTTGTTACCATTACTGTTGAAAGCACAAATGCACTGATCTCACCATTGCAACTTGATTTCTGCAGTCTCATGAACACTTTCATCACAACTAACAGTGCAAACACAATTCAAATGAGAGATTAATTGTGCAGAGTAAACAGTGTTATTGACTATAATGGATGTTTGGCAAAAAAGTAGAATTCAAATCACTGATAGGCACTTGATTCTGATCTTGAACTGACTGATCTGGTGATTATAAAGAAACATTTGATTGCTTTTTGTATGAAATGTAATATCAATTTAAATGATAGATGATTTCCATGCTACTAAGAGGAACCGTGTGAAGTTGACATTTTGTCACTTGATTCACTGACACAATAAACCATTGTGTGACAAAGAACATCTGTCAGTGCATAAGACCATATATATCAAAAACATCATTAATCACAGATTAGACATCAGAATTAACATGGTTTCTTAAATGTTGCTAAATAAAAAAAAAAAAAAAAAGAAACACAATTACTCATTCTCAGGTGATGGATGAATGAATGAATGAATACATTAATGTGAATTGATTAATGATACAATAAATGAATGAATTAATTAATTAACTGTTAATTAAATGTTTGGAGAGAAGAGGTGATATAATTCTGAAACAAGTGGTTTCCAGTTGGGGGCGGGTTATCTGGCAAGAATTTAATATCACTTTTTTCTTTTTTCTTTTCCTTTCAGGAAAATCACAATTCAGAATTTCATCACGGTTCTATGTCATGTTGGTTTTACTATTTTGCAAGTTGTCTGAACAGTACAGCCAAACTGATTTCCATATTTCAAAAACAATGCCTTACAAGGTAATACAATGTGAAATAATAAAAAGAATGGCAGACAAAACACTATACACTTCACTATGTAAATTATATATGGATTCTTATTAAAATAACTATAAATAAGTTCTTCAGTCAAGAGCAGTAAGTGATTTTTCTCTTTGTGATTTGTTGCTTGTTATTAACATTAAAGGGATAGTTCACCCAAAAATGAAACATACAGGCACACATCCGTTTTTCTCTCAACTGTTTACTTTCACTTTAGGCATAACCAACTGTGTTTACATGTAAACATTGTGTGTTTTTGACAGTGTTAATATTGTAAAGATAACTTAGTCCAGTAATCAGGCTTCCCAATATAAAATACTATATTAATTTATAGTAATACTATAGTGTTTTTGAACCATACTATAGTAAAGTGTATTATACTGTATATATATTATTCACAGCACTTTGTTAATGAATGCTACAGCATATTGTAGTATTAACTATAGTGAACTGATAAACTATAAGAAATACTGTAGTATACTTTAGTTTTTACTACAGTAAACTGTAGTGTATTGTTTTATAATATAACCTACAGTTGTAGAAAACTTAGTACAGTATTGGGTAAAGTAATTTGTTTATATTACTATAGTTGTTATATTACCACAACAACTAAAGAATTACCACAACAAATTAATTAAAATACTTTACTATGGTATGGTTCAAAAACACTATAATATTTACTATAAATTACTATAGTATTTTTTCATGTGGGTCGTCAGTCTTATTGCCACAAACAGCACATTACCTTAAAGGAGTGCTTTAACGGGTGTTTTTGCACTATTAGGCTTTAATGATGGTTCCTCATCCTGTCTCAGACAAATCACACATCGCACCAAATGACAAAACAAAGCACGTTGGGCGACAGACAGCTTTAGTCTGGGGTTTCATGAAGAGGAGGAAGAAAGATTATGATCTAATCCTCCAGCAATGGGGGTGCACGAAGCCCCAATCCCAGTATACACATTTAATTGAATCAGCGCTTGAGACAGTGGAGAGAGCAGCTTGTTAATGAAGAGTAATGGGGGAGATCAGAGTGCCGAGCAGGTACTCCGCCGAGAGATTACAGCGCCCAACTGAGAACACCACACAGATTGTGCCTGGGAATTACACTAAACCCAAAAGGAAATACCGCAGAAGAGAATAAAATGACACGGTTGGTGTGGTGGATTTCAAAACAGTGCTTTTTGTATGTCACTTCGAGTTTTTAAAGTACACTGCACTCGCAGGGATGGCCTCAGTATGAAATATGATCTTGATTAAATTGAATCACATGCATACATTATTAGAGAAAGAGAGAACACAACATGGGCCAGAGGCCAATGACAAATTCTCATCTCAGGAAATGAGGGCTGCCGTTGCCAGGCTGAAGAATTTGTTTAATGACCTCCGCCTGTTCGAGGTAATGTGATGGGAAAACAAAAACAATAAAAGTAGGGTGAAAAATGGAAATAATTATCAATAAGAAAAATAGTCGCCTAGAGTTATGGCTTGTGTTCCTCACATCTGGCTTTAGAGATCTAATCAAACGTGCTGAACATTTGATGTGATGCTGCTAATGGTGAATTTTGTTTCTTGAATCTGTGCTGTTCGTTCTCTACAGAGCGGGAGTGGACAACCCATGACGATTAGTCAAACAACAAACAGATGGTCAATTAACTTCCATTCGTTAACTTAATTGCATGAAAGAAACTGCTGCAAACCCTTCAGCGTGTGTGCTGTTACTTGGTGAGTGAATCTGTAACTGACTGTGTTGGTCTAGCAAACTTCAAGGGTAAAGCACATTATTTTTTGCATGAATTTGCAAAAACAATGACTGTTTTCATACAGGTTTACATCATGTAATGTTTAAGTCTGTTTAGATTTTAAACTTAGTTTGGCTTGGTTATTGATTGTGTTTCTCTTGCATTTACTAAACGCTATCTCAATTCCTACAAATGCAACAGAGGCTAAGATCCCTTCTTATCTAAACTTAAAATGAATTTAAAAAAAAATCTTCAGAATTTATTTAGAATCTTGAAAAAATAATTGCGACGCATTTCTTCAGAATCAATGAGGAAATAATCGTCATGCATTTTAGAGTCATTTTTACACGCATTCTGAAATCCTTCACAATAAAATCAGAATCATGGAGGAAAAAATCATGGTGCACTGGAAAATGTTTTTTTTTTTTTTCAGAAATAATACTAAGTATTAAAATGTATTTTATTTTTATTTATTTTGAAATATGATGCAACAACTATATGCTTGCTTATATCCAATGAGAAAGAGTGTTCAATACAGGTGTACTATTGCAAGCCAATGACTGTTGAGCTTGAGGTTGCATCATAAGGTGAATCACATAATGAGGAAAAAGGGAGGAGGAGCATCATCATCGCACGTGACGAGCAGAGGCTGAATGTGAATTCGGGGTGCGTGCAAATCTGAATCGTTGTCAGTTTGGAGACCGTGTATATTTTTAGTAATATAAGGCCCAAAGTGAAATGGAACAACCCTTGTTTATTTTTGGTTTGTTTGCTTAAAGTATTTTTCTTTTCCTTGTTGTTTATTCGCGATTGTCTGAGTCACCCCGTGTGTGCTGACAGCTATAGACATTCGCCTTCGTGAAAAGTGATTGCATGGAAGAAGTTCGTGTTACGAGTTCGTTCGGGACTGGACGCAGCCTGTTTCTTCAAGTGAATTCGCTGGACTGGACTCGTCTTGTGCCAGGGACCGTTCGAGACTAGAAACAGTGAGGTTGTGCCGTGAGTCATTTCAGTATTGCCTCATTATCGTCGGAAGGACGTAAGTTGATTCATTTTTGTGACTCATTGACTGTGAGCGAGTACTCTGAGTTCCTCATCAACTGATTAATGTGCACCAACGAAATGGGCCCCAACGATAACGATCGATCGTACATTTGAACTGTTTGACTGACTTGCATATACTTGAACTGATCGTAAGATATGTAACTAATGTGCATACAGTACTGAAAGACAGTGTATGGCGTGAATTGCAAGTTTTCTCAAGTGCATAACTGATCTTGAAGGGGAGAGGTTTTTTTTTTGTATTATTGTATTACGTGGTTCTGGAGGCAACTGAGTGTTTTGCCAGAATAGGGTTCTGAATTGACATTATATATCTCAGTTGAGTTATAGTATTCTAAAATGGGAACAAAGCTAAGGTTAAGAGAGTGTGAAAGAACAAGAACCGTTCTGAGGGGGGAAAAAAAGTTGATTTCTTCATTTACTGTTGTCTATAATGCAATAACTCCTTTTTTTCTTAATGTAAAACAAAATTAAATCTTATTCTTTTTCTCTTTAACACTTGTATTTTGGTATTTCATTGAGTCTGGCAAGTTAACTCATTTACAAAGTTACTGAATTCCTATGAATTGTAAATAAGAATTGTTTAATTGATCTTCAGTAAAGGGATTGGGTAAATTGGTACAGGATAAAATATTTAACTTTTTTTTGTAAACCCTAAAAGGAAAAATACCGGCCTAATTCACCATCTAACTGCCGGGGATCCAGGATTTGTGTTAGATAACTAATTAAATTAACCCCTAGGGTTAAGAAAATGGTTACTTTTAATTTTTTCATCCCAAAATTCTTCAGAATCATTGAGGAAATAATTGTCATATATTGGAGAATCTTTTTCACTCACATTATGAAATTATTCACAATTAAATCAGAATCACTGTGGAAAAAATCATTGTGCACTGGATAATCATTTTTACTCGCATTCTGAAATTCTTCATATTTTAATCAGAATCATCGAGGAAAGGATCGTGGTGCACTAGATAAGCATTTTTTTTTTTTTTTCTTCCATCCCAAAATTATTCAGAATTGAGGGGAAAAAAATCATGAATTATAAAGAATTACATTTATATTATGCAATTATATAGAGAAGTAAAAACGACCATGAGCAAATAAACTTAGTGTTGTAGTGCCAACAGCAATGGCAGTGTATTCATCTCAAATGTGCTATAATTAGCTTCAGGCTAGGGGTGAGCGATATGGAAAAAATATATCTCTTTTTTTTTTTTTTTTTTTAGAAATTTCACGATTTTATCACTATTCTTTGTCATGTTGGTTTTACTATTTTCTCTGAGCAGTACAGCCAAACTAATTTCCCTATTATAAAGACAAATCCTTTCAAGGTAACAAAATATAAAAAAGAATGGTGGATATTTAGGCCAAAGTGGGCGTAAATGAAAATCTTTAACAGATAACAGATGCACACTAAAAATACACATAACATACAAATAAAACAGTGTTTAATTTTCAGGTACAATAGGTATATTTAGCAGGAGCATTAAAGAAATTGAATGAACAAATATAAAAATAAAACGCTATATAAATTGATTCCTATTAAAGTAACTTATTTTTTTTTTTTTTCAGTCAAGAGTAGGGAGTTGTTTTTTTTTTTTTTTTCCTTTTGTTTTGTTGTTTTAAAGAATAACAATTCTGTCATCTGTCTGTCAATTCTGTCATAGTGTTTTATATTTATACTATCATTTACTCGCTCAAAATTAGTTTTAAACCTGAATGAGTTTCTTGCTTCTGCTGAACATAAATGCTATTTTGAAGAATGTGGAAAACCAAACAGTTGCTGGTCAACAGTGACTTCCATAGTTTTATTTTTTTTCCTACTGTCAAATTCAATGTGGACCAGCAACTGTTTGGTTATACGGAGCCCTTTAAAGGACATTGTGGTGGGAGAAAAAAATATTTTTCAAATATTTTGCGTTCTCTTGCAAAGATATTTGCGTTTGGACAAATTCTTCCTGTTTACTTTACAGCTTGCAGTGGTTACAGCTGGTATGTTCACAATGGAGCGGTTCATAGAGTTTTATTTTGAATTTGGACTCAAATAAATTAAGTCAGTGCTTAGTTCAAGGCACGGTTTTGGGACATAATAAAACGCTTAATGTTTTAAAATAGTGACTTGGAGGACCAAATTCGATAATAATAAAAGCTGATAAAATTATTAGGCTAATATTAATAACCTTATTAATAATATTACTAAGCAGAATAGCCCAGAATATGAACACAACGCCCTGCACGTAGCCTAAGCTTTTTCTCCCCCATAAAACGCTTAAGGTAGGCTATAATGAAAACAGTGATTTTAAAAATACCAAATCCGTTGCATTCATATTCTGGGCTATTCTCCTTTATTAATAATAATATTATTAAGGTTATTAATATAAGCCTAACAATTTTATTAATATTTATTATTATCGAATTTAGTCCTAATGCCACTGTTTTAATACATTTACATTTACATTTACATTTAGTCATTTAGCAGACGCTTTTATCCAAAGCGACTTACAATTGGGGAATACATCGAGCGATTAATCTTGAAGAGGCAATCAGACATACGAAGTGCTTGCAACACCAAGTCTCAGACATTGTTCAAATAAATACAAACTACCAAAGGAAGGAATAAGTAAAGATAATTTTTTTTTTTTTTAAGTTTAGGATGAAGTCAAGTGCTGTCGAAGAGATGAGTTTTCAGTTGTTGCTTGAAGATTGACAGGGATCCAGCATTCCGGATAGAGGTGGGAAGATCGTTCCACCAGCCAGGAATGGTGAATGAGAATGATCTAGAGAGTGATTTTGCGCCTCTCTGTGATGGTATCACGAGGCGTCGCTCACTAGCAGATCTCAGATTTCTGGAGGGGATGTAGTTTGTTAATAGAGAGTGCAAGTAAACGGGTGCTGAGCCAGTGGTTGTTCTATATGCAAGCATCAGTGTCTTGAACTTGATGCGAGCCGTGATTGGTAGCCAGTGCAGGGAGATAAAGAGAGGTGTAACATGGGCTCTTTTGGGCTCGTTGAAGACCAGTCGTGCCGCTGCATTCTGAATCATTTGTAGAGGTTTGACTGTATTAGACGGAAGTCCAGCCAGAAGAGCATTGCAATAGTCCAGCCTAGAAATGACAAGGGCCTGGACAAGAAGTTGTGCAGCATGCTCTGTCAGAAAGGGCCTGATCTTTCTGATGTTATATAGTGCAAACCTGCAAGATCGAGCAGTTTTTGTAATGTGGTCTTTGAAGGTCAGCTGATTATCAAAGATTACACCAAGATTTCTGACCGAAGTTGATGGGGTTATTGTTGATGAACCTAACTGGATCGTGAAGTCATGCTGTAGAGTCGGAGTGGCAGGGAGGACAAGAAGCTCAGTCTTTGCCAGGTTGAGCTGCAGGTGATGTTCTTTCATCCATGCCGAGATGTCCGCCAGGCAACCTGAGATCCTTGCAGTTACCGTTGGATCATCTGGTTGAAAAGAGAGGTAGAGCTGTGTGTCATCAGCGTAGCAATGGTATGAGAATCCATGTGCCTGTATGATGGGACCCAGTGATGTAGTGTATGTGGAGAAGAGGAGGGTCCAAGAACTGATCCCTGAGGAACCCCAGTGACCAGTGTATGTGCTTTGGATACCTCACCTCCCAGGCCACCCTGAAAGACCTACCAGTGAGATAGGATTCAAACCAGCGAAGTGGAATGCCAGAGATGCCCAGTGATGAGAGGGTGGACAGGAGTATCTGATGATTGACAGTGTCAATAGCGGCAGATAGGTCCAGCAGAATGAGGACTGATGATTTGGAATGGGCTTTTGCAATTCGCAGGGCTTCAGTGACCGAGAGAAGCGCAGTCTCAGTTGAATGGCCCCTCCTGAAACCTGACTGTTTAGCATCCAGTTTGTCGTTCTGTGAAAGAAACAGTGAGACTTGGTTGAAGACAACTCGTTCAAGTGTTTTCGCTATGAACGGAAGGAGAGAGACTTAATACATTAAGCCACATTAAAGCGTTTTAGAATGTCCCAAAACCGTGCTTTGAAATAAGCACTGACTGTATTACTTTGAGTCCAAGTTCAAAATAAAGCTCTATGAACCGCTCCATTGTGAACATACCAGCTGTAACCACTGCAAGCTGTAAAGTAAACAGGAAGAGTTTGTCCGAACGCAAATATCTTTGCGAGGGAACGCAAAGTTTCTTGAGGGAATGCAAAAGTTTTGCGAGAAGAACGCAAAACATTTGAAAATAATTTTTTCCTCCCACCCCGAATTTTTCCCACCACAATGTCCTTTAAAGGGCTCCGTATGGTTACCCATGTTCTTCAAAATATCATCTTTTGTGTTTAGCACATGAAAGAAATTAATACAGGTGTGGGACAACATGTAAGTAAATAATTACATACATTAAATTTTA
The DNA here is from genome assembly GCF_012432095.1 of Onychostoma macrolepis. Taxonomy (NCBI): domain Eukaryota; kingdom Metazoa; phylum Chordata; class Actinopteri; order Cypriniformes; family Cyprinidae; genus Onychostoma; species Onychostoma macrolepis. Next base: position 36,925,441 of record NC_081159.1, on the reverse strand, counting down.
GGGTGAACTATCCCTTTAATGACAGTCGGCTGCATGTTTAGTTCTGTGCCTTTAAGACCTGCACCAATCTAATATACAGGCACGCATCCGTGTCTCTCTCATCTGTTTACTTTCATTTTAGACATAATCAATTAAGTCTATATGTAAACCTTGTGTGTTTTGACAGTATTAGATCAAAAGATAACTTAGTTGAGTAATCAGGTGCTGTTAGACAGACTTTTTAGTGTGTACGGACTCAGAAAAAGCGCATGTAAGACCAGCGCGTGAATGAAAAGTTTAACTGGCAAGGCTAATAACACACGCAAATAATGTACTTTTGTGTTTGTGAATAAGTGCAGTGTCCCGTGAGATTAACTCTACCACTGAGTTAACACTGAATGGATGTGGCGTTGTACAGAGATGGAGGCATCAGAACTATAACTGACAGAATGTGCGCTGTAGCACGATACTACAATATTTCTTCAAAAGCAGATCGTGGAGACATTTTTATCGTATGATATCATATTGCACACCCTTACTTCAGGCAAATTACAGTTTTTCTTAATCGATTTGACACTTTTCTCCAATGCAATGTGCAATGTAACTCAAAACAATTAGCACAGCCACCCAAACACAAAATAATCTTAACCAAGCAGTTAAACTTTACTGCAAAATGAAGCACTGCAATTTTTTTCTAGTAATATTTACTTTTAATAAACATTAACATCAAATCTATAGGTTTGTTTTCTAATGATTTATAAAACACATTCAGCTGTAGATGCACAAATACACTAATGAAAATACATGTTTGTTGCAATTCTTCAACAGGGAGTTTTTTTTATTTTTGTGTGTATATGTTTGTGTATATATGTACAGTATGTGTGTGTATGTATATATGTGTATATGTTACGTCTAAAGATGTATTTATTTTTGTATCTATTATTGATGTAAAGAGTGTTGTTGGTGCTTGTACTACTGCCCTCTTTCTCTCCCGTTCTCTCTCTTCTTGTGTGTTTGTGCCTGAGAGGCTAATGATGATCATCTGCGCTCATCCACCTGTGTGCACTGTCCACGCGCTTATTGGTGCGTGTTCGCCGGCTTCCAGTATAAAAGGGCAGAAGGAGCGTGGAGGAAGGAGAGAGACATCGCAGCGTTTGAGATTGTTCCGCTCTCCAAGCCCATGAGCGCTTACTGTGCTCTTGGTTGGGTTGTCATAATGATTCCTGAGTTAATAAGTTGCTTAAGAATTAGTTGAGTGATTGGGTAAGGTAGGGTGGAGGATACCCATATGTTTTCTCCTGTTTAATGGTTAGTTAGGGAGTGAGGGAAGTTATGTTGTTTTGGTTTATTTTCTTTAATGTATAGGTAATTTAATCTTTTCCCTTTCTTAGGTAGAGGTATTGTTTTGACTTTCTTTTGCTTGGGCCCTCCTCCCGAGGTAATGTTTCTTTGATTGTACTCTTTTCTGTTTTTGAATTCTTTGATGGAGTTAAAATTAAAAGGCACCCAAGCCATTTTCAAATTGAAATTCGTGGTTTCTTGTGATTTATTTTTTTTTTTTGGGCCTGGAGAGTGGGAGATCCTCAAGGTCTCTCCACATATTTATTGTTCGTCGTTCCCTCACCCCTAGACGAGAAAGGGGAGGACGTAACAATTGGGGACTCGTCCGGGATGACGTAAGTGAAAGCCTTTTTAGTGGAAAAAAAAAAGACAAAAACAAAGTGGTGTAGCATCAGAACGAGTGAGACAAAACTAAGATTCGATCAGGACATCAAAACATGAGGAGCCGAAATTCCAGGAGAACATGACAACGTCGTAAAGATGCCTATCTCCGACCTCTGGAGCAAGCCTAACCAACAAGCCTCTTCCAGAACAGTTTGCAACATTAAGACAAAAGAACACTTATTGATAAGTGTTCAACGCAGGAAGGAGATCGTCAAATTTGGGGTAAATAATCAAGATTAATGGTCAAAGAGATGGCCATCACATGTGTTCCACGAGACATAGAAGACAAAGAACCAGAGGGAAATCCTTCTGTCCAAAGAACATGTCTTTTGGTCCCCACAGATCTACACAGAGACTTTCTTTTTCATATGCATATAAAATCATCCTAAAAGGAACTTTTCTAGGCATAACACTATATTATGTATGTAACCACACATTAGACTATCATGTTTTAAGCACATATTATGTATGTCTTTCTAATAACTATTGAATGACTTTAAGGTTAGTCGTGTTTGGTATGTATGAGTTTGACATTTCTAGTTTGAAATGTTTCTTCCAACTGATTCTTTGTCAAATGTATCATATTCTGGTTATTGAAATCACATCCAAAATTATACTTTGCAAGAGTGTGTAAAATTCAGACCATGTGACTGATAACATGCTGATTTATGATGGAAGGAACAACCCTAGCTAAGATAATAGCCTATCTAATTGGTCAAGACACCAGATGGGATGTGTCCAAAAAGCAGAGTTTAAAACCTCAGGACAGCATCAAATCTCTCTCTTTCGTCCCTTCTTCCCTCATCCTTCTTCTCGCCACAGCGTTCTGACGCTGTTTTAGCGCTCTTTGAGCGTGCTCTGGCCTACTGGCTAGTTGCTACTTAACACCACGATGAGAGAAAAACCACCTAGTCTCGTTACTCATTTAATTCTTTTACTTTAGTTTCTTTTCTTTCCGTTGAGTCTCGTGTTCAAAAGTCAAGTTTGCCGCAAAGTCCAGCTCCGACTGCACCCGCTTCAAACTTCAACCAACTGCAACTGACTCCACGACCATCCTCAGCCAACGCCCAACCATTGGCTTCCCAAGTAGTTCCTAGTGAAGGGAAATGGAATTTGATTTGGTAGCCTTCACTCTGTCGCCTACGGCGGAGGTTTTTGAGCTCTGCAGAAAAAAAGATCTTTTTAAATATTACGGTGGCGAGGGAGGCTACTAAAGTTATAAAAGAGGAATTATATGTGAAGTTAGTGGACGCAGGTATTTTGGCAGCGGATGCAGATGAGCATGATGGGGAGAAATCTCAGGATGCGGTGGCAGAGGCATCTGCACCTGCAGTTTTTTCAGAATCTGAGTCGGTGAAACCCTATAATCCTATGTTGGAGATTAGGCTTCGAGAATTAGATTTGGAAATAAAAAGGCAAGAATGTGAGGCTCAAATGATTAGTCTGCGTGTTATAGAAGCGGAGAAGGATCGTGATATTCAGTTGCGTAAATTAGATCTAGAGGCTCATGCTCTAAATAAAAAGCCTGTGCCTGTACCTCGTTCTCAACCACCCTCTATTATGGCGTCACCAGTTAATTCTGTTCCGCCGCCTTTTGTTTCTGCGTTTGACATCAGTAAGTATGTTAAACTTGTGCCTCCTTTCCGCGAAGCTGAAGTGGACGCTTATTTTGTAGACTTTGAGCGGATAGCTGGTAAGCTTAATTGGCTTAAAGATATGTGGGCATTGTTACTTCAGTGTAGTCTTGTGGGTAAGGCGCAAGAAGTCAGTTCAGCTTTAAGCTTGGAGGATTCATTTGAGTATGATGTGGTAAAATCGACGGTGCTTCGCGCATACGAATTAATTCCCGAGGCGTATCGGCAGAGGTTTCGTTCTCATACGAAAACATCCAAACAAACGTATGTCGAATTTGGGAGAGAGAAAAGAGCTTTGTTTGAGAAGTGGTGTTTGTCTAGTAAAACTGACACTTTTGAACAACTTTGAGTTAGTTTTGCTAGAAGATTTTAAAAGGAGTGTTCCTGAAAAAGTTGTGCAGCATCTAAACTAGGGTTGTTCCGATTCCGATACTAGTATCGGAAATTCCACCGATACCACAAAAAATTCTGGCATCGGTATCGGCGAGTACTTGAACCCATGTACCGATCTGATACCATTTTCTTAAACAAGACCTATAGTTATGCGCGCTAGCTTTGCTTAACGCTGCAAATAGGAAATCAATTCTTCTTCGCTGCTCAGAATGCAAACACAGGAAGCTGTGCTGTGTTGCCACAAGCAACCACTATTTAGAGCAGCGAAGAAGTACAAACGTGCTAGCACATTGCCAGTAAATCACTTGCATATGCGACTAAATCTTCACCCTGGGCGACTAAATGATGTCTAATATTAGCCACTGGCTCGCCAGTGTGTGAGTTGGGGCTATGTATAAGTTTAGCACAGATATATTGTCACTCGCCGAACACTCTGACTGAGCGCTTCAGAGTTTCTCTCTCCGTCAAGCTATCTATTTTTCAGATCATCTGAATGAATGCGCAGCGCACCTGTATTTGACGTACCGTAAGCTCTAGTGTGAAGCGGACAACTCGCCGTCGCTTTGCTTTTTTTCTCACACGCAGAGAGAGAGAGAGAGTCTTTTACATGTAGCGTGTCAATTCCGAATGGTATGTAAACGATATTCTTTGTTGTATTTTTCTGTCAAAATAACGAAGTTCCTTTGGAATTCTAACTGCCGGGTTCTCCGGTAGTAGGCGGAGCTAATGAGCAAACGACAATCTCATTGACTGGCGCTCACCTATTATCGTCCCTGTTTTGATTTCAGCCAATCAGTTCGAGCCAATGCAGACAACGTGATTAATATTCATGAATCCAGCAGCTCGTTAATCCTTAATGCGTTTATTGTTCTTAGTAGAATTCATAGTATGATTATTATTATCTTATCAGTGTTATTGATAGTTTCCCCCTTTTTACAGAAACACTGAATGATCAAAAAAGCACTACCACCCTTTTTTTTTTTTTCAGTTCAGTTAAAATGACTAATATGCATTCATACATGGTTACCAAGTTTTAATTCTAATTGCTAAAGTTCTATCATAAAATAATACTTGATTATCATAATATATTTATAATGCTTGACTGACTGATGTTAAGAGTGTACTTTTTTCCAAACATTATATATTATATTTTTTGTTTACTCGCCAGACTGTCTTTCTATGGTGAAGCGCACTGTAAAATAATTGTATGTATCAATTCATACAGGGCTAGTAAGTATAGCTATATAACCAGATACACAGTATCGGACCAGTACTCGGTATCGGCCGATACCCTGAGCCTAGGTATCGGGAAGGGAAAAAGGGTATCGGAACATTACTAATCTAAACGAGCAGAAGGTAACCACACTTGCAGAGGCTGCGGTATTAGCTGATGAATTTGTGCTTACACATCGCAAGTTTTTTTCACAAGAGTTGCCTATTGTTAGTTCTTCCGTTGAAAAATTTGTAGGGGAGGGGTTTCCTTCTCCAAATTTTTCGCGTTCATGGAAAAGTAGTGCTCGCCCTAAAATGAATGGTCGAAATTCTGTGCGTCAAGGAGATCGGCGGGTTTGTTTTTATTGTCTAAACCCTGGACATTTAATTTTGGATTGTAAAGAATGGAATAAAAAGAATTTATCAATGAAAACCAAAAGTGTTGTGCTTACACAGACTCTTCCAGCATCGCGAGAGGCGGAAGGCTTTGGGTACGAACCATTCATTTTAAATGGGCAGGTGTCCGTCTCTGATTCCCAGTTAATGCCTATTTCGATATTAAGGGATACAGGATCTTGTCAGTAATTCATACTTGAGTGCATTGCCTTTCTCTGAAAAATCGTATACCGGTACTGATGTGTTAGTACGAGGTATAGAAATGGGCTGTGTACAGGTGCCTCGGATCTTATCTCTGGCACTGTTAAGTTAGGTGTTCGCAAACAGTTGCCTGTTGCTGGATTAGATATTATTCTAGGAAATGACCTTGCAGGTGGCAAAGTTTTTTCTAGTCCAGTAGTGATGCATAAACCTGTGATGGAGGAACAGTCAGGTTTAGGGGTTGATTTTCCCTCTGTTTTTCCAGCATGTGCTGCTTTTAGTGTTGGCAAGGAGAAGTTGGTGGCTGAGCAAAAATCAGATGTTTCCTTAGCAGAATGTGTTGAGGCAGCGATCTCCGTGAAAGATAGAGCAGATGCTAAATGTAACCAGGTTGAAATTATATCTTTACTTTTATGGTTGAAATGTCACCAAATCCTGATGAATATTGTTTTCTATATGTTTAAGATGTGTTCTATTGCCAATATTTATGCCTGGATGTTGTATTCAGACCATAGTGTTAATACCTGTACTTCCACTTTAAGAGTGTCGCAAGCTTTGTGGCGTCATTCACGCGCTTCTTTCAGTTTGCGCCAGACTAGCTGAGAGGAGGTAATGTGTTATTTTGCTCGTCAGTTTTAAACATTTATTTCGGTTTTTGTAGGATGCAAACCTTGTTTTATGCATGTATAAATGTTAGTTTTGAGGTTGTGAACATGCAGTTAATGTGTCAACTGAACGTAAACCTTGTAAACAGACTTTTTGCAAGCTTTAAAGTAGACATGTTTCCACGTGCTAGTCTACAGGATTTTCTGTATGTATATCTGCTAACAGGAGCTTGAGACCTGTGTATTGTGTGGAGGAGACTGCATGTGACAGAGCCTTATGTATTTTTTGTTGATTTGTACAGGTATGTGTATAATGTTCATTATAATTCATCTGGCATAGTGTTTACATTGGTTGTATTAAGCATGTAAAAGAAATTCATGTTGTCAATTACATTTTATAATTTATTCAGTTCATTTTCACATTTTTATTTAAAAGTATTTTTGCTAATAATACTACGTTTTATCAGTATATATATGCAGTTTGCGCCAGACTAGCTGAGAGGAGGAGCTTGAGACCTGTGTATTGTGTGGAGGAGACTGCATGTGACAGAGCCTTATGTATTTTTTGTTGATTTGTACAGTCTGCACCAGGCTCGCTGAGAGGAAACAAATTTGCTGTTTCGCCTTAATTAAAAGAGAAACCAGCAGTTGGTCGTGGTCTGCGTCTTTCCTTCATTCAACACAAGAACACAACGCAGTACATACAAGAGTTAATGGACGTGCATCCAACCCACATAAACTGTCAAAGACAAAGCACGCCCGTTACATAAAGTAGGTTATTTTTGGGAGAATGACGTGTTAATGCGAGAATGGAGACCGCATTATGATGAACAAGGTTTGTACGAGACGTTTCAAATTGTGTTGCCTGCTAGCTATCGTATTCCAGTGTAAAAGTTGGCACATGAGAATCTTATGTCGGGTCATTTAGGAGTGACACAAACTTTTCGCCGCATTTCTAAATACTACTTTTGGCCCGGTCTTCGTTTATCTGTTGCTAATTTTTGTCGTTCTTGCGACGTGTGTCAATGCATCGGGAAGCCTAATCAGAAGGTGCCTGCTGCCCCTTTGTATCCCATACCGTTCGAGCGACTCATAGTTGATTGTGTGGGTCCGCTACCCAAGTCTAAATCGGGGCACCAGTATGTGTTAACAATTATGTGTGCTGCCACTAGATTCCCAGAAGCCATTCCTTTGCATTCGTTGAAAGCACAGACCGTGGTGAGGGCATTGGTTAAGTTTTTTTACCACATTTGGTCTACCGCGAGTAATACAGAGCGATCAAGGAACTAATTTTACTTCCAAGACTTTTGCGCAAGTTTTGAAGGAATTAGGAATTGAGCATCGAGTTTCTAGTCCTTACCATCCGGCATCACAGGGAGCCCTGGAAAGATTCCATCAAGCCCTTAGATTAGATTAGATTAGATTCAACTTTATTGTCATTACACAAGTACAGGTACAGGGCAACGAAATGCAGTTTAGGTCTAACCAGAAGTGCAATAGTAGCAAGTGCAGTATATACAATGGTTGAATAAGTGCAGGACAAGGATATGTACTGAGTATATGTATAAATATATATAGAAAGATGGTTATTAATATAAACAGAATTTACAGGTGAATATGTGTAGTGAATAAATATACAGAAATTACAGGTGAATATGTATAGTGAATAAATATACAGAATTTACAGGTGAATATGTATAGTGAATAAATATACAGAATTTACAGGTGAATATGTATAGTGAATAAATATACAGATGACTATTACTATAAACAAGGTGTAAAAGTGCAGTGGAAGTGATTGCGTATTACAATTAGACATACGGTGCAAAATGTTAATGTAAGCATTGATAATGTACCAACAGTCGGCAGTGCAAATGAGCATAATCCAATTTAGGTATGGTAGTGCAAGATACAAAAGTAAACAGTTGTTACTGTAATAAAAATTTACATTCAGTAGTGCAAATAAGGCAGATGTGAGGTAGGAGAGAAGAGTTAATAATATATGAGGAAGTGGATCAACGGGGGGTAGAGTTCAGTAAAGAGACAGCTCTGGGGAAGAAACTGTTCTTTAGTCTGCTGGTCCTGGTCCGGAGGCACCTGAAACGCCTGCCGGAGGGCAGGAGAGAAAACAGTCTGTGGGCTGGGTGAGAGGAGTCCTTAAGGATGCTGCGAGCTCGATGCAGACAGCGTTTCCTCTGGATGTGTTCGATGGCAGGTAGTGGAGTCCCTGTGATGCGCTGGGCAGTTTCACCACCCGCTGCAGTGCCTTGCGCTCCGCAACAGAGCAGCTCCCATACCATACTGTGACACAGTTGGTCAGGATGCTTTCTATTGCGCAGCGATAGAAGTTCACCAGGATAGCAGAGGAGAGCTGATTCTTCCTCAGTGTCCTCAGAAAGAAGAGGCGCTGGTGAGCCTTCTTGACCAGGCTGGAGGTGTTGGTTTTCCACAACATGTCCGCCGAGATGTGGATCCCCAGGAACTTGAAACTGGAGACACGCTCAACAGCCATTCCATTGATGTGGATGGTGTCGTGTGCCTCTTGACTCCTTCCTGAAGTCCACGATGAGCTCCTTCGTTTTGGTGGTGTTGAGGAGCAGGTTATTTTCAGTGCACCATGTGGCCAGGTGCTGGATCTCCTCCCTATAGGCAGTCTCATCGTTGTTACTGATGAGGCCAATCATCCGTGGTGTCGTCTGCAAACTTGACGATGGAATTAGATCCATACACAGGCTTGCAGTCGGAGGTGAAGAGGGAGTAGAGAAACGGGCTTAGCACACAGCCCTGTGGTACACCAGTGTTAAGTGTGATGGATGTGGAGCAGGTGAATCCTGATCGAACATTCTGGGGTCTGTTGGTCAGGAAGTCCAAAATCCAGTTACACATTGAGGTATTGATGCCCAGGTCTCCAAGTTTGGCTATTAACTTGGTTGGAATGACAGTGTTGAATGCTGAGCTGAAGTCAACAAACAGCATACGTGCATAAGTGTTCTTATTGTCCAGGTGAGTGAGCACAGAGTGCAGTGCCATGGAAACTGCGTCCTCTGTGCTCCTATTGCTACGGTAGGCAAACTGGTGTGAGTCCAATGTGGATGGTAGAGAGTCTTTTAGGTGTTCCAGGACCAGCCGCTCAAAGCACTTCATGACGATGGGTGTGAGTGCTACAGGGCGGTAGTCATTAGGGCACCTCGGACTAGAGTGTTTTGGCACTGGCACAATGGAAGTGCATTTAAAGCATGTTGGTACGGCTGCTTGGGCAAGAGACAGGTTGAAAATGTCTGTAAAACCCCAGCGAGCTGCTCCGCACATGCCCTGAGAACACGACCAGGGATGTTGTCTGGTCCAGCAGCCTTGTGCGCGCTGATCCGGCTCAGTTCCTTGCAGACATCTGTGGAGGAGAGTATGATTGGTGGGTGGTCATCTGAGGGATTGAGCTTGGTGGCAGTTTCTCTGTTGTCTCTTTCAAAGCGAGCATAAAAGTAATTTAGCTCGTTCAGGAAGTTGACATCAGTGGCTGCGGGGTGGAGTGGGTGGGTTTGTAGTCACTGATGGCCTGAATGCCCTGCCACATGCGCCGAGGGTCAGAGTTGGAAAAGTGTCCCTCTATCTTTAGCTTGTAGCAGTGCTTGGCCTTTTGATGCCCCTCTTCAGGTTTGCTCTGGATGTGCTGTAGGCTTGTGCATCTCCTGATCTGAAGGCAGTGTTGCGTGACTTCAACAGGAGTCGCACTTCCTTGTTCATCCAAGGCTTCTGATTTGGATATGTGGTGATCTGTTTCTGGGTTGTAACACTGTCAATGGTGATATTGATATGATCCAATACAGAGGAGGTGTAAGAGTCAATGTCTGTGTGAGCGCCACTGGTGGCTTGAGAAGCAAACATACTCCAGTCTGTGTGTAGAAACCTTTCCTGGAGTGTGGAATCTGCCCCGCAGGCCACACCTTGATGGTCTTCACTGATGGCTTCACACGGTTGATGAGGGGTGCATATTTGGGGTGAGGAACAAAGAGGTGATCTGACTGTCCCAGGTGGGGAGGGGTGTCGCAACGTAAGCTCCAGCCATGTTTGTGTAAACATGGTCTAAGGTTTTGTTTCCTCTGGTGTGACAGGAAACATGCTGGTGAAACTTGGGTAGCACTGACTTTAAGTTTGAGTGATTAAAGTCACCTGCAACAATAAAAGCCGCTTCGGGTGATCAGTCTGTTGTTTACTGATGGCTGCGTGAAGTTCTTTCATAGCAAGCTTGGCATCAGCATCCGGGGAATATAGGCTGCAGTTATAATGGTGGAAGTGAACTCCGCGGTAGATAAACGGTCTACATTTAACCATGAGAAACTCAAGGTTAGCTGAACAATGACTCCCAACAATAGCAGAGTTTGTGCACCACGCTTTGTTAATGTAAATGCACAATCCACCACCTCTGGTCTTACCGGAGCCATCTAATGTTCTATCCGCCCGGAGTGTGTGGCGTCCGCTAGCTCAATAGCGGTGTCCGGTATTCCGCTGTTTAACCAGGTTTCCGTGAAGATTAGGACGTTACAGTTCAAAAGTTTCTTGCTGTGTGTGATGCTGAGTCGAATCTCCTCCATTTTGTTCACTAGCGACCGTACATTGGCAAGGAAAATGCTGGGTAAAGAGAGCCGGTGTGGTGTTAGCCTTAGCTTAGCTCTTAGTCCTCCGCGCTTCCCCCGCCTTTGTTTACGATCTCGACGCCGCCTGCGAGCACTTCCGCCCGGCCGGGTAGGGTGCATAGCCTCGGGTGTCCTAGCGATCTCAGGAAGGAGTTGAAGATTGTCTATAAAAGTGTCGGAAATTCGCAAACCGATATCCAAAAGCTCACAACGGGTGTACGATGTAAAGGCACAACTGTTCTGCACGAACAGGCCCGAGATGAGTAAGAAAAATACCGCAAAATTGCAAAATCTGGAGAGACCCAGAGCCTCGCGATGTACTCGCGCCGCCATCTTGGGACACATTAGAACTATGATTCGTGCATACTGCTTGCAGACAGGAAAGGACTGGGTGGAGGGGCTGCCTTTTATTGTTGTTTGCAGCCAGAGAAGCAGTGCAGGAGTCCCTGGGATTTAGTCCCGCGGAATTGGTGTTCGGGCACACCGTTAGGGGTCCATTTAAAACTGCTGTATGAACATTTGTTGACACAGAATCTATCCTCTGCATCTCTCTTGGATCATGCGAGTTCCTTTAGAGAGCGACTTCATAAAGCGTGTGAAGTAGCTAAGGCTCATCTATCTGTTGCTCAGGTGAAAATGAAGTAGCAGTTTGATAAAAAAAAGAGTGTGAAAAGGAATTTGCAAGTTGGTGATTCTGTTCTTGTGCTTTTGCCTGTATCTGGTGCTCCTTTACAAGCAAAGTTTTCAGGGCCATATGTCATTGAGCAAAAGCTCAGTGAGACTGATTACGTTATTCAAACTCTGATCGTCGACGTAAAACTAGAGTTTGTCATGTGAACATGCTGAAGACTTATGTGGAGAGAGAGTCGAAAATTGCTCCGTCTGTAGATGCTCCATTAGTCTTCCCTGTAGTCACTGTAACAACTACTTGTGCTGAAAAAAATGATGGTGAGGCTCAAATGTCCACCCCTCATTTGAATAATTCTAGCATTTTGGGTGCCTTATGCAGTTATCTTGTGCATTTATCTGAAAAACAGTATGAGGATGTGTATAATTTGATCCAGTCTTTTCCCCCTCTGTTTTCTGATGTAACTAGGAGAACGTCGGTATTATGTCATGATATTGAGGTGGGAAGTGTATCCCCTGTGAAGCAGCATCCTTATAGAGTGAATCCGAAAAAGCGTGAGATTATGAAGGCCGAGATAGAATATCTGTTAAAACATGGATTAGCTGTACCAAGTCAGAGTTCATGGAGCTCTCCATGTTTGCTAGGACCCAAATCAGACTCCACACATCGTTTTTGTACGGACTATCGGAAGGTTAATGGTCTTTCCAAACCTGACTCCTTCCCTTTGCCTCGTATCGAGGATTGTATTGATCGGGTGGGTGCAGCAAAATATGTGACAAAGATTGATCTCTTAAAAGGGTACTGGCAGGTTCCTCTCACGCCACGAGCTTCAGAAATCTCCACCTTTGTCACGCCTGATAACTTTCTTCAATATGCTGTACTTGCGTTCGGGATGCGAAACGCACCCGCAACGTTTCAAAGACTTATGCAGAAGGTTCTATCTGACGTACCGAAGTGTGATGCATATATAGATGATGTGGTACTGTATTCAGACAGTTGGACTGAGCATTTGACCAACAAGAAGCTCTGGCGTTGGTGCTAGCGCTCCAGCACTTTGAAGTTCATGTGGGAGGTAGTAGTGTGCCCATTATAGTATTTACCGACCATAACCCTCGAATATTCCTATCCCGTATGCGTAATGCCAACCAACGATTGATGCGATGGGCTTTAATTGTACAAGAGTACAATCTGGATATTAGGCATCAGAAAGGCATTGATAACGTGGTTGCGGATGCACTGTCTAGGGTAGTGGGCGAGGAACCATAAAGGTTTAATAAGGGGAATATAGGGCAAAGTTTGGGCCCTCCTCCTTGTTTCTTTGTTTGTATTCGTTTCTGTTTTTGAATTCTATGGAGTTAAAATTAAAAGGCACCCAAGCCATTTTCAAATTGATATTCGTGGTTGCTTGTGAATATTTTTATTTATTTTTTTGGGCCTGGAGAGCGGGAGATCCTCAAGGTCTCTCCACATATTTATTGTTCGTCGTTCCCTCACCCCTAGACGAGAAAGGGGAGGACGTAACAATATTTATATTTATTAGTGCTGTCAATCAATTAAAAAAAATATTCCCTTTAATCGCAGTTATGGACTGTGATTAATCACAAATTTAAAATTCTAGGATTTACCTGCATGCATATACACCCACAACAACACACGCACATACATATAAACTCGCTGAATGCAGACACACCTATACATACTCGCATATACATATAAACTTGATCCATGCATATACACCTATAAACACTCGCACATACATATAAACTTGATGCGCGCACACTCCTATAAAACATTTGTATGTGTGTGTATGCATATATATGTGTGTATGCATACATATGAATGTGTGTATATGTGTGTGTATATATATGTGAGTGTGTATATATAGTATGTGTATACGTGTGTGTATATATATGTGAGTGTGTATATATAGTATGTGTATACGTGTGTGTGTATATATATATATGTGAGTGTGTATATATAGTATGTGTATACGTGTGTGTGTGTGTGTGTGTGTATACAGTGAGGAAAATAAGTATTTGAACACGCTGCTATTTTGCAAGTTCTCCCACTTAGAAATCATGGAGGGGTCTGAAATTGTAATCGTAGGTGCATGTCCACTGTGAGAGACATAATCTAAAAAAAAAAAAATCCAGAAATCACAATGTATGATTTTTTAACTATTTATTTGTATGATACAGCTGCAAATAAGTATTTGAACACCTGAGAAAATCAATGTTAATATTTGGTACAGTAGCCTTTGTTTGCAATTACAGAGGTCAAACGTTTCCTGTAGTTTTTCACCAGGTTTGCACACACTGCAGGAGGGATTTTGGCCCACTCCTCCACACAGATCTTCTCTAGATCAGTCAGGTTTCTGGCCTGTCGCTGAGAAACACGGAGTTTGAGCTCCCTCCAAAGATTCTCTATTGGTTTTAGGTCTGGAGACTGGCTAGGCCACGCCAGAACCTTGATATGCTTCTTACAGAGCCACTCCTTGGTTATCCTGGCTGTGTGCTTCGGGTCATTGACTGCGTTTACATGCGCGTGAATATTGCGATTATTTCCAATAATCAGAGTAAGGACTTAATCGCATTTTGATGTTTACATGTCAAGAGCAAAGCTCTTACTCCCGTTTACATGCAATTTCCATTATTCTTATTATTCGCTAAGAATTGTGGTTAATTTTTTCACTGCCATTATTCACATACCCCACTGGACAGCACAAATGATGGACTCAGAAAGAGCAGTGTTACTGGTCGCTGTTTTAATCTATTTACGTCTAATGCATAATGATTTTGTATCGCTGTATTCCACGCTTTTTCGGCGCCATGATAGAAATATGATGGAATTTGTTTGCCTATACACTGCCGTCGCATTCTGTTCATCCTTTCTGGATGAGGGTAAGGAACAGAGCAACCTGATCTCACAGAATTCCGTGTAATGTTCACGGACTTAATTAACCCCGAATCTGTGGTGGCATCACGGAATCGCCGAAAATTCCATGATGGGCTCACAGAAGGCATCAGCCGTGGTCCATGCACGAATTCACTGGTTTCCGTGCGTGGAGCACGGCTGATGCCTGTCACTGACTTACATTGGTATCACTTCTGTGAGCCCATCACGGAATTTTTTCTGTGAGTCCATCACGGAATTTTCGGCGATTCCGTGATGCCACCACAGATTCGGAAGTTAATTAAGTCCGTGAACATTACACGGAATTCTGTGAGATCATGTTGCACAGAGACTGCTGGCAGCTTGTTGTGTTTTCCTCAGAATGCGATGCTTTCTTCCCCCTCCATCGTTTCTAATCTCCGTATTATTACAGGTGCGTGTCACGTTATTCATATATGTCACAAGCGCATGCGCACTTTGGTCAGAGCGGCAATACTGCGATTCAAGGTGTTTACATGCCTGTATATTCCGATTAAAATCGGCGTACGCCACCTATGTTAATAAGATTATGCTTGCTGCGATTATGAGCTTAATCGTATTATTTAGATCGAAGTATTGCGTTTACATGAGGTAAAGCATAATCGCCAGTGGCGTGCACAGACCTCCGGAGGGGCAGGGGCAAAATAGGGGGATATATATTTTTTAAATATCACGATTCACAATATAATCACAATTCTTTGTCATGTTGGATTTTCTATTTTGCAAGCTGTTTGAGCATTACAGCCAAACTAATTTCACTACTATAAAGACAAAGCCTTTCAAGGTAACAAAATATTAAAAAGTATGGCGGATATTTAGGCCAAAGTGGGTGAAGATAAAAATCGTTGTCATTATTATATATATCTTTATATATATCTTTGTTATTAAAAAATGAGAGCAAAGATACACATTACAAATACACATAATATACAAATAAAATAAACAGTGTTTTATTTTCAGGTAGTCTACAATAGGTGTATTTAGCAGGAGCATTCAATAAATTGAATGAACAAATATAAAAATAAAACACTATATGGATTGATTCCTATTAAAGCAACTGTATTAAAGTTTTTCAGTCAAGAGTAGTGAGTGATTTTTCTCTTTGTGTTTGGTGTTTTATTAACATTAAAGGAATAATTCACCCCAAAATTAAAATAGGCTAGTGTTTGATTTCTATACCTTCATTTACTCACTCAAAAGTTGTTTTAAACCTGAACAAGTTTCTTCTGCTGAAAATAAATGCTATTTTGAAGAATGTGGAAAACCAAACGGTTGCTGGTCTACAGTGACTTCCATAGTATTTTTTTTCCCTACTGTTAAAGCCAATGTGAACCAGCAACTGTTTTGTTAGCCACATTCTTCAAAATATCTTCTTTTGTGTTCAGCACAAGAAAGAAATTAATACAGGTTTGGGACAACATGTGAGTGAGTAAATAATGGCAGAATTACAATTTTAGGGTGAACTATCCCTTTAATTACAGTCGGTAGCATGTTTAGTACTGTCCCTTTAAGACCTGCACGCATCTAATATACAGGCACGCATGCATTTCTCTCAGCTGTTTACCTTCATTTTAGACCTAACCAACTGAGTCTATACATAAACCTGGTGTGTTTTGACAGTATTAGCACAAAACATAACTTAGTTCAGTAATCAGGCGCTGTTTGACGGGCTTTTTAGAGCACGCGCTTTGGGTGTATGTGCTCAGAAAAGGCGCTCATCAGAACAGCACATGAGTGAATCATTTAACCAGTAAGTCTTTGAAGCAGATGCAGATAATGTACTTTTGGTGACTGCGAATAAGTGCAGTGTCCCGTGAGAGTAACTGTACCGCTGAGTTAACACTGATGTGAATGTATGTGGCGTTGTACAGTATACGTTACATAGAGACGGCGGCGCCAGAACGGCAGCTGATAGAATGTGTGCTGTGGCACGATACAACGATATTTCTTCAAAAAAGCAAATCGTGGAGACATTTTTATAGTCCACGATCAAAAATCGTCATATCGAACACCCCTAGCAGAATAGGGGCACTGGACCGCAAGGGCACTTTACTGTCGGACCTCAAAGGGGCAGGGGCTCGAGCCCCCCTGGCCCCCCCCTTGTGCACGCCACTGATAATCGCAATATCGACAAAATCTCATTATAATCGCATTAAGAGGGTCCATGTAAACGCACTCATTGTCATGTTGGAAGACCCAGCCTCGACCCATCTTCAATGCTCTAACTGAGGGAAGGAGGTTGTTCCCCAAAATCTCGCAATACATGGCCCTGGTCATCCTCTCCTTAATACAGTGCAGTCGCCCTGTCCCATGTGCAGAAAAACACCCCCAAAGCATGATGCTACCACCCCCATGCTTCACAGTAGGGATGGTGTTCTTGGGATGGTACTCATCATTCTTCTTCCTCCAAACACGTTTCACGAGTTCACTCTTACCTATAATAAACTGAGTAAAGATTATGCGTATTTGGCGTGCTGTCCAGGGGGAGGGCTCCGAGCTCGGTAATTACTCCCGAGCCCAGGGTACTCCCCCTGTCTGGGGAGAGGGGTCCGAGCTCGGCATTTAGCCCGGACCTAGAGCGTTCCCCCCAAAGATGCAATAAGCGCGGGACAGCAGCCAGAGAGGTACGTTGATAACCCTCCAAAATTGCAGAGCTTAAGGTTGGTGGGGTGCTGGACGTCGCTTGGAGTAATGGCACTGCTGTGGCCTTTGAGAAGAGAGTTTGGCTCCTGCGGGAGCAGACGCTGCTGCGGCATCTGAAAAGAAAAAGTGGTTTCTGCGGAAGCTGCGGCAGCACCTGAAAAGATATAATGGCTTCTGCAGGGAACTGCTGCGGCATCTGAAAAGTAGAGATAAGAGGGAAATACAGATAGGACTGGGGCCGTGGGAAAAAACACAGAGAGCTTCTGCGGGAGCGGACACTGCTGCGGCAGTGGAGACATACAGATAGAGCTCCTGCGGGAGCGGACACTGCTGCGGCAGTGGAGACATACAGATAGAGCTCCTGCGGGAGCAGACACTGCTGCGGCAGTGGAGACATACAGATAGAGCTCCTGCGGGAGCAGACACTGCTGCGGCAGTGGAGACATACAGATAGAGCTCCTGCGGGAGCAGACACTGCTGCGGCAGTGGAGACATACAGATAGAGCGCAGTGGGAAAATACAGAGCTCCTGCGGGAGCAGACACTGCTGCGGCAGTGGAGACATACAGATGGAGCTGTAATAGAGAAAAAGGCTCCTATGGGAGCGGGGTGCTGCTGGGATAGATGGAGTGGGGATGGGGCGTTGTGGGTGGATTGGGTGATGTTAGGAGGGGTTGGCTATGGGGGTCTAAGTTGGGTTACTGGGGATACATTCATTAAGGGGGTTGACCGATTAGGGTTCGTGGGCTTCCTTGATATGGGAGCGGTCCGATCGAATGTAGCTCTTGAAAGCTTCTGACGACCAGCGACCGAGAGCTTGTATCTGCTGCTGGGAGAGGCCTTTATGGGCTGCTGTGGTTGCTGCACCTATTCGGAACGAATGGCTGGAAAAGTTTGTGGCTGGGGTACCGGATAGGAGCAGAACTGATTTAAGGTGTTTTTGGAACCAGAAACGAGTGACGGGGCGGTTGGAGTTGTCTGTAAAAGGGGGTCGGAAGGAGTTTGGACTGTGATTTCCTGAGCTGGAGGAAGGCTAGGAGGGCTTGGTATGGTAGTATGGGTGATTGAGGTTGAAAATGTAAATGAAGTGGCCTTTCTTTGACTGGTCTGTCTTGCTCTGTTTAATGAAGTAAGAGATGGTTTCATCATCCAGCACCGCTAGATCAGAAATGGTGGGGTGAATGATTGGGTTAATTGCTGCGGCATCTGAAAAGTAGAGATAAGAGGGAAATACAGATAGGACTGGGGCCGTGGGAAAAAACACAGAGAGCTTCTGCGGGAGCGGACACTGCTGCGGCAGTGGAGACATACAGATAGAGCTCCTGCGGGAGCGGACACTGCTGCGGCAGTGGAGACATACAGATAGAGCTCCTGCGGGAGCAGACACTGCTGCGGCAGTGGAGACATACAGATAGAGCTCCTGCGGGAGCAGACACTGCTGCGGCAGTGGAGACACACAGATAGAGCTCCTGCGGGAGCAGACACTGCTGCGGCAGTGGAGACATACAGATGGAGCGCAGTGGGAAAATACAGAGCTCCTGCGGGAGCAGACACTGCTGCGGCAGTGGAGACATACAGATGGAGCTCCTGCGGGAGCAGACACTGCTGCGGCAGTGGAGACATACAGATAGAGCTCCTGCGGAGCAGACACTGCTGCGGCAGTGGAGACATACAGATAGAGCTCCTGCGGGAGCAGACACTGCTGCGGCAGTGGAGACATACAGATAGAGCTCCTGCGGGAGCAGACACTGCTGCGGCAGTGGAGACATACAGATAGCGCTCCTGCGGGAGCAGACACTGCTGCGGCAGTGGAGACATACAGATAGAGCTCCTGCGGAGCAGACACTGCTGCGGCAGTGGAGACATACAGATAGAGCTCCTGCGGGAGCAGACACTGCTGCGGCAGTGGAGGAATAGAGAAAAGGCTCCTATGGGAGCGGGTGCTGCTGGGATAGATGGAGTGGGGATGGGGCGTTGTGGGTGGATTGGGTGATGTTAGGAGGGGTTGGCTATGGGGGTCTAAGTTGGGTTACTGGGGATACATTCATTAAGGGGGTTGACCGATTAGGGTTCGGTGGGCTTCCTTGATATGGGAGCGGTCCGATCGAATGTAGCTCTTGAAAGCTTCTGACGACCAGCGACCGAGAGCTTGTATCTGCTGCTGGGAGAGGCCTTTATGGGCTGCTGTGGTTGCTGCACCTATTCGGAACGAATGGCTGGAAAAGTTTGTGGCTGGGGTACCGGATAGGAGCAGAACTGATTTAAGGTGTTTTGGAACCAGAAACGAGTGACGGGCGGTTGGAGTTGTCTGTAAAAGGGGGTCGGAAGGGAGTTTGGACTGTGATTTCCTGAGCTGGAGGAAGGCTAGGAGGGCTTGGTATGGTAGTATGGGTGATTGGAGGTTGAAAATGTAAATGAAGTGGCCTTTCTTTGACTGGTCTGTCTTGCTCTGTTTTTAATGAAGTAAGAGATGGTTTCATCATCCAGCACCGCTAGATCAGAAATGGTGGGGTGAATGATTGGGTTAAAGCTAGATGTAATGGCGAGCTCGGAGCATCTGAGAAAACCGAAGAAAGCTAGGATAAACATGGCGTCGAGTGTACGGGCGGTGTGGATGGAATGGTAACCTCTGGAGGGTGGAGATACATTCGGTTAGAATCCTTAAGGTTATAGGTTGCCTGGTGTCCGGGCGGGTGGGATGAGTTTTTTGGATGCCTTTGATGAGTAGGGAGGTCTGTGGATTGGCTATTTGGGGAGAAGGGGAACCATATATGAGTTTGTGGAAAAATTGAACTCCACTTAGATAACCTTTAATGGAGCCAATTTGGAGGTTTTGTTAATGTTAAGGTGGGAGATGAAGGAGGTGATGGAGAGCAGGAAAAGTCGGGAAACAGCAGATTGTAAGCGGAGTGAAATGTTTTAAAACATTTCCAGGCTGTTAGATAGGACTGAAGGGTCCTGGGGAGACCGCTTGAAGAATTGAATTGAGGAAGCTTCAAGGAGAGGTCTCAGAGGATGACTTACGGAAATATCAGCTCTGAATAAGGAGGTACTGGGGTTGGGAGCGGATCCGCCTCTGGAGCCAACGCCTGAATTTCTGGAAGGCAAAACGAGACAGAGAGTCAGCTATTTGGTTTTGGACCCGGGAATATGTTTTGCAGTTATAATGAATTGGTCGCAAGCTGAAATCCAAATCAGGCGTCTTAACAAAGGCATTAGCGGGTGAGTGTGAACGGCCTTTGTTAATGCAGTGCACGGTCGCCGTTATCGCAATGGATAATGATGCTGGTGGCAGACCACTCTTTACCCCACAGAAGGGCTGCGACGACTAAGGGATATAGCTCAAATAATGCTGAGGTTATTAGCGGCTGAGGTAGATCTGACAGCTGGGGGGGCCACGTAGATGCGAACCAGCGGCCTTGATAAAAACCTCCGAAACCGACGGAGGGGGCGGCGTCGGTAAACAATTGAATGTCGACTGGGCAAGAAATCAAGTTGTTGTAAAAGAAGGATAAGCCGTTCCACTGTTTGAGAAAGGATATCCATAAGCTTAGCTCATTGCAGCATGAATCTGTTAGAGCTATTCGATCCTCGAGTGCGTGGGCGGATGATGCGAGGGATAGGAGATGGGAGATGAATGGGCGGCCTTGCGGAATGATGCGCATCGCAAAATTTAAGTGGCCGAGTATGGATAGCAGTTCTCGTTTGGAACAGCTTGGGTTTGCTAGGAGAGTGGATGCTACTAGAATTGTCCTGTCGATTTTTCTTTGGGTAGGAGGCCTGGAATTTTTGTGAATCCAAGTTGATACCCAAAAATTCAATGGAAGTGCTAGGGCCCGCGGTTTTGTCTTGGGCAAGAGGAATCCCGAGCTCTGCGAAAACCTTTTGAATTGTCAAAAGGTGTGCGGCTGGGATGGAGTCGGGGGGCGAGATGATTAGAAAATCGTCTAGAAGATGGACCAGATAAGGTATATCGTAATTGTTGGAGAGGATCCAACAGATAGCCTCTGACAGCATGTCAAAAATTTTAGGACTGCTTCTGCAGCCGAAGGTGAGGCGGACGGAAAAGTAAAAATTTTTCTGCCAGCGGATGCCGAATAAATGCCAGAAGTCTGGATGGATGGGCATTACTTTAAAGGCTGAAGTGATATCGACTTTGGCCAGCCAAGCGCCACGGCCCGCGATTTTTATCAGGGTAATGGCTTGGTCAATGTCATGGTAGTGGAGAGAAAATTCTTCGAGCGCGATGAGGCTGTTAATGCTTGGGAATGGGGAATTATGTGGTGAGGAAAGATCGATTATGAGGCGTTTTACCAGAAAATTTTCTGGTAGCTACGCCGATGGGGCTAACTCGGAAAACATTAAAGGGAGGAACGGAAAAGGGGCCGATCATGAAGTTTGCGTCTATTTCTTTTTGATTAGGGTATCGACTGTTTCAGGTTCGGCGAGAGCGGACTGGAGATTGGGGCAGATGAGGCTTTGGGTGGGGAGTTTTCCGGCCGGGTGGAAACCGTGTGAGAGACCTGTTATTACGTAATTGATGAAATGGGGTCAGGGTGATGAAACAGTTCTGCAGACAAACGAGAAATATTTACAGGAGTCGATAAATATTTTTTATCATTTTTATTTGCAGCTTTCCGTACTGGACATATCATGCGGGCGTGAGCACCGCCGCAAAAATTACAGACATGCATGAACCGGCAGCGTTGTCTTGAGCATCTGCCAGAATTGAAACTGATGCAGACCTGGCCGTCGGAGGAAGATGGCCGGTGGCGAAATGAGGTAGGGGGGGTGGGTTGGGTGAGACATTTGGAATGCGTGGCACGTAACTGGTGGATTTGGGCTGGGATGGCTCTGGGCAGGGGGGGATGGATGGATTGATGAAGGGGCATATGATGGTGGAGTGGGAAATTGATCGGCAAACCGCACATGCAATATTACGGCAGCCTAAAAATACTCTATTATGGAGTTCAGTATCCAGGGCTCCCCAGTAAGGACACTGATTCCATTGGGCCACTTGGATGGCGCATTTGGCGGCGAATAATTTGTGGTACGTGTAGAAGTGGGAGCCTCAGATGATAATGCGAGCTCAGCGATTATCGCGAGATAGTCGCAGAGCTCGCGTCTCCTGTGAGGAAAAGCAGTACAGATAACTTCTGTGTAACGGTTAAAAGCGATCGTGAATTCTGTAAATGATAAGATACGTGACGGGTTGTTGGCTGTGTTTTTTAAGGTGACGGAAAATTCGCCGCAGTCAATTTGCCGATCTGCAGACGGGGGTGAAATTGGTGATAACAGGGAAAAAGATCTATATCCATACCTGACAAGATCTGTGATCTGATGGAGTTGGCTACGGAACTGGTTCCAGTGCGGCGCATTCGGGGAATGGGCAGGAGTGTGGCGGAAGAAAGCGAGAATGAACCTCGAGCAGAGGGAGGGGGAAGGGTAGCCACTGGAGCCGCTAGCTGGGGCATGCTTGGGCTATCTCGGTAAGCGGAGATAAGGGAGGGGAAGAGAGGGGAATGGCGGGTGTTGGGGCTTGCGCTGATGGCGGTAGCGTGTTCGCTTGGGAAAGCTCGGTGAGCGGAGGTAAGGGAGGAAGAGAGGGGGAATGGCGGGTGTTGGGGCTTGCGCTGATGGCGGTAGCGTGTTCGTGCTTGGGAAAGCTCGGTGAGCGGAGGTAAGGGAGGGGAAGAGAGGGGGAATGGCGGGCGCTGGGGCTTGCGCTGATGGCGGTAGCGTGTTCGCGCTTGGGAAAGCTCGGTGAGCGGAGGTAAGGGAGGGGAAGAGAGGGGGAATGGCGGGCGCCGGGGCTTGCACCGGTGGGGCTGCTGGCCATGGGTAGGGGAAGGGATTGGGAGTGGGGTGGGGCTGAGACTGAAAGTGTCTCTTCGCCACTAGCGGAGGTGTGCTCGCGCTAACATTGCGGCTTGTGGAGGCGAGGCCGGCACTTCGCCGAGATGCGTTGAGCTGATGCTCGGCGGCTCGAGGAGGAGGGTGGGGGCTGGTTGCTGCGGCATCCGGGTCGCGGCCCAGGCTTGCCGAAGGCCTTCTGCTGCGACCTAGTGGCCGGAGGCTCGTGCCCGAGGGAGAGGTGATTTGAATGGGCCGCGAGTAAGGACCACTGCGGCCCTGGCTTGCTTTTTTCACCGCTTTAGACGGAGGAGAAGAGTTTGGAGGTTCCCCGGATTGGAGGGAAGCGTAGAGGGCGAGGAGGTCCGGCTTGGTTGAGCGACTCGGGATGATGACACCAGAGCTGGTGAGCACCTGGCGTAGTCCTGCCACGGTCCAGTTTTCCGGTGGTGCGTAGGAAACGGCAGACGTGTAGGAGGATGCTGGAGAAGATGGCTGATGTCTTGAAGGCGAAGGTGATGGCGTGCCTCGGCGTCTGGAGGCACGAGCGGGTGCGGCGCGTGAAGGCCGGCGGCCCCGTGTTGCAGCCGTGGGCTCGATTGAGGTGTCCTGCGGAGCGCTGGTGCTTTGCACAGCGGCTGGAGACGCAGGAATATCCGTGGCGTCGAAGGAGTTTTCGTTTACGAAAAGCTCTATCTCTGACATGCTGGAAGACGAGAGATAATGAAGGTAAGACTGCTTGATTATTTATAGGGGTTCTCTTCTCGTGCTGATTGGATAGGCGGTGTGATTACTGATGATGAATTGGCCGTGTTAATTATCTGTGCGAGCTCCTCCCGAAATTTGTTAATAAAACATCACTTAGTGGAATTATGACCAAAAAGTTATATTTTGGTCTCATCTGACCACATGACTTTCTCCCATGACTCCTCTGGATCATCCAAATGGTCATTGGCAAACTTAAGTCGGGCCTGGACATGTGCTGGTTTAAGCAGGGGAACCTTCCGTGCCATGCATGATTTCAAACCATGATGTCTTAGTGTATTACCAACAGTAACCTTGGAAACGGTGGTCCCAGCTCTTTTCAGGTCATTGACCAGCTCCTCCCGTGTAGTTCTGGGCTGATTTCTCACCTTTCTTAGGATCATTGAGACCCCACGAGGTGAGATCTTGCATGGAGCCCCAGTCCGAGGGAGTTTGACAGTCATGTTTAGCTTCTTCCATTTTCTAATGATTGCTCCAACAGTGGACCTTTTTCACCAAGCTGCTTGGCAATTTCCCGTAGCCCTTTCCAGTCTTGTGGAGGTGTACAATTTTGTCTCTAGTGTCTTTGGACAGCTCTTTGGTCTTGGCCATGTTAGTAGTTGGATTCTTACTGATTGTATGGGGTGGACAGGTGTCTTTATGCAGCTAACGACCTCAAACAGGTGCATCTAATTTAGGATAATAAATGGAGTGGAGGTGGACATTTTAAAGGCAGACTAACAGGTCTTTGAGGGTCAGAATTCTAGCTGATAGACAGGTGTTCAAATACTTATTTGCAGCTGTATCATACAAATAAATAGTTAAAAAATCATACATTGTAATGTCTGAATTTTGTTTTTAGATTATTTCTCTCACAGTGGACATGCACCTACGATGACAATTTCAGACCCCTCCATGATTTCTAAGTGGGAGAACTTGCAAAATAGCAGGGTGTTCAAATACTTATTTTCCTCACTGTATATCTAAACAAACATCTGAAAAACTAATTGCCCCTTTAAACTTAAAATCTGTTTGTGCCAACTTTAGCAGTAAGAACTGCAAGCAAACGTTTCTGATAACTACAGCTTAGTCTTTTGCAGCACAGTGGTGGACATATATACATGTTTGTTTTTTGTGAAAAGTGGGGACATCCCATAGGCGTAATGGTTTTTATACTGTACAAACTGTATGTGCTATTGCCCTACACCTAAACCTACATCTAACCCTACCCCTTACAGGAAACTTTGTGCTAGTTCAGATTTTCAATACACTCCATTCTGTGATTTATAAGCGTTTTGAAAAGTGGGGACATGGGGTAATGTCCTGAAAAGTCACCTTCTCCTTGTAATACCTATGTCATACCCTTGTCATTATACAAATTTATGTTCTCATTTGTAACAAAAACGCACACACATATACATACATACACACACACACACACACACACACGTTTGTTTTAGTGGTTTACGGGGACTCTCCATAGGCGTAATGGTTTTTATACTGTACAAACTGTATGTGCTATTGCCCTACACCAACCCTACACCTACCCCTTACAGGAAACTGTCTGCATTTTTAGATTTAAAAAAAAAAAAAACACCATTTAGTAGTCCTCATAAACCACCTTCAAATGGTAATACTTCTGTTATACCCATGTCATTATACAAATTTTGTCCCCGTAAACCACAAAAACCAGTACACACACACACACACACACACACACACAATCGACATCAGTAGCAAAGATCCAGTAGCAAATACAGCAGATTATTCCTGAGTTCCAGTCACTCCATGAAAATGACAAATTAAGAATATTACTTGAAGGACCCACTTCCTCTTTGGTAGAACATATTTATAAATGTCACAAACTAAGAACTAAAGAGTGAACACATCTACATTAGTAGTACTGTTAATGTGTGTGTGTATATATATGTATGTGTATATAGATGATAGACAAGTCTACATCATATGCAGCATAACATAAAACAAAAAGGTAAAAATACATTAATAAACATCTCCCACTCTCAAAACCAAGGACTTGACTCAACAAGGTGGCCTCGGACCTAGCTGTCATGGCTCGGGTGCAGAAGAGAAATCCAAAAGGCACGGACATTCCAAATAATAGTCTTTAAACATGCAGAGACACAAATCAGGAGAGCATAATACATACAATGACCAACATCAAAGTGAACCAAACAGGTTTTCATGAAGATTAATTGTTTTTTTTACCGGTGTTTGTCATAACAGTACCTAATGTACAAGGCTAATTGTTGGAGCAGGATTGCATTGTTTGTTCACGAATATACATAAATAACCATTGAGCTGCAAGCAACAGAGAAATCAACAGTATCTAATGCACTAAAAAAAAAAAAAAAAACTCTCCCTCTATCTCTGTCCACTTCACTGGGAATTTTATAGATAACCAACTTAATAGATAGATAATAGACTTTAACTGATGATCATTTGTTATTTTTAAGGGCCAAAGTTGTATGTATACTGATTGTTTTTTTTTTTTTTCCTGAATCCTTGAGTCATGTTCTACAAAGTGTGTACACAGTTATTACACGCTACACACTATACACTTCAACCCCTGTATACAATTACAACCAGATTTTTTTTTAATTCATACAGTAGCACAATAATACCATAAAACACTGTGTGCAAGGGGTAATCAATTAGCAGTCTATTCTAGTAAAAAACTAAAAATTATAATTAAATGGTAACATATAAATGGTAGATATTTTATTATTTTAGATGTTTCACTGTCATTGGCAGAGCTCTTAATGTGTGAAATCACTGGCAGAGCTCTTAATGTGTGAAATTGATGTTTTCCTGATCTGCTGCCTTTCAGTAGCAGGTGAATGGGAATAGGAATGCTAATGGATTCATTCTCTCCAGGTATAGACCTTCTTGGGAGATACAATGTTGAAGATTTCACGCATATTACTAGTGGTAGCTGCCTGGGAAAAAAATGTAATTAAAAAAATAAATAAATAAATAAAAAAATAAACAACAGTCTGTCCAGATTACAGTAACACACACACACTTCAGTAAATCTCAATTTATCATGTCTCTACATGTTCCCTGTGTAACAGGTGCTATATTATTAATTTCACTCAAAATGTATCTCCTTGTAATTGTCAATTATTTTATATTTATTTAACTTTATGTTCTCGAAATTATTCTTTTAATTTTAATTTCTTATATTTGAGATTTTATGTTTTCATAGTTGCGTTTGTTCTCAGTGGGTGTATTGTGAATATGGTACGTGGTTCCTTTAAGTGTTGTGTTCCGGTTCCGGCTGCTCTCCCTCAGTTTGCGGCAAGCGCGATTGAGGAGAGGTGAGTTGCATTGAAGCTCCATCTAAAAAGTATCATATTAGTTTTGTTCATTGTAATGATACATGTAGTTTTGTTCTAAAATGCACTTTACTCTTATTTAAACGGATGAAGTTTGTTAATAATATGAAGCATGTATTTTTTTGGAGAGAATTCATGAGTTCATAAGCATGAGTGTGCAAGCTTTATGGTTAAAATAATCCCTTTCACTGATAGGTTGACGATACAAATGTGAAAGAAGTCCACAGATTCAAGCTTTGTTATGATTTGTTTTTTATTCGTGCAGGTATGTTCTCATCTAACATGCTTCTAATAATTGTTTTGAATTTATGTAATGCTTCATTCTTTTTTATGGAATATGTTGAACACTACACTATTTGATTTGATTATGAGAACAATTAAAACTGTAAAATGCCGCTCAGTTCGCGATTGAGGAGAGGTTGACGATACAAATGTGAAAGAAGTCCACAGATTCAAGCTTGTTATGATTTGTGTTTTTTATTCATGCAGAATAAAATGTGGCCTGAGTAATTCCCATTGCCTGATTCAATTCATCCACTCAACGCAGAGGTAAATGAAGACCGGTCACACCTGCAACTGAGTCAACACACATTACCACAGAATTTGCATCTCTATGGGCTTCCTGTTTTAAAATGCTTGTTTACAACCCTACCAGGTTTATCACCGCAATATATTATTGACCTCCTTCACCCTCAGGTTGTCAGATCAATTATTGTTAAATGTGTTGGGGAATAGCTAGCTACAAGTAGTGACACTACTAGTGCAACTACATTTTTCAGTAGTGTTACAGTATCTCAGCTACTTTTAAAACCGTGTAGCTTTTCCAGTAGCTAACTACTTTTTACAGCAAGTAGTGATGTAGCGCGACCAAAGGCGCTACATTCCGCTTTGCATTCTGATGAGTCACGAGCCTGTAATGCATTGAAGCAGCGCAGCGTCTTTGACTTGTGATATCACACATCTCGTGGCTTTACAGTCTTGCAACCGACAAGAGCTCATCTGATAATTTGATTTTGCAAAGGATATAGGTGTACAGCAGTGGATATGTCACATGATTCAACTGTAATTTAATACACTGATCGAACAGAAAATAAAATCGCGATATAGTAGTGAGCTTAGGCTATCATTTGGCAGAGGATGGCTGCGGCGGGATTCCATGCAAAGCGCAGTGTTCGTGCACGCAGATGATTGACGTCTCAGAGCGGCTCCATTCACAGTCAGTAAATAAGGCATGTGCTGTGAGTTTAATCCGCTTATTTTACGACTCCTCGGTATCCAGTTAAGTTGCATACATTTTGTTCTTGCATTGATGTTACGTTTGTTGCAATTTTGCACTTTGACAGTCAGTTTGAGATAATATAATTATATAACTATATTTTATTATTGTGTGTGTCGGATAGTTTACAAAATCAAATGATTGGTAAACTTTTTGTCATTGAAATGACTTGGAAAGAGTGTCCCAATCAACCTGAATTCACCCCACTCTTTGAAATCATGATTGCATTACAATATGTTGTTATAAACCCCAAATATTTTACTCATAACTTTGTTATATTTTACTTATAACTTCATTATAATTATTCATTAACAATATTTCAGTTATTTGTAATGGTAATTGTAAAATAATAATAATAATATTAAAAATGAAAGTAGTTTCTGTCACAAATCTGGTCCATAGCTTTCGGTTTGATTGTCACCAGAGGTCGCCCTTCCATCATATTGACTCTCACACTATACAGACTGTTACACTCACACTGGACTTCAGGTCCCACAATCCATTTCACTCTGATTACACACAAGGCTGTAGCCAATCACACTCTACATAAGCCACGGACTTCCTCTTTCTCACTGCCGAGTATTGTTTAGTAGTGATGGGAAGTTCGGATCATTTTACTGTCTCAGACCTTTGAGTCTCGTTCAGCAAAATGAACAAATCTTTTTTCGAGTCATTTCGTTCATTTTAGCAAAATATAATAAAATGTTACATGCTACTTCCCTAACACATCTACTACGTATGCAAACGTTGATCACACTACAAACAATACAAAATTATAATGGTATAAGAAACAGAAAAGATTAATTCATTGTTTACCTGGGTCTTTAGTCTATGAATAGTCGTTCGTTCATCACGTGACGGCCTCATAAGCTAAACCTATGCAGTCAGAGCCGGAAAGAGAATTGATTAGTTCATCTCTTGAGTCTTTTGAGTCCTTCGTTCTTTTGTCACGTGACAGCATTGGATAGATAAATTAATTAATTTACAACCTTCCTTACACACCCCTAGTAACTTGTAGTGTTTGCTACTTTTTCAGAAGGGTAGCTTGAATGTAGCTCAACTACTTTAATTTACAAGTAGCTTGTAGCTGGTCAAGCTACAGTTTCAGGGTAGCTTCCCCAACACTGACTGTTGCTCTAAGTCTAATGCTGATCGAGGATTAGATACAGTATATATGTGACCCTGGACCACAAAACCAGTCTTAAGTCGCTGGGGTATATTTGTAGCAATAGCCCAAAATACACAGTATGGGTCAAAATGATCATTTTTTTTTCTTTTATGCCAATACTCATTAGTATATTAAGTAAAGATCATATTCCATGAAGATATTTTATAAATGTACTACTGTAAATATATCAAAACATCATTTTTGATTAGTAATATGCATCGCTAAGAATTCATTTGGACAGCTTTAAAGGCAATTTTCTCAATATTTCTTTTTTTTTTTTTTTTTGCACTCTCAGATTCCAGATAGCTGTATCTCGGCCCAAACTTGTCCTATCCTAACAAACCATACATCAATGGAAATTTCAGCTACCAGATGATATATAAATCTCAATTTTGAAAAATTGATACTTAAGACTGGTTTTGTGGTTCAGGGTCAAATATTATATTAAAATAAGATGGTTGTTTTTGGTTTGATAATTCATGATTTGTGCAGAACAGAGAGATAGTAGTATGCTTTGTGTCCAAATTTTTGATTTATTGCCCCCTCATAAAGATAAGACCCCCCACCCCTCCCACCCACCCAAACTGGACACCTGTTTGTCCGCCCCCAACCATCTAAATGAGCATCTGTTTTTACTGTCCAGTGATCCTAAGGTATTTATGAATGTTTTGGGAACCGTGTTTTTGTGTGGGCCATTGAAGACTATTATGTGTTTAAACTTTAAATTGTGAAACTGTGTTAAACGGGATAAAGGGAAGTTTTTATTAGAGTTTTTCACGCACACATATCAACAAAAACATCAAACATATACGTAAAATGAGCAACGACTTGCTAGCGTTGTTCTAACGAACTCTAACTAGTTTAAAAACGTTTTAAGTTAAATAAAAAGAAGTGTACGTGTTTGTTTATTTAAAACAAACAAAACACCTTAGTTAAAACAATAGCATAACATTACAAGCTAAATAATGTCGACTCATCTTCTAAAACAAAAAGCATACTTTACAACGTTCTATCATTACAGATTAAAGGTAGCTTTTCTCACAAGTTACAGCAAATAGCTCTGACTTATCTTACCCGTCTTCTAAAACAGAAAAAGCATCAGACACGTTCGTTATGTAAGCTACTCGTCAAAATCTTGTTACAAGTTAGGAAATAAAAGAAAGAGAAAAATAACTGCGATGTAAAATAAAGAAAGAAAGAAAAAGAAAAGAGCAGACTCCGTCAGATAACCGCACACTAGCGCGTCAAAACTCAGAATGCGTTTACGCCGGTGAATCCAGACCACGCCTTCCGCCACCCCTAACAGCGTGAGGAGAGACCGACACAAAGACTTAAAAGAATTAAAGTAATGTTTTAACATTAGAACGAACGTTATTTTTAATAAATCTTTAGTATTTCTTAATTAATGAAACAATTCGGCACTCATCCTAAAGCTTTTCATTTTAAAATTAGGTTAGTCTAGTTTTGACCTTTTAAACAAACAGTAGGCCTACCTAACCCGCAGGGAAATGGTGCTTATTTTATTTACTTTAGTTTAGTTATTTACTCTTCTATTTTTGTCAAGTTTAAGACTTCTGACGTGTTATATAACCCAGACTTTTTCACTTTTAAAAATTTGTTTTTATTTTTTCTTATAAAAATCGCCTCTAAGCCGCAGGAAAAGGTTGTCTGTCTTGTTTTATTTTATTTTAGTAGTGTAATGCCTTTATTTACTCTTGATTTTTGTCAATCTTTAAACTTTCTAGCCTGCTATAACGGTTCAAACGCATACGCCGCATGTGAGCGGAAACCGGAATGAAAGCAAATATTTCGGACGTCTTTGGATTTTTCAGCCATAATTAGACGCCTAAACTTTTACATTATCGCACGAAATGTAAAGGGACAACGAAATGAGAACTGTGTGTCTGGACGAATGATTAACGACGCGTCCGTATCAGATCGAGAGAGTTGCTGTAAAACATCTAAAGGTGTTTCTGGAGACGCAACTCATTTGCAATCTAACGAGTTTTGGGGATCTGGCATCGTAAACTTTGGTGTAGCTGTTCATTTATCAAAGGATGTGTCCCCTTTTGAAGTTTTTATATGACACATAGCTGGTTAAGTTAAAAGTTTAGGTATAGTTTAGGAAAAACATACTCAAACATACACAAACAATCCCCTACATTTAAACATGTAAACTTTTATGATGTCTCATACAAACCTTTTAGAAATAAAAACTTTTAGCATCACACAGGGTATCTCTACAAGATGATGAAAAGCAGCATGATTAAACAACAATATAACTATTGTTTTAACAAATAAGTTAAGATTTGTAGTTTTTATATCTCTCAAACCTAACATGAACCTCTAAAGCGAGGATTAGAAGCAGTCAAACGATCCTGTGGTGAATACAGAGAATTTCTTCATGAATTAGACTGAAAATTAATTGTCATAGGTTGTTTACAACAAAAGTAATTCCTAAACAAGGTGCTACAAATCCCTCACAGAATCTTTCTTTCTCACTTTAAAATTGTATTATTTACTGTGGTGTTTAAATGCAGCATATTTATTTTCAAAGTATGATGTTTTATTTTATTAAAATAAAAACGATTGGTCTATATAGGTTTATTTTACTAAGAATTGATCAAATAATTGACAGAAGTAGTAATTCAAATAAACGATAAGTCCAACTTATCAACCCCCGCCTGACCTGTCTGACGGTTTGTGACAAATATCTTACTGATACAGTTGTGTTAAGATATTAAGTATGTGTAAAACGTGCAAAGTTCAATATTACTGTTAAAAATAGTATAATAAAACACAAACACTGCAAAACAAACACACACACACACACACACACACACACACACACACACACACTAAAACAAACCTATACAGTTAAACATTTAGACTTGTATGATGTTTCATACGAGACGTTTACAAATAAAAAACTTCACACTGGGTATCTCTACAAGATGATGAAAAGCAGTATGATTAAACAATGATATATATCTTTTGTTTTAACAAATAAGTTTTAGATCTTTCAAACCTAAATCATGATGAGGATCAGAAGTTGTCAAATTAACTTCTGATGAATGCAAGTCAGCTACAGAGATTTTCTTTATGAATTAGAGCTAAATAGACTAAAATTAGTTGTCATAAGGTAGTTTGCAACAAAAGTAATTCCTAAACAAGGTGGTGCAAATGTCTCACAGAATCTTTTTTCACAGTATAATGTTTTATTTTATTAAAATAAAAACAACTGGTCTATATAGGTTTATTTTACTAAGATGTGATCAAATAATTGACAGAGGAAATAATTCAAATAAACGATAAGTCCAATTTATCAACCCCCGCCTGATGTGTCTGACGGTTTGTGACAAATATCTTACTGATACAATTGTGTTAAGATGTTAAGTATGTGTAAAACATGTACAAAGTTCAATATTACTGCTAAAAATAGTTTAATAAACCACAAACACTCACATGAAAAACACACACACACACACACACACACACACACACTAAAACAACCCCTGCAGTTAAACATTTCAACTTTTACGATGTCGTATAAATACACTTTTAGCATCACACAGGGTATCTCTACAAGATGATGGAAAACAGTATGATTAAACAATGATGTAACTTTTGTTTTAACAAATAATTTAAGGTTTTGTAGATTTTAGATCTTTTCACACCTAAAACCGTGATGAGGATCAGAAGCAGTCAAATGATCCTGTGATGAATACAGAGAATTTCTTCATGAATTAGACTAAAATTAGCTGTTGTAAGGTTGTTCGCAACAAAAGTAATTCCTAAACAAGGTGCAACAAATCCTCACAGAATCTTTCTTTCTCACTTTAAAACGGCATTATTAACCATGCTGTTTAAATGCAACATTTATTTTTCACACTATAATGTTTTATTTAATTAAAATAAAACAATTGGCTCTTTATAGTTTTATTTCACTAAGATTTGATCAAATAATAGATATAAGCAACAATCAAATATTTGATAACTCCATCTTATCACCAAAACTGATGTGTCTTACGGTTTGTGATGACATCAGAATCAGAATCAGAACGAGCTTTATCGGTCAGGTATGTTTGCACATACGAGGAATTGTTATAGTTACAGAAGCTCCACAGTGCAACAGAAAGACAACAACAGGACAGGACACAGATAATAAAAGAATAATATACAAATAGACAATGTACAAAATAGCAAAAACACAATATATAATATAGACAAATATGTATGTACAGTTATGATATGTGCAAAATTGAAATGAAACAATAAGCGTGTGTTAAGATGCACGTTACGTATGTGTAAAATGTGTCAAGTTCAATATTACTATTAAAAATAGTTTAAAAGGGTCATTTTAGCTTTCATATAGGATTCACAACCACACTCTGTAACAGAGACCCGCTCGGGGCAGATGAAAATAGAATGTATGAAAGACTTTTCTTATTATAATAAGATATTATAATGACAGACTAACAACTTTAGATTGATTAAAACAACTGAGGTTACGCATTTCTCTTGAATATGTATACAGTAACCAGTGAGTACATGAAACATTATTGTATAAATACACATCCTTGTAAATTCAGCATGATTCTATCATATTAATCAATAAAAAAGAACAACCGGTTTGTTGGAAATAATAAAAAAATTAAAATAGTGTTGTGTTTCTAAGTTAGAATGTTTATAGTGTGTAGTAAAATCTTAACTTTAAGCTAAAGCATTTTCTTTCAAACTCTCTCACGCAAGCACATGGCTTTCCCACAAACTCCCAACAACATACATAAGTTTTGTTTTATCATCTAGAAACCCTATAATGGAGTTATGTTTTGCATTATTACAACTATAGATGCCGAAAGAGGACATTAACCTGTTTAACCTGTTTAAAATGTGAACAATATCACTTAAGACTAGTTTGACAAACAAGGGTACGATCATAAAACAAGCCTGGATCCAATTTGAAACATTCTAACAACAAGTACAACCATTGCAGCAAATGTATTCAATCAATCAATCAAACTTTATTACAGACTCAAGGTCCAGATTTAAAAAAGACAGTAGACAGCATATACAACCCATAGCATCTATCACAGACATAAAGAGTTACAAAATACAGCAATACCGGTGTCTCCACAACTTTGACTGATACCGTGTAGTACTAACCCCTATATTTGATAAACCCACAATAATCTCATTTTTAGAAGCATTAAGCCGACCGATAAAACTATACATAAGATTTCGTAACAGTGTTTTAAAAGTGATTACTCTCGCACTCACAAACATTTCACTTGCACTATGACATCTAGGCCTCCGTAGTAAGATTCTCCTTGCATCATTATAAGCTACTTGCGGCTTTGTAAACTAGATGGTCTGTAGTTACGCCGCAAATGAGTATAAAGTGTTGTACAGTACGCTTTGAAAAGTGACACCTTTACCTCATCTGAACAGAAACTAAACTTACGTAAAGTATGTTCGCCTGCATATACATCATACCTTTCAATATCCTCAGCATCTGTCACGCGTTCAGTGATAAAATGTCCAAGGTATTTTACTTTCGCACACAGTGAGACTCTTGTTAGACAACTTAAAAACTGGAAAATTTATATTATAACACCGCAGCAAGATAAAACTCTGGACGAACAACTTATCAGACGTTCTACGTATTATTACAAGTCCCTGCTTACCTAGTTTATGATGAAACTAGAAAATATAGACGTGAGCTAACGGGTGTTCAAAATACCGGTCACGTTCAATTAGACGAAGACATGCCGAGGTAGCGAACACAACGAACTCGGGGGAGGGTCGCGAAGCAAACAGTCTAACACAACACACGTTCTCCAGAATGGTGCTGATGATGGGTTCATAATTTCACGATGAAGACCAACGGGGTATTCACCTGCAGCAGGACTGACTGACTTTTTCTTAAGATTTGATTTCAAGAACACACAACCGAATCCTAAAGCTATTTCACGAAATAACACAACAACGGGTGCACCATTTCAACATATACACGTCAAGTCTGTTTTACCATAAGTATATCGTATTCTTTTATATATATATATTTGTTTAGGCTAAATACGTTTTAACAATTATTTTGTTTTACAAAGATGTTAAATTGAACACGTGTAACTAATACCTCATTCAAATGTCACGGTCTTTCAGGCCAACGAACTACAATACCCAGCATACACCTCAGACTACAAACATGGCCGTCGGGGATACATATACCAAAATGGTCATACGCGACAGATCTCTAAATCGTCGGACTTCTAATTATTCGCACGCTCAGATAACCTATATAAAAAGACACACGTCCACACTTTTTTGTGAAGAATATTAAGTTCTGTGTTGCGATGTTACAAACCCCTTTTTGTGAGCTCTGTTAGTGTCGCGAAGCCGATTCATTTCCGTGAATCGATTCTTTCCCACAGTTCGGTTCAACGAACCGATTCATCGGATCCTTACGCCATCTCGCAGTTATGTCAGTATACACTTCTTTCCTAACAACTCGGGTCGTTTTATATCAGTGAAACATACAAATAAAGTTAACAGCGTGAAGGCGTCTTTTGTTCATTTAATCTGTTTGTGGTCATGATTTCATTCACCGATCCTTCATGTCGGATACGAGTCAGACCGACCAATATTGAGTAGCCTACACGTAAACGCTGATATGTTCTACATGTCTGAAGTATAAGTGTGTAGAAAGAATAAACCGGTCTTATAAACTCATCGATTTGGCTTAACAACTTTAAAACATAATCTGCATGAACGATAAACCATACACTCTTAAAATCGATAGCACACAAAATATGTGTAAAAGGACCGATAACATAATAAAGTAATGTTTTGGTTCGTGTCTTACACAACCGCGCGTTATTTAACGGGTTTATTAAGTTTTAATATAAAAGATAATAGTCTGTTAACAATTTAGATGCTTTTATTATGAAATCGCACAAAGAACCGCTGAAGTACGTACTGTTATGGAATTAACTGAAACAATACTACGTGCTCATTTAACCGCTTATTTACGGTATGCTGAATATAAAACTCTTAAACAGGAACATTAAAACATTTCAAACTTGTTAAACACCCGCTTCAATACATTCAATACATAAAACATTTATCAAATACTACAAAACAATAGTTAGGTAAACGACTTACAGTTGATGTCATTTTAAGCGAAAGGCGGAATGATTCACGCCTTTTTATTCTGTCCACACCAATGCTTTGACACCTGCGTTTTAGAGGTCTGTCTTTTAGGTCTGACCCAGAAAACGGATGTCGTAATATTTTGTTCTTCTTTTATGAAAACATGCGGCAAGAAGTTTTTACCTCATCTGCATTATACCGACACATTTTAACATGTCGTAAATTCCAATAGTTAGCAAATGCAACTGTTTATTACCGAGATAAGACACATCAGAGTTGCGTTCTATTTAACATTTTTCATCTACCTACATGTTTATCGGCGCTACTGTTCTAGGCCTCCTCACACCTTTGTGAGATATAAACCGAAAGTTTTTTCACGGCGTTACGCTTTGAACCCAGAACCGTTTCCAAGAAGTTTCCATGATTTTGTTCACTCTTTCTGTTTGAATTTGTGTACCGCGGTTTCACCATCCTTATCTTATTTTCCCAACCTAATTGTAATTGTTAGGCCTTACGCTTTGTCTCGTTAGCTCCTCTTTGTTCGCATAAGTCAATATTTCTACAATTTGGTTGATTTAATAAAATATTGCGTCTTCATTCGAGACATTTACGTTATATTATTATATCATCCCAGTTTATATCAGATATACAAGATCGTTTCTTATTAAATATTATTAAATTGATAACAACAAACAAAAAAACTTGCTATCTGTACCGCGTAAATCGTTACATTTAAATAATTTTAAATAAAGACGTTTTTATGAAGTCAGAGAACAGAATAACGAGTTAGTTGAGTCAACCTTTTATTTCAACAATAACTGTCGAGTATACAATCATACATTGAGTGAAGAAAATGATCAAATTTACAAACAAACGGTAGTAACGACATTAAACCGGTGGTCTAGCCAGAAAAAGAAATCTCTGCAGACAAACATGTTTTGCTCAAATATAAAATCAACCAGTGATGCAACAATTTCGCACGTCATAGAATCACAATTTTTTACAGCCAACAACACGCATAGATCTGTCACGGACGTACACAGACAGAGAACCTCGTTAATGTCCATCTCATCATCACATTCAGACATCACATCCAAAATTTTTCTGGTAATTAGACAGACCGGCCCCCTGCCGGTGAGAAACATGCTAGTCAAATCAGGCCATGGATATTTCAGCCTTCTTACAATTTTCATTTCGTTCTTGAGGGTTGTTTCGTTTGGTATCTTCTGTACAATCGTGATTTGGATCGCACTCCGCCACGATGATCTTACGCATCAGGTCGATCATTTGTCCTCTGTAATGTAGTTTAAACGTGGGGTCTACGACGTCTTTTACTAAACACGTTTTCCCCGTACCGCAGTCGCAGTCCAGTTGCTCATCCGCAGCATAGCCAGAACTCCGGTCACGATCCATTAGCTTTTGCACGGCGTCAGCCGACTTTTTCAGAATTCAATTCTGTCCAAGAGATACATTTTGTCCCCTAACCAATATAGAGCTTTGTCGCCGTTTCCTAGAATCTTGATTGACTGTTTTAATCCATGACGGCACTGTGGAATTTCGCTTTCAGTTTCAATTTCCGGTTCATGGTTCAGATCCGCCGAAGCGTTATTAGTAGAAAAATTGCAGAGCGAGTCGGGCTCAGGCGATTTGGTTTCTTGAAGCTGATTCTGTCGATCCATGTAGATAACGTTTGACAAGATCTTACAGTATCTCTGTCTGCACTTTCAAACCTGGTAGCGAAGCCGTAACTGAGTTTATCGGGTCGGTCGTCGTTGGTTTTAGCGTTCGGACCCACCCTCAACTTTGCGTGGTGCACAGGGGCGGGTTGTCATCAGGAAAGCCATAAACGCCGGTCACGCCTAAGATACTTTTTTGTTTGTTGTTATCAATTTAATAATATTTAATAAGAAACGATCTTGTATATCTGATATAAACGAGGATGATATAATAATATAACGTAAATGTCTCGAATGAAGACGCAATATTTTATTAAATCAACCAAATTCGTAGAAATATTGACTTATGCGAACAAAGAGGAGCTAACGAGACAAAGCGTAAGGCCTAACAATTACAATTAGGTTGGGAAAATAAGATAAGGATGGTGAAACCGCGGTACACAAATTCAAACAGAAAGAGTGAACAAAATCATGGAAACTTCTTGGAAACGGTTCTGGGTTCAAAGCGTAACGCCGTGAAAAAACTTTGCGGTTTATATCTCACAAAGGTGTGAGGAGGCCTAGAACAGTAGCGCCGATAAACATGTAGGTAGATGAAAAATGTTAAATAGAACGCAACTCTGATGTGTCTTATCTCGGTAATAAACAGTTGCATTTGCTAACTATTGGAATTTACGACATGTTAAAATGTGTCGGTATAATGCAGATGAGGTAAAAAACTTCTTGCCGCATGTTTTCATAAAAAGAAGAACAAAATATTACGACATCCGTTTTCTGGGTCAGACCTAAAAGACAGACCTCTAAAACGCAGGTGTCAAAGCATTGGTGTGGACAGAATAAAAAGACGTGAATCATTCCGCCTTTCGCTTAAAATGACATCAACTGTAAGTCGTTTACCTAACTATTGTTTTGTAGTATTTGATAAATGTTTTATGTATTGAATGTATTGAAGCGGTGTTTAACAAGTTTGAAATGTTTTAATGTTCCTGTTTAAGAGTTTTATATTCAGCATACCGTAAATAAGCGGTTAAATGAGCACGTAGTATTGTTTCAGTTAATTCCATAACAGTACGCATTTCAGCGGTTCTTTGTGCGATTTCATAATAAAAGCATCTAAATTGTTAACAGACTATTATCTTTTATATTAAAACTTAATAAACCCGTTATAACGCGCAGTTGTGTAAGACACGAACCAAAACATTACTTTATTATGTTATCGGTCCTTTTACACATATTTTGTGTGCTATCGATTTTAAGAGTGTATGGTTTATCGTTCATGCAGATTATGTTTTAAAGTTGTTAAGCCAAATCGATGAGTTTATAAGACCGGTTTATTCTTTCTACACACTTATACTTCAGACATGTAGAACATATCAGCGTTTACGTGTAGGCTACTCAATATTGGTCGGTCTGACTCGTATCCGACATGAAGGATCGGTGAATGAAATCATGACCACAAACAGATTAAATGAACAAAAGACGCCTTCACGCTGTTAACTTTATTTGTATGTTTCACTGATATAAAACGACCCGAGTTGTTAGGAAAGAAGTGTATACTGACATAACTGCGAGATGGCGTAAGGATCCGATGAATCGGTTCGTTGAACCGAACTGTGGGAAAGAATCGATTCACGGAAATGAATCGGCTTCGCGACACTAACAGAGCTCACAAAAAGGGGTTTGTAACATCGCAACACAGAACTTAATATTCTTCACAAAAAAGTGTGGACGTGTGTCTTTTTATATAGGTTATCTGAGCGTGCGAATAATTAGAAGTCCGACGATTTAGAGATCTGTCGCGTATGACCATTTTGGTATATGTATCCCCGACGGCCATGTTTGTAGTCTGAGGTGTATGCTGGGTATTGTAGTTCGTTGGCCTGAAAGACCGCGACATTTGAATGAGGTATTAGTTACACGTGTTCAATTTAACATCTTTGTAAAACAAAAATAATTGTTAAAACGTATTTAGCCTAAACAAATATATATATATAAAAGAATACGATATACTTATGGTAAAACAGACTTGACGTGTATATGTTGAAATGGTGCACCCGTTGTTGTGTTATTTCGTGAAATAGCTTTAGGATTCGGTTGTGTGTTCTTGAAATCAAATCTTAAGAAAAAGTCAGTCAGTCCTGCTGCAGGTGAATACCCCGTTGGTCTTCATCGTGAAATTATGAACCCATCATCAGCACCATTCTGGAGAACGTGTGTTGTGTTAGACTGTTTGCTTCGCGACCCTCCCGAGTTCGTTGTGTTCGCTACCTCGGCATGTCTTCGTCTAATTGAACGTGACCGGTATTTTGAACACCCGTTAGCTCACGTCTA
Organism: Onychostoma macrolepis; assembly: GCF_012432095.1. Taxonomy (NCBI): domain Eukaryota; kingdom Metazoa; phylum Chordata; class Actinopteri; order Cypriniformes; family Cyprinidae; genus Onychostoma; species Onychostoma macrolepis. The sequence continues at coordinate 36,884,908 of NC_081159.1, read as the reverse complement.
TATTTTCTAGTTTCATCATAAACTAGGTAAGCAGGGACTTGTAATAATACGTAGAACGTCTGATAAGTTGTTCGTCCAGAGTTTTATCTTGCTGCGGTGTTATAATATAAATTTTCCAGTTTTTAAGTTGTCTAACAAGAGTCTCACTGTGTGTGCGAAAGTAAAATACCTTGGACATTTTATCACTGAACGCGTGACAGATGCTGAGGATATTGAAAGGTATGATGTATATGCAGGCGAACATACTTTACGTAAGTTTAGTTTCTGTTCAGATGAGGTAAAGGTGTCACTTTTCAAAGCGTACTGTACAACACTTTATACTCATTTGCGGCGTAACTACAGACCATCTAGTTTACAAAGCCGCAAGTAGCTTATAATGATGCAAGGAGAATCTTACTACGGAGGCCTAGATGTCATAGTGCAAGTGAAATGTTTGTGAGTGCGAGTAATCACTTTTAAAACACTGTTACGAAATCTTATGTATAGTTTTATCGGTCGGCTTAATGCTTCTAAAAATGAGATTATTGTGGGTTTATCAAATATAGGGGTTAGTACTACACGGTATCAGTCAAAGTTGTGGAGACACCGGTATTGCTGTATTTTGTAACTCTTTATGTCTGTGATAGATGCTATGGGTTGTATATGCTGTCTACTGTCTTTTTTAAATCTGGACCTTGAGTCTGTAATAAAGTTTGATTGATTGATTGAATACATTTGCTGCAATGGTTGTACTTGTTGTTAGAATGTTTCAAATTGGATCCAGGCTTGTTTTATGATCGTACCCTTGTTTGTCAAACTAGTCTTAAGTGATATTGTTCACATTTTAAACAGGTTAAACAGGTTAATGTCCTCTTCGGCATCTATAGTTGTAATAATGCAAAACATAACTCCATTATAGGGTTTCTAGATGATAAAACAAAACTTATGTATGTTGTTGGGAGTTTGTGGGAAAGCCATGTGCTTGCGTGAGAGAGTTTGAAAGAAAATGCTTTAGCTTAAAGTTAAGATTTTACTACACACTATAAACATTCTAACTTAGAAACACAACACTATTTTAATTTTTTTATTATTTCCAACAAACCGGTTGTTCTTTTTTATTGATTAATATGATAGAATCATGCTGAATTTACAAGGATGTGTATTTATACAATAATGTTTCATGTACTCACTGGTTACTGTATACATATTCAAGAGAAATGCGTAACCTCAGTTGTTTTAATCAATCTAAAGTTGTTAGTCTGTCATTATAATATCTTATTATAATAAGAAAAGTCTTTCATACATTCTATTTTCATCTGCCCCCGGGGGCGGGTCTCTGTTACAGAGTGTGGTTGTGAATCCTATATGAAAGCTAAAAATGACCCTTTTAAACTATTTTTAATAGTAATATTGAACTTGACACATTTTACACATACGTAACGTGCATCTTAACACACGCTTATTGTTTCATTTCAATTTTGCACATATCATAACTGTACATACATATTTGTCTATATTATATATTGTGTTTTTGCTATTTTGTACATTGTCTATTTGTATATTATTCTTTTATTATCTGTGTCCTGTCCTGTTGTTGTCTTTCTGTTGCACTGTGGAGCTTCTGTAACTATAACAATTCCTCGTATGTGCAAACATACCTGACCGATAAAGCTCGTTCTGATTCTGATTCTGATGTCATCACAAACCGTAAGACACATCAGTTTTGGTGATAAGATGGAGTTATCAAATATTTGATTGTTGCTTATATCTATTATTTGATCAAATCTTAGTGAAATAAAACTATAAAGAGCCAATTGTTTTATTTTAATTAAATAAAACATTATAGTGTGAAAAATAAATGTTGCATTTAAACAGCATGGTTAATAATGCCGTTTTAAAGTGAGAAAGAAAGATTCTGTGAGGGATTTGTTGCACCTTGTTTAAGAATTACTTTTGTTGTAAACAACCTTACAACAGCTAATTTTAGTCTATTTTAGATCTAATTTATAAAGAAAAACCTCTGTAAGCGCATTGCATTCATCAGAGGATCATTTGACAACTTCGGATCCTCATCACGGTTTTAGGTGTGAAAGATCTAAAATCTACAAAACCTTAAATTATTTGTTAAAACAAAAGTTACATCATTGTTTAATCATACTGTTTTCCATCATCTTGTAGAGATACCCTGTGTGATGCTAAAAGTGTATTTATACGACATCGTAAAAGTTGAAATGTTTAACTGCAGGGGTTGTTTTAGTGTGTGTGTGTGTGTGTGTGTGTGTGTTTTTCATGTGAGTGTTTGTGGTTTATTAAACTATTTTTAGCAGTAATATTGAACTTTGCACATGTTTTACACATACTTAACATCTTAACACAATTGTATCAGTAAGATATTTGTCACAAACCGTCAGACACATCAGGCGGGGTTGATAAATTGGACTTATCGCTTATTTGAATTATTTCCTCTGTCAATTATTTGATCACATCTTAGTAAAATAAACCTATATAGACCAGTTGTTTTTATTTTAATAAAATAAAACATTATACTGTGAAAAAAGATTCTGTGAGACATTTGCACCACCTTGTTTAGGAATTACTTTTGTTGCAAACTACCTTATGACAACTAATTTTAGTCTATTTAGCTCTAATTCATAAAGAAAATCTCTGTAGCTGACTTGCATTCATCAGAAGTTAATTTGACAACTTCTGATCCTCATCATGATTTAGGTTTGAAAGATCTAAAACTTATTTGTTAAAACAAAAGATATATATCATTGTTTAATCATACTGCTTTTCATCATCTTGTAGAGATACCCAGTGTGAAGTTTTTATTTGTAAACGTCTCGTATGAAACATCATACAAGTCTAAATGTTTAACTGTATAGGTTTGTTTTAGTGTGTGTGTGTGTGTGTGTGTGTGTGTGTGTGTTTGTTTTGCAGTGTTTGTGTTTTATTATACTATTTTTAACAGTAATATTGAACTTTGCACGTTTTACACATACTTAATATCTTAACACAACTGTATCAGTAAGATATTTGTCACAAACCGTCAGACAGGTCAGGCGGGGTTGATAAGTTGGACTTATCGCTTATTTGAATTACTACTTCTGTCAATTATTTGATCAATTCTTAGTAAAATAAACCTATATAGACCAATCGTTTTTATTTTAATAAAATAAAACATCATACTTTGAAAATAAATATGCTGCATTTAAACACCACAGTAAATAATACAATTTTAAAGTGAGAAAGAAAGATTCTGTGAGGGATTTGTAGCACCTTGTTTAGGAATTACTTTTGTTGTAAACAACCTATGACAATTAATTTTCAGTCTAATTCATGAAGAAATTCTCTGTATTCACCACAGGATCGTTTGACTGCTTCTAATCCTCGCTTTAGAGGTTCATGTTAGGTTTGAGAGATATAAAACTACAAATCTTAACTTATTTGTTAAAACAATAGTTATATTGTTGTTTAATCATGCTGCTTTTCATCATCTTGTAGAGATACCCTGTGTGATGCTAAAAGTTTTTATTTCTAAAAGGTTTGTATGAGACATCATAAAAGTTTACATGTTTAAATGTAGGGGATTGTTTGTGTATGTTTGAGTATGTTTTTCCTAAACTATACCTAAACTTTTAACTTAACCAGCTATGTGTCATATAAAAACTTCAAAAGGGGACACATCCTTTGATAAATGAACAGCTACACCAAAGTTTACGATGCCAGATCCCCAAAACTCGTTAGATTGCAAATGAGTTGCGTCTCCAGAAACACCTTTAGATGTTTTACAGCAACTCTCTCGATCTGATACGGATGCGTCGTTAATCATTCGTCCAGACACACAGTTCTCATTTCGTTGTCCCTTTACATTTCGTGCGATAATGTAAAAAGTTTAGGCGTCTAATTATGGCTGAAAAATCCAAAGACGTCCGAAATATTTGCTTTCATTCCGGTTTCCGCTCACATGCGCGCGTATGCGTTTGAACCGTTATAGCAGGCTAGAAAGTTTAAAGATTGACAAAAATCAAGAGTAAATAAAGGCATTACACTACTAAAATAAAATAAAACAAGACAGACAACCTTTTCCTGCGGCTTAGAGGCGATTTTTATAAGAAAAAAATAAAAAACAAATTTTTAAAAGTGAAAAAAGTCTGGGTTATATAACACGTCAGAAGTCTTAAACTTGACAAAAATAGAAGAGTAAATAACTAAACTAAAGTAAATAAAATAAGCACCATTTCCCTGCGGGTTAGGTAGGCCTACTGTTTGTTTAAAAGGTCAAAACTAGACTAACCTAATTTTAAAATGAAACGCTTTAGGATGAGTGCCGAATTGTTTCATTAATTAAGAAATACTAAAGATTTATTAAAAATAACGTTCGTTCTAATGTTAAAACATTACTTTAATTCTTTTAAGTCTTTGCGTCGGTCTCTCCTCACGCTGTTAGGGGGTGGCGGAAGGCGTGGTCTGGATTCACCGGCGTAAACGCATTCTGAGTTTTGACGCGCTAGTGTGCGGTTATCTGACGGAGTCTGCTCTTTTTCTTTTTTTCTTTCTTTCTTTATTTTACATCGCAGTTATTTTTTCTCTTTCTTTTATTTCCTAACTTGTAACAAGATTTTGACGAGTAGCTTACATAACGAACGTGTCTGATGCTTTTTTCTGTTTTAGAAGACGGGTAAGATAAGTCAGAGCTATTTGCTGTAACTTGTGAGAAAAGCTACCTTTTAATCTGTAATGATAGAACGTTGTAAAGTATGCTTTTTTTGTTTTAGAAGATGAGTCGACATTATTTAGCTTGTAATGTTATGCTATTGTTTTAACTAAGGTGTTTTGTTTGTTTTAAATAAACAAACACGTACACTTCTTTTTATTTAACTTAAAACGTTTTAAACTAGTTAGAGTTCGTTAGAACAACGCTAGCAAGTCGTTGCTCATTTTACGTATATGTTTGATGTTTTTGTTGATATGTGTGCGTGAAAACTCTAATAAAACTTCCCTTTATCCCGTTTAACACAGTTTCACAATTTAAAGTTTAAACACATAATAGTCTTCAATGGCCCACACAAAACACGGTTCCCAAAACATTCATAAATACCTTAGGATCACTGGACAGTAAAACAGATGCTCATTTAGATGGTTGGGGGCGGACAAACAGGTGTCCAGTTTGGGTGGGTGGGAGGGTGGGGGTCTTATCTTTATGAGGGGCAATAAATCAAAATTTGGACACAAAGCATACTACTATCTCTCTCAGAACTTTGTCAATTTCTGTTGTTTTCATCTGACTTTATCTTTTTACGTCTTGACAATTATAAAGTACACTTCACAAGTACAACTACTAAATTGAATTATAAATGGAATGACTGTGTATACTTGTATAGTGCTTATAATAAACAATTATTATAAGTTAAATTAATATAATATAACAAAGCAGCTTAACAGAACATTTTACTGTTGTGTTTATAATGCCTTATTGTTTCACAATAGAGCAAGTTTTAGGACTGGGTGATATTACAATATATCCCCTGGATTTAGAACTAGCTATATTATATTTATAGTTCTGTCTAGCACATATATCAGTACTTCAGTGACTCAAGCACAATGATCTTTCTCCACGGTCGTTCGTGCACTATGCCGGTAATATCAGATCTGGTATCCAAATTCTGTGCAACAGTGAACCAGTCCAAAACAACAGATGCTCGCTTCCACTGCCCAGGCCTGGATACAAAGGGCAAAGCATGCCATTGACCATCACTTATGTCATCAATGAGCCTTATTCGCTCAATATACACTGTAGTTGTGCACAGTTTACACAGACAACACCACACAAGTGTATTTGCACTGCTAGGAGACTGAGAGGTAAAATTATTGATAGTTTTGCACTCATTCATTAGAGTGGAGGTGTTGAAACTGAAGTGCCATCTGTAGTCAATCCACGGGGTCTTAACCAGCAGCATTTATTGCACATATGATTACGGGGTGGCGTGCTGTTTTCTTTACAAGCCATCTGTCCAGGAGAGCATACAGAAGACCTGACTAGATACAAAAAAAAAAACACAAATTCTCTGATAGGATGTGGTGTTGGAAAACATGAATCACACATTAACTACAAAGATCTCATTCATTTTGCTTTAAGGCAACAGACTCGTTAGATTTTTTGCCACCTAATGCATAACAGCTTGATCCAATAACATCCTATAAAGCGCAGCAGCCCACCTGCCCTCCTGGACACTCTCCAGTTTTCTCTGGCATTTCTATTTCATTAAAGGAATGGTTTGCTCAGAAATGAAAAATTCTTCTTCATACAGTAGCGGTTCATGAGGCTGTGTCCGCCAGGCCCCAGAAAAGGGACAATAAATACCTGAAATACAGTTAAAGTGATGCATATGACTTTATATTCCAAGTCCTCTGAGTTGATACTGTATGATGGCTGGATGATTATTTATCATATGACTTGTAAAATGTAAAGTTACAAATGTAAAGGTTTTTTATTTATTTTTTTATTTTATTTTTTTTAACAGTGGGTAACACTTTACAGTATAATAACTGCACACTATGAATCATTAGGTAAGCATTAGTAAATAGTCAGTTCATTCTTTATAAAGCATTGTCCCAACATTAATAGTCATTAGTAAGCAGTTTATAAATACATCTATAAATGCCTTGTTCTTGATTTATAAGCATCTATTACAAAGGATATTTAATGTCAGGGTCTTGCCCTGACAGCTGTGTCAGCCTTGTCTGTCTTGTCTATGTTTAATGTCTCCTTGTTTGTCTTGTGCATGAGCACATGGTTGTGTCTTTGTGTTGGCCATGTGCTCCCTTTGTCCTGCTTCCTTGTTTAGTCCTAGTCTAGTTCTTGTTTAATTGATTGTGTCCACTTGATCCTCATGTGCTCTGCTCCTTTATATGGTGCTCATTTTCCCTCTTGTCTTTGCTGGTTCGATTTGTGTACATTAAATGTGCTTGCTCCTAGCTAGTATCATTAGTCTTGTTAGAGCTTTCTATTCAGTATTTTGCATCCTATCAAGTTTAGTTTTTTTCCCCTCTTGTTATGTTCTAGTTTTTATTTTGTTCTTGTGTTTATTCTATAGTCCAGTTCCAGTCTTGGTTTAGTTCTTCCTTTTTGTTTGTAGTGCTAGCTATTTATTTCTAGCTTTTTCCTTTTGTTATTCCTTTGGTTTCATAAGTTCCAGTTTATCATTTCTAGCATTTATTTTATTAGTTTATTTTCCTTTACAGTTTTATTTCTTGTTTTTATCCCTAAGTTTTTACTTTTGATTGGTGTCTATCTCTTGTCCATCCTGTTGTCTTGTCTTTGTGTGTGTCTGTCGTGTTGGTTCCTGCCCTGCTCCCTGAGTCCTCCTTGGTCGCTGATTCTTCTGACCTGACTAACATTTGGGGATTCAAGAGTTATCATCCCCAGGGCCAAGCCTGGGGTTCCTTGAGCTGCTACCTAGTCCCCGTTTTCCTCAGAGTCTGGAGCTACCCCCCTTCTCCGACCAGCCTGTTCTCCGGTCGTGTGCCCTGCCCCATTGTGTGGACTGTTCTGCATCCGGGTCCTCCCTTGCCAAACCCTGACATTTAAAGGCTCAGTTACCTTCCTACAACAAAAAATAAACCAACACAAAGGGATACAGAACTCAGAAATATATATATATATATATATATATATATATATATATATATATATATATATATATATATATATATATATATATATATATATATATATATATATATATATATATATATATATATATATATATATATTTTTTTTTTTTTTTTTTTTTTAAGTGTATCTTGAAAAATCTTGAAAAAAAAAATTTAGTTTGTTTAACTTTTCTGTTTGGAAGAAAAATGAGCCTTTAAATCTCCTTTGTAAATCCTTTACAAGGTATAAATAGTCCTCACTTTAGATGATCTCACAAAAATAGATGGCTGGCAACTACTAAATGTTTTATAACTTCCTTACTTATTCATGAATTACAGCAGGAATATGTGTTAATAAAGCATTTATTAACACACTGAGCAACTATTATCGTGTCTAAATAATAAGATTTATAAATGTGCATTTAAATAGTTTATTAATAATTTACTTACACTTTCTAATGATCTTATAAACCACTGACAACTCCTAAATAACTGGATTGTAAATAACGTAATAATTTAGAAATGATAAATTGATCATTAATAAAGTATGAAAATACAATCATTAAACACAAATATGCTCAAGAACAAAACAGTTATAGCTATATTTATAAACTGCTTACTAATGCCTATTAATGTTGGAACAATGCATGATGAATAAAGGATGAATTGACTACTTACTAATGCTTAACTAATGATTCATAGTGTGCAGTTATTATAAAGTGTAACCGATAACAGTAAATTACTTACTGTTATCACTATTGTAAGTAAGCCCTTGTGAAAAAGAAATGTGCTTAACGTGCACTTGTAGTATATTTCAAATCTTTAAAAAAATTTATAACTGAAATAAGTGACCATTTATAAGACAGCTTAAAGCTGCAGTCCGTAAGTTTTGCCTCTTTGTCGCCATCTCTGTTTGAAAACCTGGAATTGCAGCCGTGTGCGGAATTATCTTAATGAGTGAGGTTGTGAGTTGGCACGGCTCAGCGCGGATGAATCTAATATTCTGAAGAGTAAGTGTGGCAGTCAGTCACCGTAACGGTGTGGATATTTACTGTAGCCTACTATGCAATCACAGATTCTAGCCTACGCCTTGGAATATGTGACCCAAATAAGAATTTTCACCGTATATTGCCATCTGAACAAGTAACAAGTCTGCCATGTTTGTTTTTACCAACTGAGGAAAAAAAGCATCACCATAAATCTCGCTACCAATGGTGATTAAATCCAAAGATCGGTTAGCTCATATCACATCAAACCATGCAAATTATTATAATTGTTATACTTTATTCTCAAATTATTAATGTTAACAACATCAGTATTGCTTGACTATGAGTATAGTGTGTATTAGCGTGTAGATTTCAATTTCTGTATAGTGTAATCTAATTGTCATGCCATTCAAATTTCTTAAGAAATTCTTTTAATCCAAAAAGCAAATTATGCTCCCTTCGAACTGATTTTCTTTAAAATACAAATCGTGTGTAATCCCAGGCTATCTGTAATCAGAAGCACATGTAAAACTATATATAATATACTTTAATATACTTTTCACAAACACATAATCCTTTCTGGATTACAATCCGCCATCAAAATGACACATTTAATTATTCTAGCTGCTGTGAGAAAAGGCTATAAATGATCCATCTCCTGCAGGATGCTCACATGTGATAGCCTAGTAGCCAGGAAAACTACTTTATGTTTACAAACCTGAAGTAATGACGCAGTGCTATGCTCGAATTTCCTGCGAAAACCTACCCGTACCACTCAAATTAGAAAACATTATTATAAGATAACCATTGTGAATCGGGCTAAAGTGAGGCGATAGTTTTAAACACTGGCTGGTTATGTACTTTCTCAAATATTGATTTTGGATCATTTTTAACCAAAAAAAAGTTATGGACTTTTAAAAAAGTGCACTTTGTAATTAAAATCAAATTAAAAGTATCACTTTAAAATATATTTTAAATCACTTTTTAATAATATTGTGTCATGTTTTAAAGAAGTACACCTATTTTGATGTGTTGAGTAACATACTAAAGCATACACAAAGTACTTGATTATAATTGTACCTTTTTTTTTTTTCTTTTTTTTTTTTGGTATTACATTTAAAGTTAACATTTTAAATGTGCTAAATTGTAACTTCATTACAAATGTGTATTTAAAGTGACATTAAAATATATTTTAGTTTGCCATTAATGCTGGGCAGTACATTTAGCAGTACATTTTAACCATATTTCAAAGACAATAGAAGCAATAATGAAATTAAGTTATGGAAAAAAAAGTCCAGCTAATTGCATTTAATATAATTTTAGACTGTAATACATTTTAATTTAATTGCAATTAACATGCAATTAACTGTCCAAAAATATTACACTCAATGCACACTAAAGTATATTATTTCTGTAATATCTTTTCAAAAGTATGCTAAAGTGTACTTCTTTTTCACAAAGGAGTACATACAACATGTACAACAAGAAAAATCCGTTCTTTTTTTCTGAGCTGTGTCCATACAGCAATCCCGCTGCGTCTTCACTCCCCATCGCATCAGTCTGTTGTGCATGTGCTCAAATTCAGCTCATTAGTCATATTTCTGTCTTGCTTATTGAGAAATAACAAGAGACACTTGGAGAACAGACGACTCCTCCTGTTGACTAATCTCTCAGCCCGCTCGGCAAGACTCGGTTAATAAGGGCCAAACTTGTTCCGTCCTATTGTCTACAATGAGCTTGGTCTGACACTTTGACAGGAGCCAATTATGAGAAGGAAAAAATAACAGCGTACTGAGAAACAGTGGGCATCTGTATCTTATATTAATGCACTTATGTAACCATCTGACTCTCCAGAACAATGAGATGGCAACTGCTATGAGAAACAGATTGTACCAATCACACAGCGCTTGTCACGCATATCCATCTGATTGAAGAAATACCTGTCCTCTGTATTTTAAGACTAGATTGAGTGAAGCTGGTTAGGGACACGGGAGAGCTATAAGGCTGCTCACTAGGGCACATCGAGTCTAGATTACAGCTGTCAATCATCCAAATCACTGCAGCACTTCTGTCTCTATCAGCGATTAGAGGGTCGTGAAAACCTTTAAAAAAAAATAAAATATATATATATATATATATATATATATATATATATATATATATATATATATATATATATATATATATATATATATATTTTTTAGAACTGTAAGATAAATCTACGGAGCCCCTAAAGGGACATTGGCACTTTACTTTACTTTCGTAAACTTTTTGAGCACAGACATTGCAGTTTCCGGTTGCATCACTTCTGCCATCTTACAAAGAAGAAAACAAGAGCATGCATGTGCATGAATTAGCCTAATTGAGATCTATTTTAGCCTTCAATACTAAAATATTGTTTCTGTTCTTGCATTCAGACACAGATAAATCATCACTGAACAGCATAAGAACAGCTTTTTCCCTCAGGCTATATTCCACCAGAACAATACATAGCCTAACATCTCAGGACTGTCCATCTGTACATAACTTCTCAAAATTTTTCATCTGTAAAATAGCACATTCATAATTCTATTTTATCTATATTTTTATTACCATAGTTATTTTTTTTTTTAATGCATCGTCTATTCTGTTTATTATTAGCCTTATATTTCATTCTATTACCTTAAATTATATGCATGACTACACTCTCTCTGTACTTTCTCCACTGCATGCTCCTGTCACCAAGATAATTTATTGTGTTTTTGTGTGTGGAAACACACTTGACAATAAAGCTCTTTCTGATTCTGACATTTAAAACGCATTTTGAGGTATAGAAGGATTGGTAGCTACAGTATAAAAGCTCAAATTTTAGATTTCTATATGGCAATAGCCTATTGTCACACATAAAACTTTAAAAGCCAGTCAAATATGTGCAGGTGCATCTCAATAAATTAGAATGTCGTGAAAAAGAAAAATCTCTTGTTTTTTGAAACCACGATAATGGGGAAGACTGCTGACTTGGCAATGATCCAGAAGACGAACATTGACGCCCTCCACAAAGAGGGTAAGTCACAGAGGGTCATTACTGAAAGCTTTGGCTGTTAACAGAGTGCTGTATCAAAGCATATTAAATGCAAAGTTGACTGGAAGGAAGAATTTGGGTGGGAAAAGGTGCACAAGCAACAGGGATGACTGCAAGCTTGAGAATACTGTCAAGAAAAGCTGATTCAAACACTTTTGAGAGCTTCACAAGTGAACTGAAGCTGGATTCAGTGCATCAAGAGTCACCACGCTCAGACGTCTTCAGGAAAAGGACTACCAAGCCACTTCTGAACCAGAGACAACATCAGAAGCGTCTTACCTGGGCTAAGGAGAAAAAGAACTGGACTGTTGCTCAGTGGTCCAAAGTCCTCTTTTCAGATGAAAGTAAATTTTGCATTTCATTTGGAAATTAAGGTCCCAGAGTTTGGAGGAAGAGTGGAGAGGCACAGAATCCATGTCGCTTGAAGTCCAGTGTGTGTGAAGATTCCACAGTCTGTGATGATTTGGGCTGCCATGTCATCTGCTGGTGTTGGCCCACTGTGTTTTCTGAAGTCCACAGTCAACGTGGCCATCTACCACAAAATTTTAGAGTATGCTTCCTTCTGCTGACAAACTTTATGGAGATGCTGATTTCATTTTCCAGCAGGATTTAGCACCTGCCCATACTGCCAAAGGTACCAAAAGCTGGTTCAATGACCATGGTGTTACTGTGCTTGATTGGCCAGCAAACTCGCCTGACCTGAACCCCATAGAGAATCTATGGGGTATTGTCAAGAGGAAGATGAGAGACACCAGACCCAACAATGCAGATGACCTGAAGGCTGCTATCAAAGCAACCTGGGCTTCCATACCACCTCAGCAGTGCCACAAACTGATCACCTCCATGCCACGCCAAATTGAGGCAGTAATTAAAGCAAAAGGAGCCCCTACCAAGTATTGAGTACATATACAGTAAATGAACATACTTTCCAGAAGGCCAACAATTCACTAAAATTTTTTTTTTATTATTTATTTTTTTATTGGTCTTATGAAGTATTCTAATTTGTTGAGATAGTAAATTGGTGGGTTTTTGTTAAATGTGAGCCAAAATCATCACAATTAAAAGAACCAAAGACTTAAACTACTTCAGTCTGTGTGCATTGAATTTATTTAATACACGAGTTTCACAATTTGAGTTGAATTACTGAAATAAATGAACTTTTCCACGACATTCTAATTTATTGAGATGCACCTGTATATAATCGAGAGCGATTATTTATTTTTGATAATTATTACTTTACTTCAGTTTGGTTTTCAATAACTGCTGTTAGTTTCGTTTAATTTTCGTTTTTTATTTCTTTGACATTTTTCTTTCTTTCTTTCTTTCTTAGATAAATAAATGCCTTTACCTTCGTTAAATACAGTTCCTAATACAACATATTTTACCGTTTAAATATGCATACAATATTTCATTTAAACTGGTTTAACAAGCATTTTAGAAGTATTGCCTATTGTCCCACATAAAACTTTAAAAACCAGTTAAATATGTATATAATGGAAAGTGATTATTTATTTTTGATAATTATTACTTTACTTCAGTTAGGTTTTCAATAACTGCTGTTAGTTTTACTTAATTTTTTATTTCTTATATATATATATATATATATATATATATATAATTAATCTAATTAATCTAAAATGCTTGTTTAACCAGTTTAAATTAAATATTGTATACATATTTAAACGGTAAAATGTGTTGTATTAGGAACTGTATTTAACAAAAATAAAGGCATTTATTTATCAAGAGAAAGAAATTAAGAAAAATGTCAAAGAAATGTTAAATAATTAAAAAAGAAAATGAAACGAAACTAACAGCAGTTACTGAAAACCAAACTGAAGTAAAGTAATAATCAAAAAAAAAAAAAAAAAATCGCTTTCCATTATATACATATTTGACTGGCTTTTAAAGTTTTTTGTGGGTCAACAGGCTATTGCCATGTCGAAATCTAAAATTTGAGCTTTTATACTGTAGCTACCAATCCTTCTAGACCTCAAAATGCGTTTTAAATGTCAGAATCAGAAAGAGCTTTATTGTCGAGTGTGTTTACACACACAAAAACACAAGAAATTATCTTGGTGACAGGAGCATCCAGTGGAGAAAGTACAGAGAGAGTGTAGTCATGCATAGAATTTAAGGTAATAGAATGAAATATAAGGCTAATAATAAACAGAATAGACTATGCATTAAAAAAATAAAATAAATAAACTATGGTAATAATATATAGATAAAATAGAATTATGAATGTGCAAATGTTTTAGGATGTTTTGTGCAACATATAGAGAAAATAGAAAGAATTATGAATGTGCTATTTTACAGATGAAAAGTTTTGAGAAGTTATGTACAGATGGACAGTCCTGAGATGTTAGGCTATGTATTGTTCAGGTGGAATATAGCCTGAGGGAAAAAGCTGTTCTTATGCTGTTCAGTGATGATTTATCTGTGTCCAAATGCAAGAACAGAAACAATGTTGTAGTACTGAAGGCCAAAATAGATCTCAATTAGGCTAATTCATGCACATGCATGCTCTTGTTTTCTTCTTTGTAAGATGGCAGAAGTGATGCAACTGGAAACTGTAATGTCTGAGCTCAAAAAAGTTTATCTTGACCTCGGCGATAGTGGCACGCAAAAGTTTCTCGTGTGCACGCGATTTTTTTTTTTTTTTGCCAATGTCCCTTTAGGGGCTCCGTATTAATCACACCTTTTTAATAATAATAATAATAATAATACCTTTTATTTATAGGCGCCTTTCAAGACACTCAAGGACACCGTACAGTAAAATACAAAACATAAAACATGAGCATTATAACATTTAACACATTAAACAAGCAAATCATTAAAATATATTCAAAACAAATACGTTTTTATCTGAACTTTAAAATGGGAAATTGAGTCCAGCTGGCGAATGTGCAAAGGTAAAGAGTTCCATAACTTCGGCACTCCACAACTAAAAGCCCTACCACCAAAGGAACTCATCTTTAACTATTGAACAGACAATAAGTCTGCAGAAGATGATCTCAAAGAGCGCAAAGGAGTATACAAATGAAGAAGATCTGAAAGATAATGAGGTGCCAAATTATGAAGAGCTTTGTATGTAAGAAGTAAAATTTTATAATGAACACGATAACGAACAGGAAGCCAATGCAGCTGAAAAAGGAGATATATGGTCAAAAGTATGTGAGTTAGTAACTATCCTAGCTGCTGAATTCTGGATTAACTAATCGATGAAATTGCTTTTCAGGAATGCCAACTAAAAGAGAATTACAATAATCAATCCGAGATGTTACCAATGCATGAATAAGCACTTCAGTACTATCTTGAGAAAGTGAAGAACGAAGTTTAGCAATGTTACGTAAATGAAAAAATGCAGAACGTGAAATATTACTAATATGAGAACCAAACGAAAGCAAACCATCAAATATAACCCCAAGGCTTTTCACATGGGTAGAAAAATTGACTAGGCAATTATCAATAAGTTAAAGGATTGAGTTTTAGATAAAACAGATCTAGAACCCACAAGAAGGGCTTCTGTTTTGTTAGTATTTAACTTAAAAAAATTATTAGTCATCCAAATACAGGTGCTGGTCATATTATTAGAATATCATCAAAAAGTTGATTTATTTCACTAATTCCATTCAAAAAGTGAAACTTTTATATTATATTCATTCATTACACACATACGGATATAGACCATTTCAACGGCTATTCGGCTGTTTAAGGAAGTGACGTCTTTGGTCCTCAAACGTTTCTGGTTAATGTTAGAGTGCATTCAAAACAATGGCGGCAGGCGCTTGATGCACAGTAGGATTGCGATAATTTATTTAATCCTGCTGTTTAAATTGTCAAAATTCAAATTGAGATCCTTGTTGCTCAGTGTTTGGGTGCTCCCTCTGGGCTTGAGCTAACATTTATTTATAAATAATCGGAAATTAAAGGCTTTAGATTTCCGAGAAACGCACCTGGATTGCAGCAGTGAAGCGAGAAGCAGAATAGCAACTAGCAGCTCTAGGATATACAGCGAACATTTCCATTCAGGTAAGGTAATATTGTTTTTTCCCCCCCATTTGATTATTTGTATTTCTTTACGTTAACTCTTCAAGTATGATGCAGCATTGTGTTTCCATCATTGTTTACATATGCCCCCAGCGTTTTGATTCTTTTTTAGTGAAAAAGGCCAAGCTTTTATTTCCGTTTTATTGCAAGCATTATGAGGGCTATAATTAAATATGAGTTCACATTAGTTGTCCAGCTATCTTGTCAGCAGATAAATGCAGTGCGTAACACATTATAGAAATGTATACTGTAAACTTGAATGTTATATAGTGTAACAGTTAACTGCAGTAGTTTACAAAAGGTAACGGTAAAAAAATGTATCACTTATTAAGCTTGTCTAATGTTAATTCCAACATGTACTGATGTATTAAACAATAATAGCATTATTTTTAAATATTGGGCATTAAATTAAATAATTGTTTTTCTACTTTTGTCTTTATGAAAGCCATCATCTGTAATGTCACTGAGTGCTACAGGGAGACAGGACAGTGCCAAACCACATGTGACCATATGAACACTCAGATGTGTTTGAGAACTTGAGAATGAAATGCAATGTAGTACTTAAAGCTGCTCATGGCCAGGCCAGATACTGACTGCTTCTTTTGATATTGATCACATATTAATACATTTGGTGGAAACAGTTGAAAGTGAGAGGATGTGTTTTGTTTATATGCAGTATTGGTCAAAAGTCACACTATACATTACTGTAAGTATTAGATTTATTACTATTAGACACATTACTATTTTTAATGTTTTTAAAAGACGTCTCTTATGCTCATCAAGCCTCCATTTTATTTGATCAAAAAATACAGACAAAAACAGTAATATTGTGAAATATTATTACATTTTAAAATAATGGTTTTGTTTTAATATTCTTTATATTTATTTCTGTGATGCAAAGCTGAATTTTCATCAGCCTTTACTCGTCTTGTCACATGATCCTTCAGAGATCATTCTTATGTGCAGATTTGATATTTGGTTATTGTCAAAAATTGTGCTGCTTAATATTTTTCTTGAACCTGTGATGCTTTATACAGAACTGATTGATTGAATCCTGGCAGGCATTTTCAAAATATAGAAATTTTTCCTAACAGTATGTCCTTACTATCACTTTTTTTAATCAATTTAAAATCCTTGCTGAATACATGTATGAATATTCTTTCAAAAAAAAGAAAGAAAAAATACTGACCCCAAACTTTTGAACAGTAGTGCATGTTGTTACAAAATATTTATATTTTAAATAAATGCTGTTCTTTTATTCTTCAAAGAATCCTAAAATTATCACAGGTTATAAAAAATATTAAGCAGCACAATTGTTTCCAACACTGATAATAAGCATATTAGAATGATTTCTGAAGGATCATGTGACACTGATAACTGGAGTAATTATGCTGTAAATTCAGATTTGATCACAGAAATAAATTATATTTTAAAGCACATTAAAATAGAAAACCATTATTTTAAATTGTAATAATATTTCAAAATATGACTATTTTTTTTGTCTGTATTTTTGATCAATTAAATGCAGGCTTGATGAGCATTGGAGACTTCTTTCAAAAAGTCTGTTTTGTTTTTCTCGTCTGGTCGACGCTACAGAGATCTGAGCACCAGAACGGCCAGTACAGAAACAGTTTCTTCCGTCAGGCAATCCATCTCATGAACACTTGACAATAATTGTGGAACAAGTGAAATGTCAACTAATCAGCTCCCTGGACATCTTGGCGACAAACCATGATAAGTACGTAAGTGACACTGTTTGTCTAGCTTCAGTTTAACCAAACATAAGACTGATGTCATCCATTGTACGAACAAATGATCCCAAACTTTCCGCTATGGAGTTCATTGTAAGCATCCAGACTGTGATACATTTACCACCATGTCTCGTGTACACGCATGCAGCATCAGTCAGAGTCGCTTTGAGCTGTCCGGAAGACTACCTACTCTTTGTAGGTTTGCGCCTCAGACATATTTAGGATATTCCAATCACCATTTATTTATTTATTAAATAACTTAAATATTACGTTTTCGCTATACTTAAATAGTACGCGCTTGTTTTGACAGATCTGAGATTTTAAAATGGCGCTACCGGAAATGCTTCAGGACCAGACATGCGCAGTAGAGTTCCAACGCCTTTGTTATTGTTTACGTCCTTGAAATGGTCTATATTTCAAATGTTTATTTCTTTTAATTTTGATGATTATAACTGACAACTAAGGAAAATCCCAAATTCAGTATCTCAGAAAATTAGAATATTGTGAAAAGGTTCAATATTGAAGACACCTGGTGCCACACTCTAATCAGCTAATTAACTCAAAACACCTGCAAAGGCCTTTAAATGGTCTCTCAGTCTAGTTCTGTAGGCTACACAATCATGGGGAAGACTGCTGACTTGACAGTTGTCCAAAAGACGACCATTGACACGTTACACAAGGAGGGCGAGAGGCGAAGGGAAAGAAAAGATGTGGTAGAAAAAAGTGTACAAGCAATAGGGATAACCGCACCCTGGAGAGGAGTGTGAAACAAAACCCATTCAAAAATGTGGGGGAGATTCACAAAGAGTGGACTGCAGCTGGAGTCAGTGCTTCAAGAACCACTACGCACAGACGTATGCAAGACATGGGTTTCAGCTGTCGCATTCCTTGTGTCAAGCCACTCTTGAACAACAGACAGCGTCAGAAGCGTCTCGCCTGGGCTAAAGACAAAAAGGACTGGACTGCTGCTGAATGGTCCAAAGTTATGTTCTCTGATGAAAGTAAATTTAGCATTTCCTTTGGAAATCAGGGTCCCAGAGTCTGGAGGAAGAGAGGAGAGGCACACAATCCACGTTGCTTGAGGTCCAGTGTAAAGTTTCCACAGTCAGTGATGGTTTGGGGTGCCATGTCATCTGCCGGTGTTGGTCCACTGTGTTTTCTGAGGTCCAGGGTCAATGCAGCCGTATACCAGAAAGTTTTAGAGCACTTTATGCTTCCTGCTGCTGACCAACTTTATGGAGATGCAGATTTAATTTTCCAACAGGACTTGGCACCTGCACACAGTGCCAAAGCAACCAGTATCTGGTTTAAGGACCATGGTATCCCTGTTCTTAATTGGCCAGCAAACTCTCCTGACCTTAACCCCATAGAAAATCTATGGGGTATTGTGAAGAGGAAGATGCGATATGCCAGATATATCATCAAGGTCAGTCTTCCAGTATCCCAGTCTGATGTCTAGTGTGAGGGATGTACCGCTGGTGTCTGCACGTGCAGCCGGCATCCCCAAATCCACTCACTCCAACCCTTCTCTCCCTGAACTAATTCCCATGTCCAAAGTGCTTCCCATTATGGGAATCGCTTTATGTTGCGTTTGGGCTGCATACACCACCGCAGAACTGCCCAAGGTGGCGGCACCCGGTGCAGCTTCTCCAGAGGTGGCGGCACATGCTGCAGAACCTCCAGAAGCGGCGGGGCTCAACTCAGCCCCTTGTATGGTGGTGGCGCCCAGCAATGTTCCCTTAGCCTGTCGAGTTGCGGTCGAGGAGACTGCTACCGCTGTAGAACTTCCAGAGGTGGCGGCGACCGCTGTAGAACCTCCGGAGGTGTCAGTGGTATCCACTCACCAACTCTCGTCTAGCTCTGTCACGGCCACGTAGGCCGTCCGTGAATCCTCGTCTTGCCCTGTCATGGCTATGGAAGCCGTCTGTGAATCCTCGTCTTGCCCTGTCACGGCTATGGAGGCCGTCTGTTAACTCTTTGCCTGTCCTGTCGCAGCCAGAAGGGCTGTCCCTGAACTCTCATCCTGCCCTGTCACGGCTATGGAGGCTGTCTGTGAACTCTTTGCCTGTCCTGTCGCAGCCAGGGCTGTCCCTGAACTCTCATCCTGTCCAGTCACGGCTATGGAGGCCGTCTGTGAACTCTCATCCTGCCCTGTCATGGCCACAGAGGCCGCTCTTGAACTTTTGTCCCGCTCTGAACCGGCCGAGGAGGCCATCTCTGAACTCTCGCCCCGTTCTGAAACAATCATGGTGTCTGATTTCGAACTGTCTGAAAGAGTTCCCGTTGAGCCTAATGGGGTGCTTCCAGCTCATTGGCGTGGCCAACGGCGTTCGCGTCATCGGAACAGATGAGTAAATGTCAGCAATCTTTGATCGATCAAACAAGATAAGTGCATGAATCTTCCACAAGTTGATAACACCATCTCAGTTAAGATGGCGTTAATAAATGCAAGGTCCATGGTGAATAAAACTTTCATTTTAAATGATTACTGTTCATCAAATAATTTGGACTTCCTTTTTGTGACTGAAACTTGGCTTGATGCGTTGGACTTAAGTCCTTTGTCTGAACTTTGTCCTTTTAATTATTTATTTTTGAATTCACCTAGAACTTCTGGAAGGGGTGGAGGTATTGCAACAGTGTACAAAAATCATTATAAATGTGGTCAACTGCCATCCAGGAAATATACTAGTTTTGAAATACAAATATTTAGGGTTGATTCTGTTTCTTCATTGCTATGTGCTCTTATTTATAGGCCTCCAAGGTATAATAAGGATTTTATTGATGAATTTTCTGAGTTTTTGTCTGTCACAGTTCCTACTTGTGATAATTTTCTTATACTTGGTGATTTTAATATACATGTGTGCTGTCCCTCTAAGCTAGTGAATTTTTGCAGTTGATCGATTAATTTAATTTTACTCAGTTTGTGTCAGGATCTACTCATAGAGCTGGCCATACTCTTGATCTTGTATTGTCCTTGGGTCTCTCTGTTACTAATGTTGTGGTAAATGATTTCTGTTTTTCTGTTCATTTGTTTGTTTGTTTTGATGCTGCATTTCCTTCGCTGATTTCAGTAAGCAATAGGTCTGGCCACTCTATTCGTCTTATAAATACTTCAACTGTTGATAAATTTTCAGAGGCCTTTTTTGCCTCTTCATTCTGTCATGATTTAGAGTTTTCTTCTCAGAACCTTAGCGTGTAAGGGTATTTTAATTATTTTAATTCGGTTTGTACAGAAATTTTAGATGAGATAGCACCCTTAAAATATAGGGAATCAAAAAAACAATCACAGCCATGGGTGAATGATGAAATTCGTACCTCAAGGAAAATTTGCAGAAGGGCTGAACGAAAATGGAAGAAAGATAGGTTGCAAGTATCATTTGATATATTAGTTTTTTTCAATTGTTTACACGCAATTTTGAAAACCGGGTTCTTTTTTTTCAAAATATAATCACAATTATCCAAACACCACACTCAATTTGCATAATTCCTAGATTGTTTGCAAAATGACACACTTCAGTCAAAACATATACACATATTTGTGAAAATGCTATTAGTTTTCATTTAACCAACACAGTCCTCAATGATCAGACACTATTGCAGCCAGTTTCACACTGCTGTGACAAATAAAAAAACACATTTGTAAAAAAACTAATTTTACGAAATAGCATGTGCTAGATTTTTGGCCAGACATTATGTAAGGGATAATTTAGATGAAAAAAAATAAAAAAAGTGACAAACCTACAACATTCTTCATGATTAGTTTGAGATATAGGGAGAATGTACACAAATAGGCCTTCTATAAACTTACCAAGCACTGCACAACACTGATGCTGCAGACTGAATATTTCAAGTATTTATTTCAATACTTACAGTATTTCTTACCTTAATCAGTTACAGTAATCAACCAACAATGAAATCAATGAAACAAATAAAATCTGTAGACAAATAAAAGTTACTGCATGAAGTACATACACTTTGACTCTGAAGAAAAACTACTGTAAAAGCAACAAGAATACTGTAACTATTCATCATCTCTCCGTCTGACTGGATCAGGCCATAAGATTTCATCCACATCACAGGCTATGTCTTCATTGGCAAGGCACCGTTGGAAGAATCGCCTCATGTGACGAATCCACCCCTGCACAGAAGCTGCTTCGATATGATCACAGGCCTGCTCCATGGCCTGAATGAGGGGCAGACGGTCATAGGGCCGCAGGTCGTATACCTTCCACCGCCATGCTGAAAAAAACCTCTTCTATTGGATTCAGGAAGGGGGAGTATGGGGGTAGGTATAAGACTTCAAATTCAGGGTGCTCATGGAACCAATTCTGGAGCAGAGCAGCCCGCTGGAATGAGGCATTGTCCCAAAGACAATGTACCGCATCTGGTCCACTTGGTTTAATGCTGTGACAATCTCGTGCAATCTGTGAAGAAATACAAGTATTAGATTTGCATTATAGGGTCCCAGATTTGCATGGTGGTGGAGGACCCCATTTTGTGTAATAGCAGCGAAAAGGGTGATGTTACCCCCCTCGCTGCCCTGGCACATTGATTGCCCTGTGTCCAATTACATTTCTCCCTCTTCTTCTTGTTTTCGCAAGGTTAAATCCAGCCTCATCCACATATATAAATTCATGTTGAATTTCTGCAGCATCCATTTGAAAGACTCTCTGAAACACTGTAAAAGACAATAGGATGGTATTCAATATCTATTGCACAGTGTTTTTTTGTGCCAGAACATTATGAGCAGTGCACAATACCACACCATAGTAAGATGAACAATACATACCTCCAAATACTCATTGCGCAGATGTTTCACTCTCTCTGAATTTCTGTCAAATGGTACCCGATACAGTTGCTTCATGTATATTTGATTTTTCTTGAGGATTCGACCTAATATTGACAGAGAGACTCGTTGGATGTTATTGAAAATATGGTCATTATTGATGATATTGGCTTGGATTTCTCGCAGCCCGATACAATTATTGGTCAAAACCATGTTCACAATGGATTCAGCTTTAGTTTTAGATAAACAGGTTTCTAGTGTTGTGAAGGCTGCCTTTTATCAACTTAGAATTATTTCTAAACTGAAATCTATTCTTTCTTTTAAGGATCTGGAGTCTCTTATTCATGCTTTTGTGTCATTACGCATCGATTACTGTAATTCTGCATACTGTATATAGGTATCTCGCAGGGTCAGTTATCTCGTCTTCAATTAGTACAAAATGCTGCTGCCAGACTTTTGACTCATACAAAGAAGAGAGAGAATTACTCCAGTTTTGGTTTCTTTACACTGGTTCAGTGTTAATTTTGGCAGGCATTTTTGATTTAGTCTTAGTCTTTATCTTGAGACGAAAATGCTTAATAGTCTTAGTCACATTTTAGTCATTTGAGTCTTTCATAGTTTTAGTCTAGTTTTAGTCGACGAAAATTCATTGTATTTTTGTCAACTTTTAGTCATTACTTTTAGTCAAAGTGCCGTTAACAACATTTATTTTGGTAGCTATTTTATATGTAGTATTCAAACAAAAAATAGGCATCAATTCTTCTCTCTTTAGACCAAATCAATTAAGCTTATGAGAAATTTGAATCAAGGATTGAATTTGGAAAAACTGGAATAAATTTTCATATTTTGGTAGAGATACAAATTAAACTATTTTTTCAGATACAGTAGCTTTACTTAATTATACATTTATTTAACAACTTTTGTTGGTTAACATTATGACATGGATAGGAATGCTGTCCCTTTACGACAGAAGGCATGCATGTAATACTGACACACATTCAGTTTTCACCCACCTGTTTACGCTCACTTAAGCCATAACCGACTGTATTTACGTGAAATACTCTACACGATAGACATTTGAATTTCTGTGTGCAGGGGCATAAATTTCATCTGACAGTAGGGGGGGACAATAAACGTAAAGATTTCCTGTTCCCCCCCGGGATTTATGCCTATGGCTGTGTGTGTATTTGAGCACCGAGAACTGATCGCGCGCTGTATGAGAACTGAAGAAGTGGAGCGTGCGCGAGAGAGAGCACTTCTATCAGCGCAATACCGCTTATTCCGCCATCACTAACTTTAAGTTAATCGACAACGAACTGTGACTCCCGGGAAAAACGGGACGTCTGGTCACCCTATCCCTAACCCTTCGGGTGCTGAGGCTATTGTTTCAGATCGCTAGTTCGCGTTTTGATAGCCTATCTGTCCGCTGCTGTTGCCATACTGAGACTAGATATACAAACGCTCATCTAATTGCAATCCAATGACAGGGACACACATTTTGAAAGACAATACAGTTAACTTAGCCTGTAGGATGTATTTTGAATGTCCGGTAGTCCTCAAATAACATTTTAGTCCCGTCTCGTCTTGTTAATGAAGACGCGGCATAAATTTCGTCATAGTTTTTATCATCAGATATTAATTTTAGCTGGTCAACGTCTCATCTTAGTCACAGAAAAAAGGTTCGTTAATAAATATTTTTCGTCTTCGTCTTCGTCGACGAAATTAACACTGCACTGG
The DNA here is from genome assembly GCF_012432095.1 of Onychostoma macrolepis. Classification (NCBI taxonomy): domain Eukaryota; kingdom Metazoa; phylum Chordata; class Actinopteri; order Cypriniformes; family Cyprinidae; genus Onychostoma; species Onychostoma macrolepis. The sequence continues at coordinate 36,860,902 of NC_081159.1, read as the reverse complement.
TTGCCTGTAGAATTTAGAATTTAATTCAAGGTTTTGTTGATGGTTTTTAAAGCGTTGCATGGCATTTCTCCAAAATATATTGCTGACCTTTTAATTCCTTATCAAAATTCAAGAAACTTGAGATCTTCGAATCAGATGATTCTTCATGTTCCTAAAACGAGATTAAAATCTAAGTGCGATAGGGCCTTTTCAGTGGCTGCTCCCCGTTTATGGAACCCTCTCCCAATGCATATTAGATCTTCCCCATCTGTGGATGCTTTTAAGTCTAGATTGAAATCGTACCTTTTTAGTAGAGCTTTTGGAGTCGATTAGAGGGATCAGGTTTTACATTTTAATGTTGAATTGTTGTTGAATTTTGTTTTTGTGACTATGTATTGATGCTGGTAAGCACTTTGGTCAATGGCAGTTGTTTTAAATGTGCTATAGAAATAAAATGTGTATCGTATTGTATTGTATTGTATTGTCTGTCTCTCTCAAGGAATTTAAACCTGAACTGTCTGTCTTGAACTCAGAAACTATAAATGCACCCCATATTTGTCCTTTTAACCCTGTCTCTTCCAAAGAGATCATTAATGAACAGTCTGTCTGTCCCCTTCCAGTCAGTGAGTTATCCATCTGTCCAGTTTCTGTTACTAGGTCTGAGTATGAATTATCTGTTTGCCCAGCTTCAGTCACTGAAATGTCTACCAATTCAGCTTCAGTTAATACAACTAGTTTTGAGCTGTCAGTTTATCCCATCTCAACCCATGAATCTGTTTGTGAACTACCTGCCGGTCCAGTTTCCCTCAATGAATCTGAGTTTGAACTGTCTGCCAATCCAGTATCAGTCATTGCATCCAATTGTGAACTATCTGTTGTTTTAAACTCTGCAGTTAAATCTGATTCTGAAATGTCTGTCTGTCCATATTCAACTAATGGACCTGAGGGTGAATTGTCATGATTGTCAAGAGCATGATTTTGAACTGTCTTCCTGTCCCATTCCAGGCAATGAATCAGATGTTGGACTGTCTGTTAGCCCAGTTTCCACCAATAAGCTCTATGGTGAATTGACTGCCCGCTCAGTTGTAACCAGGGAATCTGTTGATGGACTTCTTGTGTTCCCTGCCTCGGTCCTTGAGTCCATATATGCTCTGTCTGTCTCGTGTGTCTCAGTGTTACCTAGGTCCCATTTCCTGCCGTGGTCTCCAGTTCCTATGAACTTCCGTTCACCCAACACCAGAGGTCACTTGCTCACCACATTGACTCTTGCAATACACTACTGTTGCACGTCACCCACGGACTACAATACCCATCATCCATTGCACTGACGACACACACACACACACACACACACACACACACAGCTGATTGCACTGATCACACAGCTTACTTAAGCCATGGACTTCCTTAGACAGATCGCCGAGTATTGTTCTGCGTATAGCACTCTCCTAGTTTTAGCTGCCTTACCGAGCCATTCCGTGTTTCTATTCAGTTCCAGTATTGTCCTGCGTTTATCACTCCCCTAGTGTTAGCTGCAATACAGAACCCGTTTCTTGTTTTCTAGTCTGTGTTCCCTGTATTTACCCTTGTCTCACCGTTCAGACTCTGTTTATGCCTCGCCTGGACTATTGCTCTTGTACCTGGATTATCTCTCTGCCTTACCCTGTTGGATACTGTTCACCGATCGTCGACCCATGCTTGTCCTAGGATTCCTCTGTGTCCCTGTGCCATACCTGTTTGCCGTTGTTTGACCCTGCCTGTGTTTTGACCACGTCACTGTATAATAAAAGCTTTGTACATGGATCCGCACATCTCACGTCTCGATGGCTCTGTTACAGAAGTCATCATTATGCTTTGAATCATCAGGTTGTGTATATTTATATTTAAACCTTTGTTCTCAGTGTTTATAATATTTATTTTTTTCTTTTTCTTTTATTTTTTTATTTTTTTTTCTTCCTGTGCATGTGTGTGTATGTGGTCATAAGCACGCACATATATTAAAGACATTCAAGATATGCACCTAAACAGGTCTCTGTGAATAGAGCTGTTTTTGACAGGGTAAAAAGGTTTTGCTTTTTACCATTGGTGAATTTTAACCAAAGTATTTTGCAGACATTTCATGAAGACCCTAAATAATTATACCAACTTGTGAAAAATGTACATCGGATCCCCTTTAACACTCATTAAAATGCAACAATGTTAACACTGGGTTAATAATGTTCAGATAAAAAGATAAACTAGCTCTTAAAAGTGAAAGCAAAAATAAATACAGACCAAGACCAACATGCTATTAAAAACAAAACAAAAAAAAGTTTTCAGTATTTTTCTGTAAAAACAACAACAACCTGGTCTCATAAAAATACGTACCTCTGCGCACTTTTTGTGCGACACCATTTACGTACCTTGCTGCACGTTTCGCCACAGTTTCAAATAGAAATGTCCACTGAGTGGCGCTAAAACACAGGTTCAATATGTGAACCCTGGCACGTTTTTATTACGTAGATATTGGTACGTATTGCTGTTTTTTTATTACGCTGCTTCAGATACGTATTCAGGGGTTAAAGCAAAAAAAAATCTGTTGACTGAAAATTTTTCCTCGGCCAAACCCCGATCCACAGCCATACCTGTCACACACCCAGTTTAAGAGGCGTGTTTTTCTTCATGTAATTAGGAGCGCTTGTCCTCCTAATTAAAAAAAAAAAATTAGGAGCACCTTCTAATCAATAATAAAAAATTCTGATCAAAAATTAGCCTTCTTAATACGAGGTGACATTTGACAGTGATTTACAGGGGCATTTTCTTTTTACTTTTGTAAATGCATTTTTCTAATTTTATTAAATGTATGCAGTGTTTCCTCTAGGATTTTTTTCCAGTTGTGGTGGCAGGACCACGTCCCCTCCCCACCCAAGAATCACCTGCACTCAGAATCAAATTTATTAAAAATAGTAACAAGATACAAATTAAATTATCAGTACTTCAAATTTTTCAGTTAGGTCTAACTATAATCTATTCAACTGTAAAATAACACTGGATAGTCTTCACTGTATAATGAAAGACAGCAGCAGGTTTATTTAGGCTGCTGTCTCTTTAAGACCTCATGCATGGATCTAATGTGTTACACATGGCTCTATGCTTTCTTTTTTTTTTGTAGGAGCTTTGTTCTCTTAATTTAATTAGGAGCAGCTTCTGATAAATAATCAAAAATTCTGATAAAAAATTAGCCTTCCTAATTCGAGGTGACATTTGACTCCTTAAAGTGACTTACAGGGCATTTTCTTTTTTGCAATGGCATCATTTTCATCTGTCAAATTTTTAAAAAAATTATGTTTATAAGCTATTTAAAATTTCTATTTAAAAAAAATATATATTAATAAGAAGTAGAATAAGACAAATAAGTTACCAATTATATGAAATTAGTATTAATAAGAAATTAATTTGTACTACAGAGGTGGCACAGAACACAAAAGTGGCTTGTAGGTACATTTTCGGACGTTTAATGAGGCTCAGAGGTGGCATGAGTGCAATTAAATTCATAAATTCATGTGGAGATTAATGTTTTAAATATACAATTTTGAATACAGAACTATTAAATGATTTAAATAACTGAAATTATACAGTAACCCCTGTGTTTGCTTTTAGAGATGAACAGCGGCTCAGCTGTTACTTTATTTGGAACTATTTTCGTTGATGATATAGAGCAAAATCATGCAGTACTTGTTTATTGATCTGTTGTATTAAATCAATATCACATTTGCAAACTCCCTTAATAATTATTAAAAGCTGTCACTCTCCTTATCTGTGCACAGAAAATCAGAGCGCGCGAGTGAGTTCTCAAAACTCAAAAGCAGGTGCAAATGTGATACATTCCGTCGGAACCTGCGGGAATGATCAGAATGATTATTAATAGCCGCAATCCCGCGCCGAAATTCAAGTTCTGCTCTGTTCTCTGATAATAACCCGACTGTGAATGATGCGAGCGGCGTTACTGTTGTCAGTGAGAAGCTGCAGCCGTGGCGGGGATGATTTTTGGTGTGCCGGCAGAACAACAATGCGCTACATGTTTCTTCCCCCTCATTTATCCCTAATATCTAATGGAATGAACGCGCAGCAGTTTTTCAGTGAGCGGGAGCACAAAACCCGGAGTGGATGCACAGCGGAGTGAATAGAGAGCGCTTAGAGCAGAGAGAGGAACGTGCTTTCACTCCACTCCAGGCTTTGATCACATCTCCCTCAGCAGGCTGAATACACCTCGACTTTCCTTAATTTAAGACCTATTCAAACTAAAAATAAGACATTTATTACACTATTTGAGAAATGTAAGCCTATTTACGGCCTTAAAATAATGAAAAGTGCATTTAAGACATTAAAGACAGGCGGGAACTCTGCAAATGACGGAAATCCGTCGTAGACTCGCTGCAATTAACGGAAATCCGTCGTAGCGACGGAGAATTTTAATCCCTGCGTATTGCGGCGGTTCAGAATTCAAATATCCGGGGACTGTCGCTAAAGGTTAATGCTCTATCGTGTTGGAAATATGCCCTAAACCTACCCGATAGTGTTAACAAATGCAAAACTGATATAAAAACGTATTAGCTGATGCAACTGTGCCATTTGAACTTCCTTGTATGCAGATTTTAGCTGCTTTGTCGAACCGTATTACACAGGATTCGAACCGGTGCTTCTCGTCTCCTACATCCGTCTCTGTACTCCTACCGAACAAACTTATCATCTATGAAAACCCATAGATATGAAGCTGGATGTGTGGGATGCTAACGTTCAAAAGCATCATTTTTCAAATCTCCCAGCATATTAATATTGTTTTGAAGTCATAGCATGATATTCTTCAAGTAATTGTGCGAAAATTACGCTTTATTAATCGCAACTCTGTAAATTTGTGTGAAAGTGTTCATTTATTTTGGAAACTGCAGTGATATGTACTTATTGGTACGTATTTCGTGTCACGCTAAAAAGTGCACCCAGGTACGTAAATGCCATGAGATCAAATAGAAAAAAACACACTCATAATTCTGGTTGTTAATAATCTACATTGTCAAGCACATATTACAAAATTCAGTATTAACTAAGAGTTTGACAATGTTATATGGTTAAAGTATGTGTAATCCAATGTTAAACCTTTTACAGTTTAACAATAAAATAGATTATTTAACGGATTAATTAATATAGTCACAGTTTATGAAAATAAAAACATTAAATACAACTAGAAAATACTGGGGTGGGGGAAACTGGTGTATCATATGTTTTCATATTTATTTTGTTTCAAGTTTATGTGTTTTTGTAAAGCAGTATAATTAAGTAGTATGATAATAATTAAGAATAATTGCTACAAAAATGTATGTACACATGTATGTGTGTGTGTGTGATAGTGACAGATGAAGGTGTGTTTCTGTGTCCTCAGGCTGCTTGTCACACTGACACTTGTGAAGTTTAGAAAGAGCTGATGTGGCTCATAATCAACATGCTTCATGTTAATGAAGAAATCAGCAGAGAGCTCAACTTCCTGTGGTGTCCAACCTCAACTCATGCTCCATTCATCCCTTTTGTGATGGCTTTTGCGTGCAAATGAAATGGCCACAGGGTCTGCATGTGTGTGTGTGTGTACTGGTATATATGGTTTATGAGAACACAAATGTGTATAATGACATGGGTGCTACAATGTAAGTGAAGATATTAACGTAATTTCGGGAGGTGTACACCCATCTAATCTTCCAATTAATATCCAAGTATAAAAACAGCCTCTTACCATTTCCATTTTTAGTTATTTCAGCATCCCTCCACCTCCACATCTCCTCCTTTATGCATATTTATTTAATGTATCCTTCTGTCTATAGGGGGGCTATCGGAGCTCATGTATAATAGTCTCTCTGAGCCCTCCATTGCGGACATCAAGCCAAATCCGTTTACCACTAATGCTAAGATAATATGGGCACACGAACTCATGAAACATGGTTTATGAGGACACTTCCTGTGTCCTCATAAAACAAAAGGCTTAAAAAACATACAAAATGGTGTTTTATGAAATGCAAAAATTGCCAGTAGTTTCCTGTATGGGGTAGGTTTAGGTGTAGGGTTGGTGTAGGGCGATAGAAAATACGGTTTGTACAGTATAAAAACCATTACGCCTATGGAGAGTCCCCGTATTCCACAAAAGTGTGTGTGTGTGTGTGCGTGTGTGTGTGTGTGTGTGTGATGAACACGCATACTGTCACTCAGTGAGATTGAAGAGGTTGAAGGGCAGATTAGTAAACACTAAGGGACGAGTCCTGTTTGCTGTCACGTCATTCAGATGTTTCCTTCTCCTCAACTCATCTGTCGATTTATTCTGCTAGAGTAGATTTGCCCAGAGGAAAATTACATTGCTCAGATGTTGCTCTTTCAAAGTTCAGGTGAAGTTCATCTTGATTTTGTTTCATTCAAGTACCAACTTTTATAAAATAATGGAGAAAATAAAAAAAGGAGCATAAAAAACAAAAATATAAATGGCTGTCAATGAAGTCAATGGCTGACATACAGTAAGAGTACAGTGCTATAAAATGGAGAGCAGCTCAGATCTTTTGATCTGGGCAAATTGTGATTAAGTTCATATTGAGATCTCTGATATTCAAATGCAGTGTTTGTTATCTTGGCAAAACAAGATATTGTTGAGATTTATTGAAATTTATTTTTTTATTTTCCAGAAGCATAAACCATTTGCTTTCAGTTTATTTTCATCAGTGTCTAGGAGAAAAAAAAGTCACTCCAAAAAGGACAAGAAAATCTCCATCATGGTTGCAACTTGCCTCTAGTTTCCATATGACTTTGTGTGAGGAACAGCTAGATGTTATTTTCTGTAAATCTTCTTCTGTGAACTCCCATATGGGTCTTCATATACAGTACCGTTCAAAATTTAGATAGATAGATAGACTTGTTATTTTTATTTTCCAAAAATCAAGTGTAATTTACCAATTAGATTTATTATTATTATTATTATTATCTGTATGAAGTAAGAAAACTTTCTTTAACCTGATTTTTACTGTATATATATATATATATATATATATATATATATATATATATTTTTTTTTTTTAAATAATTTTTTACACTGTAATTTACTGTACATTACAACAGTAAACCGTGATTTGCTACTTGTAATTGTTAGAGACAGGTGGTTTAGGGGGCAGAGCTTTCTCATTCTACCAGCATTTGATTGGACAAAATTGCACATGACCCTGAGTGCAAGATGAGTCATGAATGTATTTGTTCTGTTTTCTTGGTAGAACATGACATTTAGAGGAATATATCTGATAAAATAAAGTTTATTTTTGGGGTTTTTCTCAGCATGTTAGAAGATAAAAGACATTCAAATTGACATCATGCACAAATATTTTGGTTTATTTGGTTTATAAGTCTTTAAAATAACTTTAATAGTTTGACATGAAGGATGGGAGAGGATTTAGTGGCACACAATTTTTTTCCACTTCTTGAACACATTGGGAGTTCACTGAGGTAGAAGCTGAACGGACAGAATCGCTGTCCCTTCAAATAAACTGTCTCGCGCTAAAATAGACAGACATGTCAGCGAGGCTGGAATGGGAGACGGTGTGCCCATATGAACATCCCCAAGCTCAGCGGGACCCAAGTGCTCCTGCCAACCCTCACGCTGGGTGTTGCTGGATTTGTGCTGGGCTACGAGACACAAAGATGCTCGATTTTGTCTGTGATGGTGACACATGCAGCGTATAAGAAAAGACAAGCGCTCCACCTTTGACAGTTGACACACTTCAAGCATTGATAACAGAGTGTTCGCCTCTACATGAGATCTGAGGGCTGATAATAACTCAAGCTTCTTGTCTGATTCCATCTCTAGTTTCCATGTTAACTGTATAGGTACAGGCCATAAAGCCTCGAGCTTTGAAAATAAAGGTAATTGCATTTTTTTTCTTCTTGTAATTACAAGTTTATAACAGAATTCTGAGAAAAAAAAGAACAAAAAAAGTCAGTATGGTAAGTTTATATCATACAATTGCAGGAAAAAATTACTACTTTATTTACTTACTTATTTTTTATTTAGTTGCAGAAATGGGCTTCCCCTAAATGAATAAAAGTAAATGAAAAATATTGTAGAACTAAACCCACACACACACACTGAGAGAAATTAAGAGAAAGTTGTCAAATTTGCCATGACTCCCTCACAAAGCAGCATTAACTAGTTTTATAACATTTAATGCCAAGGCAATAAAACATAGTACAGATTTTTAAACTTCACTAGATTTACATCTTTAATAACTGTAGAAACGCATCACTAAAGTCTGTGAAAATGATCCATTACTGTATATATAATTTATACTCATTGTCTACTGTATACTTGTATCATCCGTTAACCTTATTAAAATTAAGACTTTGAGTGAACCATATGACTTTTACTTCAAAAATAAGCTGGTTCAATATAGCACGGCCCAATCAAAAGATGATTCGGATGACCTTACAAGAGTTGTTGAAGCTCATAAGACGGATAACCAAAGACCTCTAAACACTTCATTATTGCTGTTTTTCTCTTAAAGTCTGAATGTTCTACAAAAGACCATTACAGAGAAACACTGAAGGGCCCTTGAGTGATAGAGAAGTCTTGGTTTGTGAACAGACTCCACCATAACATACATTTCCAGAAACCCTACCCATCTCAAGGACAAATTGCATATTCTAATGGAACTGATACATTTGAATTCTGTATAAACTACTATATACATCAAATGTCTGTATTCACACCCTCAGACTGTCTTGTCTCAACATTATTCAGTTTAGCTGTTTCCCACTTATTCCTGACCACGTTATCACATCCCATTATATTTTTATATACACGTAAAGCATATCAAGGCATATTAAATTATTAAGTGCAAGTAAAATAACGTTTGTGAAAATTAAATGTGAAAATATGGGATAAATAATGTTCCACTGTCATTCAGTGTAACGTGTGTCTGTGTGTGTGTGTATAAAAATAAAATAGCACAATTATTCTGACCTGTACTTATTTAGATTTTTTTTTTTTTTTTTTTTTTTTTTTAACGATTGCTTGCACACTAAAATGTAAAATAACACACAGTTAGTGAAACCTGACACATAAAGAGCAAAACCTCAGCCCAAATCAGCACATCTATAAGCATATTCTCACATTCGCACGTTCTGCTACTTGTGTGTGTAAATGTGTGAATTGTGTGTTGTGTTTTGACAAAAAGACCCTTGTTTTTAAAATCATGCTTAAGCAATAGTAAAAAAAAAAAAAAAAAATGTAAACAGGCTCGTATAACCTCACTTCTTAAGAGACCCACTCTTAACCCAACTCTTTTAGAGAACTACAGACCGGTTTCCCTTCTGCCTTTCATTGCATAAACATCTGAACGAGTTGTGTTCAGATGTTTCTGTTTCTCTCTCTTTCGACACTACTAGACTTCACCCTACACATAAAAAAAAAAAAAAAAAAAAAAACTCTTTCTCCTTATTTATTCCTTCCCTTGCTAGCTTGTACTTATTTAAACAATGCCTGAGACTTGGTGTTACAAGCACTTCGTTTGTCAGATTGCCTCTTCAAGATGAATCGCTTTATGTATTCCCCAAATTGTAAGTTGCTTTGGATAAAAGCGTCTGCAAAATGACTAAATGTAAATGTGTTCAACCAAGTCTCTGCCTTTCTCACACAGAACAACCTCCAGCAACCAATCTGGCTTGCAGACACTCGACCGAAACTGCCTTGCTCTCAGTTGTTGAAGCCCTAAGACTTGTAAGAGCGGCTTCCAAGTCTTCATTACTTATTTTGCTGGATCTGTCCACTGCTTTTGTTATGTCAACCACCAGATCCTCCTGTCAACCTTATTGGGAAAGGGCATCTCAGGAATCGCACTCCAGTGGTTCGGGTCTTACCTCTGAAATAGGTCCTTCAAGGTATCTTGGAGAGGTGAGGTATCCAAGTCGCAACATCTAGCTACTGGGGTGCCTCAAGGCTCAGTTCTTGGACCACTTCTCTTCTCTGTCTACATGGCATCACTAGGTTCTGTCATTCAGAAACATGGCTTTTCATACCACTGCTATGCTGATGACACTCAACTCTACCTCTCATTCCATCCTGATGATTTGACGATAGCTGCTCGCATCTCAGCATGTCTAATGGACATTTCTTGCTGGATGAAGGACCATGACCTTCAACTCAACCTGGCTGAGACAGAACTGCTGGTGGTTTCAACAAACCTATCACAATTTCACCTACCAGTTAGACTCATCAACCATAACTCCTTTAAAAACAGACAGAAACCTTGGAGTTGTGATTGACGATAAGCTGAATTTCTCAGACCGCATTGCTAAAACTGCCTGGTCTTGTAGATTTGCTTTATACAACATTAGGAAGATCAGGCCCTTTCTTTCAGAACATGCAGCACAACTCCTTGTTCAAGCTCTTGTTCTGTCCAGACTGGACTATTGCAATGCTCTCTTGGCAGGTCTTCCAGCCAGTTCCATCAAACCTCTACAATTTATACAAAATGCTGCTGCAAGATTAATATTTAATGAGCCGAAAAGAACGCACGTCACACCTCTGTTCATCAATTTGCACTGGCTACCAATAGCTGCTCGCATAAAATTCAAGGCATTAATGTTTGCCTACAAAACCACCACTGGCTCTGCACTCCTTTACCTAAATCCAGTATTTCAGACCTATGTGCCCTCTAGAAGCTTGCGTTCTGCAAGTGAACGACACATTATTGTACCATCCCAAAGAAACACAAGATCACTTTCACAGACTTTTTGATTAACAGTTCCATCCTGGTGGAATGACCTGCCCAACTCAATCCGAGCAGCTGAGTCCTTAGCCATCTTAGCCGTCTTCTTTGTATCTATCTGACCCTCTAACACTCTCTTTTTTTTCTATTCTATCTACTTGTTTTCTTTAAAAAAAAAAAAAAAAAAAACTAGCTACGTGTACTGCGTTAGGCTAACCAAGAATTGTCATAGCACTTGCATATTGTTGCTCTTTTGTTGGTTTTGATTGCTTCTATTGTCTTCATTTGTAAGTCGCTTTGGATAAAAGTGTCTGCTAAATGATTAAATTTAAATAAGTATTTGACCCCTTCGCAAAACATGACTTAGTACTTGATGATGGCAAAACCCTTGTTGGCAATCAAAGAGGTCAAACGTTTCTCGTAGTTGACCACCAGGTTTTCACACATCTCAGGAGGGATTTTGTCCCACTCCTCTTTGCAGATCCTCTCCAAGTCATTAAGGTTTCTAGGCTGACGTTTGGCAACTCAAACCTTCAGCTCCCTCCACAGATTTTCTATGGGATTAAGGTCTGGAGACTGGCTAGGCCACTTCAGGACCTTAATGTGCTTCTTCTTGAGCCACTCCTTTGTTGCCTTGGCCGTTTGTTTTGGGTAATTGTCATTCTGGAATACCCATCTACGACCCATTTTCAATGCCCTAGCCCTGTGACGGTACATGTCCATCATCTATTTGATGCGGTGCAGTTGTCCTGTCCCCATAGCAGAAAAGCACCCTCAAACCATAATGTTTCCACCTTCATGTTTGACAGTGGGGATGGTGCTCTTGGGGTCATAGGCATCATTCCTTCTCTTCCAAACACGGCGAGTTGAGTTGATGCCAAAGAGCTCGATTTTGGTCTCATCTGACCACAACACTTTCACCCAGTTCTCTCTGAATCATTCAGATGTTCATTGGCAAACTTCAGATGGGTCTGTACATGTGCTTTCTTGATCAGGGGGACCTTGCAGGCTCTGCAGGATTTCAGTCCTTCACGGCGTAGTGTGTTACCAATTGTTTTCTTGGTGATTATGGTCCCAGCTGCCTTGAGATCATTGAGAAGATCCTCCCGTGTAGTTCTGGGCTGATTCCTCACTGTTCTCATGATCATTGAAACTCCACGAGGTGAGATCTTGTATGGAGCCCCAGTCCGAGGGAGATTGACAGTTATTTTGTGTTTCTTCCATTTGCGAATAATCGCACCAACTGTTGTCACCTTCTCACCAAGCTGCTTGGTGATGGACTTGTAGCCCATTCCAGCCTTAATAATAATAATAATAATAATTTTTTGGTCTCTTTGGACATGGCCATGGTGGAGAGTTTGGAATCTGATTGATTGATTGATTGATTGCTTCTGTGGACAGGTGTCTTTTATACAGGAAACAAACTGAGATTAGGAGCACTCCCTTTAAGAGAATGCTCCTAATCTCAGCTCGTTACCTGTATAAACGACACCTGGGAGTCAGAAATCTTGCAGATTGATAGGGGATCAAATACTTATTTCACTCATTAAAATGCAAATCAATTTATAACTTTTTTGAAATGCGTTTTTCTGGATTTTGTTGTTGTTGTGTCTCTCACTGTTCAAATAAACCTACCATTAAAATTATAGACTGATCATTTCTTTATCAGTGGGCAAACGTACAAAATTTTTTCCCCACTGTAACAAATGCAGAGTCTGTGTAAGGAATGAAGAGATGATGCCAAGGTGTTTTTATTGTTTGTTTGTTTTCCCATCTCCACAAAAGTTTACTATATTGCATTTGGAATATATTCTGATTTTCAATGTGAAAAACAAATTAAAAATCATGAATGTGCAGTACTTGTCTCATGTGTTGTTTTTGGTCAATATATGCATACTTTAACAATATCTAAAAAAAAAAAAAAACTGTATCAAAAATAGAAATGTTACAAGTGTTTAAGATTGAGCACAGCAGTGGTTTAAACATGTGGTTTAAACATAATCCAATTGTATGAGCCATGTGTGTGCCATAAGGGACCAAAATTGGGTTTCGAATGAAGTGTTTAGTTTTGCAAAAGATCTGAGATGTTCTGATTCTTGTGTGTGTGAATTGTGTCTAGTGTTTTGACAAAATGAGCCTTGTTTTTAAAATTGTGCCTAAGCAATTGTAAAAAAACCCAAAACAAAACAAAACAAAAAAACACATGTAATACTAAATATCATTATATTTTATTATAATTAAAATTTATTGCTGATAAATGGGTAAAACTCTTTTTCATCTCTGACCCATTTACATCATCTGTTTTGTATAATGATGCCCATTTCCGCCACAGGATAAAACGTCACAATTATCATTATTATTATTTTTATATCTCACAATTATGTCTTGAGATTTTCATAATTCTAAGACAATATAGTCAAAATTCTGAGATATAATCAATTAATATATATATATATATATATATATATATATATATATATATATATATATATTTTTTTTTTTTTACATCTTGCATTTATGTGTGTTCCCCTGTCACGGAAAATAAATAAATAAATAATAATAATAAAAAAAGGTGATTGTGAGGTAAATATTTTTTTTCTTTGTGTTTGTCTCACAGTTAAGACTTTTTCTCTCAAAATTGCAAGTTCACAATTCTTTCTTTCTTTCTTTCTTTCTTTCTTTCTTTCTCTCCCATGGTGGAAACAAAGGTCCACAGTTTGGCAGAAAATGCATTATTAAAGCTATTTTAAACTGTAAACCCTGCAAACCCTTCACCAAAACAGCGTTACAAATGAAGAATGCCATCAAATATTTAGTTTCACTTGGTGAGACTGATGATCATTTGAGAAAAAGCTTTATTGATGGAAAGTGCCTTTTAATTCATTACACAACTCACACAATATGATGTGCTTTGAGAAAACACAGCGCACGCAGCCTATCAGCCGCAGCTCATGGCAGCTACGCCTGTGGAGGGAGTCCAGCGCTGTGGCTCTGTGTTCCTGCTGAAGGCTCCAAACAGCTTGAATCATTAGAGGGATCAATGCATCTCAAGATCTCTACAGCAGAATGTCAGTGTGTCTGTGTGTGAAATGAGCTGCCTCTGAAATAGAAGAGTAAATCAGAGTAGAGATCAAACAGAAACTCTGAAGTCAGGTTCCGGCTCAAACTCTGATGTACTGTATATTTGTAAAAAAGCTCCACAGGTTTGATCAGCAGTTGAAGCTGATGTTGCTGAATAACTAATTAATCAATCAATTAGTCCATCCTTATAGATCAGTGATACAGTGCTTTAGAATATTTGTTGTGATTTCTAATTTATCAATATGATGACAAAAGTACAATACAGATATCAGCAATTTCACAGAGCTCAACACCACTGTGAATGACATTACTCATGATTCATTTATCCGTCAGACACGTTATCCAATGTGACCCTGAAACAGGTGGCAAGTGTGTTCCAATAAAAATGAAAATCTAAGAAATTGAGTGTAGTTTGGACAGCACAATTAATAGGCTTATAAGGTATGAAAAATAGTTGTTGTTGTTTTTTTTTTTGTTTTTTTTTACATTTTGTTGTTGATATCCAAGGCTGTGTCCAGTCAAACTTTGTTTTAGAAATAAGTACTTATTTATAAGTCTGCTAAATTTATTATTTACATTATTCACAAATTTCCTGATGTTTAACATTCTGCTTACTTCTGACAGTCTTAGGTAACACTTTATTTCGATAGTCCACTTTAGACACTCTACTAAGAGTGAGTAACTTTGCAACTACATGTCAACTAGCAGTCATTAGACTATTAGGAGACTATCTGCTTAAAAACGAAACACTTTATTTTGATGGGTCTACAACATACTGATTATGAGAAACTTTGCAAGTATACAGTATGTCAACTTAATGTACTAAACCTAAACATACCCTAACAGTCTACTCTGAGAGTTAGTAGACATGAATTAATGAGAATCAGTTGACATGTAGTTGACATGTACTTACAAAGTTACTTATAGTTAGTAGAATGTCTAAAGTGGACTATCAAAATAAAGTGTAACCCAGTCTTATTCTCTGTTATTTCAATATTCATGTTGGCTGACCGTCTAAACTGGGTTGTCCAAACCTGTTCCTGGAGGGCAACTATCCTTCAGAGTTCAGCTTCAGCCCTAATTAAACACACCTAAACCAGCTAATCAAGGTCAGCTCAGCATTGGCGCTCCAGGAGCAGGATAGACAGCCCTGTGCTAAACATTTGTACAGGAATTCAGGTTCAATTATTAATTTATTTTGTTTGTTTGTTTATTATTATTATTTTTTGTTTTTCCTGTTTTAATAAAAGGACAAAAGTACTTGATTTTTAAATGTCCTTAAGATAATATCACAATAATCCACAACACTCCAATCAATCAATTAACATCTTGTGTAGACAAAAGCTGAATGTTTGTAATAAACAAATCCATCATTAAAAGGATAGTTCACCCAACAATGAAAATTCTGTCATTAATTGCTTACCCTCATGTCTTTCCAAAAACATAAAATCTACGTTCATCTGCTGAACACAAATTAAGATGTTTTGAATGACATCCGAGAGCTTTCTGACCCTGAATAGACAGCAGCATAACTACCACTTTCAAAGCCCAGAAACATATATTTTTTTAAATATGTGACATCAGCGGTTCAACTGTACTTTTATGAAACTATGAGAATACTTTTTGTGTGTAAGGAAAAAAAATAAAAAATAAAAGACTTTATTCAACAATCCTTCACTTCTATGTCAATCTCCGCTGCGCATTCATGAGATTACCACGACACGTGTGTGGTGCTGCTGAAGCAGGAGCCAGCATTCTGACATAGAACCTGCACTGTGGCTTGCTTGCTTGTTGTGGTAAATAAACCCAAAATTAAATAGGTTTTTGTAATGTCACATACTTCAATTTCACAAACAAGTGCAGCATTTTGTCCAAGAAATTATAAAATGACACCTTTTCATTTATAATTTGTTTTAAATCTCATTTTGTTAAAATAAAAATAGTGAGAAAATCATATTGTGAAATCAGTATTGTGAATTGTACCGCATCATTAGTTGAGTGAATTCTATACATTCCTGCTTGTAAATTTGTGCTTTATCTGTGCATATTTCTCACCTTATTCATACTAGATCACTTTTTCACTAGAGGAAGTGTTACTATGGATTATGAACTCATACAACCTGAATTCCGGAAATGTTGGGACGTTTTTTATTTATTTATTTTTAATTTGAATAAAATGAAAACTAAAAGACTTTCAAATCACATTTCATTCACAATAGAACATAGAGAACATAACAAATATTTAAAATTAGAAATTTTACACTTTTATCCACTAAATGAGCTCATTTAAAATTTGATGCCTGCTACAGGTCTCAAAAAACTTGGCACGGGGGCAACAAAGGGTTGAAAAAGCAAGACATTTTGAAAAGATTCAGCTGGGAGAACATCTAGCAACTAATTCAGTTAATTGACATCAGGTCTGTAACATGATTAGCTATAAAAGGGATGTCTTAGACAGCCAGAGTCTCTCAAAAGTAAAGATGGGCAGAGGCTCTCCAATCTATGAAACAGTGCATAAAAAGATTGTGGAATACTTTAAAAGCAACGTTCGTCAAAGCAACGTTGCAAATCTCATCATCTACAGTTCATAACATCATCAAAAGATTTAGAGAAACTGCGTAAGGGACAAGGCCGAAGACCTTTGTTGGATGCACGTGGTCTTCGAGCGTTCAGACGACATTACATCACTCATCGGCATGATTCTGTCATTGACATTACTAAATGGACCAGGAATACTTCCAGAAACCACTGTCAGTAAACACAATCCGCCGTGCCATCTGCAGATGCCAACTAAAGCTCTATTATGCAAAAAGGAAGCCATATGTGAACATGGTCCAGAAGCGCTGTCGTGTCCTGTGGGCCAAGGCTCATTTAAAATGGACTGTTTCAAAGTGATTCTATGGAAAAGTGTTCTATGGTCAGACGAGTCCAAATTTGACACTCTTGTTGAAAATCACGGATGCCGTGTCCTCCGGGCTAAAGAGGAGGGAGACCTTCCAGCGTGTCAGCATTCAGTTCAAAAGCCAGCATCTCTGATGGTATGGGGGTGCATAAGTGCATACGGTATGGGCAGCTTGCATGTTTTGGAAGGCACTATGAATGCTGAAAGGTATATAAAGGTTTTAGAGCAGGGGTTCCCAAACTCGTTCCTGGAGCCTCCCCAACACTGCACATTTTGCATGTCTCCTTTATCAATCACACCTGATTCAACTCATCAGCTCATTAGTAGCAACTCCAAGACCTGAAATGTGTGTGTCAGACAAAGGAGACATGCAAAATATGCAGTGTTGGGGAGGCTCCAGGATCGTGTTTGGGAACCCCTGTTTTAGAGCAACATATGCTCCCCTCCCGACAACGTCTATTTCAGCAGGACATACTGCAGCTATTACAACAGCATGGCTTCGTAGTAGAAGAGTCCGGGTGCTGAATTGGCCTGCCCGCAGTCCAGATATTTCACCTATAGAGAACATTTGGCACATCGTTAAATGGAAAATATGCCAAAGACAACCACAAAACTCTTCAGCAGCTGGAAACCTTTATCAGGCAAGAATGGGACCAAATCACAACACCAAATTTCCAGAAACTCATAACCTCAATGCCCAGATATCTCCAAACTGTTTTGAAAAGAAGATGAAATGCTACACCACGGTAAACATGCCCCCGTCCCAACTATTTTGAGACCTGTAGCAGGCATAAAATTTGAAATGAGCTCATTTAGTGGATACAAGTGTAAAATGTCTCCATTTAAACATTTGTTATGTTCTCTATGATCTATTGTGAATAAAATATTGGCTCATGTGATTTGAAAGTCTTTTAGTTTTCATTTTATTCAAATTTAAAAAACATCCCAACATTTCCGGAATTCCGGTTGTAGTTTAGCCAAAGCAACTGTTTGAGGAAAAAATAAAATAATAATGTTAAAATGTCTTAATTGTTGTCACGAATCTGGTCTGCACTTCCGTTCATTCACCACCAGAGGTCACTCGCTCACACATGGACTTTCACACCACACTTCATAATGGACTCCAATTCCCATCATCCAAAACTGATCACAGCTGTCACCAATCACTCATTGCACTAATCACACGCACACCTGATCCCACGCACACACTGATCACACACCTTATATAAACCCTGGACTTTGTTTCCCTCGTTGCTGAGTATTGTATGCGTTTACCGCTCCCCTAGCCGTAGCTACTCTACAGAGCCATTGTTAGTATTCCTAGTCTGGCATTACCTGTTCTCCTGTGTTTATTTCTAACCCGTGTTTTCCTGGATTAACCCTTTCTGTGCCATTCCGTGTTTCTTTTCAGTTCCTGTATTGTTCTGCGTTTTTCACTCCCCTAGTGTTAGCTGCGATACGGAACTTTTGTTGTTTTCTAGTCTGTGTTCCTAGTGTTTACCCCTGTCTCCCTGTTCGGACTCTGATCATTTCCCTTGCCTGGATTATAGCTCATGTACCTGGATTATCTCTCTGTCTAGCCCCTTTGGATACTGTTCGCTGTCGCCCGACCTTTGCCTGCTTTAGGATTACTCTTTGTCTTGTCCCTGCCATACCTGTTTGCCATTGCTCGACCCTGCCTGTATTGATGACCATGCCTGTAAATAAAAGCTTGCATTTGGATCCGCATGTCTCACGTCTCGTCAGCCCCGTTACAATTGTGGTTTTGTTTCTTTTGGCTTCTCAAGATGTTAACTGATAGACTGGAGTGGTGTGGATTATTATGATATTTTTATCAGTTCTTTGGCCTCTCATTCTGATGGCGCCCATTCACTGCAGGTGATCCATTGGTGAGCAAGTGACAGAATGTTACATTTCTCCAAATCTAATGAAGAAACAAACTCATCTACATCTTGGGAGTAAATTTTCAGCATATTTTAATTTAGTTTAGGGCCGCTCCCTTGCAGTCTACTTACAACTGGCTGAATTCCCTGAAGTAACTTGCTCAAGACAACACTTGTGCCAACAATCTTATAGTTACTAGCCTAGACTATTAACTGCAATGCAACAACTTATAAGCAAATATTTCATGATTACATAAAGCCGTTTTAGATAATAGACTTATATATATGTGTGTAGAACCTGGTCGCACAGAACACACACATATAATCTTAGCTCAGGATATTCCTAGGAATTTATCTTCCATCATCGACTCATAAAATAGACAAATGACCAGCACGACGCCCAATTCTCTGACTAGCGTCCTGCCATAGACTCGTAAACCATGATAAGTTTGAGGATGAAATGACCGCGCTACATCTGCACGGAGTTAAGAACAAAGAACTACTTCTTTGGAGAGGTTCCAGAACCAGAATGTTCGAGATACTGCGACCCCGCTTACCATAAACTACGCTTCTGATAAACAAAAAGCAACTGACTTACAGCTTCGTCTGA
Source organism: Onychostoma macrolepis (assembly GCF_012432095.1). NCBI lineage: Eukaryota > Metazoa > Chordata > Actinopteri > Cypriniformes > Cyprinidae > Onychostoma > Onychostoma macrolepis. Next base: position 36,841,683 of record NC_081159.1, on the reverse strand, counting down.
GCTAAGAAGATCACCAGAGCTACACAACGTGATACTCTTAATGACCTCAAGACCTCAGCTTTGGTCTCCCACCTTCCAAAGGAATGCGCTCTTTTTCTCTTCTTCTGCAAAAGAGCACCCAAACTTTTATGGACTTTGCCAAAAGGACAATTAAGAAAAAAAAAACTGCTGCTATTAAAGCAATATACTCAAGAGGCGATATATATATGAATGTGGTATTTTATGCTTGTTTATCTTGCTGTGGTTATTAGAACTTAGGATATTTTAATCTATGACTTAACCCGTTTAGTAGGTAAAAATTATAGGTATTCGATATGACAAATACCTCATGATTGATGTCTTATATATATCTACAGTATATATATATGCTTGGTGTTTTATGTTATGCATGGTGTGTTTTAGTTTGATCTTTGCCTTATAACTGTCTTTTTGAATAGATAGCCGTGTGTAGTATTGGGTTAAAGCTTATCTCAAATGCCGGAAGTTGAAATGACTTTATATGTCGATTTTCAGTCTCGTATGAATGATGAATACTTTTATAAGAAGTTATTAAGAAATGTGCCTCACATGATGGATGAAACATTAAGATAATGTATGCACGAAGAGAAGCCGTGCTGGGCGGGGCTCCGCCCTACAGAGACAATGTGATTGGACCAAACAGTGAATAGGATGGACTCAAATCAGTCTGATAAAACAGACACCCAGCTTTGGAAAAACTGCGCAAGAAAAAACTGAGCTGGAAAAACTTGGCTGCTTGGAAACTTTGGTCTCGCCTCAACCGCCTACAGACTTAACATCTGGCTGATCATCTCAAAGGACTTCAACACTCTGTCAACGTCTGACCAAAGAAACTTGCAAAGACTGCAGCGTAAGAACTTCAAAGCCTTGCCATTCACGCGCTGCCAGGAAGCCATCCAATCGTAGAGAGGATTCCCCGAGTGACGTCACGCGACCACGACACATCAGCGCGAAAGTCCGGGATTTCCCTCAAGCAACCATCCAGAGAGAAGAATAGCCTTCAACTTCAACTCAAAGCAAGTAAACAAACCATCTCTATTTGCTGAGCTGACTTGAATGAATCTTTAAAAGATAGCGATAGTCGAGTCTTCTGTTTGTGAGGTCTTCAGGTCGTCTTTATTCTCAGGAAAGAGAATAGCCTTAAACTTTCTTAAAACTGCTTTCATCTTGCCAGAACGTGCGTATGTGTGTGTATGTGTTTTGTTAGTATTGTATCCTAGAATAGCAAATAAACTCTCGTTTCATTTATAATGAATGGTCTGGTGCCGTGATTTTCAAATTTGAAATTATTTGCCAAAGATGGTGTTACCTGTTGCTCAAAATTTCCCAACCAATTCTGTATTATTATCGTGGCCACAAGATAAACAGAATTGCTAAAATATACTGGTTTAATGCTCACTGGCTCGAGTCGTTAAGAAAGTATAAATTATACGTTTTGATTAGTGCTGTCAATCGATTAAAAAATGTAATCGCGTTAATCACAGTCATGGACTGTGATTAATCGCAAATTTAAAATACTAGGATTTACCTGTAAATGTGTTGAAAAAGAAATGCATGACAAACTAGTTTAAGGAAACAGAATCTTTCACACTTCCGCCAGGTACGAGACATAATCCTTATAATTCTTTTATCATTATTCTTTTGTTTTTATTCAGCCATAAATCAACCTTTAAACTGGCGATAAAACGTTTACCAAGCCACATCACTTCAATCCCAGTATACATTTACCCAACTATTATCAAAAGTATTTCTAAATAAATACAACAAAACATTTCTTGCGACCTTACGTGAAATATTATGACAAAATGCATTATGAAGAAGAATTGGACCTGTTTTGCAGCTGCATTAGAGCTAACATGCTTCATAAGACAATTTATAAGATTAATAGTACACTTTTTCTCAGAACTCACTTCAAACCACCATCGAGTGTTTGTAATAACTTCCTTTTACGATCACATGTGGAATTTGGTCGTTTACTGTTGTTAAAATATGCTATTTATAGCCTTATATATCGCTGCACAAATTAGCATTTCAGACGTACACATTCTCAAGAAAATCACATACAGACCATACCCTATCGTAATCGTGTGTTTATTATCTTATATAATCTATAGTGGCTGTTGTCATGTTTATTTCTGCTGTGTAAAAGCCTTAACATGTATGCTGCTGAAACTCACGTTGTTTGTGATGTTAACCGCCTCTCCGTTCTTAAGTTGCCAGGTACATTCCAAGTATAATACATATTAGTAAAAGGATATATTAAAATTTTTATTTGTCTATACACTTTGGGCGGCCGCGGTACATTATAAAAGTAGCCCAAAAAAACGCAATCCGCCACGGCCCTGTAATTTTTCCCGCGACTGTATTTTCAAACTAAACCACTTGTGCCGCTATCGTTACCCTGGCAACACAGGTGCTGTCCCCTCATCACACAATGATTACCATCCGCGCTGCGATGACGGGAAGAAGTTGGGGTCAAACCTTATCAAACGATTAATCTGCGTTAAAAAAATATTTAAAAATGTTGATTAATCGCATGTGTTAACGCGTTAACGTTGACACCCCTAGTTTTGATTAATACCAATTAATCAGATCCAGCAAATCTCTATTATTCGATTTCCTAAAGCTAAAATTCAGAATAAAAGCTTAAATGAGGAGCTTATCAAATTTACTACATATAAATTAGAGCTAAATTCCTTACATATATATATATATATATATATATATATATATATATATACACATACATCTTTCAACACAATTATCCTTAAAAATACATGTTAAGTGGCTCAAGCATTCACACGTCATGCTTTCACATACGGATGATTCTAACAGGCCTTTAATTACAGTTGCAGTCATCGAGAGCAGTATAGTCTCTTAACTCAGACTGACCTAATAGGTAAATATAATTTGATAGTGAGTATGAGTCACTTCAGTAACCCGTGTGCACAGAGACCCAAAATAACACCAGCGAGAGGGAACAGTTTAAACAGTTGCTTAGCAACCAATTACTTTCCGACAATTAAGGGTACTTATGATGTCTACATAAAATCTGGGTAATGAGAGTGTTTAATATCCTATGGGAACTGAGCATAACACCTTTCTGAGCACTTCTAAGTTTGGCTTAGGAAAAGAGCATGATGTGATGTTGTCTTTCTAAAATGTGATGTGAGATTTATGAGTGATAATGTCAAATGGTTTCTCAAAGCACAGCCTGTAATAATGACTTTATTATGAAGCCATCTAAACTTTGCAAATTACAAATCCACTCAATTAGTTGACCTGCCTCGCATTCAGCCGGCTGGGTGGTTAAATATAGTTTTGTTTTTTGTTTTTTTTATGATTAAACAACCTAATGATTTATCATGATTATCTTTCAGTACAGCTCATGTTACTTAATAGAGCTAAATTAATAAAACTCACAAGTGGGAGGAAACCAAGAACGGGTGGTGTGACTAAAATACTTCATAACCACAAGTTTCCTTTCAGTCGGTCACTCCGAGTCACGTCGGTGACCGACGAATTGGGATCTCGCCAGAGAGACCAATCCACTTCGAGTGTAACTAAATAAGCCAATAGACATTGGCATGCGGTATTTTGCTTTTGGCTGCCACACCCCACAGCGCGGGTCTGTTCCCTGCTTCAGGGAATAAGGGTTACATACATAACCGAGACGTTATTATTGCTGGAAATGCAGTGACAAAAAAATACATTATATTAAATAAACTTCATCTCCTCATATGGCCTCAAAGTACAAGCTGTTAAACATTTAGCCATTGTCAAACAAACTAAAACAAACACAACTTTGATGCAAATTAATTCAATTCCACATAGATAAAAAAACAAAAAAACAACTTGATTATCTATTTGCAACTCCATTTGCACCCCTTTGGTAATTTCTTCATTTTGATTTGTTTTTGCTGTTTTTATATTTCACCGTTGCACATGTAAATCAGTACTGATCAAAGAAAGTCTCTTGCAGCATGAAAATGACAACTCCAATAATGTTCTGACATCTTTTCACTCATAGTCATGTTAAATCGGTGTTGCTCACCTCATTCAAATGTAAAACTCATCTAATTGGTTTGTAGACTTCATGTTGAAAAATCATGCATTTCAATGCATCTGTTTTCTTCATCTCAGAAAAAAAAAAAAAAAAGGAAATATGGGATAATGGGATAATATTTTCTCAAAAGGCATTTGTACGTTATTTACCACAGGGTGCATATTTGTACCTAAATGGCACATATTAGTACATTTTGAAAGTGTATTGTGACCTCCCAGTGACAGCTCTGTAACTTTTTCTTCTTCTTCTGAGAGTACACAACATCAAGTATCTTCAGCAAATTCATGCCTTATTTACCCCTAATGGGTTCACAGAAGCACCTTAAAGGGTTAGTTCGCCCATTTAAGACATGAAGTTGTATGCAATCCTTACCAGCACTATAGTGCATACACACTGACCCACCCTTTAGTCACCTCCTTGGTCAGAGTTCTGGCCGCTGGAAGTTTTTCAAGATAGTACTCCCGGTTAGTTTCCGGGGCCTCAAAACTGTGCGTTTTTACGTTAAAAAATTATTTGCGTTTCAAAGCTTGATTAATTTACATCACAAAAAACACGCCTGACAAAATTCATACCTCAGTTTTAATCGGCACTATTTTCTTTCCATTTCTATCAATCCGCGCTGCTGTCAACGTCAACAGTGCGCACGTTCAGATCAGCTGTTCCATAGTGTTTACACAATCGAATGACAACGACATAAAAAGTAGAAAATGAACAATGGTGCGAACTTGTAAATTCCCAGGGTGTGACCACAAGAATGTGCCGGGATCACCATTCAGATTCCATCGTTTTCCAGTTTCGGATATAGCTACGAGACAGCTTTGGCTGGTTGCCATCAGCTACTCTGCGGGAGCTAAAATATCGAGAATCAAGGATTTCCGTGTGTGCAGTGCTCACTTCAGCGAAGACGATTACATCCCCAACCAAGGAGGAAAAAGAAAAAAAATGATTTTAAAGAGTTTTGCTGTACCAGTACCACGGGTAAGCTCTATTTACTAACTTTATGATCCAATGTCTAAACTGTACGGTAAACAAGCTGAAAATTACTTTCATCATCATCTGTTCCGTCTGACATTGTGCTAAAATTGGTTTCGTCATCAGAAGTTTCGTAGTCAGACATGTTGTCAGCGAGTCGCGCTATCACAGCTGATCTGAACGCGTGCGCACTGTTGGCGTTGACAGCAGCGGATTGATAGAAATGGAAAGAAAATAGTGCTGATTAAAACTGAGGTATGAATTTTGTCAGGCGTGTTTTTGTGATGTAAATTATTCAAGCTTTGAAACGCAAATACTTTTTTCACGTAAAAACGCACAGTTTTGAGGCCCCGGAAACTAACCGGGAGTACTATCTTGAAAAACTTCCAGCGGCCAGAACTCTGACCAGGGAGGTGACTAAAGGGTGGGTCAGTGTGTATGCACTATAGTGCTGGTAAGGATTGCATACAACTTCATGTCTTAAATGGGCGAACTAACCCTTTAAGGGTACATATTACTCATCTAAGGTACATATGGTACAACTTTGTCCCAGTTTGAATATACTGCCCCAGTGACAAGCTGTTGTTCCCTTTAAAGGAACAATGTTTGCGCAATTGTTTCTCAGAGTTGACAATTTTGGGATAAACAAACAAACAAAAAAAAAAAAAAAAAAAAAATATATATATATATATATATATATATATATATATATCAGTCAACAGACAATTCACCCTTCACCTAGAGCTTGGTTGACGGGCAATCTGACCAATTATATTGCTGAATCTGCCGTTTTTGTTCTGACAAACAAACCAGACATGAGAGTATATTAATGTTGGAGGACTTGAACTTGAAAAATGGTGTGCATTGACATCTTTTCAGAGTTGAAACAAGATACCTTCTGATGTTCATTCATGTTTAGCGCTATGGCTTGTCAGATGTAGCAACAGTAAGTAAAAGGGGCAGAACTTTCAGAAGAGGATCATGTGGAACCTTTGCAAGCTCAAATAAAGGGGATTTGGAACAAAAAGTGTTTCCTGTCACCATGGTAATAACATGCTACTAAAGCAACTCTTTTTTATCATCTTCTCTAGCGTAGCTCAACCAAGCCTCGTCTGTGGGTGGGAATTATTTAAATTAGTGACATTGTGACTTCACAATATACAGAAGTGGGCTGTAGTCCAAACGAGCCAATTGTTAGCCTTAGGGTTGTGCCGATAGACGATAGTATCGTGTATTGACGATAGTCAGAGATATCGACGATAGCAGATGTCTTTGTCGATAGTCAAGGCGATATTAGGCTCATTCTCCAATTACTGTATAAAACTATTATTATTATTATTATTATTATTAGGCGGCCTATATTATTATTGGGCTATTATTATCAAATTGCCCCGCTATTTCACCGCAGCACACTTCACACACGCGCATATGAGGATTAGGCTTCTCCTCCTCATTGGAAATGTTTTAAAAATGGACTCTAAAACTAAGCCCACATCAAAACTGAACTGCAGGGTGATAAACCTTTATTTACAAATTAGGCTATGTCAAGAGTGCAAAAAGAAACATCTTTTAGACATCTTCTTGAACAGCTATGAATGAACATGATGAAACTGCACCGGCGGCATTTCTTTTTCTTTACAGCACATTAACAAAAAAACAATGATGCTTATTCTTCATCATCGTTATTATAAAAAATATACAGTTATCAGTCTAAAACAGGGCTCGTCATGGGGCGTGCGGGCCGGAGCGCTGTATGACTGATGTATCCATTTAATTTAACTTTACTCCAAAAATATGAACTTACCTGAAAATACTTTTATCTTTAACATGTTTGTTTATGTCCAATATTTAGTGTTAAACTGTTGGTCTTTAAAATAAATGTACTTTTGATTTTCTCCTTGACTGATTTTTAGACTGATAACTTCCGCGCCGATGCGGCAAACTTGTCACAGTAGGACGCACGGTAGCGATGTATGACTGCTGTATCTGAATATAGTTTGAAAGTATATTATTTCGGTTATTGGTGCTCCCAGGCTCTCTCTCTCATGCACACGTGGTTTAAAATCACTAAATAGTTATGAAATAGCCTATGATAAGTACAGTGAGTCTCTCTCTTGCCCCCACCCACCCATGCACGATAATATCGTGTATCGGCGATCTCACGGGCTGGCAATATGGCGATATGAAAAATGACCATAACGTCCAACACTAGTTAGCCTTGCAGATTTATTTTAATGGTCAAAGAGCATTATTACTCACTATCTAAAGTATAAAAAGTGAAAAAGCATAATAGGACCCCTTTAACCTTAGAACTGATAGTTACACAAATATGTCTAAATCTTGGATACACAGCCCTAATTTACTCACAAATCACATTTCTTTAAATTAAAAATATGGCTTATTTTGTCATCATTTTTCATCATTTCTTGAATGCAAGTTTATCAGCTGCAAGTTGAGCTGAAAGGTAAAAAAAAAAAAAAAAAAAAAATAGGAAACTTTTTTTCTGAGGTCGATTGGCTTGGGCACTGGTAAAAGTTACTTTTCCAAGCTCTAACAAGCCTTTTGTATGCGGGCTCCCCAGGGACTGAATTATCCTGCCTGCTCACTCCCCATCGAAATAACATGATGCCAGAACAGCCAGACCCACACCCAGGTTCATTTAAAGCAGTCTAATCTGAGGAGGCCTAGTTTTGATAAATATACCCATCAGACAACTGCCACAATCTCTCGCCATCACATTTTCAACAGAGAGCTCAGCCGTTCTTTATCATCATGACTCAAATCTGCTGCTGTTTTATCTTGCAAAGCTCACATATTGTTTTCGGATGGAGGACCTTTTTTTTTTTTTTTCTTACACAAGTTCTGTTAGATCAAATAATGCTGAGTTCTTTAGCTTAGAATACATATACAGGAATGCTAACTTCATACTTTAAGATAAAATAACTTTTAATGTGGTCAGATCTTAAAATCCTATCCTAGGCTGGTTTTCTGGTCCTAGGCCAGTTTACTTTGTAGGTTTTTGACTGGGAAACCTTCAGCTTCTTTTTCTTCTCAGCAGGGTAGAAAAACGTTTTCATGGAAAGCAAAATACATTCTGTACTCCTTATAGAAAACCTTCTATAAAACATTAAAATGATATTAACTCACTTCTTGAACCATTAATTATCATTACGAAAAATACTGCACTCCGGTTTTTTTTTTTTTTTTTTCATTATTGTCTGAAGTATTCATAATAGACACTTAGGGTAGGAACAGCCATGTTCAGATGTGCAGAACTGCCTGTTTCTATTATCCACTATGAGTGAAATGCTGAAATTACTAATTCATTTATGATTCTGAGTGTTTGTTTTTAGATGCAAGAAAACTGATTTTAAAACAGGAAAAGTAGTACTATATTAAGGTTTGACGTCAAACGTTATTATTGTCATGGCCCGTTACCATGGTTACATAAAATAATTTAAGTATTAAGTTTATTTTCCGTCTTGATTGGTTGCATTTGACTATAATTAACACAGTTCAAATTTCTTTGAGATTAAAAAGTTTAATCTTAGCAAGTTTGTACAAACGACCTGGACTCTGCTATTTTAAGTGTATTCACATGGATTTTCAAGCGTTGCTCATAAACTGCATGCCTTACACATCACATTTACCATTTTTCCTACAGTATGCTTCCAATTTCTCTTTTATTAGTGTTTATTTTCAAGTTTAAATAATTACTTCTAGCGCACGTGCCTTATATCATCAGACTTGTATTTCTGCTGTACAGATACAGACAATAAAAGATATGTACCTTGAATGCATTGTAAGTCACTTTGGATAAAAGCATCTGCCAAATGTAAATGAACGAGGACCAGACCAGTTCAAAGATAACATTTCCCACTGCCATAGCTCTCAAATCTCATTTGCGTCTATGTTTTAAAATGCACAAACCTATGCCATTTGGTGATGTTTTTTTTTTTTTTTTTTTAGGAACGCAATTGAATACAAGTGTTAATAAGATTTGAAGAGCTCCAAAGGCTCATGAGTTGTATAGAGTAGTTCTATGATACTTTTGTGAAGGTCGGTATTATAAATTTCCTGCCACATTTATGTAAGACACACGCTCATCAAATGCAACAAACTTCCATATTGTGTAAAACAGGTTGCATCGCTTTCGGCTGCATTTCCCAAAAGCACCATCTCACCAATGGTCTCTACAATCTGCTTAGGTTACAATGCTTTTGGGAAACACTGCTTTGATCCTCTGTGGAGTATGTGACTGCATATGGCAATGTTTCACTCAGTAAATCTTCAGGAGCTACACAGCAGAAATCACTGTTAGGCTTATCCTGCATTTGGTGCTTTGTTGGTCTTGACAAAGGCATTTTCTTCTTTTCACTGACATTCAGATATTGAAGTAATAAAAGACTGCAACAATACAAGCAGCTAGGTTGGCTGATTACTTTATATTTAAAGGCTGTTGTCAGTTTATGCTACTTCCTTCTTTGTGGATGAAATGAGATACGTTTTTCAGTTTGGTCATGTGATGCTCAACACAAATTCTGTTAAAATTTCTAGACTAAATTCTACCTGCTACACAATGAATGAATGAATGAATCTTCAATAAATAATACAGCCTTATTTATTCATTCATTTATTAGAGTGGGAGAGAGAGATGGGGGTAGGAACAGGAAAGGTCCACGAGGCAGGATTCGATCTCGGGACACCCGAAGCGCAACTGCGCCATATGTCGGCGCACTCCCCACAAAGGCTATCGGCGCCGACCTCAGTGCGCTTTTAACTAGTTTTTTTTTTTTTTTTTAGAATCAAGCAAGAAAGGCAGGAGACTGTATATGACAAACACTAGGGGTGTCCCAGACTAAGGATTTTCATAGTCGAATCAGAATTTTCGAATCTTGCCGACAGTCGACTGATAGTCGAATCATATGTTTGGGGGCGGGGGCAAAATACACTACCAAGAGTCAAGTCAGACATTTGACAGTCATAATTATTGACGTTAACACAGGGAAAATGTGTAACGGACGCCTCGCAGATACAAAAATAATGTTTTATGTTTTGATTAAAAGATTATCATTAAAGTCAGCGAAACCCTAAGAATTTACAACATTTTTTTACCACAGTGCTCCCATTGCAACGTTATGTATATGACAGTTATTAATGTTCTGCATTTGAGCTGCGCGCACTGAAGATGACCAGTAGAGTGAAGCATTTGATAGCAGGTTTTTAATCAATGGGATTTAACTCATCATTTATCTCGTACAGAATCAGTGTTGGGAACGTTACTTTAAAAAAGTTATTAGTTATAGTTACTAGTTACTTATCACAAATAGTAACTGAGTTAGTAACTGAGTTACATCATTATAAAAGTAACTAATTACCAGGGAAAGTAACTATCGTGTTACTTTTTTAAAAAAATGTTCAAATGTCAAATAACTTTGGATGCCTCTAATATTAAATATGTTAAATTAATGAAATGGACACTAAAAAGAATAAATTATTATTATAAAACATTGTACATTAATCTACACTATTTATCTACTGACACTTAGTATCAGTCAGTCAAGCATTATAATATAATATTATGATAATTTAATATTATATGATGATAGAACTTTAGTAATTAGAATAACCAAGTATGAATGCATATTTGTCATCAACATAAAACGCACTAAGGATTAATGAGCTGCTGGGTTCATGAATATTAATCACATTGTCTGCATTCGCTCGAATTGATTTGCTGAAATCAAAACAGGGACGATAATAGGTGAGCGCCAGCCAATGAGATTGTCGTTTGCGCATTAGTTCCGCCCACTAGCAGAGAACCCGGCAGTTCCCAAGGAATTCCAACGGAACTCCGTTATTTTGACAGGAAAATATATCAAAGAATATCGTTTACATGTAGCGCGTCAATTCTGCATGTTATGAAAGACTCTCTTGCTCTGTATCTTTCTTTGCGTGCGTGTATGTGAGAGAAAGCGACGGCGAGTCGTGCGCCTTCACACTGTTTATGGTACGTCAAATACAGCTACACTGAGCATCCATTCAGATGAACTGAAAAATGTAATTCTAATAATATAGTAATGCCACATTGTATTGTCAGTAACGGTAAGGGCGTTGGGGAAACAGTAATCCGTTTGATTACTCGTTACTGAAAAAAAATAACGCCGTTATTCCCATTACTGTATAGAATACGGTTCGTTATTTATACGACATAACGTCAGTATTACGACTCATAGGCTATCTGCAAATGTCCCGAATGCACATGTCATGAACGTTTCTGCGCGGCTCTGAATGAACTCCTTTTGTGGACTCGTTCTTCACGCAACAACGTGCAGAAACACAGCAAATGTAAAAATTCACAGCGTTTTATAATAAGTGTTCTCTTTGTAATGTTATGTATATGACAGTCCCAGTCATAATTATTAATATTCTGCATTGCTTCCTGCTTGCGCTGCGCGCTGACGAGATAATCACCATAGTACTACAATGAAGGCTTTACTGCAGCGTAACCCAAATGCATTTTATGCCAGATAAATAATATATACAATATAAACCAGCTGAAATCTTTTGAAATCACTTATACCCTACCTGAACGAAAAAAATCCAGTCTTTCACTCTGTCTTGTTACAGATTTAAATCCTTGCCGCCAAGATGTTGGATTAAGTGAAATTTAAATCTATAGGGGTGGTTGGATTTATTCACACACATTAAAAATATTTATTAAAAGCTTCTTTCTTTTCAGATTTTTATTTACAACATTATCTTAATATGCTGTATATTAACTTATTGGGAGAAAACTGGTAGTTCTATGTGAAATCAGACATTGAGAACCCCCAAGTAGCCAAAATGGCATGATCATAACACCCAGTGAATATTCAACTGTGAGATTGGTAGTCGAATCGGGCTCCTCCTATGGAAGCATCGAATCATTGACTATTCGGGGTCACCCCTAACATGATTTGACTGATTTGGATGTTATGCAGTAAGGGCGACAGCACAATGCATTAAAGGAAAGGACCATTCATGTTTTTGTAATCGTTGGCCAAAATCAAAAAGAAAACTAAAATGAAATCATCTTTGAAAGCAAGGGGGCCCCCTGGTGTTTCAGGGGCCCTATGCAACATGCGTACTTTGCTTATAGAGAGGTTCGGCTCTGCTTTCTGGTAGAACATTTTTTGCAATTTGATACCTTTTGCTTTCAAAGATAGAGTACCCAATGCCTATTGATTACTCATTGCATTTGCAAATGTGACTGTAGCCGGCTTTGTTTGGCTAAGTGAACTGGTTGTCTGTTTGATTGTTTAACATTCATGCCTACATGCAAATTATCAGTTTGTGGCCTCCTCCATTCCTGACAATAGCAAAACTGCTACATCATTGTCCCAAAGGTAAGCTTTGATCAAACAAGCTGTTATTCAGATTTCCTTCTTGCATTATTTTGCACAACTAAATAATTAATTAATTAATTAATTAATTAATAAAAAATCAGTATCTGTTCTTTAAATAACCTCTGTGCCTCTGTTTCTCCCCTGCATGTTTGACATGATTCATCGCCCATTATTTATCATATGCAACATGAATGCCCATCAACCAGTTGTGAGTAATGGATTTGTCATAACCCACCATGCCCGGCTTCATTGCTTCTGCAGAGTGTGGGAGTATAACACAGGCACAGCGGCGTGCAGCGCATTGTGGCTGTGCAGGCGGCTGTCTGGCAGCATGTTTGTCAGTGTGTCAATGTACCGATGGGAGAGAGATGTCAGGGAAGGTCACTCCACACCCGGCTGTACCTGTGAGTGATGGGCAGCACTCAGGACGGGTCACCGCGGGCCCAGCAAACAGGACGTCTCAGGTACTGGAGCACAGCGGCCCCACCGAGTCTAGTGAAACCACTTGACCTAATTAGAGTGTCACACACGACTGATGTGAACAGCAGTCACTGAAAGAGGTCGGAGAACTTCATCATTTAAGTATGGGATTGTGAAACTAATTTGACAGCCCTGTCAGTCGGTTCCATTAGGCCTGGTTTATTCTTAGCACTCCGCGTGAGTGTGAGGATGTCTGCGCAAAAGGTGATGCCAGGTGAGTTTGATGATTTTGTTAAAAAAGAAGTTCCTTTAAGATGCATACTTGCTGTAAAATACAGTGTAAAAATGCAATTGAAATGACACGTGATATTTATATTTTAGGTTGGATGGGACTTTTTATTTCTGGAACGCATTTGATTGGAAATAATTTCTCCAGCACAATGGTAGTCATTTATTCTTCTGCAAATTCATAATGTTGATGCAAATTTTGTCAAGGTTTATCATATACAATTGCAATGAAAATGATTCATATTAAGCATTAATGTACAAATGTAAGCTGTTTTGAGGATCTTTTGAGAAGCTTTTCACAGCAGTTTAGAGGCATATTAAAAGTGATAATGTCAATATATAGTGTCTAATATATAATGTTGCTAATATTTGTGAGTTACAGGATTTTTTTTTTTTTTTTGTAATACAGCTGTCATAATTATTCAACTCCTATTCAGTGCTGCTGTTTTTAAGTCACTCATTTGTATGATAGGGCACCAAACAGTGTTAAAACACAAGTAACACTATGAAAAAAAACCTAACTAGTTTGAGCTGTCAATATGGCTAAAATATTACACTAAGCAGCGTTTATTGGAGATTATAAATAATAAAAGCATTTGCATTTGGTTTAATATTTTTTTACATGAATGTTAAAATGTTTTCATGTTTTGATATTGTGCTGCAAATACTCACAACATGACCATGTACAGAAATGCACCGCATATACTCGCAACACAACCAAATACAGAAACGCGCTGCAAATACGCACAGACCACATCTTAAATGTTTAAGGTAACGACAAGAAGTGACGAACCTGGGTGGCACATGCTTATCAATGTCTACTCTGAAAGGTGAGAATTTTGTCTCTTGGTCACCGTAAGACAGCCATGTTTTATGAAAATATTCCTATACAGAGTGATGTGATGATTACATACTTTTGTAGTCCTGGAAACCTGGAAATTAGCATCACCTTTTTTCCATCGACAAAAAACCAACAGGGTTTATTGATTGATTGATTTATACTTATTTGTTTATTTTATTTTATTTTTTCATTGACTTTTGGATTACAGCAGAAAATAAGCTCTGTGACCAACAAAAGTTCACGATTCTTACGTAAGTCTGTCAATATTCATAAATGAACACAATTTTTATGAATTTTGAAGTCTAAATACATTCACCAAAATAAAAAAAAAATAGCTAAGGCTATAAACAAACTACAATACATTTGTACTGTATGTTTTCAATGACAACTCTTTCAGTATTTATTTAAAAATATTTTTAATTTTAAGAAAATTTGAGTTAAGTGTTCTAGTTTGAAAGAGTGTTATTATAAACACAACGAGGCTGTGAAAGCGGCTAGTGACTAGATGAGTTTACCTGTTCACCATTTGAAAATTTTCATAATCCTTGTCACCAATGTCAATATCAAACTAATACAAGCCTAAAAAGATAAAAAATAAATAAATAAATAAAAACTCAAGCTCACTGAAAATAAATAAACAGTCAGTGATGAAATAAGTATAAGAAACTAATTGCAAGCAATAGGACAAAAAAACTAAAATAAATAAGAAACGCTACATACATTGTTTAAATTAATTAGTCTTCACTGTGTTAATTATATCTATCTATCTATCTATCTATGATAGATATAATTAACACGTGTATTATATATAGATTATACACACACACACACACACACACACACACACACATATATATATATATATATATATATATATATATATATAAACACACACACATATATATATATATATATATATATATATAAATAAACACACATATATATATATATATATATATACATAAACACACACACACACATATATATATATATATATATATATATATATATATATATATATAAATATATCATTATTTTTATAATTATTTCTTCTTATTAAAGTTACAAAAGTGATTTAGTCAAGAGTAGTGAGAGATTTTCTAGCAATGTGCTATGATTAATATGAATGGCAGACAGAACGAATATTGGACAGCTTCTCCTTTAAGACCGAAGTCCGGATCCAATATACTGTTACATATGCGTTTTCTCTTTTAGCTGTTTCCTCTCTCTTAAGACCTAAATCGCTGTCTTTATGAGGATACTTGCCAAGACGGGGATTCTGAGGCATATGTGTTTATGTAATCGTTCAAAGTCAATAAAGCAGCAAAAAAAAAAAAAAAAAAAGGCGCGGTCCTCTCACATAGAAACAGAGACGGCGCACACATATAGCTCTGTTGTTTGTGTTTCAACGGCTTCAATCGGTTGTTTTAAAACTGCAGTGCTTAAAAACGCATGCCCATGCTACAGATGTAGTCCCTCGTTTAGGAACGAGCTCCTCGTTTTGTTCTGGTCGTTCTCCACCTGGTTCTGTCTCCCCTTCACGCCCCATGGGTGGCGTGTAAAGATCGCACTCATCCAAATGATTAAAAAGTATTACCGTAATGTATTTTGTGACACCACGAAATAAACGATAGAACATCATATGAAACTATAGACTTTTTATTTCGTCCATCCGATATATATTGTCATATCGCACAGCCCTATTCACCATGATGACATTTAATGCAGTGGTTCTCACTTCCAGTCCTGGGGGCCCCCTGCTCTGCACATTTTGCATGTCTCCCTTATTTAACACACCTGATTGAGATCATCAGCTTGTTAGGAAAGAGATCCATGAACTGAACTAACGAGCTGATGATCTCAATCAGGTGTGTTAAGTAAGGGGGACATGCAAAATGTGCAGAGCAGGGGGCCCCGAGGACTGGAATTGAGAACCACTGATTTAATGTCCCTGACAACTTATGTAGTTTTATTTGGCCACTTGTTAAACTAAAAGTCAAAGTTAAACACTTTAATAACGAAACCACAGTTTCAGATTCTGAGTATTGGGTTTCAAAACCAGCTTACTCCTACATAGCTAATCTTTCTATGGCTGAATAAATATGATTATGCTTATATTAACTGTTCAGCCTCCTGCACCTCTTATCACCTTCTTTTTGGATCATTAGTCATCAGTTCCTCTACTGCAGGTGTCATGATGGTCGCAGCCATTTTAACTGCAAATTCAAGTGCGTTACGTGCAGCTAAAAACAAGCTCTAAAACAGATCATTTCATGTTTCAAGTTCATTTTGAAAGTGATGTCTGAGTGGGTGAGTTATTTACTCTGTAATTAGTCTATCCAGTTTCATGCATTCATGCTGATTATTGAACTGTCTGTGAGCATGAGAGGTGGGCATTATCTAATTGGCCTCATTGTTTATACTTATTAGTATGTACCATTTACAAGATGAAAAAAAAAATATATGCAATTTTGTTTGGATTGATTGACTCCCACTGGTCGTAGTTTCTGAAATACAATAGCAGTTATTATGTATTCTAAACTATAAAGATAATAGTTAATATAAGATCAATTAAATAAAGTAGATTACTGCTCACCATTATTTGAGTGCTTCACCACAGCCATCATCTTCTGTTGAATTATATTTTTGGTCATCTTTTTTTAGTTGTTACCAGTGTGAAAATAGCAATCACACACTGATAAAATGTCCATTTCCACACATTAATGTCACACTACTGCACATAAATGCTGGTGTACAGTGCTGTGAAAAAAAAAAAAATCCTGATTTATTCTGTTTTTGAGTATATCCAGCACTAAATATTGTCAGATATTCCTAAGAAAATTAACATAAAAAAGGCAAATACAGTTATCATTAATAAACTGTATTTTGTGTTTATTCAGGTTGCCTGTTTCATGCACTTTTTTTTGAAGATTTGAACCAATTTAAGTCGTCACCATTATTTATATACTGTAACACTTTATACAATACAGATTGTTTCAAAGCTGCTTTACAGTGATAAATAGAAAAATAATGATGCAAACAGAATTCACTTCTGCTGTGAAGCAGCTCTAAACAGTAAAACGTGTCATTGTTCAGTTGAAATCAGTGTTGACTCAGTTAATTTCAATTAACTGTATAAAAATCATCAAATATAAAATAATTTCAGTGCATCTAGATAGCAGTGGTGTCATCATCTAGCTCAGTTCAGTACTCATCCAATAGTGTCAGTGGAGTCAGATCAATAATATTGCTGAATACTATGTGTCCCCAAATTAGCACGCCAAAAGTCGACAGTGGCAAGGAACCCAAACTCCATCAGGTGACAGAATGGAGAAAAAAAACATTGGCAGAAAGTATGTTTAGTTTAGGGATCAGTTCTCCTCTGGCCAACAAATGAACATGGTGTGATTATGATTCAGGCTGCATCACAATTTAGTGTGAAATATACAGGACTGTAGGCCTACAAGTAGCTGGAGTTATTAATCCCATTTAAAGACTAAAATCTAAATTCAGGTTTACATTTGTGGCTAACTAGAACGTGAGTGACCTTTAAAGCATTTCCAGAAATAAAGTCTCACCAACATCTGTTGAGTGCCTTTTCACTTTCTCTCTTCTCTTTCCTAATGCTTTCTCTGTTGCAAAGAGGGGTACACTGTACCCTGAACACTTTTCAATTATTTATTTCCTCATGTCAATTAGGGGTTGATGCTCTCCTAGAAACAAACAAACAAACAAATACACTGTATTCAGTACAATTTTGTTTATTCCATTATTATAAATGATGTACTGATGCTATTGAGAACTGAACTGAGCTGGACAATGACATGACTCATTTCTACAGAACTGCTTATAAAAAATTGCTGAGCCATAGCATAATTAAATACATACACAGGGTTGTCACTGGTTGGATCGAGATGTTGGTGTTTATTATAGTAAAAGTGTAGTAAAAACAGCATTAAACCAGTTGTTTTGTTTGTGTATCATAAGCACCTCGCGCACAGACCCGCGTGCGCTACAGATCAGCACTGAAGCGGCATTTCCTCTCATTTTCTGCTCATCTCAGCGGGTTGAATAAGATATCCGTGAAGTCATTTTACATCTCTCTAAAATTATAACTAAAGATATATGAGGACATTAGACATTATACTCACCGCTAAACTGGATGAGTCGACTAGTCTCCAACTCGCCTGATGAACTTCTCTTCCGGAAAGCGTTTCTTCTCTTTTGTCACACTTGTGAATGGCCTCGGGGTGTAATGATGTTATTATGTCTTTGTGCTTTAATTGTGATAGTTCACATATGAACGATGTTGTCAAACCAAAACGTGTTTTATACTTTTATATCCATTCTGCAGTAGACACTACGGAAAAGACGCTGATTTACTGTCTGTTAAAAGTAATAATAAGCTGCTCGCGAGACTTGTTGTCAGGACAACGACCTTTGGCGCGAAGGAAGATCTCAAAAGGAAGATCTCAAATGCGGGTTATTAATCTATGAGGGTGAAATATTCCATAGGCAAATATTTTTTGTACAAAAATATTTTTGTACGAATATTTTATAGGAAGTCTACATTACAAAAAAAAAAAAACACTTGCCAAGTCTACTGTAACCACAGCACTTGCTACATGTTGCACAATATAGCATAACTTCAGTACAGGGCCTATACAAGAAGACTTTATTGGCAATGACAAGAACCTCATTGCCATTAAAGTGAAATTACTGAACCTAATCATAGGAGCTTTATTTAAAAATAAAAAATAAAATTTAATTAGACAGACTTTGAATCAGAAGTTTTTGCATCTGAAATCTTCACCTGCATTTCAGCGTATCACTGAACTGCAGTTATATTGTATCTGTACTGCATTAAACAGCAAATCTACAGTTGCACTTCATTGCACTTCAGTTTTACTGCTCTTGAACTTTAATGAACTGCAGTTATATACTTCATTATACTGCAATTGTCCAGTTGTACTTCACTGTACTGCATTTATACTACTTTGTACTGCAGTTTCACTGCAGTTGTACTTCAATGTACTGCAGTTATTTTTTGTAAGGGTATTTGCACTTTTAATATTTTACAGATACATTTTAGATTCCTTAATCATCCCCCCAAACCTGAACTTAACTATTTTATATCTATGTATAAATGGCTCTATTAGACATGTCTCTTAAAGTCACCACCAAAAGAAAAAAAAAAAAAAGGCAGTGCGGTGTGCTTCACATTTTCAGAACTAAAAAACGCATTCGGTGTGATCAGGGCCTTTTAAAAAAGAGCAGTGCACTGCGTTTTTTTATGTTGCTAGGCAACCACCAAATCAGCTGGCCTGTCAGTCTAATCAAAGGATTATAGAGGGAGCGCTCTAAAACCTTTGGTTTTTGCTGTTAAGTAAACTTAGCCTGGTAATACCAAACTCTGCTACTTCGCTTTGCTTCATAAACAGAGTCTGGAAGGGCATAATTGACAAGTGTTTACTTTCTCGTGGGCGGGCGCTTGTCTGAAGTTTAAAATCATTGGTGTACCCGTAAGCCAATCACATAACGTTTAGTTATGATGTATGTTATGTGCTGGCTCAGCTGCCTCGAACTTCCTCTGTAAACACAGGTATGCAGCGAAAACAAAACCATCGAGCGAAATACCGGAGTGAAGATGGCTGTGAACAACTTTTGCAGATTATGTGAAGTAAATCTACGCATCCACAATTATCGCCTTGCCGGACTTTGGCCTCCCCATTTTCTCGCTGACGATTGGTAATAGTTGATAAATTAAACTTTTCCCAAAACCTGTCGAGAGTAGGGCCACAACATCACCTCCATTCACAATGTGAACCAAACACTCTTCTTGTTCGGGCTTCAGTTGGCAAATCCATGGGATTTGGGAATATTCACCACAACAGAGCGAATAGTATCCAGTGTCTCCATGTCCGCTGTTGTTTTAGATTTCCCTCACCTAAACTACAATCTTAAATTCGGTGCTTAGTGTCTACATCACGGCTCTCAGCCCGCCCCTCTGTTCATTGGTTGGCCCGGCTGCTGCAGAGCCGGAGATAAACTGGGAGATGGTTTACTATATCAGACTGATTACAGAAGCTAAATTAAATTGAGCGGAAGTACGAAGTCTGACATAGTCAGGCTAAAGTAAACTGTCATATTAGCAGAAACCATCATGGAATCCATCATTCTTCACATTTAACATTAAAAAAACAGCAATAAAACGTAGACATATTGACATTTTTTTTAAAACTCTGACTGATTTCATGAGACATTCGTTTTGTATTAAATTGTTCAGATTTTTTTCAACATGCATTCAAATATTCATATTTATTTTGTGCCGTAAATATTAAAGAGGGAAATATAATTGATTCATATACCGCTTGAACTGAGGCGAATTATCTCACTACAAATTATAAAAACATTTGGGGCCTGGGGCCTGGGGCTGACTTGCTACGCCACTGCATGTCGCAATCTGAGCCAATAAGCGTTAGATTTCACTGCCATAAAACTTGTCATAAAGTTCTTAAAGTGGCTTTTGTTTTTTTGTTTTTTTTTAAAAAAAAGGGTTTATCTCAGTCAGCTCCATAGTTCAGTAGTTAGGACACTGAACAGGGCATTGGTCAGTTTAAGGGCTGTCTAAATCACAAAATCCGTCCCAAAAGATTCCCTCAATGCACTGGAAAAACCAGGAAACATCGATAATCAATATACTCCCTTCCTGGAAATTACATCACATTTCTGAAGCGTAAAACGTAAAATGCACATGCTAACTTAAAAATGATAAAATAGTGCATAATAGAAGATTTGAAAATACTTTTTTGGGGGTCGTCGAGTGAAATGACTTGCCTTAAAGGGACTTTAATTTGCATCGAGCAAAGGTTTTGATGCTTGCGATCACTGCTGAGGAAGGAGACTTGCATTTGGGTCTGTTTCTCACAATTGTATGCATTCGATTTGGATTACAGCGTACTAATAAAATTTGTAATTTATGTTGCATTTTTGGTGAGTTTAATGGTTCTATTGACAGTAACAACATGACTGAGAAAATGTGCTTTGTGTCCCAAACAAAATAAATCTTACATAAGTAATGGTTAAACAATTTCAGAAATGTTATTAATTTTGAGCTTTTTAAATTAATCTTAAAACTAATCATTATGTAAACCATAAAAATGAGCTAGCAACAGAAGTCCCACAAAACTGAACAAAATACTGTATCATTTCATATTAAGCAAATGTGTAAACTAATGTGTAAACTAATTTTAAACTCATGCACTCATGAAAAACAATCGTATTTGTTTGTATTCACCAAAACTGATTAGCTGAAGTCAAAACGCTGACGGTAAAGGGAATTGGAGTTAGTGCGAGCACCGCTTAGTGTGAAGCCGTGGTCACACTAGACTTTTCCTTCTATTTACTTCCATTCATATGCATGCGAATGCGTCAGACCAGAAACAAAAGCCCGTGCGAAGATATTGCGAATTCTGGCCTGTGAATTCGCATCACGTGATACTGTAGATACGTGAAACTGCAGATCCATACGTCACAGCATAACTTCCTATCTGAATTAAAAGAACATAAATTTAAAACTGCAGTACTGCAGGAAAGTGGATGTATTATAATTTCCTATGTATTGAATTTAAGTTTTTAAAAAGACTGTGACGTCATATCACAACCGTTGCAGCATGCAAAACGATTTTGCATACTCAAAGTCTAGTGTGACCGCAGCTTGAGGCGGGAGCGACCAGCTGGCAGAGGATTATGCAGACTTCAGCCGCGGTCACACTGCACTTTTCGTTCCTTTGACTTCCATTCATACGCATGAGAATGCCTCAGACCGGAAACACAAGCCCATGCAAAAAGATTTGCATTTCCCCTTCAGGAACTCGAGCTGCGTCAAGAAACGCTTTGGGAACACCTCTGTGTTACCGCGTTCTGAAGCACGTGTAAAATCAGTCCAATAAAGAGCGAGACGTCACGAGCGGGGTGAAGTGAGCAACCAGGAAGCATAAAAGCGCATCCGGCAGAGCGTAAGTTAGCTTCTGCTCTTCAGTAGCGCTCTGTGTATGTGTCAGTCATATTTACTGTTGTCTGTCAGTCCACCAAGCATGTCAAAGTCTAAAGTGGCGGGCGAACTGCATTTCAGATGTTGTGTTCCTCCCTGCTCACGATATCTTGCAGCGGGGGATACACACGATCTGTGCGTTGTTTGTTTGGGAGCGGAGCATGCACGATCAGCTCTCGAGGGAGCTGATTGTCATGACTACGAGTTGCTCTCGCTGCTTATGCTCAGCTCCCGCCTGGCTGTTTTTGACGAGAGCGGTCAGTCTCGCGGTCCCGCTGTTGCTGAGGCGCAGCATAGACTGTTGTCATGGGGATCGCAAGCGGATTTAGTAGAGGGATCTGAGACGGGCTCGTCCTTATCTCGGTCCTCACCCACTAGATCTGCGGCTCCCTCTCAGGGATCGGGAGCCTGCGTCGCGGTTTCTTCCCCCCAGAGAGAGAGCCAAACAATTCATCTATCTTCCTCTGAGGAGGTGGATGTGATGAGTGTTGAGATGGAGGAGACTGTGGACTTGCCACCACAGTCCCTTGCATATGAGGAGCTCGTGGAGGTTGTGACTCGTGCTGTAGCCAAGTTGAACATCGACTGGCCAGCCGAGAAGAAGGATGCTCGTCCTAAGAGCAAATTAGATGAGTGTTTCCTGAAAGCTAGATCACAGCCTTCACGACGGGGCCTTCCATTTTTCCCCGATCTCCACAATGAGATCTCGAGATCGTGGGAGAAACCTTATTCGTCCCATATCTACAGCCCCACAGTATTGAATTATTCTAACATAATGGGGCTGAATGAGAAGGGATATGGGGTGATGCCAGTGGTGGAGCAGATGCTTGCTAGTTATCTCTCCCCATCTTCAGCATCGTCCCTGAAGGCCCCGACGCTTCCCACCAGGCCAGTTAAGCTTACATCGGGTCTGGTTGGGAAAGCTTATACGGCAGCAGGTCAGGCTGGCACATGTTTGCACACCATGGCGGTGTTACAAGCATACCAGGCTGACCTGCTCAAGGACCTAGATGATAAGGGGGAGGAGGAATCCGACGTAGTAGCTGATCGGCCGTTCAGTGGCAGCAATGGTGGCCACAGAGCGGCATCTGTGGTTGCATGTCTTATCTTGTTATCTTGCATGTCAGACAGATTCTTCCTCCTGGACGCCCCGCTCTCTCCTTCTGGCCTCTTCGGTGGTGCAGTCGATACTAGGGGTGTGCAGCGAAGCCAGTATTTGTATCTGTATTTGTATCTGTAACAATCACAAAATTATTCGTATCTCTATCTGTATTTGGATAAAACCGGAAGTAGGCGGAGATTGAACCAGAAATTTGTACAGTTAAACTTGATAAGTCCATTATTATGTTTATGGTATTACAGCCTTTTGTTGTTGTTGTTGTTGTTGTAGTTATCACTGAACAAATATGCCGTGTTTAACTAAAATATTATAATTTTTTTAATGATTATAACATTTATTTAAATATCTTCTAACAGTTGGAGCCGATACCCTTGTATAGGCAGTGCTTTGAGCAACGTGAGTTCGAGTCCCAGTTTGGGGACCTTTCCTGATCCGATAAATAAATATTTAAATATATTCTAATTAAAACAGTAAGGGTTCTCACGCAGTTTAGAAATATGGAAATTGATTTAAGTTATTTAGAGGAAATGCATGGAAGGCAACTGCAACACTGCTATTTTATTTGCACCTATTTCATTCATAGTATTTTAAACTCATTTACTTCACACACTTGTTACTACGTTGTAATTTTAGAGGTTTATGTAAAACAACATGATTTTCTTTGGCTCACTGGTTACTGCACAGTTTAAAAAGTATTTCACTTAATTTCAGGTCTGGAAAAGAAGGCTATGGAAAAAAAGTGAACAGAGTATGGAAAAATATTTGCCCCATTCAGTGTTCTAAAATATAAAATTAATAAATTCTAAAAATAAATTTATCATAAAAGTAGAGAGATTTCATGACAAAAATTTAGTGATCATTTGAACACAAATTAATTAATTCAATGCGCACATTTTCATTACGCAGTTTTTTTAACTTCACTAAACAAATGTGAGTGTGCCATGCAAACAAACAAAAGATAAAGAAGCAAACATGTAGGCCTAGTAGAAAATGTATCTGTATCTAAGTTGATTATTAGCCTACTCTTGAGAGAGATCTGGTTTGGTTTTTGAGAGACACGCAGAGACGGCAACACGGCTGTTTGATTGATGATCGCGCTGTGTTTATTCCATTAATTCGTGTATCGTATCATAGCCTATAACGTTTAAATCATTGCCTTTTAAATATACACAAATAGAACGAATGTATGATGTATTATTTTAGGTAATATTACTCTTGCCAAGCTCTGATTTATGAGAGATTCACGGAGAGGCAACAGCAAGCTGTGTTTGATTTGCACTCTTTTCATTCGTAAAGTTTACATTCATTCACTTCACACACTCATCATTGCATGAATTTAGCGGTTTGTGTAAAATATTGCGCTTATCCCCTGGCTCACCTGTGAATCTAGCAAAACAATGTGCTGCAGCCTCAGCCGAATATTCGGGCAGAATTATTCGTTATCCGTTATTAATTTTAAAAGCCATTATCCTTGCCTTTCCGAATAAGGTATTCGGCTTCAGGCACACCCCTAGTCGATACTATCATCAAGAGGTTTCAGGAGGCGAGGAAGCAAGCGGCGGCGTTCCAACGATTCCTCCCTCGATGTTCCCAGGTCCATGGGGCTGCTGAGCAGGAGCCGTCAGGCTCCTCATATCGCCAGTCTCAAAAACAGTCTCAGTCGGGGTCTTCAAGACAGAAAGCGGATCTGCGGACCGTTAATTTGTTGAAGAAGTCTTCGACCAAGCAGTCTTGACACCACCATCGTCAGGATCCCGAGGGCAGCCCCAACTGGGGAGGAAAGGATAACACCTCAGTATACAGTGCCCAATCCTCCTCAGTGCCCTCGCGGGGCTTTACTGATACCCCTGCCACCCTCTGTGCTTCAGGGCTCAGTGAGCTCCAAAGGGCAAATTTTCCAGCTGCCGTCCGGCAATGGTACAGCGCGGGAGAGCTCATCTCCTCAAGTGAGGACGCTGGAGCAGTCAGGTCGGTCGTTCCCTGCCGGTCATCTGCCTTAGGCTGGATTCTGCTACAGAATCCAGTTCGGTTCTCGTCCGCCTCGTTTCAGCGGGGTGATTCCCACACTAGTGGGCCCCGAGCATGCTCTGGTAATGGAACAAGAAGTAAACACTCTCTTGAGGAAGGAGGCCATCAAGGTGGTCCCTCCTCGTGACAGAGAGTCCGGGTTCTACAGCCGCTACTTCATCGTTCCGAAGAAGGATGGGGGCTTGCGTCTGATCCTAGATCTGCATCTGGTTTGTTACGATAGATCTCAAAGACGCATACTTCCATGTATCCATCCTTCCTCAACACTGGAAGTTCCTGAGGTTTGCTTTCAGGGGTGAAGCATACCAATATCGGGTTCTTCCCTTTGGCCTGTCACTCTCACCCCGCACTTTCACCAAGTGTGTAGATGCTGCTCTGGCTCCGCTGCGACTCCAGGGCATCCGCATACTCAATTACATCGATGATTGGTTGATACTAGCTCAATCAGAGCAGATGGCAGCTCGGCATCGAGATGTCGTCCTCGCCCATATGAAAGAGCTGGGATAAGGCTAAACGCCAAGAAAAGTGTTCTTTCTCCACTACAGAGAACCACTTATCTGAGAGTGTTGTGGGATTCAACCACGATGCAGGCACAGTTGTCTCCTGCTCGTATCGAAGCGATTCTCACGGCAGTCAAGAGAGTAAGAGAAGGCCAGTCACTCTCTGTCAAACAGTTTCAGAGACCGTTGGGTCTGATGGCAGCTGCATCCAACAAGATACCTTTTGGCCTGCTGTACATGAGACCCTTGCTTTGGTGGCTCAGGACCAAGGGGTTTTCCCCGAGGGGAAATTCGCTTCGCATGATCAAGGTCACGCGGCGACGCTTTTGTGTCG
Organism: Onychostoma macrolepis; assembly: GCF_012432095.1. Classification (NCBI taxonomy): domain Eukaryota; kingdom Metazoa; phylum Chordata; class Actinopteri; order Cypriniformes; family Cyprinidae; genus Onychostoma; species Onychostoma macrolepis. The sequence continues at coordinate 36,815,655 of NC_081159.1, read as the reverse complement.
TGCCTGGAGTTTGCCCGGGTTATGGCATTCCTTTACCCGAGGCCTGGGTATGCCCTTAAAGTGCCCACTTCTACACCAGGGCCCATTGTACTACATGCATTATGTCCTCCTCCATTCCAGGAAGCAGACCAATGTAGGGTTTGATACATAAATATAATTTAATTTAGCTCAAAGGGAATCATTTATGATTTTATAGGGAATTTGAACAGAATCACTGTTTTGCGGTTGGTCACTGAGTCGGCAGCGATTCACTGAACGAGCCGTATAACATTAATTCTGCACTGGATATTAAAATCCAAAATATAGTGAAAACACTATTAATAAGCACAGTAACAAGATCGGCAGATTAAGACATTAACTTGTAAGCACAAAACACAAGATACTTCTCTTTAAATATAAATACGACTTTATTTATATAAACCTAAGACATAAACTAATCTAACACATAAACACAAGCAGTCACACATTCACACGTTGCAGAAAGAGAGAAAGGAGGAGTTTAGAGAATGAAAATGTGATATCCCAAGTTTACAGCAATATGGGCTATTGCACAGACCTGAACAACCATCAATCACGTAATTAACCCTCGCATTGAGTTTCTCAATGAGGCTAAAATTTATATTAAATGCGCCAGTTCAGTTAGACCTGGAGGTACTTGCTTGCGTTGCCTTTGTGTTACAGGGATTCCCTTTTGTAGTCGTTGTTGCAGGAAAAGGGGTTTCCCGAGTTGGTGATTGGCTGGAAGTTCAGTAGTCGTTGAAGGGATGTCTTGGGCGTTGGCTGAGGATGCGGAGTTGGTCTGGTTGAAGTTTTGAGGTGGTCACAGGCTCGAGTTTAACTCTGAGACAAGGCGTGGCGGCAAAACTTAAACTGAGAACACGAAACTCGCAACAGAAAATAAACTAAAATAAAAGAAAGAAAGGGTGTAACGAGACTAGGTGGTTTTTCTTCTCATCGTGGTGTTAAGTAGCAACTGGCCTGTAGGCCAGAACACGCTCAAAGAGCGCTAAAAAGCAGCATCAAAACGCGGTGGCAAGAAGGGAAGATTTGATGGTGTCCTGAGTTTTTAAACTCGGCTTTTGGACACATCCCATTTGGTGTCTTGACCAGTTATATAGGCTATTTTCTTAGCTAGGGTTGTTCCTTCCATCATAAATCAGCATGTTATCAGTCACATGGTCTGAATTTTACACACTCTTGCAAAGTATAATTTTGGACATGATACATTTGACACAGAATTAATTGAAAGAAACATTTCAAGCTAGAATTGTCAAACTCATACATACCAAACATGAATAACCCTTAAAATTGTTCAATAGTTATTAAAAAGACATACATAATATGTGCTTAAAACATGATGGTCTAATGTGTGGATTACATACATAATATAGTGTTATGCCTAGCAATGTCCTTTTAGGATGATTTTATGTGCATATGAAAAAGAAAGTCTCTGTGTAGTTCTGTGGAGACCAAAAGGATATGTTCGGTGAAGACCAGAGAGAGGTTAAAAGGTCTCCTAAAGAATTTTAGTCTCAGTCTTTGTCTTGTATGGGTGGGGGAAAAGTCAATCTAAAGAAGCTTGTGATTTCCAGCGTGGAACGCACGTGATGGCCATCTCTTTGACCATCAGTCTTGATTATTTGTCCCAAATTTTACGATCTCCTTCCTTCGTTGGACTTATTGATAAGTGTTTTTTTGTCTTAATGTTGCGAGTTGTTCTGTAAGAGAGGCTTGTTGGTAAGGCTTGCTCCAGACTCATGGCGCCAGAGTACCATGGACAGATTTATGAGTCCTGTTGGGCTTCTCTGGAATTTCGGCTCCTCATGTTTCGATGTTCTGATCGAATCTTAGTTTGTCTGACTCGTTCTGATCCTACAACAAGAAAGGCTTAATCTGCTCTGTCCAGTACGTGCACTGGACACTTGCGCACACAGAGCTGTCCTGTGGCGTAAGGCAGATCAGCTGTTTGTTTGCTTTGGTCCCCCCAAGAAAGGATCTCTGGCGACCAAGCAGACTTTGAGCAGGTGGGTGGTCGAAGCCATCTCACTAGCCTACGAGTCCTCTGGCCTCCCGTCACCTAGGGGGTCAGAGCGCACTCGACCAGAAGTATGGCGGCCTTCAAGGTCTTCAATTTGGGCATGGCCCTGCAGCATATTTGTGCTGCGGCTGGGCTGGACCTCTCCGCACACATTTGTCTGCTTCTATAACCTGGACCTGGCATCTGCCCCAGGGTCCCAAGTCCTCTCATCGTGACGTGCTCATGAGATACACACACGGGCAGGGACTTGATAGTATGGTGCAGTGGGTATTCTCGTTCCCAAAGCATTTCTCAATGCAGCTCGAGTTCCTGAAGGGGAACGTCCCTAGCAGTGTTAATTTCGTCGACGAAGACGATGACGAAAAATATTCGTCAACGAACCTTTTTTCTGTGACTAAGACGAGACGTTTACGAGCTAAAATTAATATCTGATGATAAAAACTATGACGAAATTTATGCCGCGTCTTCATTAACAAGACGAGACGGGACTAAAATGTTATTTGAGGACTACCGGACATTCAAAATACAAGTTAACTGTCTTGTCTTTCAAAATGGGCGTCTCTGTCATTGGATTGCAATGGGATGAGGGGCATTTGTATCTAGTCTCAGTATGGCAGTGGACGGATAGGCTATCAAAACGCGAATTAGCCGAAGGGTTAGGGATAGGGCGACCAGACGTCCCGTTTTTCCCAGGAGTCACAATTCGTTGTCGATTAACTTAAAGTTAGTGACGGCGCGATAGGCGGAATCGCGCTGATAGAAGTGCTCTCTCTCGCGCACACTCAGTCTCATACAGCGCGCGATCAGTTCTCAGCGCTCAAATACACACACAGCAGTCCTGTGTCTATCGTGTAGAATCGGAGTACCTCACATAAATACAGTCAGTTATGGCTTAAGTGAGCGTAAAAAGGTGGGTAAATGTGGCAGTATTACATGCATGCCTTCCATCTTAAAGGGACAGCATTCCTAATTATCCGTGTCATAAATGTTAACCAACAAAAGATGTTAAATAAATGTATACTTAAGCAAAGCTACTGTATCTGAAAAATGAGTTTAATTTGTATCGCTACCAAAATTTTTTAATTTATTCCAGTTTTTCCAAATTCAATCCTTGATTCAAATTTCTCATAAGCTTAATTGATTTGGTCTAAAGAGAGAATAATTGATGCCTATTTTTGTTTGAATACTACATATAAAATAGCTACCAAAATAAATGTTGTTAACTGCACTTTGACTAAAAGTTGACAAAAATACAATGACTTTTCATCGACTAAAACTAAACTAAAACTATGAAAGACTCAAATGACTAAAATGTGACTAAGACTATTAAGCATTTTCGTCTCAAGATAAAGACTAAGACGAAATCAAAAATGCCTGCCAAAATTAACACTGGTCCCTAGGTTACGTATGTAACCATGGTTCCCCGAGGGAACGAGACGCTGCGTCTCCTTGCCATACTCCCTGCAGGCGCTACTTCATCAAAGCTAACTTGCACTTTGCCGGATACGCTTTTATGCTTCCTAGTTGCTCACGTCACCCCGCTCGTGATGTCTCGCTCTCTGTTGGATTGATTTTACACATGCTTCAGAACGCGGTCACGTAGAAGCGTTCCCAAAGCGTTTATCGGCACAGCGGCTCATTCCCTCGGGGAACCATGGTTACATACGTAACCTAGGGACATTCGCTGTGTTCCAAAGTTCAAGCTGTGAACTCTGACCTGCGAATTCAGCAGCATGACCTCTTATCTGAATTAAAGTTTTTCTCAATCGATTTGACACATTTCTCCAAACTCAGGTTACTGTTCTCAAAACAGTTAACACAGTGATCTGAACACTTTGTAATTGTCCTAAACAGATTGTACGTTTTCATTCATTTCATACAAATTACAAATCATTGTAATTTGTTTTAATTTTCTCAAAACAATGTGCACAAAACTTAATACAACCAACCAACTTTTGGTTCTCCTGGGACAACTTCTGTTATTTACTGTAAATGTCCAAACATTTTTCAGAATTTAAGTTTAAGATTATTCAGGTGGACAATCAAGATTATTTTGAATGAAACGGGAGCATTGGACGGGAGCATCAGTCACAAAGGAAGAGGCTTGTGGAGATGTTGAGACAGGAGCATGTCAAGCATGGATTCAACCTTCTTACACTTGTTCTCCTATTATGCAAGTGCATCAAATATGAAAATGCAATGAAATTCTCTTCCAGATGTAAATGAAAGGCCAGATCAATCATTCAGGATAATTAATGTATACAACTCTGTGTGTGTGTGTGTGTCTGTGTGTGTGTGTGTGTGTCTGTCTGTGTGTCTGTGTGTGTGTGAGTGTGTCTGTGTGTCTGTGTGTGTGTGTGTCTGTGTGTCTGTCTGTGTGTGTGTGTGTCTGTGTCTGTCTGTGTGTGTCTGTCTGTCTGTCTGTGTGTGTCTGTCTGTCTGTCTGTCTGTGTGTGTGTGTGAGTCTGTCTGTCTGTCTGTCTGTCTGTCTGTCTGTCTGTGTGTGTGTGTGTGTGTGTGTGTGTGTGTGTGTGTACACACAGCGTGCATGCGAACAGACCGGTCTCTCGAGGAGAGGAGCGCTCGGCATTTAACGGCGGCGGTGATGAGGCTTCATTCAGTCTAGCTGTGCCTCATCACACGCCGCCAGCCCACGTTAATCCCACGCCTCCTCTCATCCGCCCACTCCAGTCGGGAGCCTGGTGAAGGGCGGCGAATAAGGGACGGGTGGTGATGATGATGATGAGGGGAGGGCCACCGATCCGTCACAATAAATATATATATATATATATATATATATATATATATATATATATATATATATATATATATACACACACACACACAGGTGCATCTCAATAAATTAGAATGTCGTGGAAAAGTTAATTTATTTCAGTAATTCAACTCAAATTGTGAAACTCTTGTATTAAATAAATTCAATGCACACACACTGAAGTAGTTTAAGTCTTTGGTTCTTTTAATTGTGATGATTTTGGCTCACGTTTAACAAAAGCCCACCAATTCACTATCTCAACAAATTAGAATACTTCATAAGACCAATAAAAAAAAAAAAACCTTTTTAGTGAATTGCTGGCCTTCTGGAAAGTATGCTCATTTACTGTATATGTACTCAATACTTGGTAGGGGCTCCTTTTGCTTTAATTACTGTCTCAATTCAGCGTGGCATGGAGGTGATCAGTTGCACTGCTGAGGTGGTATGGAAGCCCAGGCTTCTTTGACAGTGGCCTTCAGCTCATCTGCAGTTTTTGGTTTCTTGTTTCTCATTTTCCTCTTGACAATACCCCATAGATTCTCTATGGGGTTCAGGTCTGGTGAGTTTGCTGGCCAGTCAAGCACACCAACACCATGGTCATTTAACCAACTTTTGGTGCTTTTGGCAGTGTGGGCAGGTGCCAAATCCTGCTGGAATATGAAATCAGCATCTTTAAAAAGCTGGTCAGCAGAAGGAAGCATGAAGTGCTCCAAAATTTCTTGGTAAACGGGTGCAGTGACTTTGGTTTTCAAAAAACACAATGGACCAACACCAGCAGATGGCATTGCACCCCGAATCATCACAGACTGTGGAAACTTAACACTGGACTTCAAGCAACTTGGGCTATGAGCTTCTCCACCCTTCCTCCATACTCTAGGACCTTGGTTTCCAAATGAAATACAAAACTTGCTCTCAACTGAAAAGAGGACTTTGGACCACTGGGCAACAGTCCAGTTCTTCTTCTCCTTAGCCCAGGTAAGACGCCTCTGACGTTGTCTGTGGTTTAGGAGTGACTTAACAAGAGGAATACGACAACTGTAGCCAAATTCCTTGACACGTCTGTGTGTGGTGGCTCTTGATGCCTTGACCCCAGCCTCAGTCCATTCCTTGTGAAGTTCACCCAAATTCTTGAATCGATTTTGCTTGACAATCCTCATAAGGCTGCGGTTCTCTCGGTTGGTTGTGCATCTTCCACTCAACTTTCTGTTAACATGCTTGGATACAGCACTCTGTGAACAGCCAGCTTCTTTGGCAATGAATGTTTGTGGCTTACCCTCCTTGTGAAGGGTGTCAATGATTGTCTTCTGGACAACTGCACTGTTAGACATTTCAAAGGGTTTTTACAGTAACTTACTGGCAACACTGTTGCCAGTAAGTTACTGTAATTAAGATTTACAGTAGCAAACTGCATTTGATTTATCAGTATACTACTGTAATTCATTCATTTTAATATGGATTTCATTAGATTTTATCATTTTTATATAGAATGGATTTTATTTTTACTCTACATAGGTACTACTGGCATTTAATTAATACAGACACAATAATTACAAAATATCAAATTCTTTATTTAAAACACTGCATGTGTCACAAGCCAGGCCTCTGTGGCTCTCTCCGATCACCACCGGAGGGCACCCTCACCCGAGTACTAACACGCGTATGGACTCCATTTCCCACACACCCCGTACCTAGGACTAATCACCGCCAGGTGTTCTCCATCAATCCCATTATATAAAGCACACTCACACTCTCCTCCAACGCGAAGTCTTGTTTAGCCTGTCTGACATTTCTGAGCGTTTTACTTTGACTGTTCTTCCGTGTTCGTCCTGTACTGCCTTGACCTTTGGAATTCTCTGCCGCCTGCCCCTTTGATTGTTTGCTCGGACTCTGACCTGATTCTTGCCTGCCGCCTGCCCCGACCCAAGCCTGGTAAACGTTTATGATCCTGGTTCACTGTGTTATCCTAGACGCTGTTGATTGACCTCTGTCTGCTTGTTATACTGATCTTAAATAAACACTGCAAATGGATCCGATTGCCTCTGACTCCGTGTTACAGAAGACTTCGCCAAACCAGGACCCAGCAGTGTTAGATCAACTCTCCACTGAGGTATCAGCCCAAGCCTCGATGCTAGCCGCACATCATCAACAGCTGCAGAAGCTCACCTCACTCACAGAGGAGTTAGTGAGGACACTGCAAACCCCCCACGTGGCGAGTCCGCCACTGAACACCACTCCGCCCGCACCAGCGCCGGTGCTAGACACTCCTCACAACCCGCGACTTTCGCTTCCCGACAAATACGACGTGTCCCCGGAGAAATGTAAGGGCTTTCTTATGCAATGTTACCTCTACATCAACCAACAACCCCTCACTTTCTCCACAGATGACAGCCAAGTCTCATTTATTTGCTCACTGCTTACTGGCAGAGCATTGGAGTGGGCCACTGCGATGTGGGAGGGAAACCGCATGTCTTTTCCCTCTTATAACAACTTCCTTCGTCAGTTCCGGGAGGTTTTTGAACACTCTGCTAGTGGAAAGGAGGTGGGTGAGGAGCTGCTCGCTACGCCAGGGCAACAGCACTGCGGCGGATTACACCCTCGCTTTCTGTACACTCGCTGCTCAGACTGGTTGGGAGGATGGTCCCCTTAAACTGCTCTACCGAAAAGGACTTAAGGAGGAGCTTCAGTCTGAACTGGCCTGCCGTGACGAGGGGAGAACCATAGAACAATTCATGGAGCTGACCATCCGCATTGATAATTTGATGCGCTCACGACGCACTCGTCGTCCAGCCCTACCTCAGCCCAGCACACAGAGACTTCCAGAACCAGAACCCATGCAGATTGGTGTCACCCGCCTCTCCGCCGAGGAGCGGGAGAGACGCATCCGTCAACATCTGTGTCTGTACTGCGGGGAGTCGGGGCATCTGAGGGCTGCCTGTCCCGCTCGCCCATCCCGGCGAGATTCAACTACGGTGAGTGCTGATCACGATCACCGCACTTCTTTTGGAATCCCCATCACTATTAACAGGGAGGAGGGGGGAATCGAGACCCTAGCCATGATCGATTCGGGGGCAGCGGGGAATTTCATTGATATTTCATTTGCCAAGTCTCATAACCTCCCTCTCATTTCATGTGAATCCCGGGTAGCAGTGGCAGCACTAGACGGACGGCCGCTGGGCTCTGGGAGGATCAAATACCTGACCCCCGAATTACAACTTCAAACCGGAGCCCTGCACACCGAATCCATTAGGCTATTCGCCATTGAATCTCCTCAGAATCCTGTCATCCTGGGCTTGCCATGGCTGGAGAAACACAATCCCCGCATCTCCTGGTCGACACAGCAAATTCTTCAATGGTCAGAGTTCTGTCAACACAACTGTCTGACTTCAAGCCCCAAATCAACTGCTCTTCCCATTAAGGAGAGGCTCAAAGATCTCCTCGAATTACCCATCGAATACCAGGACCTGTCAGAGGCCTTCAGTAAGGCCAAAGCCTCCAAACTCCCTCCGCATCGACCTAGTGACTGTACCATAGACCTTATCCCAGGGTCGATGCCCACTAGAGGCAGAATTTTCCCTCTCTCACAACCCGAGTCAGAGACTATGAAGCAGTATATAGAAGAGGAGTTGTCAAAGGGGTTTATTGTACCGTCCAAATCTCCAGCTTCAGCGGGGTTTTTCTTCGTCAAGAAGAAGGACGGAGGCCTCCGACCCTGCATTGATTATCGAGCACTCAACGACATCACCATCCCTGCCGCCCTCGAGCAGCTCCGCACCGCCACATACTTCACTAAACTAGATCTGCGCAGTGCATACAACCTGATTAGAATTAGAGAGGGAGACTAGTGGAAGACCGCTTTCTCGACCACATCCGGGCACTATGAATATCGGGTTATGCCGTTCGGGCTTGCCAACAGTCCTTCTGTGTTCCAGGCATTCATCAATGAGGTCTTCCGGGACATGCTGAACCAATTCGTCATCGTCTACATTGACGATATTCTGATATACTCTAACTCCCTTGAAACCCATGTCAAACACGTCAGGGCAGTGCTCCAGCGGCTCATCGAACACCAACTGTATGCCAAGGTACAGAAATGTGAGTTCCACCAGACACAGATCTCGTTCTTGGGCTATATCATCAACTCTGAGGGGGTCACCATGGACGACAGTAAGGTGCATGCAGTGCTCAATTGGCCTAAGCCCACAACAATAAAGGAACTTCAACGTTTTCTGGGATTTGCAAATTTCTATCGACGCTTCATCAGGAACTTCAGTGTGGTCGCGGCTCCCTCACATCTTTACTTCAAGGGGTAAACAACGTCTAAATTGGACACTTACCAGCGAACAATCCTTCCAGCAGCTAAAGGAACGGTTTACTTCAGCTCCCATTTTACATCATCCCAATCCTAACCTGGAATTCACCGTAGAGGTGGATGCCTCGAACACTGGAATCGGGGCAGTTCTTTCCCAGCGTCATGGTAATCCACCCAAACTATTCCCATGTGCGTTCTACTCCGCAAACTCAACTCAGCAGAGAGGAATTATGATGTGGGTGATCGAGAATTATTGGCCATGAAGGCTGCCTTTGAGGAGTGGCGGCATTGGTTAGAGGGGCAAAAGTACCATTCCTCGTGTTAACAGATCATCGTAACCTCGAGTACATCAGGTCCGCCAAACGACTCAACCCCAGACAGGCAAGATGGTCCCTGTTCTTCTCCGTTTTGACTTCAAAGTAACTTATCGACCTGGATCTAAGAATGGCAAGGCAGACGCCCTATCAAGACAGTTCGACAATCTTCCCACATCCAACACGGCAGAACCCATTCTGCCTTCCACAATTATTCTAGCACCTGTACAGTGGGACATTATGACTGAGATTTCAAGCACTCATTAATGATCCAACTCCGGCCGAATGCCCACCTGATCGAACCTATGTTCCCTCCGCTCGTCTTGAGTCATGCAGTGGGTCCACGAACTCCCCAGTGCAGGTCATCCAGGTATCAATGCCACCATTCAACTAGTCTCTAATCGCTTCTGGTGGGCAACCCTACAAACAGATATAACACGGTTCGTGCAGAAATGTGACACGTGCAACATCTCCAAGTCATCCCATCATCGACCAGCAGGTCTTCTCCATCCCCTTCCCATTCCTCAACGACCTTGGTCCCATATTGCCATCGACTTTGTGACAGATCTACCCAACTCCAATCACTTCACCACCATACTCACCGTGATCGACCGTTTCTCAAAAGCCTGCCGTCTAATTCCCCTCACCAAACTACCCACAGCATTCGAGACAGCTGAAGCTTTAATGCAACAAGTATTCAGGTTTTATGGCCTCCCAGAGGACATTGTGTCCGATCGGGGCCCGCAGTTCACATCACGGGTCTGGAGAGCTTTCTGCCAACAACTAAATATCAATGTCAGTCTCAGCTCAGGATACCACCCTGAATCCAATGGCCAGGTCGAGAGACTTAATCAGGAACTCACCCGCTTCCTTCGCTCCTACTGTCACAACAACCAGAATGATTGGAGCCGATATCTGATCTGGGCAGAGTACGCACAGAACTCACTCAGGAAACCAGCTACTGGACTTACCCCCTTTCAATGCATTCTCGGATTCCAACCCCCATTATTCCCCTGGTCAGGAGCACCCTCGGAGCTCCCCGCTGTCAATGACTGGCTAAGAAGGAGTGAGGAGACATGGAACGCAGCCCACGACACCTACAATGGGCAGTTCGAGAGTAAAGGAACAAGCTGACCGTCGCCGCAGAGCAGGACCAAACCTTACTCCTGGCCAGTGGGTGTGGCTCTCCACCAGAGACCTGCGGCTCCGTCGTCCCTGCAAGAAACTCAACCCTAGGTACGTGGGACCATTCAAAATCCTTAGACAGATTACCCCAGTTTCATATCGTTTGGCATTACCTGCAGATTACCGTATCTCACCCAACTTTCATATTTCTCTGCTCAAGCCCGCCGGTGGTCCGAGAGGAGAGAGGGACCAGAAGGAGGCCACCAGGGAGAGCACCCCTCCCATTGTCGTGGACGGCGAGGAGGCCTATCAAGTGCGAGAGATCCTGGACTCACGACGCCGAGGCAGGGTCCTCCAGTACCTCATAGACTGGGAGGGGTATGGTCCCGAGGAGCGTTCCTGGGTAAACTCCCAGGACATCTTGGATCCCAACCTTACAACCGAGTTTCATCGGGATCACCCTGACAGACCAGCACCAAGACCCCGTGGAAGACCTCGGCGTCCAGATCGTTCTCGCTTCAGGAGCTGCTCGCAGAAGGGGGGCTCTGTCACAAGCCAGGCCTCTGTGGCTCTCTCCGATCACCACCGGAGGGCACCCTCACCCGAGTACTAACACGCGTATGGACTCCATTTCCCACACACCCCGTACCTAGGACTAATCACCGCCAGGTGTTCTCCATCAATCCCATTATATAAAGCACACTCACACTCTCCTCCAACGCGAAGTCTTGTTTAGCCTGTCTGACATTTCTGAGCGTTTTACTTTGACTGTTCTTCCGTGTTTGATCCTGTACTGCCTTGACCTTTGGAATTCTCTGCCGCCTGCCCCTTTGATTGTTTGCTCGGACTCTGACCTGATTCTTGCCTGCCGCCTGCCCCGACCCAAGCCTGGTAAACGTTTATGATCCTGGTTCACTGTGTTATCCTAGACGCTGTTGATTGACCTCTGTCTGCTTGTTATACTGATCTTAAATAAACACTGCAAATGGATCCGATTGCCTCTGACTCCGTGTTACAGCATGTATAACACTTAAAAATACAGTCTTCCAATGCTGGAACAGTGCATCTTCACCATTTCTCCTGTCTCAGGACGTTTTGCAGTGCATTATGTTGTGTCCTCTGGATTCATCCTCACAAATAATCTTTAAGCAACAGAAACATAATGGGGAAAAAAGACAAGCAGCCAAAGAATACATAGCCATCTGCAAAACACAGGTGCTGCTCCAAAACGTGGCCACCATCTTTGCTCATCATCCACTTTGACAGAAATGTCTTCTCAGAAAAACAAGTAGAAGAAATATCACACTTTTGAAAGGCAAACCTCATAAAGAACACACAAGTCTCTCAAAACCATAGCTGTTCTCTTCTCTTACCATAAATTATCAGTCTCAGGGTGGCTGGCCTGCTCATGTCTTTCTTGATGCTTCATTGCAGTTGCCTTTAAAACACAAATACAAAAAAAATGCAGTAAATTTTAAATTCTATTAAAAACTATAACAAACTAATTCTAAAACTAGAAAGGCAGCTAGCCATAAAACTAGTTTAACCTAGCTAACATACGATTTTATTTTCTCAATAGGCTACTGGCCAACATTAACTACTAACACCTGAACTAAATTTCACATTAGTTAACCTAATGTTAATATAAGATAAGCGTTGCTAGTTAAAAACAATTTTAATTCGGTAACTTAATTCAATAAGCTGACAAAAGTCGTTTGAAATGACCATTTTACCATAGTAAAGTTATGTAACCGCCATGTTGACAAGTAAATTATTAAACTGGTGTGCAAAAATCTGACACAAACACACAGACAAACGTACACATATTTTTACCTTGCTTATTCTCTCGTAAGGTGCTTCGACACACAGCGTAGATGTTCTCCGGAGCTCTTCCACTCTTGCGGGTTCATCCCGGGCAAAACCCGCCGCACTGCCCCGCTGGATCCGTGTCTTCCTCAGACGCGAGTGGCGCAGCGCGGCGCGACAACAGACAACAATATAGAACCCATTATATATACTACCTACAGTGGATGCGGACAGTAAAGTGATGCCCCGGTATATTTCTGAGGTGCAGATATACTCCAAGCGCTCTTGCTGTTTCTGACACAAAGTATAAACGGATTTTCCAATCATTAGAAGCGATGTAACACGTCCAGTAGTCAGTCCCAAGCTGTTGCGGCGTTGTAGACACGGTGCAGGGCAAATTGTGTCAATCCAAATGTAAGAAATGAGGAAAATAAAACGACCTCAGTATAATGGCGCCAAAGAGACAGTTACAGTAGTATACAGCAATTTAAAGCAATACAGTAAGTCTCTGTATGTGGGGTCTGACATCACAGAAAACTCCCATGATGCAAAGGGTATTACAGTTATTTACTGTAAAGGGAATTTGCAGTATTACACTGGGTGATATACAGTAAATGACTGTGGAAATTACAGAAATGTCTAATAGTGTGTCATATCAGCAGTTTTCCCCATGATTGTGTAGCCTAGTGAACCAAACTGAGAGACCATTTTGAAGGCTCAGGAAACCTTTGCAGGTGTTTTGAGTTGATTAGCTGATTGACATGTCACCATATTCTAATTTGTTGAGATAGTGAATTGGTGGGTTTTTGTTAAATGTGAGCCAAAATCATCACAATTAAAAGAACCAAAGACTTAAACTACTTCAGTCTGTGTGCATTGAATTTATTTAATACACAAGTTTCACAATTTGAGTTGAATTACTAAAATAAATTAACTTTTCCATGACATTCTAATTTATTGAGATGCACCTGTGTATATGTGTGTGTATATATATATATATATATATATATATATATATATATATATATCCACCGCTGTGGCACAAACAGATTTTAAGTTTAAAGGGCAATTAGTTTTTCAGATGGGTGACAGGAGTTAGAGAAATATTTTTTTTTTTTTTTTTTTGATTGTTTGTTTAGATATGCACAACATATATATATATATATATAAACTCCCTTTTGAAGAATTGCAATAAACATGTATTTCCATTAGTGTATTTGTGCAGGTTGGTTTTATAATCATTAGAGAACAAACCTATAGATTTGATGTTAATATTTACTTTTAATAAACATTGAAAAAAAATTGCAGTGCGTCATTTTGCAGTAAAGTTTAACTGTTTGGTTAAGATTATTTTGTGTTTGGGTGGCTGTGCTAATTATTTTGAGAACAAGTACATTGCATTGGAGAAAAGTGTCAACTCGATTGAGAAAAACTGTAAAAGAACATAAATTCAAAACTGTAGTGCTGTAGGAAAGTGGAGTAGATTGTATGTTTTTACATTTTAGATGTATTATAATTTATTACGTGTTGAATTTAAGTTTTTAAAAAGAACATGATTTTGCATGATCAAAGTCTAGTGTGACCGCGGCTTTAGCCTACTCAATGTATACTGTGTGAGGGGGCGGTGATTGGATGATGACAGGTGTCGGTGATCATTCTCAAGTTATCAGCACTGCTGCTGTGTATCAGTCAGTGGTTGCCAGTCAAGAAACGAGACAAGGGAGGTCACGTACGGAACACATATATTAAGCCCAATATACGGGACTTCCCGGCTAATACGGGAAAGTTGGCAACCCTACCGGTACCGTTTCCATGCTTGTTTGGCTAGCGCCTGGTGCTGAGGTGAAGTTGGAGTGCATGTCTGAAAAGTCTACTGTTTGATGTGCTTGTAAAGACGTTCTACGTCTAAATAAACACAGTTCTTTAGCAGATGTTAGTGGGGTGGCTACACCTAGCCCCACCCCTGTGTTAATTGCGTTAAATGTTTTTAACGTGTTAAACTGAAAAAAAAAAAAATCATCTGTGCTAACGTGGTAATTTTGACACCACTATCATCTCTCACATGACTTTTCATCTGTATCACACCATTCCCCCTCAATTTCATCCCATACAAAGAGCTCAAGATTGAAATGAGATGACGCCTCCTTCCAAATTGTCATCCATTTTGGTTTGAGACTAGAATCAAACAAGGCAATCAATGGCCAATATGTCTACAGTATCTCAAAAGCATAATTTTCTGTTTGGGACAGACCTGCAACCATATGAATCAGATCTGACAAGAACTCTAAAGGCCTTTGCTTCACAAAAAAACAAAAAAAAAGACTACACATAATACATTCGTTTAACTGTGTTATGGGTTTGTTTTGGTTTTTGCTTTAATCTGTGACTAGGTGGCATGAAATTGTTTCTGCACAGCATGGAATTCATTTCATACCCTGACTTGACAGTAGAACTACAATATGTGTCCTGTCGTGGCTTTGCTAAGCCAGACATAGAGTATTTTTAGGCATGTTGTACTATGTGGGATACCAGTGTAATTGGTCGACTGGCATAGTTTTATTTGGAGAGCTGTCACACTGCTCGCACACTTCTCAAACTTTGTGTCTTTATCATTTCTTTATATGTCTGTCTTTCTTGTCATTTTCTCTCATTATGACCCATCAGATCATCAGAGATAAGGCAGTATTTCACTTCCCCCCTATCCTTGAATATCTACAATATTTAATAACTAGATTTTCACATTTTCAGAAGAAAAAGGTGCTTGTTTGTGCCAAACTGGCTGGCTCAAGTCAGAGTCCTGCACCCTCAAGTCTATTATATAGTCTCTAAATATGTCTCAGGTTGCTCCTACAGTGTAAGTCCAGCCATCATGATACACATTATATTTTAACAGCACTGAAGACATGCCATAAAACTAGCTCGAGACCATTCTAATACACACAAGAGCTATCCACGATTCTGTCATGAAGACTCCCTACTTCTGTTTGCTGGTGTCCCTTTCTGGTGTCAATAAAAGGTGATCAATAAACCACAAGCATTACTGATAGCATACGTAATCAATCAATCAATCAATCAATCAATCGATTTCAAAATATATACAAAAAAAAAAAAAAAAAATGGATGGATGGATGGCAAAAAATGTGCTTGTAAATATATTTTCTGCCATACTGTATACAAAAATAAATAAAAATAAAATAATATATACAGCGGGTAAAATAATATTGAACACGTCATCATTTTTCTCAGTAAATATATTTATAAAGGTGCTGTTGACATGAAATTTTCACCAAATGTCAGTAACAACCCAAGTAATCCATACATACAAATAAAACAAAACAAATAATTTCAGAAATTAAGTTATGTGTAATAAAATGGAATGACACAGGGAAAAAGTATTGAACTGCTGAAATGTATTTAATACTTTGTACAAAAGCCTTTGTTGGTAATGACAGCTTCGAGATGCCTCCTGTATGGAGAAACTAGTCGCATGCATTGCTCAGGGGTGATTTTGGCCCATTCTTCCACACAGTCTTCAAATCTCGAAGGTTCTGTGGGCCTCTTCTGTGAACTTTGAACTTCAGTTCTTATTTTCCATTGGATTCAAGTCAGGTGATTGGCCTGGCCATTCTAGCAGCTTTATTTTCTTTTTCTGAAACCATTTGAGAGTTTCCTTGACTGTGTTTGGCATCACAGTCTTGCTGAAATGTCCACCCTTGTTTCATCTTCATCATCTTCCTTGTACAGGTGCAGGTGTTAGTACTGAACCAGCTAATATTAATTTCCACTGACTATAGGGCAGGATTGCTTTCTAATTACTGATAGATGTCAGCTGGTGTCTTGGCTTTCCATGCCTTTTTGCACCTCCCTTTCTTCATGTGTTCAATATATGGAAGCAGAATCATGACAATAGTTTTTGAAACATAAAGCATGCTGAATTCCACAAATCGAAAAAAAAGATGCATTGCAATTAACAGTGCTTAAATTTTAATGCCTTGTATTTCCAGGGCTTGCATTTTTAGGTCCTGAAATTTAACATAGTTGTTTATTTAAGCTGTGAATATTTCAATTAAAAATATTTCACACACATTTTCATAATTAAAAATTCAATAATTCATATTCACTTTCCAGAATTCACTTCCAAAATATTCAATCTGTTTAAAAATACGATGTATAATATTCGACAGGCTAATTTCAGTCATTTTATTTCACTTTCCAAATTCGCTGCCACAAATTTAGTAGTTAAAATTCGGCAGAAAATTCAGCGTTGCACATCCGGGAACCGCAGGAATAGCAGTAGAGCACCGATGCATGATCTCCAGCTGAATTGTTGACATTTTTGCAGATTTATTAAAAAAGAAAAACTGAAATATCACATGTTCCTAAGTATTCAGACCCTTTGCTGTGACACTCATATATTTAACTCAGGTGCTGTCCATTTCTTCTGATCATCCTTGAGATGGTTTTACATCTTCATTTGAGTCCAGCTATGTTTGATTATACTGATTGGACTTGATTAGGAAAGCCACACACCTGTCTATATAAGACCTTACAGCTCACAGTGCATGTCAGAGCAAATGAGAATCATGAGGTCAAAGGAACTGCCTGAAGAGCTCAGAGACAGAATTGTGGCAAGGCACAGATCTGGCCAAGGTTACAAAAAAATGTCTACTGCACTTAAGGTTCCTAAGAGCACAGTGGCCTCCATAATCCTTAAATGGAAGACGTTTGGGATGACCAGAACCCTTCCTAGAGCTGGCCGTCCGGCCAAACTGAGCTATCGGGGGAGAAGAGCCTTGGTGAGAGAGGTAAAGAAGAATCCAAAGATCACTGTGGCTGAGCTCCAGAGATGCAGTCAGGAGATGGGAGAAAGTTGTAGAAAGTCAACCATCACTGCAGCCCTCCACCAGTAGGGGCTTTATGGCAGAGTGACCCGACGGAAGCCTCTCCTCAGTGCAAGACACATGAAAGCCCGCATGGAGGACTCCAAGATGGTGAGAAATAAGATTCTCTGGTCTGATGAGACCAAGATAGAACTTTTTGGCCTTAATTCTAAGCGGTATGTGTGGAGAAAACCAGGCACTGCTCATCGCCTGTCCAATACAGTCCCAACAGTGAAGCATGGTAGTGGCAGCATCATGCTGTGGGGGTGTTTTTCAGCTGCAGGGACAGGACAACTGGATGCAATCGAGGGAAAGATGAATGCGGCCAAGTACAGGGATATCCTGGACGAAAACCTTCTCCAGAGTGCTCAGGACCTCAGACTGGGCCAAAGGTTTACCTTCCAACAAGACAATGACCCTAAGCACACAGCTAAAATAACAAAGGAGTGGCTTCACAACAACTCTGTGACTGTTTTTGAATGGCCCAGCCAGAGCCCTGACTTAAACCCAATTGAGCATCTCTGGAGAGACCTAAAAATGGCTGTCCACCAACGTTTACCATTCAACCTGACAGAACTGGAGAGGATCTGCAAGGAGGAAAGGCAGAGGATCCTCAAATCCAGGTGTGAAAAACCTGTTGCATCTTTCCCAAAAGACTCATGGCTGTATTAGATCAAAAGGGTGTTTCTACTAAATACTGAGCAAAGGGTCTGAATACTTAGGACCATGTGATATTTCAGTTTTTCTTTTTTAATAAATCTGCAAAAATGTCAACAATTCTGTGTTTTTCTGTCAATATGGGGTGCTGTGTGTACATTGAGGAAAAAAAAAATGAACTTAAATGATTTTAGCAAATGGCTGCAATATTCCAATATAACAAAGAGTGAAAAATTGAAGGGGGTCTGAATACTTTCCATACCCACTGTATATATACATACACTGAACAAAATTATAAACGCAACACTTTTGTTTTTGCCCCCATTTGTTCATGAGCTGAACTCAAAGATCTAAGACTTTTTCTATGTACACAAAAGGCCTATTTCTCTCAAATATTGTTCACAAATCTGTCTAAATCTGTGTTAGTGAGCACTTCTCCTTTGCCGAAATACTCCATCCACCTCACAGGTGTGGCATATCAAGATGCTGATTAGACAGCATGATTATTGCACAGGTGTGCCTTAGGCTGGCCACAATAAAAGGCCACTCTAAAATGTGCAGTTTTATCACACAGCACAACGCCATAGATGTCACAAGTTTTGAGGGAGCGTGCAATTGGCATGTTGACTGAGGAATGTCCACCAGAGCTGTTGCCCGTGAATTGAATGTTAATTTCTCTACCATAAGCCGTCTCCAAAGGCGTTTCAAAGAATTTGGCAGTACATCCAACTGGCCTCACAACCGCAGACCACGTGTAACCACACCAGCCCAGGACCTCCACATCTAGCGTCTTCACCTCCAAGATTGTTTGAGACCAGCCACCCGACAGCTGCTGCAACAATCGGTTTGCATAACCAGAGAATTTCTGCACAAACTGTCAGAAACCATCTTAGGGAAGCTCATCTGCATGCTCGTCGTCCTCATCGGGGTCTTGACCTGACTGCAGTTCGTCGTCGTAACCGACTTGAGTGGGCAAATGCTCACATTCGATGGCATCTGGCACTTTGGAGAGGTGTTCTCTTCACGGATGAATCCCGGTTTTCACTGTACAGGGCATATGGCAGACAGCGTGTATGGCGTTGTGTGGGTGAGCAATTTGCTGATGTGAACGTTGTGTGGATCGAGTGGCCTATAGTGGCGGTGGGGTTATGGTATGGGCAGGCGTATGTTATGGACAACGAACACAGGTGCATTTTATTGATGGCATTTTGAATGCACAGAGATACCACGATGAGATCCTGAGGCCCATTGTTGTGCCATTCATCCACGACCATCACCTCATGTTGCAGCATGTTAATGCACGGCCCCATGTTGCAAGGATCTGTACACAATTCCTGGAAGCTGAAAACATCCCAGTTCTTGCATGGCCAGCATACTCACTGGACATGTTACCCATTGAGCATGTTTGGGATGCTCTGGATCGGTGTCTACGACAGCGTGTTCCAGTTCCTGCCAATATCCAGCAACTTTCCACTGTTCCTACCCATACCACCAAACCTATCCCTAACCTTACCCGTATCCCACCTCAATAGCAGCAAAAGTGTTTTGCAATACAGTATGAACACAATAAGTACATTGTACTAATTTTTTGATGTAAGTACATAGTAGTTAAGTGTGTGTGCTCACTGACAGAATTCTGAATCTGCATTCGTGAATTCTTTCATCAGTACAAACAAAAACAAAAAAAAGAGAGCAGAAAAAGATGTAAGGCATTCATTTTGCAGTGTAGACAGGTCACAGACCACTTCATTTTGTTATGCTACTGAAATAACCAATAAGAAGTACTGATTTTTTTTTTTTAAGAGTTAAAAAGTAGAATAAACTAATAATAATAATAATAATAATAATAATAATAAAATATGGCATGCTTTTACCCTACCAAATCAATACAAAAAAATAAATAAAATAAAAATCATTAATCTACATTATTATTATATAATTGACAATATCAGTAGCAACAATCATCAATTTTTTTTTATAGACTATCAATATTGATAATTAGGTTATTTACATTATGCAGTTGTTTGAGTAAATATATGTGCATGCAGCTTCTGTTCCACCTTTGAAACATAAGGAACTAAAGCACTAACATTATGGCAAGTATTGCAAAAAAATAAAAAAATAAAAAAAAATAAAAGGCTAATAATTATTATTTCTGACCATGTTAAGGACACAGTGTAACGCTATCCTTTAAAGATGCTTTCCTGCTTTTCGTCTGAACTCAGGACTTAAGGTGGATCTTGACAATAAGATGGAGAGCTGTCCTTGAACAGGCCGGGAGGCAGCAAGCACCTGTCGTCAACTGGCCAGATTGCTGAACCCTGTGAGGCTGCACATGCATGCAACACACACATGCAAACACACAGCAATGCCCTCCAGAAAGGTCACTGACTACAGAGCAGAGCAGGCGTTCTCTCAGAAAACCCATCAAATTATAAAGCAGCATCATTGCATAAGAATGATGCAAGAGCTTTGAGATGATGTTGTCATTATTATAATGTGGTGTCATGTTTTCCAATAAATGTAAAATCCCCTCATTCCTGCAGTAGAAGATTTTGTCTACTCACCTAAATGGTGCACATCTCATTTCCTAAAACATTTTTCCTGACTAGTACACACAGGTCTGGTCACCATGTTATTTTATTGAGCATACACTATATGTAACCTTCCACTTTGCACACTTTCTTCCTATAAAGAGCAGATTCCAGCTGTTGCTTGTTGATGTCTTAGTGTTTTACATTCTGTTCTTTAATTAGACAATAAAGGTGGGAGTTGATTTATTATTATTATTTTTTAATAAACATCTGTGGAAAGTGCTTCATTAAATACTATTACCAGTTGTTTTATTTTCATCTTTCTTTTGTGTTGCAGGTGTTCAGGTATGAACATGCAACCCAATAATCTGTTCAGACTAGGGGTGTCCTTGACTAAGGACTTACAAAGTCGAATCGGAATTTTCGAATCTTGCCAATAGTCGACTGATAGTCGAATCATATGTTTTGGGGGCGGGGCAAAATACATTACCAAGAGTCAAGTCAGACATTAGACAGTCATACTGACGTTAACATACAGGGGAAATGTGTAACGGTCGCCTCACAGATACAAAAATAATGTTTTATGTTTTGATTAAAAGATAGTTAACATTAAACGTCAGCGAAACCCTAAGAATTCACAACATTTTTTACAATATTGCTCTCATTATAACGTTAGGTATATGGCAGTAGTTAATCTGCATTTCTGTTCTGAGCCGCACGCGCTGAAGATGACAGGTTGAATGAAGCATTTAATAACAGGGATTTAACTCATAATTTATCTCATATAGCATATGCTTCGTTATTTATACAACATAGCCTATAAGCAGGGCCGGATTATCCATACACTCTTAGAAAAGATGTGTTCAAAAATTACACATTTTATGTGTAACACTCTAATTTACACATTTTGTGTCAATATTAAATAAAAATGTGTAGAAAAGAATAACCTCTTTTACACATTTATGTGTAGTTTAAAAATCAATACAACTTCTGAATTTACACACAGCATTTAACACAATATGTGTAGCCCAATGTGCTAACACTTTATGTGTAGTTTTTAAAGACGTCCGTTATTTAAATTGGTTAATGTGAACCAATAGGGACTAACCTTATGTTAGGGTCTTTGAACGGAATCCAGTCAGCCCATAGTCATTTTAGTCTGTCTAACAGCGACATGCTATTTCATTTTATTTCTGTATTTTTGAAAGTAAAATATAGCATTTATACAATAATCGCTTAATTATGTTAATCGACTAACCTTCCTGTCAAAACTGCTTGTCAAAAACACCTTTTTACTACGGAGGAGACGATTCGCGCCAGTTCACGCCGGAGATTGCTAGCAAGATTCCTGAGGTAAGATGTACTTGAAATCATATTTTGCTTACATTTATTAACAAAAGCAATGTTTCCTGCTGCTGTTGTTTTAATACTGTTTTAAACGTGCGGTCACAGCAAAATTTTGTGGGCAAAACCCAGTCATTGTCTAATAACATTAGTTAGCTGAAGCACATTAGTCACATAACTTTACTGTAAATCAAGCAGCTTTCTGTTGGTTAGTGCGGCGAAAAAGCGTTGAAAACTGATTTCAAAGAGACAATCTTTTCTCACTTTCACTCGAAATTCCCGAGAGAGAAGACACGTTTACAAATGGCTGAATTTAGAAAAGCGAAATTTCGCCAAGCAGTGGTAAATGTGACCGCACTTTTAGACTCTTTTTTTGTCAATAAAGAAATGGTGCCAGCAATGCTCTTTATTTATTATGTCTAAAGTATTTAAAAGTTTGCTGAAATGATTAGCAATATGTTATAAGTGCTTTGGAGCCACTGGTGCAGACCAGGTAGCTTACAATCTAAATTTGCTAACATTATATCAAATAAGTGATGTCTAACATTGTTTATTACACAGCAAACGAACCAATCAGAAGATGGACCATTTTCTATGTTCACCATTCAGGTAAGCACTGCAATTAAACTCACACTAAATCATTCATTCATACCAAATCAAGCATTCTTTAGTTTATAAACTTTAGTTTATATTTTAGTATTATTTTGATCTTTCATTTGGTAGAAGACTCTCTGCCATTGCAGTCCCACATGACCAGGAAGTTACCTAACATCAGCGCACAGGTGGGTTAACTACTGTAGAAGGAGGAAAATCATCACATAGTGATTGCTTGCATGTGTCTTAGTGTGTTTTTGTCTCAAACAGCTACCCCTTCACTGCAGACAAGCTGAAGGCTAAATCCTCAATTGGAGTCTTTCTCTCTATGGATCTCAGCACTTTTGGACATAATTTAGAATATGTAAGTATTAAAATTAAATCTGACATAATTTAGTTAACAGTTCAGCTGAAATGTTTGTATATGGTATTGACAAGCTGTTACTTACAAATATATATATATTCTTATCTTAGAGTAAAAAAGGTTTAAAAATGTAGGTTAAATATAAATTGACACTAATGTGGAATTGTCTCCTCTCTCTCTGTCTTAATATAGTGTTGGAACCCAGGATCTCCACTGAAGGACTGAGTACATTTGTGTTTGTGGACACGCATACAGACCAGGGAACATTGGCAAAGTTCTCAGCAGGATCCAGTCTTCAGAGAAGTTCATTTATTCCCAAAGGTGGACAAAAACATTGTGTTGGCTTTTAAAAGGCTATTTTGATAATGACTTTTACTCCGATGCTGTGGAAAAGATGGAGGAGTACAGACATTGCTAATAAGAAATATTTTTTGAGTATCTTTCAAAATACTTTAGGCCACCAGTGTACATAAATCCAGCAAAGTTTGGAAAAAAGTGAAATGACTATGATGGTGGGGTTATGTGTCATGTTACCTAATGAGATGAAAATAACTTTTTTTGTCCTGTGTTGGACATTTCCTTTTTGACTGCTTAAAATTGTGGTAACACTTTATAATAACTGCACACTATGAATCATTAGTTAATCATTAGTAAATAGTCAATTCATTATTTATAAAGCATTGTTACAACATTAATAGGCATTAGTAAGCAGTTTATAAAAACAGCTATAAATGTTTTGTTCTTGAGCATATCTATAATGTTTAATAATCGTATTTTCATACTTTATTAATGATCAATTTATCATTTCTAAATTATTACGTTATTTACAAACCAGTTATTTAGGAGTTGTCAGTGGTTCATAAGATCATTTAGAAAGTGTAAGTAAATGATTAATAAACTATTTAAATGTACATTTATAAATCTTATTATTTAGACACATGATAATAGTTGCTCAGTGTGTTAATAAATGCTTTATTAACACATATTCCTGCTGTAATTCATGATAAAGTCAGGTAGTTATAAAACATTTAGTAGTTGCCAGCCATCTATTTTTGTGAGCTCATCTAAAGTGAGGACTATTCATACCTTGTAAAGCATTTATAAAGGTGATTTAAAGGCTCATTCATCTTCCAAACAGACAAGTTAAACAAACACAACACAGAGGGATACAGAACACAGAAATATTTTTTCAAGATGCAAAAACGAAACTGTACAACTATACAACTAAAAAGAAAAATTAAAGTGTACAGTTGGACAGTTTCATTTTTTTTTTCATCTTGAAATAAATATTTTTGAGTTCTGTATCCCTCTGTGTTGTGTTTGTTTATTTTTATCTGTTAGGAAGATAACTGAGCCTTTAAATCTCCTTTGTAATAGATATGCTTATAAATCAAGAACAAGGTATTCATAGCTGTATTTATAAACTGCTTACTAATGACTATTAATGTTGGGACAATGCTTTATAAAGGATGAACTGACTATTTACTAATGCTTACCTAATGATTCATAGCGTGCAGTTATTATAAAGTGTTACCTTTCTTGGTAACACTTTACAATAAGGTTCATTAGTTAAACATTAGTTAATGTATTAACTAACATGAACTAACCATGAGCAATACATTTGTTACTGTATTTACTAATCTTCGCTAACGTTAGTTAATAAAAATACAGATGTTCATTGTTAGTTCATGTTAGTTCACAGTGCATTACCTAATGTTAACAAGATTTTAATAATTTATTAGTAAATGTTGAAATTAACATTAACAAACATTAATAAACGCTGTATAAGTGCAGTTCATTATTAGTTCATGTTAACTAATGTAGTTAACTTATGAACCTTATTGTAAAGTGTTATCGTTTTTTTTAACATAATGTATGTAGTGAAGGACAGCACATAATGTGTTAAATTATACACGTTTACACATCTTTGTGATAACCTTTCTGACACATTTACTGTGTTAAAACCATCAACACAATGAATGAGTAAAAATTAACACAAAAAACGTTGTCCCAGAACTCACCCATGAATGTGTTAAAATTTAACACAGGTTGTGTCATTTTTAACACATCTTTTCTAAGAGTGTAGACGGGATTGGGCGAGTGCCCTGGGGCACCAGCCAATAGGGGGACACCAAGTGATTACGACAATGACAAGACCTTTAAAATATTTTTCATGTTTTGTTTATATTATTTTGCTGGAAGAGATACAGATGCATAGAAAATGAACAGTTAATGATACAATATATACAGAGAGAATATCAAATATATGCACGCATATAAAGTATTTGCGATTGGGTGAGGTCACAATGTATTTGGCCCCTCCCCCCAGTCAGAGTCGAGCATATTTATTCACAAATGGATAGGCAGCATCAACTTGGCGGTTGTGTGAAACGTAAATTTAAACAAAGAGAAAATATCACGACACATAGCCAGGTCTATACAGTGCGACTGTAAAGTACTGCGTGCGATTATCAAAACATATTTAGGAGCACCTGTGCGACTAACCCGATCAGCATAGGCTATTTGTGTTTGCGCTGAGAGGAGCTTCAAAGATTTCTACTTGCGTGTTTGTGCAGCGGTGAGTAATGTATCGCAGACTTATTTTGATTCATTGAATGCAATGTTAATCAGAATCCACTCACTGCTCAAAATACTTTTGTTCATTGCTGAGTTATGCAAGCTCACAAATCCTCTCCATAACAAACAAAGTGTAGACGGTGTAAATAAGAGATTCGTTGTGCAGTGTAGAGAGCTTCATTGATTATAATGGAGCTTTGTGAGAATGCGATGAACTGAAGTGAGTAACAGTTTTTAAAGATTATTAAGGGAGTTTGTAAATGTGATATTAAATTAATACAACAGTTCAATGAACAATAAGTTAATATAAAGTGATGTACATTGTATGACTTTAACAATATTGCCTGATTTTGCTCTATTTAGTCAAAGAAAATTGTTTCAAACAGTCATAGCTGAGCCGCTGCGCATCTCCATTCAAACACAGCAGTGTTTCATTTATGAACGAACCTGCGTTTTTAAATGAATCTAGTGAGTCAGTTATTCAATTACCCATTCATAAGGATGGTCACTTGCTTCGTTCCTGAATGAATCAGCCATTCAAACAAATCAGTTGAATGAATGATTCAGTGAAAAAAAATCAGTCACTTGCCGCCACCTACTGGCAGTTTCATTTTTATGTTTAAAGTGTCATTTCAGTTATTTAAATAATTTCAATCAAATAATAGTTCTATATTCAAAATTTTATATTTAAAACATTAATCTCACATCATTGTTATGAATTTAAAACATCCATGCCACCTCTGAGCCTCTGTAAATGTCTGTAAATTTACCTACATGCCACTTTTGTGTTCTTCTGTGCCAACTTTGTAGTGGAAACTAATTTTGTGAATATTGATTTCTTTTGATTAGTAACTTATTCTTATTATTCTACCTGTTCTTATTCTATATATATATATATATATATATATATATATATATATATATATATATATATATATACATACATATATATATATATACATATATACACACACACACACACACACACACACACACACACACATATATATATATATATATATATAATTTTTTATTTATTACTATTATTATTTTTATATTAACTTTTGAATTTGCCTATGACATAGCCTACCTTTTAATAAAATTAAGGGAAACAATTGGAACAATTGCAAAAAAAATGCCCCTGTAAATCACTTTAAGTAGTCAAATATTACCTTGTAATGGGAAGGCTAATTTTTGTTATTGATCAGCAGGTGCTCCTGAATTTTGAGGGGGAGGGGGGCACTTCAAATGTGGTCACCCTAGGGCACTACACTGTGTTAATCCGGGCCTGTCTATAAGTTGTCATATTTACGTTATCTGCACGAAATTCCCCGAATGAATGCACATGAACGTGTCTGTGCGGCTCTGAATGAACTTTTGTGGACGAGTTCTTGCAACAACGTGCAGAAACACGACAACTAAACTTTAAATATTCACAGCGTTTTAATTATAATAGTGTTTTCATTATAATTGTACGTATATGACAGTTCCAGTCATCGTTATCAATATTCTGCATTGTTGTTTGTCCTGTTCGTACGCTGAAAATATCACCGTAGTAATGAAGCGCTTTACTGCAGCGCAGCTCAACCAAATGCATCTTATACGAGATAAATATATAAACTGGCTGAAATGTTTTGAAATCACTTGTACCCTACCTGTTTGAAAAAATCCAGTTTTTCACTCTGCCTGTGTCAATTTGAGTCTAGTTAAAGACTTAAATCCCGCTAAGATGCTCCTCTGTCTGTCACGTATTATGGAAAGTGAAACTTAAATCTATAGGGGTGGTTGGATTCATTTCATGCACGTTAAAATATTTATTTAAAGCTTCTTTCTTTTCAGATTCTTATTTACAGCATTATCCTAATAGGCTGTATATTAACTTATTGGGAGAAAAACGGTAGTTCTATGTGAAATCAGACATTGAGCACCCCCATATAGCCAAAATGGCATGATCATAACACCCTGCGAATATTTGACTTTGAGATTGGGAGTCGAATCAGGCTCCTCCTATCGAAGCATCGAATCTTCGACTATTCGGGGTCACCCCTAGTTCAGACAGAATGAAAGACTTTCATTTAGGGGGCTTTATTTAATTTACACAACAACAGCAATTTGTGAGCCTGACAAGGGCAACTTAAAAAAAAAAAAATAGGATTCAAAGTGCATGTTTTTGAAAACAATACTGTCATTGCCACCATATAAACTACGGAAACATGCGAATGCGTATAAAGTATCTAGAATGCATATGTGCACAGGTGCATAGTGTTTCTTTACAAAGTGACATCGCCAACTACTGGCCTGGCATGAATAATAGTGTTTTTAGTCATTTTCACAGATCCATGTGAATGGGGATCGTCGTCTGTATGTGAAATTTTTCAAGAGCACAAAAACAAAACAAAAAAATAAATAAATAAACACCTTTAAACCCTTTAAGCTTTAATACATCAGATGCAAAATTCACTTTTACAAGGTGTTTGCATATGCCTCTTAGCAGTGTATGGACACAACCACACTACAATGATAAAAATCCATTCACTCCTCTTTTTTTAATCCCCAAAAAACCTAAAAAAGTCTCAATTATCAAACTGTTTTGTTTCTGTTTTCTGAGCAGTATGACATTATATTGATGTCATACCGCCCACGACCGCTTAAAGCTCTTTTTGACAAGGTAAAAAGGGTGTCATTTTACTAGTGCTGTCAATCAATTAAAAAATGTAACAATCACAAATCACAAATTTAAAATATTAGGATTTACCTGTAAATGTGTTGAAATAAAGAAATGCATGACAAACTAGTTTAAGGAAACAGAACCTTTCACACTTCCGCCAGGTATGAGACATAATCCTTATTATTCTTTTATCATTATTATTTTGGGTTACACTTTATTTCGATAGTCCACTTTAGACATTCAACTAATTACAAGTAACTTTGTAACTACATGTCAACTAATTCTCATTAATTTGCAACTACATGTCTACTAACTCTCAGTAGGGTAGGTTTAGGGTTAGTAGAGTAAGTTGACATATACTTGCAAAGTTTCTCATAGTCAGTATGTTGTATATTGTGGATCCATCAAAATAAAGTGTTAGAAGATATTAAGCAGACAGTCTACTAATACTCTAATGACTGCTAGTTGGCATGTAGTTGCAAAGTTACTTACTGTTAGTAGAATGTCTAAAGTGGACTATCAAAATAAAGTGTTACCTTATTTTGTTTTTATTCAGCCTTTATCAGCCTTTATACTGGCAATAAAACGTTTACCAAGCCACATCGCTTCAATCCCAGTATACATTTACCCAAATATTATCAAAAGTATTTCTATATAAATACAACAAAACATTTTCTTGCGACCTCACATGAAGTATTATGACAAAAATGCATTATGAAGAAGAATTGGACCTGTTCTGCAGGTGCATTAGAGCTAATATTAGCATCATGCTTCATAAAACAATTTATGAGATTAATAGTACACTTTTACTCAGAACTCACTTCAAACCACCATCGAGTGTTTGTAATACATTCCTTTTACGATCACATGTGGAATTTGGTCGTTTACTGTTGTTAAAATATGCTATTTATAGCCTTTTATATATCGCTGCACAAATTAGCATTTCAGATGTACACATTCTACTCAAGAAAATCACATACAAATATCCTATTGTAATCGTGTGTTTATTATCTTATATAATCTGTAGTGGCTGTTGTCATGTTTATTTCTGCTGTGTAAAAGCCTTAACATGTATGCTCTGCTGAAACTCACGTTGTTTGTGATGTTACAACTGCCTCTCAGTTCTTAAGTTGCCAGGGATACATTCCAAGTATAATACACATTAGTAAAAGGATCTATTTAAATTTTTATTTGTCTACCTTGGGCGGCCATGGTACATTATAAAAGTAGCCCAAAAAAACGCAACCAACGGGTCTGTAATTTTTCCTTTGAAGTGGCTAGTTTTGAGCACTTCGGTTTGGAACGACCCTTCAATATGGCGGCCATGATTGTTTTCACTCCGAAATGCCCTTCGGAGGGTGATATATCACGTTTGGAATGCACCGACAGGTGTGTTATGCAGGGGTGCATACAGGGGTGTTATGATCATGCCATTTTGGCTATATGGGGGTGCTGAAATGTCAGGTTTCACATATAACTACCGGTTTCCCCCAATAACTTAATATACAGCATATTAAGATAAGACAGGCAGAGTGAAAGACAGGATTTTTTCAATCAGGCAGGGTACAAGTGACTTCAAAACATTTCAGCTGGTTTATATATATATATATATATATATATATATATATATATATATATATATATATACACAGTGAACAAAATTATAAACGCATAACACTTTTGTTTTTGCCCCATTTTCATGAGCTGAACTCAAAGATCTAAGAAGTTTTTTCTCTCAAATATTGTTCACAAATCTGTCTAAATCTGTGTTAGTGAGCACTTCTCCTTTGTCGAGATACTCCATCCACCTCACAGGTGTGGCATATCAAGATGCGGTCACACTTCACACTTCCGCCAGGTATGAGACATAATCCTTATTATTCTTTTATCATTATTATTTTGGGTTACACTTTATTTCGATAGTCCACTTTAGACATTCAACTAATTACAAGTACAAGGTGTGGCATATCAAGATGCGGTCACACTTTATATTAGGTGGCCTTAACTCTCTGGTGTCGACGGTATCGCCGTTTTTTTTAGATCAGTGCAAAAGACACTAAAACTACTCTGTTGATTTTGGTCACACAAATAAGTGTTATACACAGTGGTGGAAATGGCCAAAATTCACTGGGGAGAGATAATGGTAATTTAAGATAACCTTTCGGAAGTATTTAATATATAATAACATTTTTATTATTATAAAATAATTTATAATAACATTAAATTTATTTCATATTTTCCTCTAAACCTTCTTGTATATTAAGACAGGCACCTGCAATTCTGGCCAAATTGAAGATAGTTTAGTTTTTGTTGTAGGCTATATCCCAAAAATGAACACAGTGACAGACAGCTTTGAGCGTGATATTTTATTAACAGAGCTCGTGTCACAAGCATAACATATCACACATTGACACACCACTCGTGTGTTCCTCGTATATATATACGGAGAGCATGTTCTTAAAGAGCCCAACACATTTAAAGTGCAATGCATTAGAATACATAAATCAAATTGTATTTCTGAACAGATCATTTATCACAATGATCTACAGTTTTTATTAGGTAACATTCAATTCGTTTTTAAAAGGTAACATTACATTCTTAAGGGCTTTACGCTTACATTTCTTT